>NC_051219.1:38407913-39010413 GCF_015220715.1 Pygocentrus nattereri
ACAAACACACACACACACACACACTCTGCCTTATACACACTATCTAAACATCCAAAAGTATTCAGGAACTGCTGCTAATAGAATGCTATTCTTCATTCAATTACAAACACACAGCTTGTATAATCTTTACAGGAAACCATTGTCCGTAGTACTGTAGAATGGACCAATCTGAAGCAGCTGCACATGAGCGTAAGGTCACAATGCTTAGTGCCAGTGCCAAGTGTTGGCTAGAGGAGCATGACACGTCCCAACATACTCTCCAGAGTAATGGAGAATAGTTTTATATCTTTGGGATGTGCTGGAATGCTGTTGTGATCCAGAATTTGTCAACCAACATCAGAACTTGACCTTACTTTTATAGCTTTATGCAATCAAATCCCCACAGCAATGTTTTAACATCTAATGTAAAGCCTTCCTAGAAGAGTAGAGACTGTTATGACAGCAAAGGGAGGACAAACTCCCTATTAATACACCTGGTGTCAGAAGAAACATTAGATAAGCAGGTGTCCACAAACTTATGGACATATACACATTGTATTTAGATAAATGTATCTTGTATCTATTCCATACAGATTGTCCTGTAGTGCATTTTGCAGTGTTTTTCTATGTTGTGTGCACACTGTGAAGGCAAAGCTCTGATGGATCATGTTTACCTCTCGTCTTTTAGATATTTTCCATGTATGGTAACTGACTCTGGACACAAAGGCGGGCTACAGTGGGAAATAAGTCATAATTGAAAATGAGTCACAGCAGCTTTGAAGCTTTGGTTACTTACAGTAAATCTAACCTCTTCATCTCCCCTGTGTTTGGAAGAATACTGCAGATTTAGGAACATTCTTTGGCTTCGATATCCTTAGCTGATCCCAGATCAGCACTTTTTGATCTGATACTGTACGTGGCCAAATACAACTTGAGTGACCACTAAGAATATAATGTGAATTGTCTGAACTTATAGTAACAGCAATGTTAAAACTTTCAATGAAGACTCATAAGTAGATCCTAAGATCTACTGGAGATGTGTATCTGTTGGTCTCATCAGTTTACTGGGGAAGCAAAGGTTGTTTAACCCTGCATTAATGGGGACTGTAGACCATCAAGTGACATTGATGATCTAAACCCTCAGGATGCAAGTTCATGACTTTAACTCGACTCGACACAAATTCATAAGGTCAGCGGGACGTGAGGCCATTTCTTTAACAGAATTTGAGGTCATTATCATTAACCTTCAGTTTTCATCCCGAGCTTCTTTAAGCACTCTCCCCTTCCTCTGCTTACACACTCACTCTGTTCCTGCTTCAGTAACTCTTGTTTAGCTGTAGTTGATTTGCAGAACATCTTTGGAAAGAAAAAAAGAACAGTCTGTTTGTATGGAATATACTTTGAGTTCGTTTTTTAATGATCGAGTTTTTCCATCAAGCTTTTTCTTTGAAGGACAGCGTGGGGGAGACAGTGGACTGTAATCTGGCATGCTAACCATCCAGAGCAAAGAGAAAACATCACTAGTAACATCCAGTCTTTGCTTTCCTCCATTCCTCTACTGTGGGCATTATACTCGAAAGTTTACCTGTATCCATGCAAAAAAAAAATGAGAAGAAGAAAAGACACGAAATGAGAACAAACGACAAAACAAAAACATTGAAATCATTCACGATTTGCATGAAGTCTTTTTCCTTGCTGACAGACAGGCTCTTTGGAAAAACAGATAAGCACTTAACCAAACGCTTGACCGTTTCTTCCTGTTTGTTTGTTTGTTTGTCGTTTTTCTGTCGTTTGATATCTTTTCTTTCCAGTTCATTTAGCTTCTTTTTCCTTTGCTGGGTGAGTTTGTTTGAACTGGGGTGAGAGGGGGTGGGGGAGGTGGGCTATACTGCAGCAAAGGAATGTGCATCTAAATCTTCTCATCTCCAAATCTATATATGTATATATACACATCAGAGGCGTGTGTGTATATGTGCTACTGCTTCATTTGATTTATCCTTACAGCATGAGCCTGGCTGCTTACCACCATGCATTCAGTTTTGTTTTTTCTCTTTTTGTTTTCTCTTCAGTTTCCTTTTTTTTTCCGTTTCCGTAACAGAACGAGACAACTGCACTGGAATGAGCGCGTCCACTGTGTGTGTTGGTTTCTGATTGGCTCCTGTGCTCCTCCACTCTTCTCCTGGTTAGCCAGCCTGCAGCAGAACACATCAAAGCTCGCGCCAGCTCTTCTGTTCACCCATCTGCACCTGTCTGCACTGCTGCATGCCAAACGATGCTCCGCTCTCTCTCTCACTTCCTCTCTCTCTCTCTCTCTCTCTGAACAAACCGCTCCACACTACCATCCAAAATTACCCTCTACTACTACTTAGTATGTTTTGGAAGGATGCCAAGAGCAGGAAAAATCCTGAATTGTGCTACTTTTGGACAGACAGAGTCCAGGCATACGATAGTGCACCCACACAGCGACGTGTTTGTGCTGATTTTTGCCGTGTCTGTGTTTATTGTGCCTGCGCTGTGCTCGTCAGTGTGACGGTGCTTGTTAAGGTCTTCTGTCACAGCAACTGGGTGTCAAGTGCCACCAGCGTGGCAGAAAATGACCCAAGTCAGAGCAGGCTGAAGTCATCACGCTTTTAGAATTTGGTTTAGGTGATCCTAAATCCTAAATGTGGGCCCCCACTTATATTCCTCATTCTTATAAATACATAACTTTCTTTTATAGTAGCTTCAAGTAGTGCTTACTGAAAAATAGTCCTTAAAGGAATACTCCAGCCCTTGAAGCAACTGGCAGTTCTTTATTTTAATTCACTATAATAAGATTTTTTTGAGAAACAAAAGCAGCCATTATTTTCTAAAGGCAGGAAAACATTTCATAAATGGTGTCTGTGGTAATCAGTATGCTACTAAAGTGGGAAATAAAGATTGGTTGGAGAAAAATTGAGTATTATTTTAAGATTGAAAATTGAGAATAATATGCTGAGTTCTAGGGATTAGGTCTTAAACGAGGCCACACGCCAAGCAATCACATATTTAGGTTATCCATCTAATGAGACTATAAAACAACATGTGAATTAATGAATAGACTAATATTCATTAATCTTAAAACATCCATGGTCATTGATGAAATAGCCATTAATCCCATAGCATTAATCTTTGTTAAAGTTCCATTCTGTACGTTTACATTTAACGTAATTCACTCAGAAAGAAACCCTGACTCAGGACTCAATTCATTCTTATTCTCCAACACAACACAATCTCCTAACAGCCCATAACTCCTCTCCTCATTAGCGTTCATTGGTTGATGGCTTCTTCAGGCTGTGCATGCTCACCTGTGATGCCGCATCACAGTCAAATGACCAGATAGCTTCACTGCTTCATTTGCATATCTGTGATGTAGCCACACTCCTGACCGCTGCTACTGCCAGTAAGGCATCAGTCATATTTCATGACTGCAGGTGCGGTGCTCCACCCCTCTCACCGCATCCTCCCTCCATCCCACCAGGTGGATTCCCAGTCTGTGTGTCTTGCCATTTCTTTCCCCTAATGTTCCTCCCAGCACTCTGTTGCAGATTCTAACCCACCGTCTCTTCCTTTGGCTGTGTGTCTATGTGTGTATTAAGGCATCGCTCTCTCGTTCTTTCTATCTCTTTTCCTGCCTCTTGCTGTCTGTCCATATCTCTCGTTCTTTCAGTTTCCTTCTAACTGGTCGGTATACACACATAGCAGGCATTTGTTTTGTGTTGGCTGTGTTTGTACCCGTGTGCTTCCATTCGTCTTCCTGTCAGAAGCCTGGTGTGTTCTGTTTTGAGTTCATGAGAATGAACGTCCTTCGTCTTGACTGTGAGTGACGGTGGTGAACTGACTGTATGAGTCCATTTCCTGCTACCTCAGTTGGTGGTTTGTTTTTCATTTGTCATCTCTCTTTCTTTGAGAAACTCTTAAGATCTGGTTGCGCTTGATATTTTATAGATTTAAAAAAAATTGAACTGTTTCAGTCCAGAACAAAGTAATGATCAATTAATGACTGCACTTTTTAAAATGCGGAAGAAGACTGACTAAATAAACTTTGTATTCATAGTAATGACAGAGCAGATTTGATGCTACATTGCAGCAACTTGATCTTGAGCTGTCTGTGCATTAAGGCATGCCCAGAGAAGGTGCTACGGTGTCCAGGATCAATGTCTGCCAGACTTATACTAAAATATTTTTTTTGTCTCCACCTCCTTTCTCTACCCACACCCTTCTTCCCTTATTTTTACCTCTCCACCTTTCGTCTCACATCTTCCTCTTCCCTTTCTGTCCTGTTCCCTCCTTGTCTCCCTTTTTTCCTTCTCGTCTCGTCCATGTCCCCCTACTCCTCCTCAGATGCGGGTGGTGAAAGCGTTCCGTAGCTCGCTCTACGATGGCATCGAGAAGCCCGAGTCCAGGAACTCCATCCACAATTTCATGGCGCACCCTGAGTTTCTCATCAACGACTTCATCCACAACATCCCGCTGATCGACGACACGGACATCGACGACGAATCGGAACTGTCCAAGCACAACCACTACCACCAACACCTGCACCCGGCGCTCCGCAAGCCCCCGCCTCCTCCCCCAGCCCGCCATCATCCACGCCCCTACCGCCAGTACAGCCTGCCTGCCACGCCCAACCGCAACAACAATGCCATTGAGAGCAGCATCCACCACCTGACCCGACTCACAGACCACACTGGACACTGGACCTCCTTTCCCAGACAGCCGTGCCCCCTGCTTAGCCTGGAGACCTCATTATGACTGCCTGTGGGGCCCTAGAGGAAGGCCACTGAAGGATGCGGAAATGTGAGGTGGTTGGGGAACTTCTGTGGACATGGCAGTTGGTGTGCTTCAACCCCAGCTATTCAAAACAAAGTCCACTAAATCACCATCATTTACCCTCAAGAACCACCATCCACCGAAGCACCTACGTCTTTAGAGGCCCACAGACACCCACTTCCTCTTACTGTGTAGAGGGGAGGCCAGTGAGCTATGTGACTGTGGGGACTTAGACCTGGCCCAAGAAGGTGAGGAACACATCCCCAATTGGGACAGTATTGGGATGGGGGGGGACTCGTTTCAGATAAGACTTTTAACGGTAAAATCCACGTTTGTGACTTTTGACTTTCCAGAGTGGAAACGGCATTATGAGCTCCTTGCAGGCAGAGTAGGGGTCCAATCACTCCACTTTTTATTGATGTTATTAACATCCTTATTATACTCATAACTACAATCGTATTATTCTGACTATCATCATTAGTGCTCGGATTATCATCACTCTGTTTGGACATACAACTTTTATTATTCTATGACTAATGCTTTATGGATTAGCTTTAACAACATTTGTTTATTTATTGAACTTTTTATTTATTCATTCTTTCATTTATTTATTTATTTATTTATTTATTGTCCGCTCGGCGACATTATTTTTCACTCTCGCTTTGTCTATTTCTCTCTTTGTGTGTGTATGTGTTGTGTCTGTCCTGAAAATAGAAAAAAATTAAGTACTAACAAAACAGTTACAGTAAATTTAAAGTTAAAAGTAATTAAATTATAATGCGTCTGCAAATAGCAAAGCAAACAAACAAAAAAAAAACATTAAAAACATTTAATCGTCCATTAGGTCAAACTACACTCATTGAAATGTTATTTTGCGAAAACATTTTCTTGTTTGAGATCAGTCGATAAATTCTTACTGGGGAAAAGGTTTGTTTAAACTAAAAGCCATTTTTATTATTTCATACCATTTTAAACATTTCAATGTATTGCTTGAAATACGTTACAGGGTAGAAGATTCGGGCAGTCCCCCTTCCCAGACCTTGTTCACTGATGTTTAACAGCTGGTTCTGATGACTTTCCATCATATCAGTTCAGGCCTCAGGATCATCTCGGTGATCACGCTGGCTGATTTACCGCAGCTGAAACTGGACATGGATTTGCCCAATCTCAGATTTCCATCGCATTATTTGGACTGTTAATTTTTTCCTTTGACGTGTTTTGTGGATTACACCAACAAAATGCATTTACCCTTTAAAGCATCGTGAAATAGTATGATTCACTCATAGCATATACATTCTTGCTGGCCCTTTAAATCCATTCATAGCGATTCTTGCTTTTGGACATCATTATTATTTCTTTTTTCTCTTCTGAGGTCATCGAGTAGTGATAAATGTTTGTGATGCAGTCAAACATCTGACTACAGACTGTGGTGTCAGGGCCTGAACCAGGATAGGAAACCCCATCTTATACTGCCACTACTGTCATCATGTGATTACTATCAACGAAATGAATGATGGACAATCTGTGAGACTGACATCACTTTTTTGCACATTATCAGGGCTCACTGGGTTGAACAAACAGTTTAAAGGTAGAACACCCCTGTGGTCACCAGTGGACTTTGACAACATGCAAATTACACTGTTGGGTCCGTTTTGGTATCAGGCGACGTTAGGATACCAAAAAAGTCACGTGCTGCCCAGAGCAGCATGTCGCACCATCCCATATCACGCATGATGTACCATGACACATTATAGATCACCAGATTCGAATACATTCCATTGACACTTCATAGGTCTGAGTACCAGAGGGGACAGCTTCCTCTTGTACCCCATAAGATTCTGGGCTGGTACGACCGAGATCATTTTGCTCTAGTCAATGCATTGCAATGCAATACAATCATCTGGGGAATGGGACCGGCACTTATGCAACAGACTGCCCTGTCCACAGCTCTGTGAAATAAGCTTGATAAACATGTACATAGGGCTCTCAGAAATCCTTTATCTGTATAGAATACTTTTCTAGAGTGCCCATTTGTCAGATACTGGCAAATGTTGAAAGCATACAATGCAAGCATGAACATCCGTGGATCATGTCATTGCATTGCTCAGTGGTGTCTGTGCAGAGCATGTGTTGATAATCATAGCGCACCTCACTGTCATTGTTTGACTTCACCTTTGTCTAATGGATGGTCCATTTTTCACTGGCTTTCACTGTGTCTCTCCAGCAGTAGGTGGACATAACATTTCTCCTTAGGGTCATTGATGTGCTACTGACTACAAATGTTCTTCTCTAGTTCCTCAACCCTTTTTCTCATATGACTGCAGAGCAGAGCCTTGGATTGGAGTGGTGCCTCATTGCCACTCTCACTACTTTTTATGTCAACGAATACACTAATTTAAAAGGGGTGGCTCATCCAGCTGTGGAGCTGTGTACCTTTGAAGCTGAAGGACATTCAAGGTTTGGAACATCTTGATATCCAAGGACTCAGAAGGAGAACGTTAGAACATGGCTCAGTGAGATTAGATTCCTCCACCCATTGTAAGCAGTACCTAGAAAAAGTATTATTTACATGCGTGTCCAGGCCATTGAAAGGGTCCAGGTCGCTCATACAGTCCCAGTAGAGTCTCGTGTGCTGAGAGCTCTGGTAGGTTTTGAGTGGACACAGACCCATTTCAGTGCATCGACACAGCAAGCTCAATAACATTGATGGCCAACAAGGAAAGCAATGATCACTAAACTTACTCAACCCATAACTATGATGTATCCTTGCCTAATCTTATCTAATCCTTAATCTTAACTGTTTCACGATAGTCTTCGAAGCTATACTTCTCTCTGGATGATTTCAAACCAGTATCTACGTTGTAGCCCCCCTAATCTCATTCAGCTCCCCAGACAGGGATGAAATGTATCATGTGCATATGGTAACTCCTCCACTTCAGCTATCAGCAGCTTCACCAAGGCTCAAAATCCTGATAGAGTTGAAGGTATGTATACAGGAACAGAAAAAAGTCCAAAAAGTCCATCATCTGCCTTTTGTTCCATTTCGTTGTAGGAAATTCACTCAAGGTAAGGTGAGAAAATTCAAAATGTGAAAAAGAGTATATAATATAATATATTTAATATAAAAGTTATTTACAAAATATTGTACAACTGCACCACCGCTGTACATTTTTGCCAAAATGTGCACATGTGCATCTTTTGTTTACAATTTAAGCACATTTTTGTTCTGTTCTTTGTCTTTTCCTCTTTTTTTCTCTTTTTGCTTTTTTGTAAAGAATTGAAATTAAACATCTTGTACATTATTATGATTATTATTATGATTATATGACTATTATTATTGTTTTTTCCAGCAGTGCTCTTTTAACTGATGGAAAAAAACAGACAGTTGCACATTCTCCTGAGCATACTCTTACTGCGCTACAATGAATAAAAAAAGACAAAAAAAAAGAAGAGAAAAAAAACTTCCAAACTATTAAATATATTAATAATTACCTGCCTGTTACTTAAGAGAAAAAAAGTATCTATATATGATGAAAGAACACACCTGTATACTGTAGACTAAACTGTATGGAAATCTAAGAATTTACTGGGAAAATAAGTCAACACTTTTTGTCTGTATAAAAAAACAATCAAAGTATTCTACAATAATAACTTTGACCAGTGTCTGTGGTTGTCTTCATTGTGTGGCTGTGCTCATTTCTTTGATAAGAGGTAACACATATGCACCACAGTAAGAGGCCTCATTAACCTCCTGGGCCAATAGGAACCATAAAAGTCATGGTATAGTGATCCTGAGATAAGCGCTGGCCTTTTACAGGAGCCTATGAATCTATACCTTAGGGTTCCCTTCAAATGCACCGATTATAATTGGCCAAGCAAGCTGTAGTGTTTTTCTACAGTTAGTCTCAATGTCCTGATACATTTTTATTTAAACATACCTTTTTGTGTACATGCTGTAATTTTCATATAAAAAATATTTTTTTAGATTCTCTTCACTTCTTAGAGCTGAACAGCGATCTGAAGACGGTGTCAAAATCCGTCAAATGGTTTGGCTACATTCTCTGATTTTGTCATGTACTTTTTTTAGTCTTTGGTCCAATACTTTTTGTAAATTTGACATTCTTTAATGAAACGTTTTTGATCTGTTTATCACAAGTTTTTTTTTTTTTTTTTTTTACTTTGATAAAAATGAGGGTGGCGCAGTGGGTAGCGATGTCGCCTCCTAGCAAGAAGGGCCTGGGTCCGGACGACCAGGAGTCCTTTCTGTGTGGAGTTTGCATGTTCTCTGCATGGGTTTCGTCCGGGTTCTCTGGTTTCCTCCCACAGTCCAAAGACAAAGCCAGGCCAATAAGACACACTAAACTGCCCCTAGGTGTGAGTGTGTGAATGTATATGTCTGTCTGTCTGCCCTGTGATGGACTGGTGACCTGTCCAGGGTGAATCCTGCTTTCCACCCAATGACTGTTGGGAAAGGCTCCAGCTCCTTCCATGACCCAGAAGGATAAGCAGCTTAGAAGGTGTGTGTGTGTGTGTGTGTGTGTGTGTTTGTGTGTGTGTGTGTGTGTGTGTGTGTGTGTGTGTGTGTGTGTGTGTGTGAGAGAGAGAGATGTTTTTCCACCTTAAAATAACAGAACAGTTTTTCATGAAAATGTGCAAATTTTCACTTCAAAAAAAGGAAATGACTCTTTCAAAAAATCACAAAAGACTGGAATTTGAAAAGCTGTACCATCTGATTCATAAGTCAAGTGAATATAACGTATGGGTAGTGGATACATATGATATTTTTGAGAATTTTGGAGTTTCCCCCAAAATTCTGACCTCAAATAATGTAAGAAATATGAAATATAAGGCTTACTAAAGCCATAAAGTGGCCTGCCTCAAAAACAGATATTTTGTGTCTTAACAAAAAAACTCCGGCCAATTTTCTTATTTTTAGGTCTTGAGTCAGTGGGTTAATTGAAGACTACCGTCACTAAAGAACTGAACAGATTAATATGGGGACACATTTACACCCTCATTTGTTTCAGATGCCTGTCAGGTTCACATTGGCCTGCTGGGGTATATGGTACATACACACGAAGGCTTCAGTCGTGAGTTCAGCGAACATTAGAAGAGACCGCGCGTTTCCACTGGGGGTCGCTACAGCGCATTTCCAAGACCACAGATCAGGGCTGCCTTCAACTCATTTCGACAACCTGTGTTACGTATAGTTTTCAGCCGATCTGCCTCCCGAATCGAAAAGGTGTTCATAAGCGCAGTTGTTTCGAATGAAGAGACTCCTGCGCTTGAACCACGTGCTTTACAAACACACATCGAACTGGAGAGATCATTTATATTTGTCATTTATGATTGTGGCCTAAGTTGCCTTATGATAACTTGCTGTATTCATGAGAAACAGTCGTGACCAAACTGCATTAGTGTAGCAATTTAGTACACGGAGGGACCTTACGATTCAAAAATGTGTAGTGAAAGAAGTAGTCAATTTATGCGTATATGCACAGAATTCATAGTCGGTGCCCCTGGTGTTAATAATAAGAAGCGTAAAACTCCGTGTAACAGTTCGTTACGTTTCATCCCGGTGAATGTACCCCGGTCAGAGAAGCAGAGGCAATGGCGGGGGATTCGAAACAACTGCAGCTGTCTGTGCGTGTTTACAACACCCTTCAGGTAATTTTGAAGGCATTTAACATGTGTAACTTAAGTCCAGGGGTGAGGTAAAAACTTACGCGCAGAATGCCGGACTTTTCAACTAAGAATGGAAACCAGAAACGCCGGCTGTACTAACTTAAGACGGCGTTAGCTCAGTTAGCTAACCGCTAATGCGTTGACCTGCCGGCTAACCGTAAACAGAGCTAAGCGACACCGTTAGCGGCCTCTCCAGCCTCACTTTGTTTTAGTTGCTCTTTGTAATTACTGTCTTTTACTGGTACTTGATGCTTTCTGCAGTGAGTTTGAGAACCAGCGGTACCCGCGTGTAGTTTTCAGAAGTTTTCAGAAAAAAGGAAAAGCTGAAATGACGAACGAATGAAGCTAAATGCTGCCTTCATATCCAGAACCTTGGTTGTCCTTTGGTTGATGGACTTTACCTGAGAGAGGCTGACAGCATGCGGGAGCTTCTGTGTACACCTTCACTGCATCGCATGGACATCCTCAAATGGATTTGCGTCAGGTGTGTTGGCTTATTTACTACAGTGTAGTAGCTACAGTGAGTAGCAGTCTATTTGGCTAATACAGTGACTGGTAAATAGGGGTGGGCAATATGACAGTATTTTACCATTATCGTGATTTTACTTGTATTATTATTATTAATATATTTTGTGTGTATGGCAATACAGGTTCTGTTCTGTCTGTTACAAATGATTAAATCTTAGAAAAGCTAAATATCTTGATGCTTATCGTGTGTCGTGACAATATATTAAAGTATCGTGATGTAATATTTTTACCATATCGCCCACCCCTATTGGTAAACAGCATAGTTGGCTATGTAGCGCACAAACACGCATGAGCTGTGAATGTTTGGATATAGTGTCATAACGCCTTGTCCATTGAATCTGAATGTGTCCCTCCCTGAAGAATCTGTCCGTCCCTGAAAGAGAAATTCTCTACAGTCAAATCGGCACAGACAGAAGAAGTTGTCAAAGGTAAAGATATCCACTCTGGTTGTGAAACAGGTTGTTTGTATTTGTGCGTCGACAAAAAAGCAAACTCGCATTATTCCATAAGGACAAAGGGAAGCCTGTTATATTGTCACAATCACTCTGTTTTCACAGAAATCGCTCGGTTTGGGCATGAAATGATGTTGTGTAAAGCTGATGAGCGAGAATTAATCGAGGTATGACAACTTTAATTCAAGCCAACTTTCATACTGACACTGTGTTGGCTGCAAATAGATTTGCACTGGGAGAGTAAATGTGTTGTAGAGACTGCTTCAGATTACTGTAAATTACATGATGATATTAGGTTTGAGAGAGATGTTCATAATCCTGTGAGTGTGTACTTGTTGACAACTTCTGGGAATGAGACTAGAAAATGTTCTTGTTTTAGTTTTTCATGCTATGATGATTTAGAAAGCAGGGCATTGGAAGTTATTAGGGTTTCTTGCATGATTAGTTCTTCTCTAGAATAATAACAGCTTTGTGAGCTCAGTTTGACAGATGTGTTTGTCTCTTGATTGCAGGGCTTTGCCACACCATTACGGCAGCTTTTGTTTTTGGAACAACTTCTAATGAGTGCCCAGGACAGCAGTGAGCAGTGAGTCTTCTGAGTAAATGTGTTTTATTTTTTATATCTGTGCATTGAAACTTTATATTTAACTTTTTTTCACATATAGAATGTTTTAAGCAAACATGTAGTTGCTATCTCTGTAAACTTAATTTGGCTTTTCATATTTGCTTTGTGTTCCAATAACATGCAGAGAGAAACCCTCTGGAGATGAAGGCATTAGGCATGACGATTTGCTGAGAGAGCTGATGTCCCCTGACCATCTGTCTGACCTGGTCCAGCTGATGAATCCTGTTTGCAACCCCTGGTCTGCACACATTCGTGAACATCTGAGAGCCACACATTTGTCCCAGGCTAAGACAAACCGTGCTAGAGCCAATGATTCTAATAATAGGTAACAATATGAATTTGCATATTTACTGTACTGTGCATCTTCACCACTTACCTATGAAAACAAGTGCAATAGATGAGACAGTGTGGTCATTTTTTTAATCTTATTAATTTTGTGTTTAAGGAGTCATTCAGTGCTTGGTAAACTGGGTGGGGATGATCTAACTGAAGCCACACGTCTGCTGCAGTCCACTCAGGCTACTTTAGAGGAGCTACGCAAAGAGGTGAGACAACAGCAAATTATGGTATTTTTCATGTACCTGAGTCTTTTAACATGTTTCTTGATTTAATAATATTTGCCGTCTTTTTTTCTTCCCTGCTTTGCCTTGTGCTGCATTTCCTCACTCCTTTGCTCTTCCTCTTTCTCAGTGCGAGTTCCTGCAGTCGGACCCCATCAGCCCTGGAGCCTCACTGTCACCCTGCGCTCTGAAAGTGGCCATATCGGACATGGCTCAGCTCATGACTGCTTTCAGCCAGGTCTACAACACAGACTTCAAGGGCTACTGCCAGAGAGCACCCCCTGTCCTCAGTCCAAACGCACATGTTTTCCTGTCTGTACATCAGCTCCTGCACAGCTGCAATATGGTACTGCTCTATGTCTCAAACATCTGCTGGTATTGCAGGATTAAGTTAGATTAACATTAGTGGCAGTGTGAGATTTTGTACATTTCTCTAGTTGGATGAGGTTTTATGTACTTATATTAAGTAATGAGGTGTTAGATTGTAGATCCATTATTCTGCCATCTGTCTATCAAATAATCTGTCATTTACTTTAACAGTTAAGCAGACAGTGGTCCCCCCCACCATGGCAATTAAATAGAAAACAGTTGGTAAATGGGGGTGGGGGTGGGGGTGGGGGGGGGGGGCGTTAAAAAGAATCACGATGAAAATGAACTTATCTGATCAACAAAATTCCAGTATTTACATTTCCCCCAGTTTGAGTATTTTTAAACACTCTAAAGAATTCTTCAGACCCTCTTCAAATCAGGTGGACCGCTTTGTATCTGGAGAATCGATCTTTATTGTTCTGTGCACAGACAAACTGACCCAAAGGTCCATTGACACAGATGTTGTTATATAGGCTCAGGCACATAGCAGTTTGGAGAGTTGCCAATAATAGAAGCAACAAAGCATAGATGTGATGTGACAGAAGTGACCATACATGGTCAGATATAGAGTAAACAATGTCCTAAGTGTCCACAGTACAGCTTCATAGAGAACACATGCATGGTACAATACAGAATACAAGAGGATATAACACACATCATTCCTTTAACTCCCTAGTTTAATTTTTTTCTTTTTATGTGAATAAAAAGTTGTTTAAGGGTTCTTTAGCATGGTTATATGTAGAACCCGGACAACTCAACGAAGCATTTGAATGCATAAATGGTGCTTTGCATGGTTAAATGGCTGTTTTCTGTAATGCTAAACCTATTGTATATTATTTTAAAGAACCTTTTTTAAAGGGTTCAACTATTAACATTGCATAGAATGTTTTTTTTTTTTTTTTTTTGCTTTAAAAAGACTTCATTACAAGCTAAATACAACAAAAAATGAAGTGGTGCAAATACCTTCAGGCACCATTTCTCACTGTAAGAACAGTAGGACCATTTAAGTATGCATATAATGTACCTCAGGTTGTGAAAGAATGGGTTAATATCAAAATATCTTTGCCATTCAGGAGCTGGAGGCTCTGCAGCAGCTGTCAGAAACCTCATCCTCACTGACGGAGACAGTGAGACGGATACAGACAGAGAGACGATACTGGGCAAAGGGAGAGAAGCATACACTGCGTGAGTAGTCTTTCTGTCTCTGGTAGCTGTGGAATTATTAAATGCAGCCATGTCACACATGGAAATTTCAGTTCTTAAAACAGATTATAGATCATTTTATTCTTTACCTGATGTTACTGATTCTGTTCTCAGTTTCTGTTTGGAGAAACATGAACAGCTCTGTCTCTCCATATAATGAACAAAATGCACTGTTTCTGTTGTTGTTTTTCTTTCTCCATTTGCCTGAAACATTAATCAGTATTTTGATGTTCATTTTCAGCGAACCAACTGGAGACACTGAAGAACAGATACACGGCCTTTCTGGCCCGTCACCAATCATAACACATTTGCCCAGCTACCCTCCTGACTTACACGTGTATTGTAGTGTGACTCATTAGATGTCACATTTTTATCTTTATCAAATATTATTCATCCTTCTGCAGCTTTATGATTTCAATATGTAAATATTTTGTATCCATTTCGTCTTCTTATTTTACTAAAATGAATTCTAAGCTTAACAATTTACCAGTAAGCTGTAAATAAAAAGGATGTGGGGAATACATTATAGCAATCTGTGTCTTTGTTGGATATGTTTTTGTTTTTTTGCTGAAAAATGTACAAGAATGAACTTTTTCTGTTTTATGGTCAAGATTTACACCTCCTCCCCCACAAATCCCTCTGTTTGGCTTCGTAAGTAGGTGTGATGATGGGAGGGGCCTCTTCCTAAAGTGAAGATGTAAAGCTAATCTTCCCCATGAACTGGAGAGAGTTTCTGTCAAACTGTTGAATTCTCCTAGTTTACTAGTTGGGAGTAATAAGTAGTTGAGCATCCTTAGGTGAATGAACTCTGGAGTGGTTCTGTTTGGCATCATCGTGTAGTGATTAGCCAAGCTGTTTTCTTTAATGCAGTATGGAGGGAGAAAAGCAAGTGTCCAAACAAGAGGACTTTCCTTTAAACAGACTAGGCGATATAGAGGTAAGTAGACCTTACTTGACTATGTGCGTTTTGCTTTTGAATGTCAGCAGTTTTATCCCATTTCTATTTTAAAGCATTGGCTGTTGACCTCAGAAAACAGAAAATTCAATCAATAATTTAAATAAACAATCAATAGTTGTAATCAACACTAGGATAAACAAATGTCTTTCTCTTTAGTTTCATCCTTTTAAACACTGAACTAAGGAAAAAGTTGGCCTTATTTAGTGTCCAAAGCTACTATTTTTTTTTTTTTTAGTGAGATCAGTGCTGCAGCAACTCAAATATAGCACTGGGGTGACAGAATTGTTGCTGATGCAAAGCTTCTTTGATTTGAGCCCACCGGCATGCCTTGTTTTGTGTCAAACAGCTGGATTCCAGATGGTTTTGAAGATCAATGGAATAAAGTTCTTGACTGATTTATTTGCTATGTGACTTTCTCAAGTTGATTGCATTGCTGGAGTAGGCCTATAGTGTTCATGGAAAGTAAACTGATGGAGTGCTAGGTTCATACTGATGTGCTCAAACATGTTCTCTCACACAGCTGTGAAAGTAGACCTGCACAAAAGAAATCACTGATCGCTGCTTCAGAGATTGGGGACTGAGGCCTGGAGTCTGGCACAGTGTGGTGATTTTTCCCTGCTCTAGACCACCAACTAAACCTGCGATTTAGCTGATGAGTTGTTGTTCTTGTGTAGGAATGTCACCAAACTGCAGGAATCTGACCCATCCAGGACTAGGGTTCCTCACCTCTGGCTTACTTATTAGAACTCACAAACTCATGTGTCTAGCAAGTAGAATGATTTTTAGGTCTGAGCCATTTTTTGGGAAATTCTCACATTCTGGCAGCTGTCAGTGTAAAATGCTTAAATGGAAGAAAATCAGTATCTGTGGCTGCCCAGGAGCAATGCCAAATGTAGTGGACCACCAAATAATCAAACCAATCAATCAGGTAGCTACATGCCTGTCAACTAATCAGCCATATCCATGTGCCTGTCTATCATAGCTACCACGCTGTAAGCTTGCGTTCTTCCAAGTCTCAGTATGATGGTGTGTTAATCTGTGCAGAGCAGCGTATCCATAGCACTGGAGTTGTGAACTACTAATTTGGTGCAAAGCCAAGAGTGAGCATCAGTGTGGTTTTCCAACGCTGGAAAGCTTAGCAAGTTGAAGGACATGATGAGTGACTCCAGCGTTGTTCTGTCTGCTTTGCAGGTAGTTATTTTGTGTTGCGTATCTGAAGCTGAGAAAGCGCAGCAACAGAACAAGAAGCTCTACCATTCTAACAGGACCTTTCAGGGCACATGCACTTACTCCACGCTCCATACTTTAGGCTTTTTGTTTCTCTGTTTTAAGAAAGTTCTTAAAATGTATAAACGTGCCCCTTTCCCTGGGGAAAGTGAATGTTTGGCACCTTTAAAATACATTTGTGGTACATTTACATTTTTGTACCTTGGGGGACTAAAATTTACCTAAATGGTAATTGGAGGCAAGACTGACAGGGGGCTGTATTTGTTTAGCCATGTCAAGATTGATTGCACTCCTTTAATTATTTATTTATTTATTTATTAGCTTTATGAAGAATAGAGATTTGATTTCTTAGCATCCTCGTCTAAGCATTTTTGGGGTGTAAAAATGCATTGGAGCATAAATATATTGATTTTAAGCTGGTGATACTTTTTTCTATTTCTTGAATACTATCCTAATAAAATATTAAGTACACTGCAAAAAATGGTATCTTATCAAGTAAAAATAAATATAGTCATTAAATCTAATACTTCTCTGGGTGAGATTGCTGTAAGCTTGAGATTAGGATTTATGGTTATCTTATTTCTAGACTTTTTTTTTCTTTTTTTTAAAGTAATTTTATTAAGTAAAATTAAAACAGTAAAATTATTTTATTTTGGACAAAACAAAGAGCATGCACTGCCAAAAATGGCATCTTGCCAAGTGAAATGATCTTAAATGTAGTCAATATATTTAATATTTCCCATTTTGAGATGGTTGTGCACTTATAAGATTATCTGTTGTATTTCCAGACACTTCTTTGAGTAATTTTACTAAATAAAATTCTCTCTCTCTCTCTCTATATATATATATATATATATATATATATATATATATATATGCACACACACACAATCTTCTAACGTGCCCACATAGTGAGAGAATTTTACTTAATGAAAGTACTTAAGTGTTTGGAAATACAGCAGATAATCTTATAAGTGCACAACCATCTCAAAATGGGAAATATTGAATATATCGACTAGATTTAAGATCATTTCACTTGGCCATATGCCATTTATTTGCAGTGTATGCTCCTTTGTTTCATCCAAAATATAATGATTTTACTGTTTATTTTTTATTATTATTTTTTTTTATAATGTGAGATTTGAGTTTTGAGATGTGTTAAATCTTTCATAATCAAATCAAAGGTCAGATATTTTCCCCTTAATAATTCCTTTCACTTTACAGTCTCAGGGTCAGACAGGTAAGGCCCACTGGCGCATGGATATGAACCACTATGCGACTAAGAAGAGCGCTGCCCAGAGCATGCTGGATGTGGCTCTGCTGATGGCCAACTCCTCTCAGCTGAAGACTGTGCTGCATGAAGGGCCTGAATACCGATTCTACATCCCTCTCATTGCTCTCATCGTCCTGTCCATCACCCTGCAGGTCATTGTTGGCCTGCTCCTAATATTCACTGGTAAACTTGCACTTGTGGTTTTCTCCCTGTCATCTTCTTACTTTCGTTCAGTCTCAGCATTTTTTATGACTTGTTACTGTTTTCTTTTTAAGGGATTATGTTTGTTTTTTTCTTCTGTCCTCTTAAGTGAAGTATAATTTGAATGACAAGAGGAAGCTGCCTAAACTCAATATGATGAACAACATGACCACCATGTTTGTCTTCTTTATCGTTCTTATCAATGTCTTCATCACCGCCTTGGGATTTGACTCTGGTCATGTGAGGAAAATTTCATTTTATAACATATAACTTTTTAAAAGCTCAGCATGGGCATGATTACATTTGCTTTTGCATTAAGGATTTGTGTTCAAGAAAGATCAATTCATTGATACCGTTAAATGGAACACACTTCCACAGCTTCATGAAAAGTGAATGGAGAGTCCAGGTTGAAAGGATGAGCATATTTTATGATGTTTATATTTTAACATTCCCAAAATTTACATCTATGAGGTTACATGCTTTCAAATATGATGTCGCAAAGGGGTCCTTTGAGAAACGCCGTAACAGAAGCACTTTTGGTTTGTGACTGTGAAGAATCTTTTTTAAAGGATTAAACATCTAGATTATTATTATTGTTGTTATGAAGTGGCATCAAGCTGATTCCAACTCCTGGCAACCACAGGACTAGTGTTTCTCCAGAATTTTGGATCTTTAGGCTTCTTAATGGCTTGTTCATGATTCTCGATTGTAGCCATCCACCTTGGTTTTTGTACCTTCAACTGTTCCAAGCATAGTTGTCTTTTCCAATTAATTAATTCTTATAATTTGTCCAAAATACACTTCAATTTTGATTACTTTCAAGTAAGGGGTGAGGATTAATTTGGTCAAAGATCCATTTGTTCTTTATTTGTTCCAATAATTAGTTGTTTTTCGCAAGTCTTCGTAAGCACCAAAGTTCTAAGACAACACCTTTAGTTTACATTAAAATTGAATAGTTAGTAAACATTCACGTCATGTAAAGGTTCTACACCACTTTAATGATTCTTCCTGGAACTTTTCGTTGAGGTTCTTCAAACATTTAAAAGGTTGTGCGTATCCACACATCTCATTTACAAATATGCTTGTCTAAACAACCAGCCACAGAGTTTTTAGGGAACCAAAAGTGGTTATTCTATGCTTTGCATAAAGAACCCTCTTTGGCATTTTAAGCGTTCCACAGCTTCTCAACTAAAGCAAAATTGTTATTTCTGATGATAAATGATTTTAGGCCATATTGTTAGACATCGACTCATTTATTCCATGTAATGTAATGGTCAACTTTAAATGGTGCATTAAATATGTTTTGTTCTGTTTTAGGCCTCATGATGGTGCATGATGCTCATTCTCAGACTGATCTCCGTGGTCCTGCTTAACTTCTTTGAGTTCACATTCTACTTCTGTTCATATTTTCTACCAGCTCTGAGATGAAACTCGACCTGATTTAAACATTTATCATTTCATATTTCACATGTGGAGAGAGAGAACACCTCCCACCAGGACTATTTACAGTGTCTCTAATGACCCACTGAGTTCAGACAGATGCAGGTTAGTCAATCTGTGCCGAAATGTCATTTTGTGCAGTCTTAAGTCGAAAAACAAACCAGAAGTGTCGCATTTTCTCTGTTGGTTCTAATTTTTATATCAGGTGTATGACTACGCCTGTTTTACATATTATTGAGTATTAGCAGGTGGTGAACTGTGACTTTGAGCTACGTCTTCATTCACACAATTACTATCGAAACTGAGCAGATAAAATAAAACATTAAAAACACAATAATGGTCATTTCTGTTTGAGTCTTTACAGGATTTCTCATGTAGTGTTATGCTAACAACGATTTGCATGAATGTTCAAATATTTGGGCCGTCCTGGATTAAACATGAACGTTTGTAGCTTGTAAGAGACATAGAAACATTTATTTCTCCTTGTGGTAGTTTTACAGAGACTTACAGGGCACAGAGCTGCCAACTGCCTCCTAGCTTGACTGTATCCAAGAGAAATCCTGATTGGATCATTTTCCATTGGGCGTTATAAGAATTGAACCTTTTTTATATCAATCAAAAATGTCCATGAACCTAAAATATTGTTGCAAGGAGAGAGTTCAAATACAACAAGCGTGACTCTTTTTTTAATAAAAATGTGTGAAAATCATTTAATATGCTTGTTTTCCTCATTTATCCAAACTTTAATACATTTTAATGGATCCTTTTTACTGGATTTCAGCATGCTGAAACCTTACATGTCTTTTTTAATTGCCGCTCCATCACAACGTGTACAATAGGGTCCAACAGTCCGAGACCACACTGACCTTTTTTCATTTAAGCCTGGAGTAAAAAGGAAGTCTTTGAACAATTTAAAACAAGTTATGACAATTAAAATGACGCAGAAATATTTGAAATTCTACACTTCCCCAGGTCCCTACTCAAATCAAAGCTTGTGACACTGACCATGGAAAGGCATTTGTACAAATAGGTCAGATTTAATTTACAGTAAAAAAAAAAAGTTTTATAGTTTTTAAAGTTAATTTTTTGTTTTTCCTTTAGTTATCCCTGCTATTGAAGCTCAACTCTCAAGTGGATTTGACTATCTGGCTTTTGCACAGTTGGTGGAGTTCATGCCAGTCATAGTGCACATCAATAAATGAAACTGGGGACATGCTAAATACTAAGAAGATCTGAAATTCAGGTTTAATTGTTAAGGATTCTACTTCTAACAGAAGTTGTAATAAAAAAAAAACACAAACTTTTATTAAATTGAATGCCAGATGGAAGCATTTTCAGTAGTGGGCTCAGGACTTTTGGAACCCACTGTATGTATATGAGAAGCTACAATACAGGTTATGTAGTGTAGACAGACATGGAAAACGGGGTAGTGGGTCAGCTAATTCACAAACTTCTTTATGATGTTTTCAAAACCTGATGACCTTATTTAATAGCAATCAGAAAGGAATTTCACCAAGTTAGCAGTAAATGCGCTTCATCACAGCACCTTAGATCACCATCCAGACAACTGGACATTTCCTGAATGAATCTCTTGGTTCAGTATCTTGTTACATCATGAAAAAACAAACTACAGTGTTTTAATCAGATGCATGTTCATAAAGAGGACCCTTATTAAGGCTTTTTGGAATTGAAAAGACTGTAAACAAGCAACTGAAGAAGTCAGGAAATGTATGTTTCCTTAAAGCATGCTTTGGAAAAACCACCCCAATCTTCCATCAAGAATTAACAAGAAAACCGTTAGAAATGCCCTATTAAACTCATCTCTCTCATGTTTATGGATAACCGTTCATCTTTCGACTACACGAAATATCAAATGTGCAAACTTAATATAAAAATCCAAATGGCAAAATATTTGTGCTTGTAGTGCACACTCTGGATACAATGATCTAGAGGGGGACAAAAGAATTTAAGGATGAACCGAAAGTGATGAGGCACCTATGCATCGATTTTCCCAAATGGGTTTTGCTCTGCAGACTCCATGTTTGAGTACACATAGTAAAGAAACACTGCAACGATGATAAACACCAGGACCCGAAGCCAGCCTGGCACACCCCCTGATTTGCTGCCCTCAGATTTCGCTGGCACTGGACTAGCATCCTGTTGGCTGTATCTGCTTGTGTATGCTGTTGGTCTGGAGTAGAGTGAGCTCTGGAGGCCTGTCTGAGTGCGGCTGATGATAGGCCTTTGTGATGGATATAGAAGTAGTTTCAATTATTTTTACAGTACAGTAACAGAAAAGATGATTTGGATACAGAGGAATGAGGTCTAGGCACAGAATTGTGTTTGAAAAGAGAGAATATGTTGATCAAAGAGCAGTATTTCACAGAGGCTCGTAGAAGGGATGCTACTGAAAAATAAACCTCAATAATAATGTTAATTTGGTTTAGATTTGATGTAGGTAAAAAACTCACTCGTGTGCGTTATCTACTTCATCATCATAATCAGTGATCCTCGATCTTCTTGTTCTGTAAATAGATAATACAGTGTCACTAGACAATACGTACACTGTGCACTGATTACCAAAGTCATATTCCAGCATCTTAAACATCTCTGACCGTTTTTTTCATAATATTAACACCACACAGTAATTTCAATGCATTTCCCTGTACCTGTTCCCTGTAAAAAAAAAAACAAAAAAAACTGATCTCAATTTCTGAAATTATTCTTGTAGTCACTTCTCACTGAGCCTTGAGCAAAACTGTATTTCCTGAGCTGAAGTTTCAAATGCTTATATACAACATTACAAAACTCTTGCACTGTTAACTCAACAACCTAAAATAAACTGGATATTGATTTACTGAGACAGAAATACTACATTAGACAAGTCTAAAACATTTTAAATTATTGAGACAAACTGCTAAATGAATGTAGGAAAATTGGCCAAGCACAACCAATTCCCATCTGAGCTTAAGTCCAGCTCAGGTGTTGCCCATTTATAAAAAGGGGTCACTTCTGGAGGTACTTT
Organism: Pygocentrus nattereri; assembly: GCF_015220715.1. Lineage (NCBI taxonomy): Eukaryota > Metazoa > Chordata > Actinopteri > Characiformes > Serrasalmidae > Pygocentrus > Pygocentrus nattereri. The sequence continues at coordinate 38,430,230 of NC_051219.1, forward strand.
GTTGACATTGGATGGTCCATTATGGGCCCAACAAATACTAAGTGAGTACTTATTCCTATCTGTAAAAGCATGAGATGGCATTGTGGATGAGAACGTGCTGCTAAATAATGCAGACCACACCAAGTCTGCAATTACAGTATCTGTGACTTAGTCCTCTCCTGGCTACCTTGTTTGGTCCAAACAATTTGACAAAAAACAAAAGACCAAATTGGTTTGATACTTAAAGAGATACTTTAAGTATCCCACAAATGGGGAAATTCCACCTCTGCATTTAACCCAACCGTGAAGTGAAACACCCTAGTGAACACACACACTAGGGGGCAGTGAGTACACTTGCCCGGAGCGGTGGGCAGACCTATCCACAGCACCCAAGGAGGTTAGGTGTCTTGTTCAAGGACACCTCAGTCATGGACTGTCAGCACTGGGGATCGAACCGGCAACCTCCTGGTTACAGGGCCAGTTCCCTAAACTCCAGCCCACGACTGCCCCTTTTTGGGATTGTTCAGACTTTCGGAACAATTACAGGCGGCTATCATCAGCCATTAAACAATAAAAGAAGAAAACAGTGCGGTAACTGCAGTAACACACGAAGAAGGAAAAGATCATTTAACTGCAAATTGGTGCACCAAAAAAAGTCAATAGTCAATTTGAAAAAACACACAAAAAACACTTATACCTTATTTTCTGAGAGGATGAAAAAGAGAGCTATTATTTTTTTCTCCACTTAAATGGAAAAGGCTACCCGCCCAACCAACAATATGCTACTATCAGATGCTCATTCCTCTACAAACCAATCAACATCAAGTATAGGGAGACACAGCCCACATGGATGATGACAGGATGTAGGGATTTTATGCAAAGTTCATTAGGGCACTCGCTAAACTGCAACGTGAAACCAAAGCTAACGGGATCTAATGTAAACAGAAAGTATAAAAGGTAATAAAAGCACAAACTTTCGAAATACGGCTATATCATTCTGTTTTGTGCTGTTTTTCTGATGAAATACATTTTTCACTTGCTGTAAAAACGGTTTGTTAGTTCAACTTAAAAATACACCCACTTTAAATGAAACGATGTAAAGAAATTTTGGTTTAGATGAGCAAAATCACCATTTTACATCAATTCGAACCATAAAAAATACTTTAAATCACCTTGTGCCCTGTTCCACTTTTACAGTGCTGTTTACATGATCAGCAAAAGAATAATAAACTATGAAGCAACACAAAACCAAGGAGGAAATAATTATATTTAATTATATTATAATGAATTTACATAAAAAAGGAAATTTGCCTTAATGCCAACAGTTGTGTTTCTGAGGTGACTGCTCTGATTAAACCCTAGTTTTAACGCTTTGCTGGAATGAGTTTATTTTGAGATGCTTCTGTAATGTTTTTACAGCTTTACGGTCGAGTATTTTAAGTATAAAATAAGATCTGAGCTGCATATTCATGCAGAGTGCTTTGCAAAGTTTTAAAAATATAAGCTTGAACTGAAAAATGCTTCTCTATGATTGTAACAAACTATAAAATGGGTACATTTTCATTTCTGAAAATGGTTTAAGCCTCAACACATATTCGTGGTCTTTAGCAGCCACTTGTTGACAGTTTAAAGCATGTTAATGGGTTTTCAGTTCTTTCACTAAACAGTGAGTAATACGTAGAAATTACTGTCTGTGTTTATCAATCAAACAATACAGCAAATAGAGATCGGGGGGAAAAACACAGAAATGTGCCTTTAATTTGATGGCAGCACCATCTAAGGTGTATAGTTGTATTATCTCTTGATCTATAATTCTATGGAGATCCTGAGGGGGACGTGTTGTATTAAAATTTTGTTCACACTAGATACTACATGGTGAGCACCAGATACTTTCAGGTTTGCACCAGACACGATGTGGTGAGTAATAGATATTAGTTCTGCACCAGATACTACTAGGTGACTTGTGTATCTGGTGCACATCTAACAGCATCAGGTGTTCACAGCATGGTACCTGGTGCGCACCACACAGTATGTGGTGCACACCTGATGGTACTGAGTGCTCACTATGTAATATTTGGTGCACATCAGATTTTTACCATTAAAAAAATACACTATGTCCCTTCACGGGCGCTGTGTAATTCCTTTGGCAATGAGTAAAAGCAAAACACAGCAAAACACAGGACTCAGGTGTTCAACAAAACCCAGACCACTTAAAATCAAAGTGTGTAACTGGTCTGCCACTGACAACACTGTACTCACGCTTCTCCGCGGACTTCTTGTCTCACCTGTAATTTAAAACATGGTAGAGATTAGATTTGCATATAAGCTGGTAGAAGTATGATGTATCTCTACTGCAGATACTGCATCTTAACTTGTACTTACTGGTGGATGATATGTGACATATGTGACTTCTTCCTCTGTGAAAGGAAATATTTTATCATGAGATCAATACAGCTCTCAAAAGTGGAATAAGAAATATTAATATCTCATTCTGAATTAAGAAGGCTGTTACGTTCTTCTCGGTAGTAGGTCTTGTCAGAAGAAGATGGCTTGGTGCCTTTGGCCATAGCCTCTGTAAGCTTTTTCTCATAAAGCTTCCTGGTGGAATCTAGAAACAGAGAATGTCTCCATTTTTATATTTCAGATAACAGTAACACTGGCATTTCAGAAGAGACGCCACTTCTCAGTTATCATAACATCCTGAACAATATTAGATATATATGTTATGTTAGATATAGATGTATACACGTCTTTTACCAACAATGGGCCCATGTTTGATCCCATACTCATCCAAAAGTCGTGACAGCTCTTCAGAAGACTTGCCGCACAAAGAGGACATGACTGCAACTCTAAATCAAAAAATATGCTTGGTTAAAACTGGGCCAGTTACATGCAAATTTTCTGCAAAATCTGTTTAGCAAATCAGAGAAAGAATTAATTCATAAATGATTTTCTTTGAATCAGTTGAATCAGACATGAGTTCACTGGGATGCTGTGTGTTTCTCCGTATGTTATAAGCAGACATTAAAAATCTAATCTAGAACACACAGTTTTGTGGTGTTTTTTAGATTTTATTTGAACAGTACTAAGGTACATGCTGTCTCTTGGTGCATACAAAACATCTACACTGAATCCTTTTCAAAAATGAACGGCAGTAGCTATACTATCACCACCTATTGAGCAAAAGCTGAGCTGCACACGTTTACCAAAAAATATCACGAATATTCAAATTGAAATGACTTTCTTGATGTGGGATCACTTAATCGTATTACTCAAACAGCACTGAATATTTTTTTTATGCATTTTAAAAACCGTTAAGGACACAAACAGCAGCGTTAAGGCTCAGCTCAATAGTGCGAGGTGACGTTACGCAAACCAGAGGCTTAAACCGCACCATTTTCACACAAAGTAATGTTATCACCTTCGTGGAAAAGTTAAAGAGGACAAAAGAGCTCAGTATGCGGACTAGCGCTCTCGCTTTAACTAATATGATCCATAAACGGGGCTGAAGCAAAGAAAAAAGTCCAGCTCCAACATCTGGAGCCGATGGATTTCCTGCGCATGCGCAGTAACACGTCAAGTTAGCAAAATACACACGGTGCTCAACACATCGCAGAAATATAAAGGCAGACACTGTTTCTGGATTCGAGGCAACTTTCTTTAATGCGATGATGACCAGCAAGAAAATAAGGAGTCGAGTTGTGTTCATGAAGAACGCTGGATGTGGCTAGTTCACTGGCTAGCAGATGTTAGCCTGCTGCTAGCTAAGTTAGCTAGTTAGCTATGTAAAGAGACAGTCCACCTCCAACAGAAGGACGAAAGAGGGGGGGGGGGCACGCGGTTTGATACACGATGGCTACTGCACGCTTCTTAAATCTGAGAGTAAAGTATTAACGCCTAAAATCGACTCACCTGTCGGTGCTTTTCTGTAAGCGGTGCTAACTTTAGTAGCTAGCGCCTCAGAGCTGGGCGTGTGCGCGCGCTCCTCCGGCGGAGTGACGCTGCGGGAGACGCCCTCCGCCCGTGGAGCGGAGTGGGTTTCGAAACCTTAGAGCCTGGAAAAGAAAGAGCTCAGACTGCCATCTTACTACAGTCCTGGCACATGGAAGCCTTCGGGAACCCTGCGCTGCTCCTGGCGTTGTAAAGCCTGTGTATGAGTAATACCACCACACTGCATGTTCAGCCCTGGCGAAATGAACTGTTTTCTATGCCAATATTCCGTTTCTCAGCCTGACTTTTCATGTAGTGTTCATACGATGCTTTAAAATATCTTTTTTAAGTACTGTGTCTACATGTGAACAGCCTAAAGGCTCAAATCCAGTCAGTCATGGCTCTGTTTTTAACAACGCTAACCAATTTGTGCAGAAGTACAATGGTTTAAAAACAGGAGTTCATATTTGAATCACAGCTCTTCCTCAGGCACACCCCACCGACGACCACACCCTGATCGGCTCGTTTAAACGGGAAGTGAAATTTTCACTTGTGCACTGAAATTGCTGTTCTAACCCTCCAGTTATGGCTAGTCCTGCTCCACCCAGTTCCCCTGGAGCTCACTAGAGTCGTGCTGGACCTTCTCCCTCTGTTCATCTACAGCTTTAAAGTGACACCGTGTCCTCAGTGGGTTAAGCAGCTCAAACCCATAGCGTTACTTAAGCGTTGTTACTGCGACGACCCAAGTACTAGCCAAAAACTACTGAACAAAACGTGCAAAAAAAAAAAAAAGTTAAAGGGGAATTCCACCAGGTTTCTGCATTTCTGCACAATTCAGTCTTTGAGATGTAAAGAATTCAGAGCGGTTTGGCTACAGCCTGTAACTGTAGAACTACGAAGTGCACCTAGACAGTAAGTGGAGCTGATCAAATGGACAATGAGCGTAGAAACAAGGAGGTGGTCATAATGTTACGCCTGACCGGCGTAGGCCTTAAAAATATTGGATCCTGCACCTAAACATTTAGAAAATATAATACATATGTCTACCAAGGGAATTTGGGATTTAGCCACATGCACTACACTATTTCTGTGAAGAAGCGAATTGTTTATAATTAACATTATAACACATGCACTATACAGGAAGCAAAGAGCCACCTGACATACGGCCCAGGTGGATCTAATCCTTCGTTAAATCAGTGTGATGCTGATAGAACTGAATGAATCCGTATGGCTTGAGGGCAGTGAGAAGTCAGAAAACTAAACTGTGATCTTCTGACTGCATTTAAAACCAGAATATTCATAACGCAAACACACACACACGCCGCTTATCCTTCTCCATCCCAGCAGTCACTGGGAAGAAGGTAGGAAACACCCTGGACAGTAGTGATGGGAATTCTGGCTCTTTTTAGAGAGCCGGTTCTTTTGGCACGGCTCACTAAAAAGAGCCGGCTCTTTCGGCTCCCAAGTGCATCCTCAGATTTGTTGTTGCTTAATTTATTACCAAATTATGTGTAAAATGGATTACTAATGTAATAACATACATTATATCAAATGTTTATTGTTCCCGCTCAGTGAAGACTCACAGACGCCACCATACATCTTGACTGATCACGGTTTAACAGAAACGAATCGGCTCACATTCAGGAGCTGGCTCCCGTCGTTCACTTCAAAGAGCCGGTTCTTAGAGCCGGATCGTTCGCGACCGACCTATTACTACTGGACAGGTCGCCAGTCCATCGCAGGGCAGAGAGACGGACATATACATTCACTCACACATTCACACCTAGAGGCAATTTATCGTGACTGCATGTCTTTGGACTGTAGGAGGAAACTGGAGCATCCAGAGGCATCGAACCCACGTCACTGGGAAAAACATAAATTATTTTAAATGCTTTTCCTGGCTGCCTAAAACGTTTGTACGTTAATGTATAAAATCCTTTGAAGTAAGCTTATGAAGAAAGGACCATTTATTTTTTTATAATGAAATTAATTTTACTGCAGTCATTATTTCACCAAAGTAACAATGCTTTTCTTGAGCATGGGTTTAGGCTACATTACAACTTGTCCAAATACTTTCCATTATATGCCATTACAACCTTTAAAACTCCACTGACATAAGTTTTGTTTTTGCTGCTGTTTGTATTTACTAGCTAACTAGCTTTTCTTTTCTTTTACTAGCTTCTCTTTTCGTGCATTTGCTCTCCCTCTTGTCAAGTTCATGTTGCTTGTGAATAACCTTATTCTTAATGGTAAAGTATTTTTAATTATTCATTTACTGGGACCTCTTTTTTGAAATCCGGGGCAGTCGTGGACTGGAGGTTATGGAACTGGCCTCGTGACCGGAAGGTTGCCGGTTTGATCCCCAGCACTGACAGTCCATGACTGAGGTGTCCTTGAGCAAGACACCTAACCCCAAGTTGCTCCCCGGGCGCCGTGGATAGGGCTGCCCACCACTCTGGACAAGTGTGCTCACTGCCCCCTAGTGTGTGTGTTCACTAGTGTGTATGTGGTGTTTCACTTCACGGATGGGTTAAATGCGGAGGTGGAATTTCCCTGTTTGTGGGATTAAAAAAAGTATCACTTAACTTAAATTCCCTGCCTGACTACCCGGCGTGGCATTGGACGCAGCTCTCTCAGCTGTTCTTTACTGTACCCGCCCGTCTGTCTTTAGGTTTACAGATACGAACCGTGATCAGTATACACTCAGACTATTTGTTTAACGTTTTACTGTCTGTGGTACATTTTGAAAAAAAAAAACCCTTAAAATTACAAACAAGTCCTTCTAATAACTGCGAACCTGGCAACTCTGCAAATACACATCCGTGGCGGTTCCTAGCCCCGCCCTCTATAATAAGAGTCCACGTCAGAGAAAAGATCATCCAAAACTAACACACTACAGGGTTTTAAAAGTACACTTTCAGCCATGAGGCAAAATATTCATACCCATTTAGTGTAATAACCTTGTGAAGTAACTTTCAGAGCCATTAAACTCTCCAGACTCTTGATTCCCGTCACCATCACTGAGAACAATCTATAAAACAACGCATTTCATGTCAGTTTACTCTGAGTTTGTTTACGTTTAATTAAGCAGAAATGTACTAATTTAGAAATGTATTTAAGTGTAGAGTAACTATTAGAAATGCAGTGGAACTTTTTAGTACATACTGCATGGCAACTTGAGTCTGTTAGCTACATTTCTTTACTTCTCTTTTCATTCCCTAAAATAAAAGTCAACAGGTCAGAGGTGCGACCAACCACAAAGCAGACAGAAATAACCGAAATAAATAAGAAAAGGAATCACTAATGGCTTTCAGTGAGTAAAAAGTAGACTCTTCGCAAATAAGTAAAAGTAGTATAATTTAAAAATATTCACTAAGGTACAAACCCTTTTTTTTACTTCAGCAAGTAACTGAGGAACTAGCTGGTTATCTAGCTACCACAAACCTTTGGTATCCTACAGTACATCTCCAGATAATATATTTTTACTTTCTGGTGCAAATATGTAGGAAAGGGAGTTATTTAACAGTATCAAAATCTCATGAAATGATGACTGCCATGGTTACCACAGAATATGACTCAGAGGGCTGAGCTGAGCCTATAATTGGTGTGGTCTTTCCACAATTATGTTTTAAATTCATAAATTGAAGCCACCGAGCAATCTTGCATCACACTGTCATTACATATCTTAGAGCTCAGTAAGAAATGAATGGTAAGTCAACAAGAAACATATCTGCCATCTCTGACTGTATGCCTGTTTGAAACATGTACAGGATTGCAGGAGCACTTCAAGCATCAAGAGACATGTGATGTCTGAGACAGAGGCTTCCCTTTTCCAGTTTAAACTGAACAAGCTCTTCAGGTAATGTCACACTTTAATTCACACGTGAGAGTCCCAGTGAAAATAGAAATAAGAATTCTTTCCTGCACAGCATCTAGGACTTCTTGGCCATCTTATCTTGCACAAGTGCCAGGTTTGTAGGTCTACACAGTGAGTCACCTGCATGCCAGTGTTGGGTGTTGACCAGCACCTAGATCTTTTAGGATTCAAGGTATATTTCTGGACAAGTGAAAATAAGACCATAATGGAGCCAATAAACACTGTTCTGAGTCTCTTTAGAACGAATGTGCTGCATGAAGCATGTCATTTGCAGTATGTGAACAGGATACTTGGGGCCCACTTCAGCAGATTACTAGCTGAAAGAAATAAAATTATATATATATATACACACACATATATATATACACATATACACACATACATACACACACACACACACACACACACACACACTGCTCAAAAAATAAAGGGAACACTCAAATAACACATCCTAGATCTGAATGAATGAAATATTCTCATTGAATACTTTGTTCTGTACAAAGTTGAATGTGCTGACAACAAAATCACACAAAAATCATCAATGGAAATCTAATTTATTAACCAGTGGAGGCCTGGATTTGGAGTCACACACAAAATTAAAGTGGAAAAACACACTACAGACTGATCCAACTTTGATGTGATGTCCTTAAAACAAGTCAAAATGAGGCTCAGTATTGTGTGTGGCCTCCACGTGCCTGTATGACCCTCCCTACAACGCCTGGGCATTGGCAGATGGTCTCCTGAGGGATCTCCTCCCAGACCTGGACTAAAGCATCCGCCAGCTCCTGGACAGTCTGTGTTGCAACGTGGCGTTGGTGGATGGAGCGAGACATGATGTCCCAGATGTGCTCAATCGGATTCAGGTCTGGGGAACGGGCGGGCCAGTCCATAGCTTCAATTAGGAGGAACCCAGGGCCAACCGCACCAGCATATGGTCTCACAAGGGGTCTGAGGATCTCATCTCGGTACCTAATGGCAGTCAGGCTACCTCTGGCGAGCACATGGAGGGCTGTGCAGCCCTCCAAAGAAATGCCACCCCACACCATTACTGACCCACTGCCAAACCGGTCATGCTGAAGGATGTTGCAGGCAGCAGATCGCTCTCCACGGCGTCTCCAGACTCTGTCACGTGCTCAGTGTGAACCTGCTTTCGTCTGTGAAGAGCACAGGGCGCCAGTGGCGAATTTGCTGATCCTGGTGTTCTCTGGCAAATGCCAAGCGTCCTGCACGATGTTGGGCTGTGAGCACAACCCCTATCTGTGGACATCAGGCCCTCTTACCATCCTCATGGAATCGGTTTCTAACCGTTTGTACAGACACATGCACATTTGTGGCCTGCTGGAGGTGATTTTGCAGGGCTCTGGCAGTGCTCTTCCTGTTCCTCCTTGCACAAAGGCAGAGGTTGCGGTCCTGCCGCTGGATTGTTTCCCTCCTACGGCCTCCTCTACATCTCCTGGTGTACTGGTCTGTCTCCTGGTAGCGCCTCCAGGCTCTGGACACTACGCTGACATACACAGCAAACCTTCTTGCCACAGCTTGCATTGATGTGCCATCCTGGATGAGCTGCACTACCTGAGCCACTTGTGTGGGTTGTAGAGTCCATCTTATGCTACCATGAGTGTGAAAGCACCACCAACATTCAAAAGTGACCAAAACATCAGCCAGAAAGCAGAAAGGTACTGAGAAGTGGTCTGTGGTCCCCACCTGCAGAACCACTCCTTTATTGAGTGTGTTGTGCAAATTGCCAATAATTTCCACCTGTTATCTATTCCATTTGCACAACAGCATGTGAAATTGATTGTCAGTGTTTCCTAAGTGGACAGTTTGATTTACTTGGAGTTATATTGAGTTCATTTTTTTGAGCAGTGTATGTAACATTTTTATATATACACTTTCATTCAAATGATCCAAGAGTTTGTGTTGAATCTTGATCATTAAAAAGAAAACCAAAATGGGTGAAATTTCACCCTTTTAGCTAGATGTATAGTGTACCAAAGTGACATCTCAGTGCAAGAACAAACAAGACAAGTTGCATTTTTGGATTGACAAAAATACTTAGGACAACTTTATTGTTTATCAAAATACTGTAACAGTCTTACAAACATTGTTTCTCTTCTCTTAAGACAAGATTTTTTTTAAAAGCACAGAGAGTTGAAAAGCTAAGTGAAATGCAAGTGATCCAAAGGAAAAATGTTGAAATTAAGCACGTTTGGATTTTTAAAAATCAAGAATTCACAAAATGCACTTTTCAATTTCACCTCCAGCCAAATGGCAATGCCTACATCCAATTCAAAATTTCCCTTTTATTCACTAGTTATTAGAACATGGTTCAGAAGTCTTTTGTCTAAGCTTGACAGAATGTTCTCATCAAAAGGGATAACAAGCTCAGCTCTACAAAGTGCATTTGAAATGGAGAAAAAAACAAACAAAAAAAAAAAACAAAAAAAAAACAAAAATAAAAAAGGCAATAGGGCAAACCCACAGAGCTTTGGCACCAGTGTTAATTCAGATGTGTAAAAGGCACAAATTATGAGTTACTAGTAAGTGTCATGTCACCCAATGGTAAGTTAAAACATCTGTGCTTTTCAAAGGATGCAACACTCCTATCCCTTCTGCTACAAGCAAGAGTTTGAACAGTGGCATCCTGAACTAGGCATTGCACACTGTAGCAGCCATGTTGTGTTATGGGCGATCAGTAACACACTGGTGTAAACCTTGGAGAATGTGAAAGCCACCATGACCGGCACCTGCTTAAACAGTAATGCTGAACACTGCAAAAACAGTCTGGCTGTGCTAAGTGAAGGGAAATGGGGAGATGAAGGTACAGCATAATGAGAAACGAGTGAGACAGCAAGAGAAGATTCAGTGTTTATGTATTCGTCTATGGAATGCAGGAGCAGGAGTCTTGGCTGTGGTTGGTGGCTACTTTGGCTGAGGGGGAGGTGGTTGGCATTAGACAGTGATGTGGAACGGGCTCCCAGGAATGTGGTCATCACCCCATTTCACCACCAGAATGTACTCGCCCTTTTCTTTCAGCTGGTAGGACACATTATAGAGACGGTTGCCCAGGTGTTTGACCAGGATCTCTTCACAGGGTACTTTAGGCCCATCAACTCCAACCAGCAGCATATTTCTTCCTGTTATTACAAAGAAATAAAATCAATAGGCAAATCAACTCGGACAAAAAAAAAAAAAAAAAAATATCTCACCAAGAGCTGGAGAAAAAGTTGCTGTTTAAATAAGTTTAAAAAAGCAACTTTATACTGTAGGGGGAAGCAGTCAGTCAAAATAAAGAGTACCTGCTTTGCTACAGTCTACACTGAAGCTATTTTTCTGCCCAATGAAGCCCTTCGTGAGCCCCAGGCCTTTGGCCACCACACGGCTAGCATCAGAGCTAGCCCAGCCTGGCGCCGCCTGCTGAGTGGAGGTCACACTGCGGGTCACAGGGTCAACCAGCACTGATGAGGTCTCATGCATGCTGTGGCTACTGACTAAACGAGAGCCTGAAAAAGAAGACAGTGATTGAACTGCAGTTCAATTTAAGATTCTACATCCTACAATGTCAAATTCTCAAATAAAAAAAAAAAAAAAAAAAAAAAAGAATACTAGAAAAGAATTTAATGGATTAAAAAAAAATCTCACCAGTAATTTTAGCTTTAAAGGGGCTGCCAACAATGTGGTAGGGTCCACCATATTTAATAGAGATTAGGTAGTTTCCAGGTGCCATAGGTGTGTAGGTGACCTTGTACCCTTCTGGGCACTCCTGACAGTCCATCTTCACTTTAGAAGGCCCATCAATAGTTACTGCCAGTGCTCCAGGACCAGCTGAGCTTGTGTTCACAATGAATTCACATGGAGATCCTGGCACAGAAGGAGGCAGAGGGATCAGACCACACTGACATTTAACGGATTCCTTTTTCCATACAAATGTCAAAAATGAATTTTCAGGCCAGTCTACATACCAGTGGTTCCACCCTCCAGACCAGCCCCATAAGCAGACACCATGCCTGGATCTCCGGCCTGACCTGCCTCTCCCACCCGAATCTTGAAAGGGCTTCCAGGGATGTGGGAGCCATTAAATTTCACATCAATCAGGTACAGGCCATTCTCCCTGGGAATGAACCTCACCGCATACTTATCTGTGAGCAAAAATGAAGCATAAAGCACAGGAACGAGAGGACTCCGGGTGCATTTAGTGGGCCAGTATTCACATTTTCACAAAAGCACTGAAGCTATTATTGTAGAATCAGGCTCTGTTTAAATCCAATGCAAAGTAACATTGAATTATGAAACAATAAATGCTGTAACTAGCTCAAGTTTGCATAGCCTTTAAAACACACTGGCCTGTCAATAAAGTCTGAAATTCACTGCACATTACAAATCTAAGAGTACAGCTTCAGTACAAACAAGTTGTTACAACCCACTCAAATAAACCAGTAATCATGGTTACCTTCATCAATCTCTGTGACGCAGCACTCCTCCAGAGCTCCAGATGGGCTATGAACTTTAGCGTCAATGACGCCCTTTGCCCCATTCAGGCTTACAGCAAAAGAAGCAGGCTGGTTCACCTTTAATCCGGACTCCTGTGTTCACATAACACTTCTACAAGTCAATTCACTATCAAACACTCAGACAACCTGGTGCTTACAGGTTTTCTAACATCTCCAGATCCATTTGACTAACACCTCTTACCTTCAGGCTAAAAGAGTTAAAGAGAGAGGCTTAACTAAAGAACAACCCCAGTCCCAATAAAGTTAACATAAAGAACAATGGGAAAGAACAAGAGCTGAAAGATGTGAGGTTGGAAATCCTGAGAGAAGGAGCCTGTTTTGCTCTCTTTAACCCTTTAGCCATCCCTGTAGGCATGTAGGGAGGAAGTAAGGCTGTTGGGAGCCTTTAGGACAAGGCACGAGAAATACAAACAGTCCTTCAGTATCCCACAAACCCCGGCACAGCCCATCAGCACAGCAGCAGAACAGCACCATGGCACTGACTACCATAACATGAATATTGGCATCAGAGAAAATAGACAGTTTCCAGTTCGATGATTAAATGTAATTGTGTGACTGTCTCAACGAAGGGCGAGATCTTGTAAGTGAAATTTCTGTCTTTCTGGCTTTCACATCTCTTGCTTACATGACAGAAGCACAAACATATCTACCCTAGGGGTGATGCTAGGAGGGTTTAGTTCCAACACACCTTGCTCTGATATTCAGATGCTCCTGAAGACCTCAATGACTTGTATTAGGTATGTTAGATTAACAGCTAAACTCTGCAGGATAAATTTCCATTTGGGCATCTCTGGTCTTCCCTAAGCATCTGTTAATAGGACAAACTATAATGTTGAACCATCTTCCTTCTCACAATGGATTCGCCTGAAGTATTACGAAAAAGGCTTTCTGCTGCTGTGTTGAGGGCAGCCTGGGACTCGCTTTGGGCGGACAAATGTCTGTCTTCCTCGAAGCCTCACCTGAAGACTGGCAACAGTAAGTCGGCGGGCATCATCCGAAGGAGAGGCGACAGGCACAATGAAGGGACTGTCAGGGATATGCTCGTCGTTGAACTTGATGGACACCTCATAATCTCCTGCAAAGCCAATCCATAAACAGTGAGGTACAGAGCCTACTATCTAAACATAAGATCAGAAAACACATGCATGCATGATTTAAACTAAACCGAGTAAGCAAATCCTAGCATCTCTCTCACCAGGCTCCTGGACAATGTAAGAGACCCCACTGGATCCATCTTTACGGTCTTCAAAGGCAATCTCTGCTTTGCTGGGACCCTCCACAGCAATGGACAGACCCCCAGCACCAGCCTCGCGTGTCCATATACTAAACTCGGCTGGGGAAAGATGGTGCAAAATTTTTAGTCAACAGTCTACTTCCTGTCCCCCAAGCATTCATAGAATTTTCCCCCCCCTCACATACCCGGTACTCCTGCCTCTGCTCTCTCCAGGCCTGGACCTCCTGCACGGACTTTGTGGGCCCCTCCTTCTCCTAGTGGCCCCACAGTGAATTGAAACGGGGATCCAGGGACATGATGGCCTTGGTACTTCACACTGACTGTGTGAACACCCATCTCAGTTGGCACAAAACGAATGCAGTAGGTATTGTTTTCACCCTCCATGATCTCAGCCTTGTGCACCTTCCCGGAAGGGCTGGTCACCTGGGCAGTCATGTCAGCGATGCTGATTTCTATAGGACAGAAATTAAAGTGTCAGGCTCATTCAGCAATTGATATAACTTATAAAACGAGGCAAATTATCCTTTTGTGGCACCTACCAGGTATCTTCAAGCTCAAGTCACACTGGCTGCCAACATTGGCAACAGATGCAGCTCTTTTTTTGCGAGTAATGCTCTCTTTCATCCTACCCTCTCCAGTCACTTTCACAGTGAAAGCGCTGCCTGTGGCAGAAAGAGAAACACTTAAAGGAAAACTGACCAGTCACAGTATTAACAATCCACAGTCTCTCATAAACCCATACCTGGAACATGCTGGTCAGCAAACTTGATGTTAATAATGTAGTTTCCTGGTTCAGTGGGGCAGTAAGTGACTTTGCAGGTTCCATCTTCTTGATCCTCAGTGTTTATATCCACCTTACTGGGCCCCTCAATGGATAAGCTAAGACCTCCATAGCCTTTGGAAAACAGAATAACCACACGCATCAGTAACTGACTCAAAATGATTCAAATGCTGCACTGAAGTGCCAGCAACTTTTGCAACACATTATTGGATTAATATCACTCCAATTGACAAGCGTTCCATAAAGGCAGAATCCACTCACCTGCATCTCTGGTATCAATGATTAACTCCGCTGGCTCAAACGTGCGAGCCTCACTCAGGCCCTGGCCAGACACGCGCACACGGCTGGCATCGGCAATCTCCGACTGGTTGATCATGACAGAAATGGGGCTACTGGGAATATGCCGTCCATTTTTCTTTATATTTACAAGGTGCTCACCAATCTCTTTAGGCACAAAGGAAACACCTAGAGAGAAGTGACCATGGCGAAAGGAAATGAATGCATAGATTTACTACAGTCTGCCCACAACCTAGTCTCAGTAAGGAATTTTTGCTGCATGACATGAATCAAGTATGTCCGATCATGTGTAGGGGAAAAATGTCAGTGGGAAATATTTGGTAATACTACACTCACAACCAGCTGAGGAACTGAGTTTTCCCCACTGTAACACTTACCCACATGCCCATTACGGAGCATCTTGAGCAGGCACGGCTCCTCCCGGCCAGAGGGTGTTGTCAGTGAGGCAGTCAGCTGGCTCAGGTCCAGCTCACCAATGTCTAATGGGATATCAGCAGCAGAGCCCACCTTCAGATGGGACATGCGCATGGAGTCATCTCCTGTAGACAAAGATAAAGACATCAAGTTATGGACAGCTGAGTGTATACTCCAGTATTCAAGACAGAATCTAGTCAGAGTCTCTGTTGGATCTTGCCAGATCACCATATGGTAACGGTCATCAGTTCCAGTCCTGTAGGTCAAGTGTTCAGCATAGTTTGTTGATTTACCTGCTCACACACTTGACTCACCTCACCTGTTAATAACTATGTTTACTTAGCTTATGAGCTGAGAGATCACCAAACTGAATAGACACCAGCCCTCTAGGACCAAAAACTGATTACCTCTCCCGTACAATTAAAATTGGGGGCAAAATTTCCCATCTACTCTCTGACCTGTGATCTTTGACACAAAAGGACTGCCGGGGATGTGCTTGTCATTGTACTTGACAAGGATGTTGTAGTCTCCAGGCAGGACAGGGAGGTAAGACACAGTGCAGGTGCCATCTTGGTTATCAGTGCAGCTGATGTCTGCCTTTGAGGGCCCCTCGATGGCCAAAGAAAGACCACCTGAAAAAGAAAAGAAATAAAAATAAATTTGCACTTCAGCACCTTTCCCCACTTCTGCAGCATTCCACCAAACTGTTTCAATAATGAGTACCAGTACATGAGACAGAACCTTTGTAAAGCAGAACATGTGAAATTCTGAACTCTGGTCATTTCAATAGGCAACATGTATAAAAAAACAGAACAGAATGCTTCTGTACCTTCTCCTGCATCCTTGGTGTTGACTGTGAACACTGCTGGCTTATTGACCATGCCATGAATCAGACCAGGACCATAGGCTGTCACATGGCCACTGTTGACGTAATCCACATAGAACTGCAGTGGGCTTCCTGTCAGTGAAGAGAAACAGTTGAGATTCTGCCTTCTTACTGTCCGGGTTTAAAATGCTTTCTATTTTGCATCAACCTCTCAGCAATATGTTGCTTTCCAAAAGCTCCAATTACAAAATCTGTGCTCTTTTCTTTGTGGCTTGTGCCACCACCAATCACTGAATAAAATGTATGGCTAATTTAGTGCAGCAAGCATTCTGCATTGAATAGTATTGGTATTTACAACACTAGAATAATACTAGTGACAAGTACTTAGCCAAAAAAAAAAAAAACCCACACACACACACACACACACACACACACACTCCTCTAATTTGATTTTGTCTGCAAAAAGAGTGCATAACCATAATTTTCCCTGGAGCCACTTGGTTTTTTTTTTTAATCCCAAAGCATTATAAAGTTCATCTTTCTTAATGTACAGTTTATATTCTATACAAGGTGAACAAGCTAGATACCACCGCTTCACTACATTGTATGTATAGTATACAAGGTTTTCAACAGGTAGTTTGATGTCCTTAATTCCTCAAAAGGAAGGACAGGCACATTACATTTATTTGGAGAGCCCCCTAATGTTTAGATAAACAGTCTTACCTGGAATATGTATCCCATCATATTTGATGTCCATCTCGTGCAGTCCAGCCTCAGTAGGAGCGTATTTCACTGTGACTGTGCCATCTTTATTATCTGTAATGTCTGGCTTGGCCACTTTGCCAGATGGCATCCTCACTTCACCTGAGAAAGATTTGGTATTTCATTTAAAAAAAAAAAAGCATCCCAATGTCTCTTCAAACAAGAGTTCAAAACCAAATATTAGAACTTGCCTGTTATTTCTCCCTTCTGGATGGTGAACGGAATGACCAAGTCGAAGGGTCTCAATCCAGCCACATCCAGTCCATTCATGCCCAGTGGTCTGTCTGTTGCCTGAGAAATAGAAAGAAAGGACAATACTCCGACAATAAGCAGGGGTAGTGAACAGATTTAGCCATAATCAGCATGGTCTTAAGCCACCTTGATCTTAGATAATTATATCTGGATTGAAATATTACTCAAGTCTGATGTTTACAACAATGAATAAAAATCAAAACATTGAGACAAGGGGGAATTAAGACTGGAAGGGGGGGGGGGGTCTCAGCTTATCAATAATGGCGTAAAGTGTTCAATTATCAATTTGTAAAACATAAGTAGCAGAAGTGAAAACACTAAACCACAAATGACAATCAAAACAAGAAAATTCCCATCCCCCCAAAAAAGGAAGAGATGATGGTAATGATTATGACGATGACGCAGCCACCAACACTGACACTGTGAGAGAGAAATGACGTCATGACGAGAGAATGAAAGCCCATTTCGTGATTCGGTAGTCTGGACAATAGTAGAGTGAAAGCCAAGCAGACAAGACAGTGACTCACAGGGACATACCACAGGAAAGGAACCAACAATTATCTGAACAAAACCACAAGATGGTCAAAAAAAACAGAAGCACACAATATATGATAAACTTCTGACATGGTCCCAGCCATTTTGTTAAATGCAGACTTCCACATTTATTGCCTTCAAAATGGCTGCCATTATCTGAATGGCATAAAATTGAGAGTGAGCTGAATAAGACCCTACACCTGCAGGGAAAGAACAGCAGCTGGAGAATGGAGACAAGAGACAATGTCAATGATGGACAAACAAGGGCAGACATGATGAGAGGGAGAAAGCAGGGAGTGTCAGTACCCATGGCTGGCCCATGTTGGGCGCGTAGGCGTACTGCGGGACCTGGGTCTGCTGCATAAGTTGTTCAGGGGAGGCACCTTCCAAAGCCTGAGATAGGATGACAGAATCAAGCGTGAAATACTCCCAATACTCAAAACATTCACATTGGTATAGATCAGTCCTTTGGATGGCTGTCTGGGAATGAAGTCCGCTCCTGGCTTGGAATTCTGTCAGCAAAAGAATAGACCTTAGCCTATTGGAATCTAATGCCCTATGAAGCTTTTGCTGGTTCGGTTATTAGGGATGTCTGAATAAAAGTGTTTATCTACTGAAAGGCTTGAAAGACTGCAAATGAGTATTTTAATTTCTACATTGAAATATGCCCTCAAGTATGTCTAATGACTGAGCTGCAACTTTTGTTTTTATAATAAAATCAGACTTTTTGTTACAATTGCATATATTTATTAATTTTAATTTAAGCTACAAGTGATGAATAAAACATCACCATTATTTTTGCTAGCCAGCAAACTCCTTTAATCTCACTGGGAGCAGCTGACACTGCAGAGCAGTAGAAAACTTTGGATTCCTCCTTCTGCTTCAAAAAAAATGATTAAAATATATATTATTCAAGTGATACAGTTTTTAAATAGAGTAGACACGCCTGTATCACTACTACTCATCAGGTTAATGAACTGGTCAGTGTATGTGAAGATGAAGACCCCTTTGGCTCCTACGTACCATGACCTGGAAGGGGCTGTTGGGAATGTGCTCTCCTCCAAAGCGCACACAGATGACGTATTTCCCAGGCTGGGGTGCTGTGTAGAAGATGTCAAATGTTCCATCTTCATTCTCAACCACGTCAACATCCACCTCTGTGCCATCTGGAGTGCACACTGTGCAGGTCACCTTCCCCTTCCCAGCAGCCTTTGCGTCCACGGTGATGACAGTCTGTTCCCCAATCTGGATAGTGGGACCAACTCCAGCACCTGGTGAACACCAGAAAAAGATCACCTTCAGTCTCTACAGGTGGCCAGTTTGTTCATTTGAGCTTTAGAATCTACCTCCCTACAGGAATATTCATTCATTCAACCATGCATGCTGCCTCATCACCCTGTGACACTGTGGCAACAGACAGAGAAAGAAGTTAGAGCTGAAAGGCCGCACAATTTTGATGGTGAATTATTTGAGTGATCCTTATTTGAGTTAAAGAACTGCTCTTACTGAATTGTGAGCACTGAAGAATAACATCTGAAACAGCCATACACTGAACACAAAAGAATCTGAACACAAAGTGCTTCATTAGAATGCACCAAAAGAGCCTTTTCTGATTAACGGTAGGAATTCAGATTAACAAAACTGTGCAGCCCACTGGACTGATAGGTTTTTAAATATTAAAACATCCGCTTGCCAGTTTGTCTGTTACCTCAGTTGTCTGAACGCTACCTCTTTGAACAATACTACGTCCTGTTAATAATACTATCGTTAATACAGACGACGTTGTCAGAGGAAAAAGGGCTCATTTATTTTTAGTAACCCCAATGCTGCATTCCACCATACAGGCATATAAAAGCCAGACTGAAGTTAGTGATTAGTCTAACATCACTGATAGGACATGCTGTCTACTACACCAAGGAGAGAGGAGGGGGAGAGAGAAATGGGCTGACTACCCGACCCCAAAACAGTCCATAGAAAACCTCTATACTGTATTCTTTTTCTAGTGTTAAATGACCGCTTGAAAAGGAAGTCTAGCACCAAGTTATTAAATACATAAAATAGTAAAGCTGATAGTTGCTATTGAAAGCAGGATGGTGCCATTCTGCATGCAAAAAGAACCGAGTCTGGAGCAGAGACATTTTTCAAAGCGCTTACCCAAACCGTGACCTCCAATTGAGACTGAGAAACCGTGAGAAGCAGAGAGCGAAAAAGTGAGAAGTAAAAATCAGGACAAAATACAATAAAAAGTGTGCTCAAAAAGAATAAAAGAGAAACATTTATAACAAGTGGAGAACAGAGTGTGCTGAGAGTGTGAGCAGCTCTGCACAACAGGTGATGTGTCCGAGTAGGTGACAGGGTTGAGAGCCACACAAACATGAAATGGCTCATTTCTAATGGGCCTACAAATGCCCAGCATGATTTCTAAATTAAGACAATCTGGACCACTGGTCAAATTAAATACAGTTTCCACTGCTTCTCTTACAATTAATCCAGTGATTACATTTTTATGCATGATGGATGACAGGTCACTTTATGAAGGCCATTCGCAACTTTTTGCCCAAAACAGTTCATATACAGACTTCTGTGCATAAATCTCATTTTTAGAAAAGAGGTTATTTCCAAAACTGCAATAAGTTATTGACAAAACACATATTACAACACTACCAAACTGTCCAGAGACTTACTCCATTTACTCTAAAGGTCCACGCAGATCTGGGTGTAATGTTATTAAGAGAGGCCTACCTGTGACTGTGCATTTGCTGGCATCTCCTGTTGGCAGAGCTCTGATGCGGTATGGAGAGTATGGGATTTCATCTCCACCATACTTGATTAGAATGGTGTAGCGCCCAGTCATATCAGGCACATAAGACACCAAGTATGTGCCATCCTGGTTATCACGAATGTTTGCCTTTTTGGGCTTCCCATCTGGATCCTAAAATGATCAAGAACAGAACAGAAATTTGGCACTGCTATTGGCTCTATATTCAAAACTATCCATGTCTAAGTAGCATAACTAAATGTTTATTTCTGGGGTAAAGTACATACAGTGATCTGGACAGCCAGAAGTCCTTCTCCTGCATCTTTGGCATCAATGGTAAACTCCACTGGCAGACTGGCAGGCACACCAGTAGTATTGAGTCCAGGGCCACTGGCACGGACCTTACTGGCATCGTGTGTGGGCAGAACTTTCACCTTATAAGGACTGAAAGAGAGGCAGAGTATGTGAGAGAAGGAAAGAGCAACGGAGATCAAAAGGGAGGGAGAAAGATAGCAGTGAAGTAGATAATTTTCAGTCATTATGCATTCTAAGTAGGACCATTTACACTCAAGCTTAGCATTGGGAACAGCCATGGGTTGCAGGTCAAAGTAATTGAATCAGTCATTAACTTGCTAAGGGGTGCTGTACTGGTAATGCCAGCAGACGGCTACCACAGCCGTGAACTGCTGTCCGTGCCTTAATTAGTATAGAGCAGTTAGCGCTACCTTCCATACTCCTTAAGATGCATCATGTTACCTTGATAGCCTCACATTCTATTGACAGAACCATTTCCATTAGTGCCTGTGAATGGGACACTTTCCTTCTGAGAGGAAACGTACTTGCAAGTTTTTAGTGCATGGTATTAGGAATTACTGGAATGGCCATGTACCTGCGTGGTATTTCTTCATCAGCATACAGTACATTAATAGTATATGGTCCCTCTCTGGTGGGCACATAGCTCACAGTGTGAGTCTGATCTCCATTATCGACCACATCAGCCTGCTCCACAACACCTGCACAACAGATGTCAGAGGGTGGAGGAGGGAAATAATGGCTTCAAATCAGTTACACTGAAACAAATTTGAAAACTTAACTGAATTTGTATGCAACAGAAAGACAGCACCCAGGCTCTCTTACCTTTGGGTCCTTGCACTCTGACCTGCAGAGGAGCCATGCCTGCTTTACTGGCATCCACGCTGAACACTTGTGGGATATTGGCCCGCACATTGGTCCCAATACCCTGACCCTGACACTTCACCTTTGTGGGATCAACAGTATCGTGGACAGGCACAGAGAAGGGGCTTCCTGCAAGAGCAGATAAAGCAAGAGAGGAAGTGTCACTCCCTGCTAAAAGGAAAATGTAGTGACAAAAGCACATAAAATTAGGGGTGAAGAAAGCCAAAACACCAACCAGTGACTGGTTGGCCTCCATAGGTGACGTTGAGGTTGTAAGTCCCTGGCTCATATGGTATGTACTCAACAGAGCAGCTGCCATCTTTGTTATCAGTGCAGGACATCTTTGCCTCAGAAGGTCCCTCCATGGCCAGGCCCAATCCTCCTGTACCAGCCCCACTAAAAAAAAAAAGAAGAAACAGAAAGAGGAGGCAAAGATCAGACAGGAAGAGTTTGAACTCTCTGGTTATTAAAACCACTCGTTATACTACTACTAACCGGGTTTCAACAGTGAATTTGTTGGGTTTGTTGGTGATGCCAGCCTGCAAACCTGGACCATGCACCCGCACACGTGCTGGGTCACAACCTTCGGTCACAGGCACACGGAATGGACTGTTGGGCACTGGGGCATTGTCATAGGAAACCTCCACACTGTGAGGACCTGTCCATATAATACCAAAATACTGTGCCTCAGGACAACATTAATCTTCCCAAACCACAAGATACTCATGTGCAGCAGCTCTAAACTACTTTATCATGAATGCAAGATTGTATACAAGACCAAAGGCTCACCTTCTTCATAGGGAGTGTACTCCACTTTATAGGTACCATCTCCCAGGTCCCTGATGAGGGCTTCAGTTTGGTTGCCAGATGGGTTGTTGATGCAGGTTTTGATGTGCTTGCCTCCAGTTTTCGTAAGGGCTCGGGCATCAACAGTGAAGTCTGTGGTAGCCTCTCTGAAAACCCCTTTGGAAAACAATTCCAAGAAAACAGAAAACATGGCTCACAAATGAGTCATAACTGGAGCAATACAGATTCATAATTGACAATAAATAAAATAAAATACATATATACACAGCATAATCCTAAACAGGTGGTAGAGAAAGGGAGACTTCTTAATTATATTCAGGTCCAATGTACTACCTTTGCCTTCAACTCCAGGTCCAAACACCTTCACACCACTGGTTTCTACAGCTGGCTCAACATTGAGTCTTGCAGGGAAGTTTGGCACATCTTGGCCACCGTAGCGAATGGTCAGGGTGTAGGCTCCAGGGTACAGAGGGATGTAGGTGATTGTGTAAGTTCCATCTCCATTATCCTGGATATGGACCTCTGCCTCAGTACCATTATCAGAGATGATTTCAATGGTCAGCTCAGCTGGTCCAGCATTGGTGCAGTCGACCACAAACTGGCCTGTCTCTCCAACTTTGGCTCGCTCCAAACCTGGGCCTGAGCAGCGGACCTGAAGACATTTGGAGATAAATTATTTGCACCAACAAATTATTACTGCCTTAATTCCTACTGTAACTGTTGCTTACCTTAGATGGGTCAGTGTGAGCCACAGCCTCCACAGGGAAGGGACTTCCTGGGATGGGGGCACCATCATAAGTAAGCTCCACCTCATATGGCCCCTTGTCTCTGGGGATAAAGCGGACCTGGCTGGTCTCTGGGCTCAGACCTGGCTCCACCTTACAGGGCACTGCTTTACCAGCAGGTCCAGTAACCTTTGCGCCAACTTTACCTTGACCACCTGCTCCCTTTGTCTTCACTGTAATATCCTGGTCTTTTCCAACAGTCATCTCTGAAGAAGGGAGAACAGGCTTAAGAGAAACCCTAAAGAGCTTGAAAGTAAAAGCATTAACTGAAAAGTTATGTGAAATAGAAATGGAACAGGAACGTGACCACATACTGTCTCCAAGGCCTGCAACCTTAATCTTGCCCAGATCCAGGGAAGGAGCCACGGCCACAGCAAAGGGAGTCTTGGGAATGGGGTCACCGCCATAGGTCACATTTACACCCATATTTCCCTAAACAGAGGAAGATTGACGCATGCTAATGCCAAAGTTGTATCTTTTTTTGATCGGGTCAAGCATGGAAACTGGACAGATATTCAGATCTGCTGATCTAGCAGGAGAGTGAATCTGTCCTCACCTGTTGCACTGGGGTGTATTTGACGGTGTGTGTGTTGTCATGGTTGTTAATGATGTCAAAGTCCCGGACGACCTCTCCCTTGTTGGGTCCAGTGAACTGAGCATCCAGCTTAGCTTTGCCTGCTCCTTTAGTGTTCACAGTGAAATGAGTGGGCTTGTTCAGTTCCACACCTAGAAAACAGGTGTAGGGAGCACAATTACTATCTCCGCCCATCGATGGCAGGTCACAGCATAACACAGGCTAATAGGCTTTTTTTGTCCATTTTCTCACCAGTGCGGCTGAGACCAGGGCCCTCTGCTTTGACTTTACTTGCATCATGAGAGGGATCCACTTTAATTCTGATGGGTGTCATGGGAATAGCCTAGGAAGAAAACAGTCAATATATACAAACATGTATGCGTAGGGTCAATGTTAAGGTACACCAACATGTATATACTCCATCAGATGCAGAAAAAGCATGCGCTACCTGATCAGCAAACAGAACCATGATAGTGTAGCTGCCAGCTCCTGGAGGAGTGTATTTAACTGTGAAAGTATCATTATCATTTCTGATGATGTCAAAGTCTATGTCTGCCTCTGCTGGTCCTACCACCCCTGGAGCACACTTAATCCCAATGCTGATGTCACCTACAGAGACAGTAAGGAAGTATAGCCGTTAAGGAGAGAGAGATTACTTGATAAGCCAAAGCTGTTGAGCAGGTCTCTATATGGTCATACCCTGGCCAGCTTCAGAACAGTCCACTGTGAAGTACGTTGGCTCATAGGCCTTCAGGCCTGTCTTGGCAACACCAGGTCCAGATACTTTCACCTTATTAGGATGGCATCCTGCTCCAATATTCATCTACAGGTTAAATAAAGTAATAGTCCACACATTAAATAGATGCTTCAAAACTGCAAGGAGGAAAAACACCAAAATTTTCACATTCTCTATGGGAGTGTAATAACTATTTTATCAATGTTAAACGATGCCACAATACTAATTTCTGAGCAGGTCACATCAGTACTTGAACACTAAACAAAACTGCAAGCTTCATTGGAGAGCATGCATATCAGGCTTTGATAATTGGATTTAGTGCAATGCAGTATGAGCACAATTAGCATTTCACAAGTATTTTCTTAAATGTGCCACTACTGGCAAGTTTGGTCTGTTCCAGCTCATTGATCCTCAGAAAAACTAAACTGAAATACATATTGTGCATTGACAAAACATGTATTGTGATTATATTTCTGCCATATTGCCCATCCCACATGCTACTGTGGATTTTTGTGGCTCTCACCCTGAAGGGGCTGTCTGGGATATTGACTCCACCCCAGGACACCATGACCGTGTGTTTGACGGGTTTGCGGGGTGTGTAGCTGCAGGTATATGTCCCATTGCCATTATCCTTCACCTGCACATCAACTGGGTTTCCATCTCGGTCCTAAGACAAGAGATTTATTATCCCACTGTTTTTAAGCCCAATTTAAGTTTTTACAATGGTTGAGAAAGCATACCTGAGCCTGAATCTTTAGAGGAGCTTTGCCACCCAGTTTGGCATCCACTGTGAATTCAGCTGGTTTCCCTACAGACAGACCACTGCTCTGAAGACCAGGGCCATAGGCTTTCACCTGTAATATATTGGAATAAAACAGTCAGCTTTTTGGCAGCACCTTTCTGAGGTCTCATTACAAACAGCTTGAGAATGCACATACCTTGTCAGGATAAAAGTCTCTGTCTGGTGCTGGTTTGATCTCAGCCATGAAGGGACTGTGCTGGATGTCCTCATTCTTACAGAGCACATGCACTGCATACTCGCCTGGCTCTGTGGGCCAGTAACGAACATCACAGGAACCATCGCCCTTATCGTCACACTCAATCTTAGCAGGGGATGGGCCCTCCACAGAGAAGCCTGTACAGGAAACGAGTTGTGAAAGAACTGGATTGGATGACCACACAAAATGTCTTAACAACATAAACTGTGTATTGCATTGAGAATTTGAAACAGACTGCAGAAGAAACTCACCCAAAGTACCAACATCATCTCCAACTGCCTCCACCACAAAATCAGCCGATTTGCCCACAACGCCACTCTCCAACCCTGGGCCCCATGCCCGCACCTGCTGTGGCCCTGCCTCACTGCCCACCTTCACCTCAAAAGGACTGAGAGCAAAGAAATAAGAATATAAATGAGTGGACATAGGACACAAGACAGTAGAGGCCAACAGCAGAGCCATCGTTCTAACCTGCGAGGAATATGCTGGCCACCCCAGGTGATTGTAATGATATAGGTTCCAGGTGTAGTGGGGTAGTACTCAAAACTATAGACTCCATCTCCCAGATCCTTCTTCTTACAAGGCTCCTCTAGACCCTCTGTTAAATCACACAATCATATTGGTAATATGATCAAAATATATGATCATGTCCAATTGCTAGTCTGGAGCTTCACTCACTAGGCCCTTTGATTGTGACCTTGAGGTCTCCAGTGCCAGCTCCTTTGGTGTAGACCTTAAACTCTGCAGTCTCCTTGATCCGCAGGCCTTTGGGCTGCAGACCACGGCCCTTGGCTCGGCACAGGCTGGGGTTACAGGCTGGAAAATGAAATGGAGATATTAAATTACTACATGTATTGCAGACCGTGATCCACACAGTTAATTCTCTGAATGGTGAGGTTTTCAGAGACAGACAGGAAAAGCCAGGCAGTGAAGATAGAAGGCATGGAGTGGCAAAATTAGATATTTTTACATGCCTGTCCACATATAGGCAAAAGAGGAAAGGAACAAGGCAAGAACAACGAAGTATAGCAGGAAATAGGATCTTGTCTTAGTGTCTGATAAAATGCTATTATTAACACCCTTAAAAATGAATCACCAAGTCATTGCATGCTCTTGGCATCCAGTTAAATAAATAATACAAAATATTGGTGTAAATGTGTTACACTACAAAAGCATAACATGCATTTTAGGCCTCTTCTATCTAGAATGGCATGTCAATTGTAAGTGAAGCAGAACCACTATTTACAAGAAAACATGCTAAAAGGAAGCATGCAAAGTGAGCGAAGTACCCAACAATCCAAAGAGACAGGAAAAATCACATCAGAGGCCAAGAGGCTGATCCACAGAGAGGAGAGGAGAGATCAGCAAACAGATGACAACTGTCCTTCAGAAGAAAAGAAAATTGGTGAAGAAAAAAAGTCCAGAAAGGAAAAGAAAAAAAGTCAATGCAGAAAGACAGAATATGCGAAAAAAAGTCAGCAGAGAAAGATTACAGTGAGGGGAAGAGAGAAAAAAAAAAAAAAAAAAAAAAAAAAAAAAAAAAAAAAAAAATCAAATTCAGACCCCAATTCAGACGTAGCCAATTCCTTCTTTTAAACTGCCACTAATGCAACATCATTGGACAGCTGAATGCACTTTGAGGAAAGTGCCAACCACCAGTTCTGTAATGTCAGCTGACATACACTGGCTGATTAGGGCAGAAGGGGGGACCATGCGACCCACCCAGAGCGATTGAGGCCAATTATGCTCTATTGAACTCCTGGTCACAGATGGCTGTAGCCCAGATAAACCTTTATAAAATCCTTCAAGGATGACCACTCTTTTGTATCCCCCATCCTCTCTATCCTATTTTACTGTTGGCTCCTCACCCTCTCCTATGTTGACTGTGTAAGGGCTCTTGGAGATTTGTCCTCCAGCAAAGGTGATGTAGATGACATGCTGGCCTTCCTGGGTGGGCTTGTAGGTGCAACGGTAGCTGCTGTTTCCTTTATCTTCGATGCTGCACTCTACAGTATCCTTCTTGCCACTGGGGTCCGTAATTACCACCTCAACTTCACCAACTCCTGCACCTGAGAGAAGAAAAGGGGCAACAGGTTTAGAACATCTTAAGTCTTCTCCATTTTTGGAATGATCATATCCCCAAACTAATTTCTGAACCAAGTGACCTAAACTGTTTCAAGGATCTCTGGATTATTGCTTATTTTTGAAGATTGTCAATGATAAATACAGTACAGAGAGCAATTACCAGCAGTGTAGACATCAAAGTAAGTGGTCTTGTTGGCAATGTTGCCTACAGCCTCCAGACCTGGACCTTGGGCAGTGACCTTGCTGGAGTCTCCCTGAGCCATCCCCACATCCACCTCAAATGGGCTCTTTGAGATGTGCAGCCCTGCAAACAGCACGGTCACCTAAGGGGCAGGGAAAAAGTCAGAGGTCATCAGTGAAGCTTGTTTTAAAGTTTAAACCTTTAGGTAAATGTGAAGTCTGCAATAAAAAAAAAAAAAAAAAAAAAAAAAAAAAAAAAAAAAAAAAAAAAAAAAAAAAACACACACACCACACACATCATTTACCTTATGTAGCCCAGTGACTTTAGGAACATAGACTACAGAGTAAGTGCGATTCTTGTCATTGTTGGGAGTGACTTTAGCCTCCTCGCGGTGACCAGCGGGATCCTCCACATAAACCAACACCTCTCCCTGGCCTGCGCTAATTGTTTCCACGGTGAACACAGCTTTTTTCATCACCACATTACCAGTTGGCTCAATACCTGAACAAAAAAAAAAGTAATCCTGAAGCATCCATGCTGTACTACATACACATGAAGTTAAACTCAGATTAAACTAAATTAGCAGACCAAAAGCAGGGTAGAGCACTAGGCCTTGATAAGTTATGAATGTACCTGGTCCATAGGCACGCGCCTTTTTGGGGTTGAGTTTGGGGCGAAGTGGGGCACCAGGCTTTAGCTTGGCCTTAGGGAACTGCGACAGGTAGGTCATGACAGAGTGCTCGTCCACATTGGGATCAACAATTTCCTCAGGAGTGATAACCTAGCATAGTGGAAAAATTACAATTTAATACACATCACCTGACACCAAAAGGGGGAAGGAAAAAAAAAAAAGTGTTAGTCATAACAGCAACAGTCTCATAGGAGACAGACAGCTCACAAGACCACAAGGCAGTCTGTGGCACAAGCTGATGGGCACTGACATGCGACAGCAGGAAACTTTGCCAACCACACTTGCAACTGACAGCACGCAACGTACAAAACTTGACATTCAATCGCCATGAAACTTTGCCTACTTCAAAACCTCATGGCAGTTTCACTCGTATAGAAGCAAAACCAGAGAGAGAGAGAAAAAAAAACCCAAAAAAAAAAAAAAACACCAAGTTGTAAAGCAAAATGCAAAATCAACAGCCACTCATATCAGGCAGGTCTTTACTGGTCTTGTCATCTTATATTTGACTTTCAAAATAAATCTTTCCATGTCATTTTTTTTGTAATTGCTTTAGTTCTTTCCCTCAACTTACCCATTTAATGGCTCATAACTAGCTTTTCTTTCTTTTCCACACTGGAGGTACATGAGTTTTTAGATCAAGTTATTTGTGGGCATTTTTTTTATTCAGGTTAGTTGACAATGCATTAGCAAAGAAGTTTAAAAACAATAAACACTTAAATTGTGAAGTTTTAATCTCTACAAGATATTTAAGCTTGTTCAGGATCTGAATTCTCAGTCACTGAAGGGAAAGTGAAGAGAAACGAATTTTCCCTGGTACTCAGCAGGAATTGGTTGATTTCTCTTTACTCGTCCAAGTTATGACAAAACCACATTGGCCACAAGAATGAACGACTGAAGAGTCACATGAAATTCAATAGATAAAATAACGGTTATTTCTGGAGCAAGCATTTTAATATTCAAAAGGGGTGAATTATGCAATTGATAAGTTATGCGCCATGTTAAAATCTAGACCTTAGAGAGATTAACTGTAACTATTATCACCTGAGGAACCCCCAGCCACTCATCAGCCTGCTGCATGGCCTCGCGGGCATTGTCCACAGGCTTTGTTTGATCCCAGGAGTCCCAGTCCGGACACAGACCTGAAGGGTTACCAAAGATCTTTTCATATATGGCTTGCATCAAATCAGAATAGCAGTTTAAATTCAAGACACGAAGACAACAGTAGGACCTGTTTTCAAACACCCAAATTAGCTTTACTGGTAGCTAGTAAGTTCACCTCACCTGGAGCACAACTGTCCACCAATGCTCCCAGGGCTTTGCCCGACTGCCAGTCTCGGCTGAAGTTGGTGATTGGCAGTTCGGGCAGCTTGTTCTGGATCCAGCCCAGGAGCCTCTGCTTGGGTGTCTTCTGCTTGGCATCGTCCGTGTCCTCCTCCTCATCCCACATAGGCATGGAGATGGAATAGTGCAGGATCAGTGTCCATATCAGTCCCAGGATGAGCTTCAGGTTCCCGTCTACTATGGCTTTACTGTCTGCAGGGGACAACAGGGAAGAGTAAGAGTTAGATTGGCAGAGAGAGATGGAAGGCATGGAGTATATGAAGAGAGGGTTGGTAAAATAAATGTGTAAAATGATTCTAAACCTAACCATAACATGATATCTTTGACGAGAATGGTGAAAAACAGTTAACATGAGCTAAAATGGCAAAAATTCTAGGTAACCCAGTCCAAAGCACTTTTATATATTGAGAGAGAACCACATTAACAACTGAATCAGTGTAAAGAGTAAGCAAACTACTGGCTGATATCATTACTAGAATTTTTGGTTATCAGCTGCAGTTTGAGAGTCAGGCCCCATTTTTGAAAAATAATTATAATTAAGGAAGCATGGTTTAATTCAGCAACCAAAATGAGTTCCTGTTTGCTGGTACAGTCCCATCTTTGTACTGTTCCAGGACAAAACATCTGTCATTTTACTGTGGCCCATGGACCAGCAGAGGTAGAACACGGCAAGCTTCTCCTACACTCAGTTTTGAAATAAGTACACAACACCTAAACCCAACAAAGATAGCTAGTGTGAGCAGTTATAATCAGCATTCACACTTCTCTTCCACTGTACCTCACAAGACGCACCCATCCGGCCCTTAGTGTAGTTGGCCATTTAGAACATGCTCCCTCAGTTGCAAAATACTGATGTAACAGACAAGCTAAGGACACCCAGATCCACTGCTGACACATGGACACATGCAAAAGACAGAACTGTAAGAGGATGCATGCTGGTCTGGGCTGATGTTGAGATGGATGTAGATAACAAGGGTGATTACTGGCTGTTAGCGCAGTTATGTTCTCAGGGTGGGGTGGGGAGAACTCTTCCTGTTCTAACTAAAGCATGCTTCACTGAGGACAGACTTTAATTCTCCACGGAATCCTTTCAGTACAGCCCCAAACTATTGCTCCACTCCCAACTGGAGTAAACTTGGGCAGGATCAATGAATCATCGTTATGGAATTCAAGCCCAGTGGATGACAGCTCTGTCCTATAGCAAAACAAATCCCCATCCCCAAAATACAAAACAATTTCAAATAAGATTTTACTGCAAATCATTTTGGACTATTTGTTGTTCATATGTTCACACCATTGTAAAGGGGCAAGCAAGTAAATAAATAGACACTGACAGAACCTTGTCAACAGTTTTAGTACTGAAACTACTCCTTTGAGGCCTCACTGGACTTGGACACAAGGCTTCTTTTTAAAAATAAGTAGCACGTAGTAGTCATGCATGTCTTCAACTGAAGCATGACTGTACTACAAGGTTCCCCATTTTTTTGTGAAGTAGATTTACCAGGGTTTTATGGCTTAAATGATTTCCCTACAGGACTAATTTTAAGCTCAGGGTTAAGCTGCAAAGTTTCTCAATATTTAAAGCCATCACTGAGGTTGCGTTATGTGTGATTAATGAAGCCTACAGGACGGCTAACTTGCGTTAGGCTCTGTATATTCATATGACCGTCCTTCACCAGTGAATGCCGTTTATGCAAGCATTGTTTCACTCCAGACTCAACATTCTCCTTCAGAGATGACCAGCAGGCTGAGCCAACACGGCCCTCAACCCAAGAGAACAGAAGAAAGGGTGAACACATGTAAATGAAACCGCCTTAAATAAAAGCCTTGAACACTCTGTATATTTTGAAATCACAGGACACTTCTTCCTGCTCCTGCCCTCCACTACTTATCAAACAGTGCCGTTCCGCCATGTAAAATAATACACTTGCAAATTTTTTTGTTTGGCCCCAATTTTCCAGAGTGTGGCCTACAAACCTCAACCCCCCCCCCACCCAAAAACACCAAAGTTTGCAGGAATTCAGCTTGGTTTCTGGACCACGTGAACCATCTCGGATCAATTTTCTTTCTGAATAAAAGATGCTGGAGATGTTTTTAGGCCACAGGGCAATAAAACGGCATTCAGAGTTCCCAAAATAAATTAAAAGCACTGTTACCCTCCAAACCCTGGAATGGAGACTGGGGGGGAAAATAAGGCTATTTGCTAGCATGAGGTTTCTTTTAAAAAAAAAAAAAAAAAAAAAAAAAAGCTCCCCCACCCCCCTGCAACTTTACCGCCAACAGCCACATCTGTAGCATAGTCAATGACAAGATACTTTTGACTCTTCCTTGTGCTTAAAAATGATAGAACACCAAATCAACAACACTTCTACAGTAGAAGCCAATGGACAGGCGCTGAAACTTCCATTGAAAGTTTACTTTTAGTCATTGGTTTCTTTTTAAGTAAAGCTAAATCATTCAACTCACTCATGTAATAAAACCACTCATTACAAATACAACAGCTAGAGCATTCCTTTAACAACTGGAACCTCTAGCTCATAATCCCCATCTCAGAAGGAAGTGGAGGAAGAAGTCTGAGCAGGACCAGGCCCTAATGACTGCAGTCGCCCTGACAACTCTGTATGTGAGTATGCATCAGTAACAAACACACAGAGACAGACAGGCTGGGTGTGTGTGTGTGGTGAAGGAGAGAGTGATCTGCTGCCTTGAGCAGGTTGGAGCTTGTTAGAGGGATTAAAGCTCCTAGTCTGAGCTGCAGTGTGGAGAGGGTGTGGCCAGCACCCCTGAGCACATGTAAAAGCACACTCCAGGCTGGCAGCACAGCTGGAGATGGAGCTGCTGATCCATTGCTGCTCTGGCGCAACATTCCTTTAACTGCAAATCAATTCGATTCACCCACAGACATGTTTTATAGGCTTAAGTGTAACTGCTTTCTTTGTATCTCAGCCCCAAACTGCATCGGCAATGACAGCCCTCATTAGGTAGAGGGGGGAATGAATGGCTTGCCTAGCCAGTACAGCTGGACAAACTCAAGACATCGCTTTTGTTCCTAAACTGCTGCAGTTAGCACAGATATTCATCAGGGGTAAATTAAAAAAAAAAAAAAAAAAAAAAACCCTGAGTCGTATTCATCACCACTTCTGAATGAGACAGTTCATTACTCATTCTGCAGATTCCTGGGAACTGTGAACCATAGCACAGAGACAGAAGGGCAAGAGTGTGGGCATCGGGGCCTGAAGTATTTGTTCGAATCAAAGAGACTGGTCAGATTCAAAGTATCCCCAACAGATCCTGCATACACATGCTTTAGTTTCCTCCCTACTTTATTCTTCCTTTCTACTTTTAAATCGTAATTGTTAAAAACACACAGACTGAGGTCACTTGCCTTATGAAAGTGATGACCCCTCAGGTATAGGAGGACAGCATGGACTATGTACAATTGACCCAGCTTAAAACACTAGGATGCCTGAACACAGCCAATGCATAATCCAACGATGCACTGATAAGCAGATGCAGGTGTCTGGTGGTCTAAATCAGCCAAGTCATACACATTTTTAAAGTGTAAAAGGTTACAAATGCAATAAATAAATAAATAAATAAATAAATAAATGAATGAATGAATGAATGAATGAATGACTTTAGCACTGTAATACCATGTGAACCACACTTTCTGCTACAGTAATTCATGTAATTAGTCTGAAATTAGTCAAATCTTAACATCTAATGTAAATTATTAAAACTGTCCTTACCACTAGAATTAATACTGTCTAACGTAACACAGCAGACAGGATCATCAGTAATGACTTGGATTAATTTTCCTGTTGGTTGGTGTGGTTTGGTTTTGGACGACTATCGAGCTCTGGTGGGTTCAGGTTCAAAGCTCTTTAAGACGTAATGTTCTTAGCCTATACTCTGGTTCAGAATTTACATTTCAGGGTTGTTTAAAGCTCTGGTTAGTGTGTGTTTCAGGGGCACTTGTGTGTTTAGGAGAGTCAGGGGGCTGGTGACGCACATCATAGCAAGCATAAAACATGACTGGAATCCCCACCACACCAGTCTCAGGGCCTTTTTTGGACATAGATGGCCAAACCATCAAATTCCCAAAACATGAATCGCACAGCTGAGAGAAAGAAGGATGGGACATGCAAAAACAGAGGAGGAGAAAAAGGAGAGACAGAGCAAGCGAGAGAGATAAAAGGAATAGTAAGGGCATCCTAAAAGAAGCTAATCTCAGAAAGCTGACTCATCAGCTCTGGATAGGAACACTGATATACCTCAGGATATTCCCATGACTCAGTGTCTCTGGGCTCACTGACCAACTGCAGCCAAAGTGACATCAGCATCACCTCCAACCCCACACCCAGACCTCTGACGCACCACGACATGAGCCTCTACATACAATACAGAGGACAGGCACAAACGACCATCCACCAGACAAGATCAGGGAGAGGAAACCGTTCAGGTTTGGTCCAGAACAGGCTACTGATTTTTAAAACCTTTCAGAAAACATTCAGAGAAACATTTGACTCAATTAAAATTGGAGTCACAATTAAAGCCCAGTGAGGGGGCAGTAATGCTAACAGCATGGCACCAAGGGGGGGGGGGGGGGGGGGGGGGGGCTAGTGTGCAAAGGAAATTGCTCACATTCCAGTTAGGTCTTATCACCAAGTCCTGGCCTGCTGGCTAGACAAAGACACAAACAAACGAACCATGGAAAACATGCTTCATCAATAACCCCTTCAGCTTACGGCCCAAGTGGCAACTGCACACAGAACAGCAATGTTACGTTCATGAGTCAGAGACATTTACAATTGAACTGAAACAGAAAGAAAGCCACAGGTACAGCCAACGTGTCACGGTCCTTCTACTGTTTTAAGAAGTCCTCAAAAAAAAAAAAAAAAGGAAAGAACCGTTGAATGGTGAGGAACACCATGTGGTGCAGTAACACTGAATGGTGCTAGATTGACACATACAGGAAAGCCTTTTCAAAATACAGCCTAACCAACACACGCTTTTAAGAGCATGAGCTCCACAAGCAAACTTCCTCTTGCTTTCCTTTCTGCTGCTTCCAAATGTCCCTCCCTCCTTTCCAGCCTTCCTCCCTCCCTCTCTTTTGGAAATGTTCCCCTTGGTTTTTTAGCCTTAAAAGGGCAGAAGCAAACTTGATCCTGGCAGTCCAGCCATTCCCCTCCACTGTGGTTTCTGATTACAAGGAGGGAGGGAACAGAGTAAGTGAAGGAGGGAAGGAGGGAGGGATGCAGGGAGAGCAAGAAGGAAAAGGAAAAAAAACCTAGAACAGTGAAAACTGCTGTGTTTGGACTTTTGTAAAAACCCCATACTGACAGAGCTGGATTGTCATTTGGCTCCCTTCGTTCTGTGTCAAGCCAAGTTCCAGCAACCAGTCCACATCGCTTTTACAAAACACACATACAGTGTATACAACCATGCAAAACATTATCCATATTACACCCAGCACACTCGGCCCTCCAAAGTAGGTGTCTAATCTTGAACGCATTCCGACTCATGTTCTGGGAATGCTGTCTGTTCAAAAATTCCAGAGGCTAAATTGACAAGACCTGACTTTGTTTCATAGTATTTCAAGTAACCAATGTCCACTCAACAAATATTGACTACTATGCATCGATAAGCTGCAGCATATCCGTTAAAGGTCTGTCCTTATGGCACAGCAGGACAGAACACAAGGGAACACCATAAAACCCAAAGTGCCCAAATCCTTCCATACCATCTCTATTCTATATGCCTGAAACAGTGCAGTAATAACGGAAGTAGAGCTCAAGCAAGCGTGTATGAATGCCTGGCCATCACTTCAGGTGCCTGCTGGCAAATAAGAGTGAGCCATATCACCCTCTAAGCAATACGTCCAAGTCCAGCACTCACTTCTACTCCCTTGCTCTTAACTTGCACCTCTCCTTCATTTGCCCTCCCCCCATCTCTCCCCTTCTCTCAAACTGAATAAAGAGAAAGGAAACCACAGTTCTAGTCCACAAGGTTTGCAAAAACATACCATCCCTCAGTATTAGCTTAACAAGTGGTGCCAAACTGAACTGTCCTTATCTGCTGAGTCTCTGTGGAAAACAGAGGCACCAACATAACAGCAAGACTACAGCTTGCCCTTTTATCAGTCTTGAAGCTACCTCACCGTTTCAAACTGTGACTACAGAGATTTAAGGCTTCAAATTCTCCTTGAGGAAACATGTAATTGTAATAGTCTTCATGTGGTTTGCCCAGCTGCTGTCTTTGAGATTCAGTGTCCCCAGGAAAAAAACATCACTTTGAAAAGGTTTCACATAAAGGGCTGCATTTGACTCACTGAGGAACAGATTCGTGCTAAACTTTTGTTCTAAAATCTGACGATGAGAGTTAGAGACTCAAACCAAAAGCAAAATAACTGCAGGGGAGAACTTGTACCAGGTGCTTTCCGCCGTGTGGTTGGTATAGTAGTGTGGGTGCCATGCTCTCTCACGCAGACACACCTCCCTTTCTCTTTCCACATAAGACATTCAAAAACTCACTCAGTTCACTTCAATTGCCTGCTTTTTTATATATATAAAGCATCATCCCACTTTCTTTACACCAACTCCTCCAGTTACACAGTACGACTCTAAACCTTCAAGACTGCACCAGTTCCTTGAGAAAGGACAGAGTGAAAAGGAAATCCTGCAAATGGGGTTCCGAAAGGAATATCGCAAAGCCCCTACAGGCTGCCCCTAGCACACTATACATTATGGGTAGGGCATACAAGACAACAGGAGTTAAGAATCTAAGCTAAACAAACATGCACAATATTCAGCAGATAAAGACAACTACAGAGCTGGCACAGAGAAAGCACTCAAAGGAAATGCATCTGTAAGATAGCAAGATAAGGGTTATCACTGTGGAGACAAAGCAGTTATACAAAAAAGTATTTATTCAGAGTAAAGTCAATGGAAGACTTTACACATATATAGTCAAGCTTTCTAGGTTTGGCACTGATCTCAATGGTCCCATATCAACCTTCATGAAGCACATCTATTATCTAACACTGAGAAGTCTGACTAGGTGACATGCAGGGGTTGACAATGCACATTGTCTGGTGTCCCAGGCCACATTTAAGCCACTAAAAAAAGCAGAGCTCTTTTCCTGATTTTCCCTTCTTTAAATAAACCATCTGATCAGCTTAATTTTTCATTCATTCATTCATTCACAACTATCCACCACTAATCACAACACATGGCCTGGGCAACACCAAAAAAGAATTAGCACAATATCTTCTTGTTAAACACATTCCGCTGAAGCTTAGACTTACTTTTAGCTTTGAGCATTAAGTGATTTCATGAAAATCTTTAATAAAATTATTTATAAAATAATAAATACCTCAGTGTTTGTTCATAAACTGTTTTAACCCTTACTCTAAAAGTTGTGACTTCAAATACATGCATTTATGGGATCCTGCTGGTATGGGTTCATGGCTGTTTCTCTTTAAAAAAAAAAAAAAAAAAAAAGGCATGAATGTGCCTGTTTTTACTAAAGTTTAAAATAAATGTCCTATTCAAAGCAACAACCTGGCTGAAGCATGCATGTTACAGTGAATAATATGCATACACACTAAGTATAAGAAGTAAATGTTTCTTTAATTCTGGCCACATTCTTAATTTTAGCTGTAAAAATTAATTGCCTTGATGGCCCAAGTAGAAATTTGTAGCTGCCTTTGTACAGGACAGGAGTGAGAAGTAAAGAACGATGCATCTCCACAAAGCCTATGCATCACTTCACAGATCAGAGAACTACTTGGTTCACACCCATATCACAGGACAAACCTTAAAGCTGAAAACATTTCACTTCAGCAAACCAGCTACAACTTGCCACACCCTAGGGCCTGATCTATTGCAACAACTGGGAAACTGTACTTGGCAAATATTACTTCTGCCTTTGATGCTTTTCATGGGAACACTTGTTATTTTTTTATTTCTCAATTATTTGAGAATCTAATCAGCATATCTAATCAGCATATCTAATCAGCTTTTTCCTTCTCGTCCTTAATGAAGACCACTGACTTACTGGACACAATTAGTATGACCTTTTGAATCCATGCATCAACAGAAGACTAAATTAACAAGCTTATTGAACACTTGTAGTCGCAAAGCAGTTCACTAGAGTGCACTTCTTCCTCCAGGCTCCCTCAATTATCACTTTAAAAAAAAAGGGCTAATCCTTAAATGGTTACATGGGTCTCGTGAGTCTCAGGCTCTTAAATTTTAAAAAGTAAGGTCAATTCAAGTCCTGTCCTGATCTGCTATGCAGTAAAACTGTGGCATGAAGATTGAGCAACAGGGTGTCAGAAGGCAGCACATCATGGAGAGCCACACCCAGAGATGACTGAGTGAGACAGACAGCACCCTCCCACTTACCACTTACCACTATCTGAACTCCAACCATGCTGCATCTGCTGAGGCAGAAGGAACCTCTGCACAAAAATGCATGAAAGCACCCATCTCCCCATGCTGCCATGCTCGTAAAGGGTTTTCTCTGATCAGGGAGAACTTTGTAAATGGGACATTAAGACTAGACTGCCAAGCTACCAAGCCAACTCCATGGGTGATAATCTAAAGAGCACTGCTCCTGTTAGTGAGATAGCAAAGGTATGCATGTCTGCATATCTTTGAAAGCTCTCAAAGTGAATACCAGAAAGCTCTACAACTCAAATCGTAGGTCAAATGTTGGTGAAACAGCTAGTATCATGTAGATGTATCAAAATTCTCCAACAGCAATCCTTACCGGTAAGCACAAGCAGATGTAAAATGCTACAATGCATCACCTGAGGTTTTAGTTCCCCAAGTCTTGGCAGTCCCTGGCTTCCTTGGCTTGCAACAGCACAACATAAAATGTTAAAGTCATCCCCTCGAGGGCCTGTTGAGAAACACTGCCATGGCATAATAGATGAATTCAGTCTCCATTCCTACCTAAATGCTGAATACCTGGTAAACCAACATTCAGGAAGCCCGGCTGTGCCATCAAACTCTCTGAACTGAAGCTGTAGGCACGTTCCCACAAAGTAAACACTTAACCAGATAGTGGTCCAAAACATGGAAGCAACATTTGGAAGCGCAGACAAGAGTGTGAAAATGTGGTAGCTGTGGTTTTTCTGGAAAAGGGGATTTGAAATCGAAACAGGAGTGCAAGAAACAAACGTCTTCTCAAATAAATGCTTTCAGCATCCACAATATAAACAGTGTGAAGGCTGTTCCACCTTAAAACAAATGGATATTTAAATGCAATTCAAATCGGCACATGGTCCATCCACTCCTTCCAGCAGATCCCATTTTCCAACTTTAAGCTCCATAAGGATATAAGGACAAATGTGTGGTATCCCTGCAGCACAGCAGAGTGTTATGCCAAAAAAAAATCTCAAGTCATTTTCAATCAAGTCTGCTTGTATTAGATTCACTTCATTTAAAAATTAATAGGACTTCCCAAAAAGGCCCCACACTTGAGAGATTTTGTAAGAACACACAGATGTGCACACTGTAGATGTGCAAGTGTTCAGACAAGCAGTGACAAGACTTAAATAAGCCCATATAGGATTTATTGTTTGACAGTGTAGCCAGCAAGATAAGATCAAATGACAGGCTGGCATATGTGGCTCTGCCCAATTTAACCTTTATTTATTCATTTATTTACTTTTAAAAAGCCATCCATCAAAGAGAACAGGCCCTGGAGCTGTGTGGAAAACTCTGGGCTGATGATGCAGACACTCACTGACAGGATTAGCTCCCCACCCTCCTCACACGCGTTCAGCTCAACTTGTTCGTGGCGGATAAAAACTCTGGCATAGTTTCCAGAGGTTTAATTCAGCGTTCAGCTGCGAGAAACAGCCGAACACGACAACGAAGAGTGGACATGTGAGGCACCCAAAGTCGAGCCACTTACCACAGCTCACTCCCCATTAACGTTAGATAGGTTAACGTGTTCACGTGTATGCCAAAAAAAAGTTATTCGTGAGTGAAAAAATGGGATATAGGCGGCTCCGGTCAAGATAAGTGAAGCTGTGAGATGAAGGTGATGGGTTATATCGCTAGTTGGCTCTCCTAACCGGTGGTCTTCAACTAGGCCCGGTTTTACATAACGTTAGTTCCCCGCCGTTGTCGTGTAGCCTAGCTTAGCTCTCTCCGCCGTCTGAGGTGGGATGGGAGCCTGAACATTCAACCGCAGACTGCACCCTCATTTCACAGCAGCGGGATTTCAGCCACACACACATGCAGAGAGGAGAAAGAGAGGAACGAAGAGAGACTCCGAACTGCAGCATCTATTTTAAAGACTCTGCTCGGAAACTACCAGAGGTCTGAAATAAAATCCAAGCGGGGGAGCTAATAAACTATAAACGCTGGTGTGAAGAACTTCCCATCTGTGCGACCGCAATCAGCGCAAGAGGTCGAGGGGAAAGAGAGCACCTACCTATAGAGACGAGCTTGATATTCTCTCTGTCGAGGAACTCCAGAGCCACGGAGACGTTCTCCAGCTGCATCTGCCTGAAGGTGGGCCGCTGGTTGTATTTGCGGAACATCTTCTTCTGGCTCAGCACCTCCAGGAGCGCTATGAGCCGGAGGCCGTCGCTCAGGTCCGTCTGCAGGTTGGCGATGCGCTTGTTCACGCATTTCAGGTGCTCGTTACACCACCGGGTGAAGGTGTTCTGCTGGATCTTCTTCCACGGCGCGTCCTCGGCCAGGTCTTTCTCCGTGGCGGGCATGTCGGCGTCCTTATCCGGGCTGAGAGAGGCGTTGGGCGCGGGAGAGGCTGCGCTCGACTGGTGGAGCCGTGGGTGTTGACTCATTTTTATGGACTCGGCTCTCCCCTTCACTCGCTCACTGACTCGCTATTTTTTGTCTGGGCGGAGCCTCGAAGAATCGCTAGACTCTTCTTTTTAAAGTTCTTTAACTATAACAAAGGGGAAAAAAGAAATAAAAGAAGTCAGAGGAATGAAACAGGGCGAACAGAAATGGAAACTTTTTAAGAAACAGTTGTTCTCAAAAGAGTCAGTGTAACTTTCCAGCGCTCTGATTGGATAATAAATTACACGTGTTAAAACCTTGAATATCGCAGAAGAAATGTGTAGTAATGTAACAGCCAAATAATCACATAAAGGGGTCATCACAATCTCGCCTGTGCACATCTTTGAAAAGATTAAAGATAAGGAGGGTGTGTGTGTGTTTGGGGGGAGGGGAGTGGTGTTTGGGACACAGCCCATTGATTTCCAGCTAAAGCCTGCTTCTGTTTTATCACTGCACTGCACTTTTTCGAGATATCCCTGGTTGGAGCCTCATGAAGTGATCAATAAGTACAGATCAAAGGACAAAGAACACATATCCTTTTCCCCTGAGGTCCACTCATAACGTTAGTGGGGGTTATGCACCAAAAGCAGCCATAATTCACATTTTACATGATCATTTTCAACTTTTCTTTATCCCTTAGGATTAAACAGGCTGTATTTGTTGCTCTACTTACAGGACTGATATATGTAAATGAGCTCTGTTCTGGTTGGCTGCCCTGTATTGCATCTTCTATAAAAGCAGTCCGGGATGAAACACTCCTTATAACTTTAGTCTGAGTGGGCGTGGCTAAACTGCTGTAGACCGTGTAAGTGAATCTATGTAAATATGTTGGCTTTTGTGACATCACAAAAATTATGAAATGAAATTGGGTTGTTTTTGCAGGTTTGTTTCCATATACGGACTGTATGAAATGGAAAATGAATGGTACATTTTTGAAACTTTGACAGTGTATACATACTGCTTTAAAATGATGGTTTTCTGTTATATGGGCCCTTTAAGCCCGGTGTGTTAGACTAGGAAAAATGGTCTAAAATGTATAGTACATGGAGACTCCAAGAGCCTGCTGCAGAATTGGGAAACACTTCCCAAGAGTATTATGCAATTTTTGCACAAAAAAAAGGTCCTGTTGCTTGACTGGTACACTGACTTGAACTACTGCCAAAAGATAAGCATAAATATTTGTGTTTTCATTTTTCATCTGTCATGCTAGCTTTCGGTGTAGATGCACAACCTTATTCATATGTTTAGGACCTTTGAGAGTCTATTTACGTCTCCTTAGAGACATCATCTGGTGCTTGGGGGAAGTATGTTAGTGCTGTTAACATAAATAATAGATCTGGAATTCATCTACATTCTGTGGAATAAACACAATGCACTGAATGAATGCAGTCTAATACTTGATAGAAGACTTACAAGAGAGGTTCTTTGCCATTTCCTATTCAAGTATAGTTTCTGATCAGAACTGAGCTTGATAGGGACTTTGGGCCTCATTCACCAATATCTTCCTAAGTTCTTTCTTAAATTTGCTCTTCAGAAAAAAAAGTCTACATTAGATTTGTGACTTGTTTATAAACCGCAGAATTGTTCACACCTTTATGCTCTTGAGTTTCCGCAGATTCTGCTGTTGCCTAAGAACAAATCCCAAATAAGAAAACATTGGTGGTGAATATTTGTAAAAACTGCGTACATAGATTTTGGGAACAAATGTCTTCTTAAAACAGTGAATGAGGCCCATTGTGTTTACTATAATTAAGTATTAACACATGTGAACAGCTTTCTATAGACACTGTATAGGTTTCTTATTTAATACATCTCATTCTTAAACTTTCATCTGTTGGTGTAACACTATCATTGATATACAAGAGAATGCACTGCTGGAGGAGATGTCTGCAAGTCCAGACAGCCCCTCCCTTAGAGAGAAAAATGAACAATGGATAAGATTGCAAAATTATGCTTGCAAATTATGCTATGTTGAATACCGAAGGTATATATATCATAGAGTCCTTGGCAGGATCCGTGTTCTCATTTAGTGGGAGAAATTTACCAAACGGTCCTGGTGCATTAATCCAGCCTTTTACTAAATAAGGCAACTAGACCAAAACTGAATGTGTGTGTGGAGGACGCAGGCCATAAAGAATGTTTTCCTTTGGCCTTTTTTCAGAATTTGCCTCTGCTGGAGAATCTGAGGAATGCCCTTCGTCTAACCACTGATGACCCCTGACCTCCAGTACCCCCCAATAAAACAACCATATTACACAGATACTCTCTTTTCCAGTCTCTCTCTCGCTTTCAAATTCTTTATCTTACACAATTAGACATACATACAGATCAGTTAGCAAGTACTGGTCTAACATTTCACATCGATATTTGCATAAGCTACTGATTCATAAAACCACAGTGGAGATATAAGCATTTAACCACAGCACAGTGTTTTCACTTCTCCAACTGATGTAAAGGCTTGTACGCTTCATCATACGCAACATGTAACTGTAAGACTTACTTTAAGACAATGGGAAAACAAGCAAGTCAGAAATTCCAGTACTTTATCACGCCCATCTCATTTTGTACTTTAGCGCCCTCTGTAGGATGGAACCAGTATAGGATGGGTATTAAACGTGGAGCCAGGGCTCTTACTGAACATCTGTGGGCCCTGAGCAGCACTCTGCTTGGGGAACGCCCACCCAGTCCAGTCATATTCTTTTATATGCAAGGACAGAAAAAGAATGGACGCTCAGTTCTTTCTGACTGGAAGAACTGCAAGCAGCCCTCTGGATTATTTGCACTTTATACAACAAATGAAATCAAAACGCATAATTTAGCCCTCAATTGATCATGATGGGGTGGGGTGTGGGGGTGGGGGGTCATAATTATGTGTTTTAATTTCATTTGTGGCTGCTTTCACCGCTTATAACAAGAAATGGCTGTGCATGGAGCTCCCCTTTCTTACCTCACGTCAAGGGCTGGAGTTGATCTGCTTGCTCAGAAAGGAAATCAGGTGTCTTAATGGAGTGCACCGTGACTCAATGTTTCATAATAATGATCATGATGCGTAATGTACTTCCCACAGTATGATAAAAATTATGATACGGTTTATAAAGCCTTTTGAGGACCCATAGCTATAGTGTTCTAACTAAGCCCATTACTTTTACATTAGAATAAGTAATGCGCCGATTATTCTGACGATTCATCGAGAATGGCGTTTTTTAAAAAGGACAAATAATCCACAGCCTTATACCCACATTTTAAATCCGGACAAAACCTCATATCTCCAAAATGATAACCATACAGGAGAAGTAAAAAACTTACTTTACTTTAAATGTGAGTCAACGGAACCAGACTTTTTTCCTAAGTCATTTTGGGCCATTTCTTTTGGTCCATTCATCATGACGTTTACACCCAGTGTAAAAGGCAACATGTATTTTCAGATTATGTCAAAAACGGAAAAACAACAAAAAATTGAGTTACATGGTTTTGTTCAGCCAGCTGCGATGTTCATTTTTATCATGCACATTGCCAGGTAATCATCGAGACGGTAAATTTGAAGTGATGATATTTTTGATCAAAGTAAACTGAGTAATTGTGACAACCCTCGTTCTAATTTTATCTCGAATGACTCACTGCTGAACATATACTGCACTATTTGGACGCAGAAGTCTAAGACCCTACACAGGGGGTGTGAAGATTCGCCTCAGGTGTAAGAAAAGTGCTTTATAATAGAATCATGCAAAAAGTGCACGCATGTGCTTACACAGTGTCACACCACAAGCGAAAGGCAGGAGTGCAGCGGAAAAGAGCTGCTTGGTTAACCCACACCCTGGCTGTAAACCACAAA
Source organism: Pygocentrus nattereri (assembly GCF_015220715.1). Taxonomy (NCBI): domain Eukaryota; kingdom Metazoa; phylum Chordata; class Actinopteri; order Characiformes; family Serrasalmidae; genus Pygocentrus; species Pygocentrus nattereri. The sequence continues at coordinate 38,474,417 of NC_051219.1, forward strand.
GCACACTATCTGTTTTGAGCAAGTGAAAAACACAGATTGCAGCCTACGGAAATGATGACTGCCTACTTTTTTTTTCTTCTTTTTTTTCTTTCTTTCTTAGAAAAGGTATTTTAAGGATGTGAAACCACAATATCAACGAATACGAACACAATAGTAACGAATAACATTGCAATGACTGAGACAGACATACGACACTGATGCTCGGAGCACTAAACTAGAGCCCGCATAACCAGGAGAAGGAACATCCATCTGTGTGCGTTATGCTTGAAGACGGCAGATCAGTGGAGTGCTGCTCAGGTGAGCTGCCTCAAGTGTGCAGTAACTCGTTGAGAGCGCAAGGGGGCGCCCACACCTACAGCGTCAATGAGCGCACCGAGAGCGGACCTTTTCCATATTTTCCCTTATTTGGTGAGGAGCCCTTAATGAGGATTACGCGCTCAAACCCCCCGTATAGAGGCGCAATGTTGTGCGTGTGTGGCAGCGTTTTACGTGAGCTAAAGCGCAGGACAGCTTCAGCGCTGAGCGGATACAGGTCAGCGAGAGGAACAGCACATCCCCAACAGAGGAAACTCGGCCAAAGCTCGACTCGGACACACTGACATCTGTATATTAAACGCAGTGTTTGATTTCGTTCGTTTCAACGCTCAAATATGACAGGTTTGAAAAAAATACGAGCATGCATTAAGCGAGCTGTGCAGCTCAAAACATCTTTGGCATCATCCCTTACGGCACTGAGTTCAACAGCGACCAGGCAACTGCTGAATACAGCACATGTAGTGTCTACTGTAATAACCATAATAGACTGTAAATGTGACAACAGCGATGTAAAATGCTCACACGGGTAATTAAGCGAGATATACACAATTCACACACGCACACAATACCTCCCCTGCATGTTTCAGAGCCTTTATCTTTCTTAAGCTTGCAGTCAGAGCTAAAAAAGCTAAAAACAATTAATACTAGCAAGGCTTTCGCTGAGGTCTAACTGTCACCAGACTTCAGTGTGAGGACTACAGCGAGAGTGATGAGCGGAGAGTCTTCCAACTTACACTCTTTAGGTTGTGCTGCTGGTGGTCTTGCGAACAAGTATCTTCTTCTTCTTCTGTATCCTTCACGACTCTACACGCAGGAAAAACTGCACTGTCTCCCTCCCGGACCGAGCGAGCCTCCCTGAGGGGGGGAAATGCTAGTTCGGTTAGCTCCAGAAAGAGCACTAGTGACACCCCTCGGCCTTTTCTATCTCCTTCTCTCCTTCGTGGCTCTCAAATGCGAGAGCCTTAATTGGTAAAGTATCAAAGAGGAGGTGGAGGAGTGGTGGAGAGGGGGGCGCTTCTCTAGCAGAGTGAGTGAGGTTCGGTGAGAGGCTGACGTTATACCGGCGACCGCGCCTTCAGATTTTAAAGGTATGATGTCACCCCGTTTTGCAGCGGGGCCGTGTGGAGTTTATTTTCCACCCGTATTAGGACAAGCCCCGCCTCGTCCCGACTACAATTGGCTGGGGTTGTGCTTATTCCTGCGCTATGATTGGCTAGAAGTTCATACTCGTACGCGAGCACAAACTTCTGCCCAATCGTAGCGCAGGAGGGCGGGGCTGTCCGGAATACGGGTGTGGAAGAACACCGCTGTTCTGTGCGCCTGTATTCTGTCTGTTTCTTCTCAGGTGGCGCTTTTGGACAAAGAGCCCTGTTAAGAGGAAACGCTCCCCAAATGTCTGTCTGTGGCAGTTCATTTCATTCAGAGGCCTTTTGGTTCACAGTTAAGGGCTCATCTATAAGCATTTAAACACACATAAAGGAACGCGCACAGCGCACAGCTGCTTTTGATGAATGAGCTGTAATGTCAGGGCCAGGGTTAGTCTGAACAGGCTGATTGGACTGAAGCCAAGCACGGCCTAAAAGAGGTGCTGCAGAGCTGTACAATGATGAGATCACGCAGGGTAGAATCTGTGTGTGTATGTGTGAGTGAGTGCGTGAGTGAGTGAGTGTGAGAGATGGAGAGAGAGAGAAAGAGAGAGAGGCAACATTTCCTGTAACTGATGATCAAATTTTTTCATGCAAAAATCATTTGACCACACCACTGTGTTCTGCACTGGGATGAGACAGAAATAAAGTAATGCACTGAATGTATTTGTGTACATAATTTCTACATGATTGAAATATACAAAAAGTACACTCAATGACCACTTTATTAGGTCCTTTTATATGGTACCCTTACCCTATAGGTGCCTTTTGTAGTTCTACAGTTACAGACTGTGGTCCATCTTTTTCTCTGTATAATTTATTAGCCTTTCTTTACCCTGTTGATCAATGGTCAGGACCCCCAGAGGACCCCCACTGAGCAGGTAGTATTTGTGTGGTGGATCATTCTTAGTGTGGTAGTCTTTGTATGCAGGCGACACATATTTATATCACCTAAATTAAAAGTACTACTTTTTCAGCGTGGGCACATAGATAGATAGATAGATTTAAAAATAGAATTTGTGCATGAAAATATGCTGAAAAATGACACATTGAAGTCAGCAACTTAGAAAATCAACAAAATATGCAATTTGACCAAGTTGTTTAAACTTTTGTAAGCATGTTTGTATAGTACATACATACAATGAAAGACATTTACATACATACATTAAAACAATTAATCCAGTGGTTTATCATTACATCTATATCATTTCACTGGCATCTGTTTAGAGTTCACTTCTTTGTTGCGATGCTGCTGTGTGCTGTAGAAATTCTGGTTCCACTCCTGGACATGAAGAGCTGCGACAGTCCAGCAGTCCTCTCAGCTAAGATCCAAGATCAGGAGCTACAGATTTTAGTGCTTATGAGAAAGTGTACATGTGCAGTATACACTATATTGCCAAAAGTATTCACTCACCCATCCAAATCTTTGAATTCAGATGTTCCAATCATTTCCATGGTCACAGGTGTATAAAACCAAGCTCCTAGGCCTGCAGACTGCTTCTACAAACATTAGTGAAAGAATGGGTTGCTCTCAGGAGCTCAGTGAATTCCACCGTGGTACCGTGATAGGATGCCACCTGTGCAACGCGTGAAATTTCCTCACTACTAAATATTCCACAGTCAACTGTCAGTGGGATTATAACAAAGTGGAAACGATTGGGACTCAACTCAGCCACAAAGTGGTCAGCCACGTAAAATGACAGAGTGGGGTCAGTGGATGCTGAGGCGCATAGTGCGCAGAGGTCGTCAACTTTCTGCAGAGTCAATCTCTACAGACCTCCAAACTTCATGTGGCCTTCAGATTAGCCCAAGAACAGCGTAGAGAGCTTCATGGAATGGGTTTCCATGGCCAAGCAGCTGCATTCAAGCCTTACATCACCAAGTGCAATGCAAAGCGTCGAATGCAGTTGTGTAAAGTGCCACCACTGAACTCTAGAGCAGTAGAGACGTGTTCTCTGGGGTGACAAATCATGCTTCTCTGTCTGGCAATCCGATGGATGAGTCTGGGTTTGACAGTTGCCAGGAGAACGGTACTTGTCTGATTGCATTGTGCCACATGTAAAGTTTGGTGGAGATTATGATGTCGGGTTGTTTGACTGGCCTGCACAGAGTCCTGACCTCAACCCGATAGAACACCTTTGGGATGAACTAGAGCGGAGACCGTGAGCCAGGCCTTCTCGTCCAAAATCAGTGTCTGACCTCACAAATGCACTTCTGGAAGAACGGTCAAAAGTTTCCATAAACACACTCCTAATCCTTGTGAAAAGCCTTCACAGAAGTTGAAGCTGCTATAGCTGCAAAGGGTGGGCTGACATCATATTAAACCCTATGGCTTAAGAATGAGATGTCACTCAAGTTCATATCCGTGTGAAGGTAGGTGAGTGAATACTTTTGGAAATATAGTGTATGTTCATTGACAATCAAACCTGCTCATCAAACATTTCTTCAGAAATCAAAGGCATTCATAATGAGTTTGTCCCCACTTGGCTACAGTAACAGCTTCTACTCCTCAAGTAAGGCATTAGACTAGATTCAGCCACAAGAACATTAGTGACGTCAGGTATGTATGATTAGTTCTGGATCACAAACTCCAACTCATTCCAGTGGTCTTTGATAGTGCTCTATCACTCAGAGTGTCTCTGCTCAACAGCCCAATTATATAAACCATAAAGAATTGTGTCAGCAATGGGTGCACCTTAAAGCAGCTGAATTCACTAATTAAAAGGGCTGTTTGGATGCTTTGGACATACAGTGACAATAGCCACCAGTTTAGACAACAGACTTGTTTTATTTCATTTCTTCACTAATAGTGATTTAGAGCAAAGCAATGATTTCAACACTGTGTAATTAAAATCAATGTAAAGTTGATTCTTTGCAATATATGCTTTTGATTGAGGTGAGAAGTTGAAAGACAAGGGTGCTCAATTTACTTCTGCTGTTCATACAATAACACATATATTTCGCTCTTATAGTACAGAAACTGGCCAGATTTTTGAACTGGACATAGCTGGACCTAGAAAACAGAGTAAAAGCAAGTCTTTTCACAGACTCTATTTCTACAGTGTCTTAAGCTCTTTGCCAGATTTGCATTACTGTAGATTATATGAACACTGGGACAGATTTCAGGTTATAAAGTTAATAAGGTCACATCAATTATTATATTACCACACAATAAAGATAAAAAGGCCATCAGTAATTTCATTCTAATAGAAAACAAACTGTACATATCTGGGTGTTAAAATAGTTTCTGTGATAAAGGTGATGACCCTTAAAAATTATGAAGCCATTTGGAGCTTAAGTGTATCTCTAATAGAATTCATCTTGAAACTTAATGAACTGCCTAAATTCATTTATCTATTCCATTGCATTCCTTTACCACCTCCTACATCTTTGTTTCCTTGAGTAAATTAATGTGGAATAATAGACTCAGACTCATGTTTTTTACTGCTGTATCTTACATTCGGTTACATGTACTGAACTGACTTTTTTTGCATTATAATTTTTCCTCTTCTCACGATTGACCCCTCCCAGTCCAATCCATGTGCGTTTGTTTTGGTTTGGCCAATGTGTATTTGTTTTGGTTTTTAGTCCAGCCCCCTTGTTTCAAGACTCCACCCCTGATTGTCCCCACCTGTGTTTGCACCTGTCCCTTGTTACCCTTATGTATTTAAGCCCTGTATTGTGACTGGTCTTTGTTTGATCGTGCTGTTTGTTTGATGTATGTTAGCAGACTTGTTTGAATCTTTGATGATTAGGATTTGTTTGTTTTTCTCGTCATGTCTAACTCTCGTGCAGTCCGTGTTGGCTCTATGACCCTGGACTGTCTCGACCATGATTTTGGATTTGCCCTTAATAAATGTCCACCACCTCGCTCCCCATTACACCTGTGAAGTTAACTTATGATATTTGTGCAGGTTCTACTACCAAAAATAACAATAATTCATGCTTTTTATGAACATTTTTACAGACTCTCTTTATCCCTTGCTATTAAACAGGCTGGTACTGTGCCTTTAGATTGATATATGTTAATGAGCTCTGTTCTGACTGGATGCCCTGTATTGTGCATCATTCAGAAAGTAGTCTGTAGCAGTAGTAGCGGTAGTAGTAGTAGTAGTACTAGTAGTAGCAGTAATTGTAGTAGTAGTGGTAGTAGTAGTAGCAGTAATTGTTGTAGTAGTTGTAGTAGAAGTAGTAGCAGTAATTGTAGTAGCAGCAGTAGTAGTAGTAGTAGTAGTAGCAGTAATTGTTGTAGTAGTAGTAGTAGTAGTAGTAGTAGTAGCAGTAATTGTTGTAGCAGCAGTAGCAGTAGTAGTAGTAGCAGTAATTGTTGTAGTAGTAGTAGTAGTAGTAGCAGTAATTGTTGTAGTAGTAGTAGTAGCAGTTGTAGTAGTAGCAGTAATTGTAGTAGTAGTGGTAGCAGTAGTAGTAGCAGTAGTAGTAGCAGCAGTAATTGTAGTAGCAGTAGCAGTAGTAGTAGTAGTAGTAGCAGTAGTGGTATTACACAGTACACTTGTACATGGAAAATCTAATACACTGTTCCACTGTCTATGGAAGTATGTGGAAGTTTATAAAACAATATGTAATGATGCATTATATGATTATAGATCAAGACGCATTACATGATTTAAAGAGATATTTTATCTTCTGTGCTTGTGTTGATTTCACTCATCTGTGACAGCCAAAAAAAACAAAACAACAATAAACATTTAAACTGGCAAGCATTTAAAAACCCACAAAACACGATGTCTTGAAACAGCCAGAGTCTGTGAGCAACCCCGTCCATCAGTCCTGTTTATCACTATGTGAGACACACCAAACACACACACACACACACAGTGTTACTTAGGGTATTCTGTTGTTTTACAAACACATGCTTGTTAATGATGTGCTGGTCAGTGATGCAGAGTCTATATTAGCTTCTTATACAATCTCTCCAATCTAAGCATTCAAACACAAACCTCAGACTCTACAGCACAGTTGATGATAAATAACACTGAAATCTTCTACAGCACTCAGCACTTATTACAGAGAGAGAGAGAGAGAGAGAGTGCAAGAGAAAGAGACACAGAGAGAGAGAGACAAGGAGGGAGAAAGAGAGAGAAATAAGACGCACAGAGAGCAAACGAGAAAGAGGAGAGAAAAGGTAGAGAACGAGAGACAAAAAGATAAAAAGGAGAGGGTTAAAAGAAGAGACAGAGGAAAAGAGAGATAAAACAAGAGAGAGAGATAAAAACAGAGAAACAAAGTGAAGTAAAAACAAAGATACAAAGTGAGATGAACATCGAGAGAGAAAGAGAGAGAGAGGGGGGATTATAATGTCCAAAGGCCAGTTGTGACCTTTCCACTTTTTTAGGCCACGCCTCTATTTGGGCTAAATCTTGCGATTTGGCAGCTGCCTTATTTTGCACATCACCATCGCATTCCTGTGTGCCTCGCAGTTACAGCCAGTTCACACAGATCAAGACAAGACAGGCATGACCAAATGAGAGCTGTGCAGAAAGCAGAGGAGGAGGAGGGCATGAGGGAACAGTAAAAGGTGATAAAGAGAGGGCACATGAGGATAGTCCAAACCAATGCCAAACTGCTACTCTGACAAGGTGATAACAAGCAATCGATCGAAACCATCAGCTACAAACAGTGGGGCCATTAAGAACCCTGTGCAATTAGAGCAGAGAAGCTGTTCTTAACAGAGGAGTAAATCAGGATCCTACATAATGAGGCCTCCAGTCAGAAGGAGGCTCATTACGACGTGTCTGCAGCAGCTTGCCTTCATTTTCAGAGCAGTAGAGTGACTGTTGACATGCTTTTGTTGGCAAAGCTGATTTTATGAGCATTATGAGTGCAGGACCATGTAGTCTAGTATCAGAAGTTCATTATACAGTTCTTTATATTGTGTGAACATCTGATAATGAATAGATAGAATTCTGAATATATAGGCATGTTCAAAAATGTCATGGAATGTAATCTTACTACATTAATATATATGTAAGTTAAGTTTACGTCATTATTATTTCTATGTTAATGTCATATTTGATCAAGGACCACGTAGCAAAGTGGCTCAGATCTGATTTGAAAAGATCTGAAAAATGATTCAGATTTGTGCCACTTCAACCTGGTAATATGACTGTAGCCAAACCTACCAAGAGGTTTTGTTGAAAAGCGATGGGTAATCGTCGCAACTCTGGTCCTGGAGTACCCCTCTACACATTTTAGTGTTTTGTTGGATCTGTACCCTCCAGGACAAGGATTGGTCACCCCTGTTTTGGGGAATCAACATATTAGGAAATGCAATCCTGTAATTGTAGTTGGCCGTGATAGAAACACTGAGAATGAATAAGTGCATTTACATGCACTTAGTAGTCAGATAACTGTAGAAAATCAGATTTTGCCACTAATTCTATCATTCATTTATATGGAATAAACCCAATAATCAGATAATGGGGAAACTCCAAGTCTACATGAGTCAGGCAGTAATTGTATTTCTGCTTTGCAACTGGCCAATAAACTTACAGAAGATGTGACCTAATTGTAACTCAAAAACTCAAACGTCATGCCACAGCTTTTTTTAATATACGTCATGCCACTTTACCTGAGAGTATGAACATACATCATCTAGAAGTGAAGAATATTTAAGTCCTTTATCTCATTGAGAATGTACTTTGAGTGTTTCTGTGTCGCACCAAAAGTGTTTTGTTGCATTTATGGCAATGCACTTGCTTATTTCCAGTACAGCAGACTGTTATTGCGCATGTGCAGACTGAGAAACCCAAAAGAAATCAGAGTAAGAGTTTACATGCACTAAGAAATCTGATTACTGAGATAAAATCCAGCTCTTTATCAGATTCCTTAATCAGATTCCTAGATCAGAGCTTGGTGTTTACATGACCATTTAAATACTCAGATAACTGCAGAAATCAGATTATGATTGGATTATTGAGTGTGTGTAAACACATTCACTGTCATCCTACCATTGCACTTTCTTCATATTCCCTTTTTTATTTTACACACACACACTCACACACACACAAACACACACACACACACACACACACACACACACACACAAACTTATACAAAAACACATACACACACACTCTCTCTCTTTCACACACACACACACACACACACACTCTCTCTCTCTCTCTCTCTCTCTCACACACACACACACACACACACTCTCTCTCTCTCTCTCTCACACACACACACACACACACACACACACACTAAGGCACTCCATGTGCACAAACTCACTAACAGACAGACGAAGAGGAAAAAATGTCGTCATTACAGGAGACCGTGTCCATATTTGGACTAATAAAATATTGCACTGTTTTATGAGCAGTAAAGACAGAATTAGTACAGTCACAGATGAGGAGATCAAAGAGGAGAAGGGACTGTGAAAAGCAGGAGGAAGAAATAACAAAAGAAAAAAGCCCTTTTAACCAACCAAGCAAAGAGACCTTACCCCCATATCAGATACGTATCTTAGCTTGTCTAAACAAACGAAAACGCATCCAACAATATCCTCCTGAATTTGGACCACATGCACATCATCGCTGTCATAATAAAATGGTAAAATGGCTGAAACAGTGTTTGGCCATCTGTGACCGTGCTAATTCCGAAAGAGAGCTGAGCTCCCTTAAAAACAGAAGCATCTGAGCTTTAGTTTCACAGGTCCTGAAAGTCTAACTTATTAACCATTCTATTATTTATTACAACAAGTGTTTTTCTATCTGAAAAGAGTTTTTCTATCTGTTCTGCCTCTGCTCCAACAAGGCATACGCGTCACTGTTTCAAGCAGAGAGTTTGTTTGCGCATCCTGTGATTTTATCTGTGTAAAGGCAGAGAGATGTTAGCTTTTCTCATCATTGTGTTTGTATGGGTGTGATAGTTTCGTGCTGTATTGTTTGATATTGCTGAAGGGTCAGTCATATTGCCAAGCCTTTGTTGTTGCCTTTGAATTTCATTTCAGAACTAAAGCACACATTGATTGCAATGTTATGTTCTAATATATAGAACAACTTTATGAATGATGTTTGTTGGGCAGTACTGAAGAGAACATGTGATGGTGTGATTGCTGTGTTTGACTAAATTGGCTGAATGAGCTGCCAGCGTAAGAGGCATATAAGAGACACTGTTGGACTGAGAGGTTATGGTGTATTACAAGTAGCAAAGTAAACAACTTATGTGTAGATACTCATCATGTCATCATTAGAAATGCCAGAGTTAAAACTTCAAATCCCACCCCTAACATCGCATTAGAATGTGAAGCTAGTCACATGTGCATTTGTACATTTTAACCGACTAAATCTGGGCATTTCACTCCATGTTTTCTTTAAAAATAGGTTAATGTTGCTCTTGTGGATGTACAATATATGTAAAAATGTTGTTGTCTGTTAGGATTAACTTTCCAGTGTGCACTAAGCATCACGTAAGTCCAGTCAGAGTGAGATGAGCAGCAGTGAGCAGTGCTTGTGTTTTTAATTGTTGTAAAATGGTGTCAGACTCAGGAAAACATTCCTCACATGTACTAATTAAAGAAGGCCGAGAGGAAGACATTGTGTTCTGAGACACAGATACTGGCCGTCTGTCCTACCACCGTCTTTTAAAGATCAGAGCATAAACTTTGTCTCCTCTGAAGACCAGTTTGTGCTCCCGCCATGTTGAATGTCATAAACGTCCACTATGATGCGACGCACATGCGCAGAACACACTTAAACTTTCTGATTGGGAATGTAATCGGATGGCTAGTATTTTTCTATTTAACAGATTGTTTACAGGATTGCCCACCTCATTCAATTGGATAGAAATGAATGGCCTCAATTGGACTAGTTTATTACAACTGACGTGCTTACATGGACATCTTTTATCCCGATTGAGCTTTTAGTTGGTTTATTATTAACATGCATGTAGACGTGGCTAATGTACACTGAGCCGTGCTTATCTTGGGTAGCATGTACGTAAACAGTCTCCTCACTAATCACAAGGCTGATTTGGGTTGTCCCGCCCACATAACTTCTACAAGGCTGGGTTCTCCAATGGTCTTACCTAGTTAACAATGTTAAACAATGTAAACAATAAACAAAAGCTAACCTTGCAAGCATAATTAGCTGCCAGCTAGCTATCAAGCCATCTCTTTGTCTGTCGTTCATCTGTTTTTGCATCCACCTGTCCTTTCATTCGTTCATCTGTTCCCTCATCCGTCTGTTTGTCCACCTATTCATTTGTTTGTTTCTCTGTTCGTTCACCTGCCCATCCATTAGTTTGTTTGTTCATTCCTCTGTTCGTTCATTTAACTCCAAAATAGTAACACAGACACAGCCTCAGTTTTTAAGTCTAGGCTAAAAACTTACTTGTGTAGTCAAGCCTTTGGTAATTAGTCTTCCCTGTCAGATCTAGACCTGATCTATAGCTATAGATCTATACTGTAATCTGTCACCAGTCACTCTTTACAAAACTGACTCTGTGTTTTCTTCCTTTCTTTGCCGAGCTAAACTGCTGCCCACCCTGTGCGTCTGATGCTGTTGGCCCTTCTGCCCTGATCAGGTGCCACTGCTCACCAGCCATCGGCTTGACCACCACTGTTGCTGCTGCAGCATAATCATAAACTAATCAAATTAGCCACTGCTTTCTTCTTTTTTCCCCCCACTTTGTTCTATTAATACTTCATAGCAACAATGTTTGCTATCCAACGTCAACCAGAGGAGCATGGGTTCCCCTTCTGAGTCTTGGTTCCTCTCAAGGTTTCTTCCTCTTCTAGGGAGTTTTTCCAGGCCACTGTTGCCACTGGTGATGCTCATTGGGGCTCGGACCTGGATTCTTCTTTTCTTTTCTTTTCTTTCTGTAATAAAGCTGCTTTGTGACAACATCTGTTGTAAAAAGCGCTATATAAATAAACATTGCTTACTAACTGCACAGGAGGAGGCAAAAACATTACTGACTTTCAATGTAAGTTAATGTGCAGGTAAATTAATGAGGTTTTATTCCAAGTCATTTTGAAGCAATTGTATTGGTCCATCACAAAATTTTCACACAGTGTAAAAGACAGCTAAATAAAATATTTTTATTTGGACAGGGGTGATATGCTGGGCCCATTTCATTAATTTCTTCCTGCGCTTGCGATTGTGTTTATTTCTGTTTCATTGGTGTAGTGGTGGTCTGGTTGTCTTGGACAGAGTGATGTCAATCACACAATCATCTTATTTTTGTCATTTGAACTTTGCTGGATGTTTAACCCCTTAAAATCCCAGGCGTTTTACATCAGGTTTATTACTCAGTAAATACAGGGACTTCAGTGCAAACTAGTTGAGCTATTCTTAGGGTATAGAAGTGTGTAATGAAACTTTGAGACTGCTGGTGGGCCCTGGCCATTTAATCGGTTAATAACACTCAGTTTTGGTATCATATAAACATTGATATGTTACACTGTGCTCCCAGAGACTAGATATGTAAGGTAATCAATGCTATTTTATTTATCATTTGTTTCTCAAAGGTCAGTCTGAACATTACTAGGTGGAGCGCTCAGTGTAGAGCTGTGCAAATGGCAGTATGTCAGTGGGAGAAGTGCTGACTGTGACTCATCTGCTTTGGGATGTTGTGTATTTGGTCAGGAAGCCCTGGTGACAGATGTAAGTGTTTTTTTCCACAGGAACACCACTGCCCAGTGAAAGAATAGATTACACTAATGATCACAGCTAAACATCCAGCTTTATGTGAGACCACAGTTTTGTAAGACAATGAGAATAGACCTAACATTTGGAATTGTGAAAACACTTTCAGTCAGGATATAAGGCACCAACAAGTTTGATGGACTGTGAAGTCCCCAGCCTATCCAGTATCTTTGTCACGCTGGACCCAACTACTGGCTTACATCAGTGTTCCTCAGAGTTGAGCTTTATCATCAACACCTGATGATATTTGCTGGGGTGTGTTGATGGAACTGGGCAGGGATGTATGGAGGTGGTGGTAATAACACAAGAGCCAACACCCTTTTGCCTTTTCAGACCATAGTTCTCCTTTTTTCCAACAAAATAAATTGTAGTGCGAAACTCGATGCAACAGTATATAACAACACAATGCATATGATTGTCTCAGTAACTGTAGACCTAGTGATGGACAAAACCATCACTCAGCCATGTCTCAGCCTATTTGACCTGAAACAAATGAGTGTCCAAGACTAAATCAGAAGCTTATGTTTTTGACCTGAAAGATTAAACTATAACTTTGTATCTCAAAAATGGTGACTTACAAAAGAAGGAAAAACCTACTTTACTGTTAATGTAAGTCAATGGAACCGGACTTTTTCCAAGTCATTTTGGGCAGTTTATTTTGGTCCATTCTTCATGAAATTTACACACAATGTAAAGGGGAACAGGCATTTCCAAATTATGCCAAAAACCAAAAAACAATAAAAATGGAAATGAGGTTTTCTTCTGAAATATGGCCCTTCTAAATGTCTGTACAGGCCTGGAACTGAGCAATGAGCACTCTTCATATACAGAAGTTTGTTGATCTATATGATCTTTCAAGGGCAACACTCAAAATAGAATAGCTTTTGAGGAAGTTTTGGTCTTCACCCTCCTAGGATTAGGTGTGTTGTGGTGCAGTAGCAAAAAAGGGATTTTTAAACACACTTCAAACAGCATTAAGCTTTTCCTATTAATACCAGCCAACCAGCCATTTCCAAGGACTTCTGCATGCTAAGCTCTCAACTGTGAAATGAAGCCATGCCAGTGTCTGACTAGCCAGCATGTGATGATAGCAAAGGTCGGACAAAAGGGTCCTGCTGACCAACCGTCTGGCCAGAGACCCCTGACCACAGACCTAACATAACACAGCTGGAACTTGAACCTGAATCCCAGCTGTAGGGCACACTTCTGCTCTGCTGTTGGCGCATTTATTTGTATTGGACGCAGCCTTACTGCCCTTCAAAAATAGAGCTGGACCTTAACTGGAGCACCATGGGGAAGACAAACAGCTTCAGAGGCATAACAGCATTATTATTACTTTTCTTATTTCTGATGACAGCTTACATAAATACAGGATACTGAACAACGGGTTCATTAAAGTTTTACTTTAACTGCTAGTTTGGAGTAGTTGTCACAATGGGCAGTGCCTATTCCCCTTCATGCTGCTGCATAGTATGTTAAAAAGACAGAACTGCAATGGAATGTTTTAGTACATCCAGCATCTATCAGCATAGGAACTACACTTCGTCAGGTGGTGTTATGTCTTTTTTTTTTTTTGTACCATTTTGGTGTAAAGGTGAATGCTATAAATAAAAATGAGAGAAGAAAACTAGTCTAGGTGGTGTCACAAACACAACAGAATTAAATAAGTTAAGTGATACTTTTTTAATCCCACAACCAGGGAAATTCCACCTCCACAGTTAACCCATCTGTGAAGTGAAGCACCACATACACACTAGTGAATACACACACACTAGGGGGCAGTGAGCACACTTGCCCGGAACGGTGGGCAGCCCTATCCATGGCACCCGGGAAGCAATGGGGGTTAGGTGTCTTGCTCAAGGAAACCTCAGTCATGGGCTGTCGGTGCCGGGGATCGAGCTAAGTGATACTTAGCTCGGCCAAAAACAATCTAACAACTGAATGAGGAACTGAGTAAAAACTAGATTTCTGTCCTTGAAAATGTACTTGAGCATATTTGTTAAGAGCATCATTTTAAAACAGTGCATTAAATGTTACTTACATTAAAAAAAAGTAAATGTAACCGTAGTTACTATCCATCTCTGGGGTTCCACTGAATCTGCACTCTCTCTGCTGTAGAGCGCCTGTCTGCCAGCAGACGTGGCCAAAAACAATGTGCTAAAGCTCTTCACATTGGTATAACAGACGGGTTGCATGTGACTTTTATTTGTGCGATAGGGGACAGTGATACAGTGCATGTTTATTGCGTCTGGAGTGTTCAAAGTGAACTTTCTTCAAGCCAGCTTTTGTGTAGACTCTATGTCATAGAGCTGTTAGAAAGACTGGTAACCTAGCCAAGTAGGGCTTATTCTAAGTCATTTTGACATTATCCATAAAAACGCAGTACAGAGATAGGAGATAGGAGAAGGCTGAACTTGGAGAACTTGGAAATCATGGAAGTGTGGAAGTATTTGATTTTGGCTTGTTTGTGTTAGCAGTGCCTTCTAACAAAGTGGCTAAGGAACCTAGACTAGGAGTTAGTATGGCTATGCTAGCTTTCTGAGCTACACATTGTGAAGGACAGTGAAAGTTCCACAAGCATGTGGATGTATTCACTCAACAGGCAAGAATTCCATAAAAATGAAATAGTATGAGGAGCCTGGCCACTTCCTATTCCACCTGTTATATCAAAAACAGGAATGCTAAACAGCAGAGGGCGCTCGCGAGGGAGTCCTCAATGAATGGGAGTAAATGGCGCTCAACGGCTAAAAACGAAAATCACTCGCCCAGAGCATTTCTTTAATTTTAGAAAGTAGAAGGATGTATTTCACTAAAAAACAAAAAAACATTACCTATATATTTCCTTTTTTCTACAGCAACAGGTTTTGGGCAGCAGGAGGCGGGCTTTACTGCTAGAGCGTGATGATTGATTGGCGAGCGGAGCAGCTCATTGGCTGTTCAGGCTCACTGACGTCATGGACATACATGGGGCGCAGTTTTTAACTCCAATAACTCGAGTTTAAAAGCTCTTAAAAATATAACAGCAGTGTTAAAATGTTTTATGATATTCACTGTTTAGGAAATGATCACATTCTCTAACATTAAAAATGTGTAAGCATTTATAAACTATGATTTTTTTCAAATGCTCCATATCAACCCATTCATTTTGGACTCACTCAGGAGCGCCCTCTAGTGTTTGAGAAACCTGGAAGACATTGCAGAGAGATAATTCTCCTCTCTATAAGTTCTCTGATGGCCAGTCTGTTAGCTGATAAAACCACTAACTACATCCTAAAAGCGTTTTGAGCTGTCCAATGATGCTACATTATAAGCAGTGGCTGACTACACAAGGAGCCAGCTTGGTAGCATTGTTAATCAACAGACTAAAACGAAGGACTAAAATTCAAAAAATAAACAAAAAAATAAATTGAGTAGGATTATGACTGGATTTATAAGCTTATAAGTAAAAAGCAGCTCATTTTTAGGACAGATTTAAAGGAATCGTTTTAATTATAGAAACATTCACACGTAGCAACACACCTTTTGTTTAACCATGCCTTTTAGTAGTTTTGCACCTGTGTCTCCCCCAAAACATGCATACACATAAACATGTGTACAAACACAAAGACCAATTTCCACCTCCACATGCACTCGTAGATGCCTTGAGGAGTTAGCTAAGTAAGTACCATCTGTTGCAGTTTGAGAGGATATTATGGCATTATGAGTCAGAGTCTGTGGTTCTGGTAGTGCGTAAGAGCAGAGTCATTGGCTACAGGACTCTGCAATACCTCTCTTTGTTCTCCACCTCACTGCATGCATCACAGCAGGCCAGCAGAGCTGTGAGGGTGCTCAGCACAAATGGGGAGTGCCTCTGCTCCCTCAGGGCCTGACTATGCTCAAACACATACAGCCACACAACCTCACGCACAGCTGTGCCCGAACTCATTTGTATTTGTATGGTCTTGTATGTTCTATTGTTGTAAAAATTAGACATCTGGCCTGGTATGAGTGGTGTAAATCATGTAGATATCAAACTCACTGTATCAGATGTACTTTTACTATAAATCATCAATGACCTGAGATTGCGAGGCCTGGCACCTTGCCACTAAGATTGCCAGTCCTCAATTATTGACCTTGAGAGATAAGCAATTGGCAGAGACCTCCTTGAATCATATCAGTTCAGTTGAAGATTTTTGGTGGGTTTTCTTTAAAAATCATAGGTTGAAAATTAGAGAAAATTTTGACAAGGTTACTGCTGTAAATGGGAAAACAACCAAGAACTCTGGAGCTGCTAGTTTTGTTTTGTATAGCATAGACTTGGTTAACCTGCAATTAGTTAGGCTACATTTGGTTTCTCTGATTGGTGAGTCTATGACTGGTTAATCCATGGCTGGTTAGTTTCTGATTGGTTAATTTATTAATGAACTGGTTAGCTCATGGTGTTTCAAATAGTACACTGCATATTGCACCAGCATACTTCATACTGCATGCTATTCCACATATCTGCATGTAGCATAGTATCCAGTTCGCTACAATTACCATCATGGTACTGGGGTGTGACTGGACTCTACAATCATCAGGGGCTCAGCCAGCCTGACTGATCCCAAGACGTGCCTCATTTTCTTAGTCCTTCAATTGTTGCTAGCCGCTTTTCTGGGATGCAGTATATAATGAAGATGAGGAACAGAGTAGGACATCTACTGTGTAATTTATGTGTACTGGAGAAGCTTTCCAAAGAGGTTGGGACGCTGGATCAAATGTAAATGAAAATAAAATGCAATGAGATGCAAATCATTTAAACCTTATGTTTCATTGAAAATCATACAAAGACAACAAATCAAATTTTGAAACAGACAAATCTTAATGTTTTTTTTTTTTTTTTAAATATATGTCCTTTTTGAATTTGATGCCAACAACACGTTCCTTGGGGCAGGGTCATGTTTACCACATGTGTTTCATCACCTCTTCTTTTGACAACACTCTGTAAGCATTAGGGAACCGAGGAGACAAATTGCTGTAGTTTTGAAAGTGATATGTTTTCCCGTTCTTGTTTAACATAGGATTTCAGGTGTTCAACAGTTCGGGGTCACCTCTGTTATATTTTTCATTTCATAATGTGCCAAAGGTTTTGACAAGTTTGGACTGCAGATAGGCCAATTTAGCGTCCAGAGTCTTTTAATAGAGCCATGCTGCTGTAATACATGCAGAATGCGTTTTCACATTGTATTGCTGATATAATCAAGGCCTTCTCTGAAAAAGATGTCATCTGGATGGCAGCATATGTTGCCAAAACATGTTTATATCATTCAGCATTAAGGGTGCCTTCACAGATGTGCACGCCATCCATGCCATGCACCCCTATACCATCATGAATACTGGCATTTGAGCTGTGATACCAAGATGACAGCAAGATGAGTGGTCTTTAGCCCAGAGGACACAGCGTCCATGATTTCTAAAAAGAATTTGAAATTTTCATTTGTCAGGCCACAGGGCACTGCTCCACTTCCCCTCAGTCCATTTTAAACAAGCTCAGGCCCAGAAAAGGTGGCAGCATTACTTTAGCCTGTTTATTTTGTGCGTGTTAACTGGCATTTGTGGATGCAGCGGCGAACTGTTTTCACAGACAGTGGTTTTCAGAAGTGTTTAAGCACTCATGCAGTGAATTCCTCTACAGAATCATGTCTGTTTTTAATGTAGTGCTGCCTGGGGGCCCAAAGATCACGGCCAGCAAATACTGGTGTTTGACCTTGTCCCTTACATACAGAGATTTCTCCAGATTCTCTGAATCTTTTTTATGATATTTTGTATCGTAAATGATGAAAAGCAAAAGCTCTATTTTACACTGAAAACTTGATATTGAACACTGAAAACGTATTCTTGAATTATTGCATTATTTCCTACATCTTTCCATACATCTTTCATGCGTGGTGAATCCCTCCCCATCTGTACTTCTGAAAGACTCTGCCACTCTGAAATGCTCTTTTTATACCCAATCATGTTGCTGACCTGTTGCCAATTAACCACCAGGAGTTTATTTCTGCATTACACAACTTTACCAGCCTTTTGTTGCTCCCGTCCCAACTTTTTTGGAACATGTTGTTGGCATCAAATTCAAAGTGGGCATACATTTTTCAAAAAACAATAAAGTTTCTCAGTTTCAACATTTTATATGTTGTCTTTATACTATTTTCAATGAAATATAGGGTTTAAATGGTTTGTACATCATTGCATTTTGTTTTTATTTACATTTTGCACAGGGTCCCAACTTTTTTGGAAATGGGGTTGTACTACATACTGGTTAATCAAGGGGTGTGCAATCTTATCCACAAAATGCCAGTGCAGCTGCAGGTTTTCATTCAAAGCAAACAGGAACACACCTGACTCCACATGTTTAATCAGTAGGAGTCTTCAAACAACTGGTCATGTGATCTCCTGTTTTGCTGGAATGAAAACCTGCAGCCACACTTGGCCTTTGCACATAGGACTGGACACCCCTGGGCTGACCAGTAATAGGCTAACTAACTATAGGCTATGATTTGGTAGTGTATGATCGGTTAGCCTATTATTGGTTACACTATGATTGGTTGTTGCCAACAGTGCCACACTCACCTGAATCTGTGTTTTGTGAGCAAAAGCAAAGTAGCTAGCTAATTCGATGAACCACAAAAGAGACTGACAGAAATGCCAATGATACATATATACTATATTGCCAAACGTATTCAGTCACCCATCCAAATAATTGAATTCAGGTGTTCCAGTCACTTCCATGGTCACAGGTGTATAAAACCAAGCACCTAGGCCTGCAGACTGCTTTTACAAACAGTGAAAGAATGGGTGGCTCTCAGGAGCTCAGTGAATTCCAGTGTACTGTGACGCCTGAAATTTCCTCACTACTAAATATTCCACAGTCAACTGTCAGTGGTATTATAACAAAGTGGAAGCGATTGGGAACGACAACAACTCTGCCACAAAGTGGTAGGCCACGTAAAATCAGATTAGCTCAAGAACAGTGTCGAGAGCTTCATGAAATGGTTTTCCATTGCCGAGCAGCTGCATCCAAGCCTTACATAATCAAGTGCAATGCAAAGCATTGAATCCAGTGGTGTAAAGCGCCGCCACTGAACTCTAGAGCAGTGGAGACGTGTTCTCTGGAGTGACAAATCATGCTTCTCCTGGTAATCCAATGGATGACTCTGGCTTTGGCGGTTGCCAGGAGAACGGTACTTGTCTGACTGCATTGTGCCAAGTGTAAAGTTTGGCGGAGGAGGGATTATGGTGTGGAGGTGTTTTGCAGGAGTTGGGCTCGGCCCCTTAGTTGCAGTGAAAGGAATTCTTAATGCTTCAGCACAGCAAGAGATTTTGGACAATTCAATCCTTCCAACTTTGTGGGAACAGTTTGGGGACAGCCTCTTCCTGTTCCAACATGACTGCGCTCCAGTGTACAAAGCAAGGTCCATAAAGACATGGATGATCGAGTTTGGTGTGCAAGAACTTGATTGACCGGCACAGAGTCCTGACCTCCACCTGATAGAACACCTTTGAATATAAGAATATTCAATAGTCAATTTAAAGCCCCAGAGCAAAGCAGAAATGGAGGCCCAGTGAGCGGAAGTGTTCCAATAGCCCACTCAGACTTCAGTCGCCACGTAGAGTCCTTGACACGTTCCACACCAGATAAGCCACTGATTATTTTATTTATTTTGTTTTGGTAGGTTTGTGTTACAGCTCCAAGCGCTCAATTGCTCTCGCTCACTCTTTCGCTGCTCATGAAAGAGAGTTATTTTGAAGCTCTTTTCTTCTTTGCCCTACATTCTGCCCTGTTTGTCTCTTAAATGTCTGGATAAAGTACAGAAGATAGCAAAGAAAAATATCGCTGTAAAAAAACATCAGTGTAAAATTACAGTAATTTACTGACAGCAACAGTTTATTTACAATTTATTTACAGTTCTTATATTATAAAATACATAAAAAATACAAATATGGCCATAACCAAATATTTATTAATTATAACTTCACTGGATGAACATTATTGTTGGCAGACCAAAACATGTCAGATGTATTACAACATACCCTTTGTGGTAGGAATAGCATGTTAAAACAAAACACTCATGAAATAAAGTGAATTAAAAAACAGCAACTTAACAAAAATTAACAAAAGCGCAAGGAATGCTGGGAAGCTCCATCTACACAACTGCAATATTCAGAGACTGGTTAAGCTACTTGTAAAAGTACTGGCCACTTTCCCAAAACACTTTGCAAATAACAGCTAATTACAAGCTACTTTGACAAGAAGCTTGACCTGTTTCTCCCTGAATGCACCATTCTTTACAGCACTATGCTGGATTTAAGGAATACAGTAGGCCTACATTACTGCAGTGCTTCCGTGTACACAGCCAATGTGCAGTGTGTATCTCTCTCTCCCTCTCTCTCTCAGTGATTGTGTGTTTACAGTGTGTGTTGTTGGCAGAGCTGGTTTGTTCATATTTGGTTATCTTTGTTTGTGATGGATATGAGAGAATGTTATATATAGCTATTTAACCTTTATTTGACCAGCCTATTCAGTTAAGGGCAGACTCTCATGTGCAGTGTGTGTGTGTGTGTGTGTGTGTGTGTGTGTGTGTGTGTGTGGGTGTGTGTGTGTGTGTGTGTATGTGTGTTTGTATTCCAGCTGAGTAACTGTAGAAAGGAGGTGTGATGGGCGGGTGTGGTGGGCCACGGTCACCTCTGTTATTAACAGTTGCTGGGGTAGTGTTAGTGTGAGGGCATACGATGCGCATGTGTCCATTGTACTTTAACTTAGTTGATTCATGATGTCTTTAAAAGGTAAGCCCACTGTAGAGAGAGAGAGAGAGAGAGAGAGAGAGAGAGAGAGCACTGAATCACTGCCAAAGAATCTCTCCACTGCTACTGTTAAATATTGCTAAAAAAACTTTGCATCTCTCTCTCTCTCTCTCTCTCTCTCTCTCTCTCTTTCTTCCTTTCCCTCTTTCTTGCCATGCTCTTTGTTTCCGTTCTGTAATCAAAGAGTTGTATTTGATGGATATATTTCAGTAGTGAAGCAGTCAAGCCTTGATGTCACACACACACACACACACACACACACACACACACACACACACACACACACACAGACCCTCACGACAGCTCACAGGCGTACTCACAGGGACTCACATTTGGACACACACACTTGCCCTTTCCTTCTCTACAAACACAGCCATTTATGGTAAGCTCTCGCTCTATCTCCTTCTTTCAGAGAGAGAGAGATAGAGAAGGAGAGAAAGAGAGGTAGAGGAAGGGGAGAAAGCAAGAGAGAGAGAGAGAGAGAGAGAGGGAGAGAGAGAATAAGAAGACAGAGGGAGGGAGGGGAGGACAGAGAGAGAAAGAGATGGGTCACTGATCCTAATGAACTAAACAACTCTCCATCCAGTAAAAGAGAGCGTGCATGGATTACTTCAAAATGTTTTTCAAACTGTAACTGGAGCCCAGTTACAAACCAGCTTTACTGTGAACATGATGAATAGTGTGTTTGTGTGTGTGTGTGTGTGTGTGTGTGTGTGTGTGTGTGTGTGTGTGTGTGTGTGTGTGTGTGTGTTTTTTCATAGATGGTGTTGTAGTCTAGTTGATCAGACAGCAAAAGAGTGAGGAGATACACTCAACACACAAATACAGACAGACACACACACACACACACACACACACCTACCACAACACAGCCTCCTCACATCCTGTGCTGGAAGATTAGACTGGCTTTAATCTAATCAGACGATCCTTACACACACACAAACACTCTGTGCAGCATGCACTGGAACTGCACAGGAGTTTTATATACTTCAAGCCCAGTTACACACACATACACACACAGCTGCACCATGGAAAAGGCACTATAAATATACAGGAAATTTTTTCTTCATCATGCTGACACACACACTCACTCACACACAAACACATTCAAAGGTCCCCTTGTGAGCATGCACAAACACACTAATACTGTCTCTCAGGCCTCTTGGGGTCTCCAGAATACTGACAGAAAAAGAGAGAGAGAGAAAATTCCTGGATGTACGCTTATTAATGAGCCACGCGCACCAACAGACTTTCCTCTTCCATGGTTTGCTGTAATTAAATCTTGGTTTCAGTTGACCCATTCTGTGTGAGAATATATATGTGTTAAAGCTCCATTACACTGCTGTACGGCTATTCCATTGCATCCAAGCGTCTCTCTTAAAGTCAACATGAATTGGAAAACTTTTTGTAATGATTGCAAATCGCGGTGTATTTGTAAGTAAAACATAGTGTTTTGGAGGGTCTCTTAGCCAACAGAGTGTTTCATTCAATGGTACAGGGGTAGAAACATGTGATTATGGTTACAATTATTTTTCCCTCCCCCCAGGCACAGTGATGTAATCAAAATATCAGATGACATTTTACAGGTGGGCAACAGGAAAACAAGAGTTTTATCTTTTAAGTCACATGATATGATGCATTGAGCTCAATATGACCCTAAACATGAACTTGATAAGTAATAACTGTATAACAAAAATCCATTCAACGCCATCTCTGCCTCTCTCTTATCTTGGTATGAGCCAACTGTAGTTCAAACTAAGAAATTTTGGAAAGTAACACTGGTGACATTTATAACGAAAAACACACCAGTGACTTCAACTAAACGCTTCACATAACACCATGAGCTAAATGAGAAAATGTCTGATCACCGAAAAGACACAGTGGACTTACCACATACTTTTCATAAAGAATAAAGAAAACAAATGGCAAATAAATATTGTAAAATACAGAATGAATGTTGTCATCCCCAGGAGCCATGTCACTGGTGTTACTGCCTAACAAGAAGTCCCTTATTTTGAAATGAACATCACATAATTGTCACAACTCAATAGCAAACAGTACTGTTCACATGTGTAATAATAATAATTGTGTGCAATAACTCAGAGGTATAATAATTTGAACTGCTTTATACTAGATGTTTAATATTTATTATGACAGCCACCACCACTTTACTGTATTCATAAGAACTTAAATCTTGTGTACATATTGCAAATTTCTCTTTATCTTTGTAGATGTAAATGTGGTATTTTAGGGTACATTTGTTACAGGATTGGATCAGACATGTTGATCTCATTTACACTTGTCCATTTCATGTGACTAGTATCTGGATTGTGTCATTATAAGATTTTAGCCACATACATTTCAGTAATCAAACGCATGTCCGTTTAGTCAAAATCCAGTTGCTGTGCTAAACAGAATATGCAAATCTGCTCATTATGCAGCAACCAATTATTAATTGTTTATCTGATCAGCCTCTTTGTCAGCAGTTTATTTTGCACAGTAGGGTCTGTGCATATTTTGTTATTAACCCTTTCGTTTCGTTGAGACCTCAACCATGTGTGTCCTCCATGATTTTCTTCCTCATAGACATGGATCACGTGCCCAGTGATGTACTCTATGGAGAGGAGTTTGGATTGCACTGGAAGGGGTTTCAATTGTACTGGGAAGAGTTTCAGCTGTACTAGGAGGAGTTTGGGTTGTACTAGGAGGAGTTTGGCTTTTACAGGTAGGAGTTTTGGCCATACTAGGAAAAGTTTCAGCTGTTCTAGGAGGAGTCTTTGCTGTACTAGGAGGACTTTCGTTTGTACTAGGAGGAGTTTAGGCTGTACTAGAAGTAGTTTCGGTTGTACTGGGAGGAGTTTTGGTTGTACTAGGCGGCGTTTTGGGTGTACTAGGTGGAGTTTTGGCTGTACTAGGTATCGTTTTTTCTGTACTAGCAGGAGTTTCGGTTGTATTGGGGGGGCTTGGTTGTTAAGTGGGGAGACATATGTGTTTACACTGCTATAACATGTGGCTTAAATGCATCTCAGACCACCTCCTGAAGTGGTTTGAGTGATCAGATTTGTATCTGTTTTAAATGCATCTCAGGTTTACACTTGCATTTTTAAGTGGTTTCGCTGTATCAAGAAATAATCCTAATAGTTTTGACACATGAAGTGACCAGGTGCAAACAGGGTCATTATTTTTTTCCTGATCTAGCATTTTCTACTAATATCAGTCTGATATCAATACCTATCAAAACTGATATGCCATCTCCACTGATGCTGATGAGTGCTGACATCACAATAAGGGGATAAAAGGTGCGTGACATAATGCCCAAAGTAGTACAGTCAAATATTGTCCAATATACTGTTAGAACCCAATGTATTACATTTTTATAATGCAAGACGACCAGGAAAATGTGCTGATTTGCATAAAAGACATTTTAAAAAGTTATGTGCCCTCAAACTTCTGTGTTTCTGAGCTGCACAGTGTGCTCAGCAGACTGCAGAGCTGTACAGATGTGAGGTCAGAGGCCTCCGCCTCCCCTCCAAGCTGCTGTCTGCTCACATGAATCTGGACCAGCACCTGACCGTGTTGTGTTGGTCCATAGTGGCCAGGGTGCTTTTTTTAGTAGATTTATGCTGGGACAGGAAGATAAAAGGGTCTTTCAGATCTTAAAGGAAAATGCCTAGACACTGTAGATGCCTTCATATAGAGGAGGATGAGGGATAGACTGGACTCAATACTGGACAACTCTACTAGTCGTGCTCAGGAGCACTTATAGTCAGATGTGCTTCAAGCCTGCTTTGTTTATTTATGAGAAGGATATTTAATTATGTTATACTGCAAGTAGGATTTAACTACTTTAATATCCACTAGCTGCTGGTGACCAATTAATGTCCACTTCAAGGGTTCATATCCCGCTTGGCCCCGCTGGATTTCCAAACACTATAGAATTAAACAGACTGTTTTTAGTACTGTACCTTTCAGCTTAATATATGTAAATGATCTGTTTGGCTACCATGAAGCAGTCCTTCTAACTTCAACATGAATGGGTGGGGCTAAACTGTCTGGACACTGAATAGGTGTGTCATTTAAATTACATTTTTAAATCATATATTTCATAGTTATGTAGATTATTGCAGGTCAAACTCACCCTTTACACATGACTGTGATTATGAGCACATCTGTGGTGCTTGGAATTCTACATAACTGATTTAAAACCAATATTGCTAAATTGAGATTTATTGTACCTCTTTTTCTTTTCCGATGCCGATAGCAATACTGAAACCTTGAGTATTGGCCAATACCACTACCAATCTGATATCTCTTCTTGATATCTATCTTCTTGAAAAACGTCTGCACTTTATAATTGACTCACTAGGTTAGTTCACTCATTAGGTTAACAGTGGCAAACTGCTCGATTGTTCTACCCCACAGGATGAAATACAGCACAGCAGTCAATGTATATGTCATATTTTGGGGTGCATTTGTTACATGATTGGATCAGACTTATTGATCCCATTTACACCTGGCCATTTCGTGTGACTCCCTATTCATAAATATGTTGGAGTTCTTGACATCACAAGCACAATGAGCTCAAAACAGGCTTTTTGCCATATATAGACTGTAAAATTAATTGTGCATTTTTAAACTATTTTTAAAAAGTGAAAAAATTTTGGTTTTCCATTATGCAGGCTCTTTAAGTGTAAGTCGGTTTGCATTGTTTATGTAATTAAGTAAATATTATTTATTATTATTAATATTATTGATTAGTATTTATTAAGTTTAAGGGATAAAATAAGCCTAAACATTACATCAGGTAACAATACACATTGACAGGTTCTTTCTTTTGTAATGCCGGGGAGCGAAGAGGTGGACGCATATGCGGAGATAAGCAACGTTTATCTCCGCAACGTTTGTTATGGGCAAATCCAAAATCAGGATCGAGACAGTCCAGGGTCAAAGAACCAACATGTAGAGATCATGGGACAGACATGACAATAAAGATAAAAACAGTACAACCAGAACATCAAACTCTAACAAATCAAACAAAGACCAGCAAAACAAAGGGCTTAATTAACACAGGGTGAACGAGGGACAGGCGGGAAACAGGTGGAGCCAATCAGGGTTGGAGTCATGAAACGAGGGGGCTGGACTAGGAAACCAAAACAAATGCACATGGGCTAAACCAAAACAACACGAACATATAGACAGGACTGGGTGGGGCCAATCGTGACATCTTTTAGTGTAAACAGATTTTTCCAAATGTCTACACAATTAAATGATTAAAATGTGAACAAAGTCATTCTGAGTGTTCTGCTGTGAAATGCACCGTCGAGAGAAACTTACTGAGTCATAAGTGTTCACAGTGGTGATGATTGGAGCGAGACGTCCAATGAGTCCTTTAATGCTTCTAAAAGTTACCTTGCAGAAAGTGATTATATGAATTGGTTACAAATATTCTGCCTGATGTCTGAGACATTGTTTTTGTAATAGATTTGATATGAAGTTTGGGCCTAAAACATTTAGTTTTTTAAATACAGGTATGGTGGAGGTGCTTATGCAGGGAGCTGTAAAGCAAAATACTCCCCAGAAATATATAACTTTTTAGATCTTACTATTTTACCATTATAGATATCACATGAAAAAGCTTAGAAAACATATGTACTCTTGCATCATTTCACACACCAAACCACTGTGAATGTGAGCCCACACACAGTGGGGTCCAAGACCACACTGAAAGAACAATGAAGAAGAATTATTCAAGATCCTGCGTTATTTCTATCTCAATGTTTTGATATTAGCCATGTTTAGGCCTTCATACAAAGAGGTCCGATGTTTTTCTTTTCCTTTCTACTGAAGCTTGTGTTCAGACAACTCTCAGATGGGTTTGATCTGAGACATTTACACAAGCCAGTGGAGTCCAAGCCAGATTGAACACACGCTATCATTAAAGAAAAAGGGGAGCTTACCAAATAATAATACAATTTTTAAATTCACATGAAACTGTCTACTTTTCACTCATATTGTTATGCAGAGAATGAAATTTGTAATGAAAAAAGGTATTATTATATATTTAATTCTCTCTCTCTCTCTCTCTCTCTCTCTCTATATATATATATATATATATATATATATATATATATATATATATATATATATATACATATATATATATATATATATATATATATATATATATATATATATATACATACATACATACATATGCGTTTGTGTGTATTTATTTTTTATGTCTTATGAGCTGAGAGTGTACATACACCTTTCTTTTACACTATGCTTTTGCACTGTATTACATGACCAATTGAATTTCCCTTAGAGGACCAGTGAGGTTTATCTTATCTCATCTCATAACACCATCTGTATATAAGCCTCCAGCCAGCCAGAGACATAGAGAGACAACACAATAACAGCAGCTGCAAACAAACAAGCAAACAGAGGCAAGTACCGGAGAGCTGAAATTGAGCGGTTTGAAAAAATGGCCCTTTAACTCCATGCAAAAGCACATTCCTTAAAGAAGAAGGAAGATAAATCTCACTCACTCATATCTATCTATGGTGGTATGGCTATGAGCTAAGTATGTTGGAAGATACTGTGCCTCAGAGAGGAAGGAGGGGATTGAGTAGGTGAGAGCGAGAAGGAGAGAGACAGAAAGAGAGAGAGAGAGAGAGAGAGAGAGAGTAAGAGCATGAGAGAGAGAGAGAGAGAGAGAGAGATCCAGTAGTTTTCTCCTTATTTGGGAGGAGGAATGTGGAGGAGGTTTAAACTAGTGCAGCTATGAATGACTGATCTCTCTCTGAGTAACAGTAACCTCTCTCTCTCTCTCTCTCTCTCTCTCTCTCTCTCTCTGACACATAGACATAATGAATATTCAGACTAACTGATGCTATCGGAAGTCTGATAATAATGGTGCAATAAATTCTATATAATTATTATAAACAATGTTGAATCTGATCCACTGGGACCTTTTGGATTCCAGTAAAAAAATCATTAATGGGACCCCCAGTACAGAAATGATCTTCAATGAATTCTTTTGCTGTCTCACTGGTGTAGTTATGTACTAAGGAAAACATGTAATAAAGCTGGTCTAAGTAACTGTTCTAAATGTCTTGTGTAAAAATGATGTATTATTGTAAATTTATTACAGTGTATTACATCCTGCAGTAGAGGTATACATTTCTTATATGTGATTGGAGCTCTGTGAAGTAACAAAAAGTGGCATTTCATTGATTTGCTAGGCTGTATGTCTTCCAGTGTTGAAACAAAGTGAGAACCCAAACAGAGATTTTAGTGTCTGTATACTGGAACCTTGAACATTTACATTTACATTTACGGCATTTGGCTGACGCTCTTATCCAGAGTGACTTACAATTGAACAGAACCAAGAACTGAGGTACCTGAGTACGTGTGCACATCCCTACTGTAGAAAAGAGGCAGAGGAGCATCGTCGTTCACTCAGAGTTGGTGGGCAGAACTTACTTCAACCATGAAAGAGCAAAGTAACAAAAATGGACTGTGTCAAATGATGGACTAAGACATGGAAACTTTCAAATCATTTAAGAAAATATCACCTTAATTTTCAATTTACTTGTGTTGTCATCACCTGTCTTTTTAACAAAGGGTATTTTTTATTTCCAACTTTACCCAAAAACCTCCAGGGTGAAGAATGATAAAACAACAGATATGATTATTCTGATTATCTGCAGTTATCTGATTATTCAAATGGTCATGTAAACAGCATACTCTGGAGTGACGCCGAAACCAGCTACATGCTTGACGAAGTGAAGGATTTAAATATTGTTCATCATTTAGATGATGTATGTTCATATTTTCAGGTAAATTTGCACAATGTTTTTTTTAAGAAGTGTTACGTTAAATTTACATCACGTCTTCTTCTGTGAGTTCATTGGTTGGATGCAAAGCAGAAATCTGATCACTGCCTGACTCATGTAGACCCAGAGTTTACTATTATCAGATTATCCAAGTGCATGTAAACCCGTTGATAGGATTACCGTCAAAATCTGATTTTCTGCAGTTATCAGATTCCAAAGTGCATGTAAGCACGCTCACTGAACGCTCATGAAATATAAACTTTAAATTCACAATTAATTTCTGTTGCTTCTGCCCCTCATAGTTAATGTTACTTATTAAAATTGATTATTGAATATTGAAACTGTACAAACAGCAGGTTCATAAATTCATACACACAATAACTGTAATGAATTAGCCAACGCTAAAATATTTTTACATGCATCTGGAGTGAATCACTGAAAGCAGATGTTTGAGGAAAGCAAATAATGATGTCATGCTGCAGTCAGAGATGATAGCACAGCCCTGGGTGTTTGTTTGTCTGGCAGACTGCATGCAGCCTTCAACACAGATGATCTGATTGCTCCAACCCACACGCAGATTTGTGTAATGCAAGTCACAGAGAGTCAGCAAGCGCACTTTATAGAATATATAATGTTCCTTCTGCCCTATAATAACCTGCTAGTCTGCATTTTATGTCAGCTAAAGGCTGTAATTGATATATTTGTATGACCTCTGTTTTGGAGGGTGAAAAGATGAAGCCGGATTGGTACCATCACGCTCCATCAGAAGCACCAGACAATGTTCTAATGCAACGGGACAAACGAAGACCGGAGGAGTTAAGATTGTGCAAGAGTGCATTGGGAAAGAATCAAGTGAGGTGTGGAGCACACACATGCAGATACCAGCATTTCCAGACACGTTTTGACATTCAGTTATATTTCTGTGATGCAATGAGCCTAAAGTGAAGTGACAGAACAAACAGAAAGTTCACAGGCATATTCCAAACCCTGCAGTCTGTAAAATCAAGGGGACTCACTTCTAAAACAGTTTCCTAGCACAGATTTGGTCTTAAACTGCTTTCCATCTGATGCACAAACAGCGCCAGTGTCCAACCGGTATTACAGACCACAAATGATGAATATTGTGTTTCTATAAATCAGTCATGTACAAATAATGAGAATTTCTCTTATAAACATATTAAGAATGAGGAATTGAAATATGTTCATAAATGAAGCCCAAAGTTTTTAAATGGTTCTTGGCTTGGACATAAGGTTCAAGGAACCACCTTTAATTGGAATGAACCTTTACATTACATGAAGAGCCTTTAAAAAGAGGGGTATAAATAGGTTTTTCATGCTCACAGAAAATCTCATTTACAATCATGGTTCCTTAAAGAACCATCCATTAAGAAACAAAAATTTGTTCTTCTATGGCAGCACTTCAATACAGCCTTTTCAGCACCTTTGTTTCTAAGAGAGTACAGTAAAGTGAACCATTTTATAAAGGAAATACTGTACTGAAATTATGGGATGCAAATATGTACCTAATTTCCATTTTAATAAAATATATCAACAAACATTGCCAACTGAAAGATAAAACTGTGTTGATGAAACATATTCTTGTGGAAGTGAGGTGCAGGTTTGAATCAAATAAATGTTTAGCTGTTTATCTTTGCTAAATGTGCATATTTTGGTCATCAAACATTTCGTTCATAAGAATTCAGCTAAAAAAATTCAAACAAGTGTCCACCCCAAAGTGCTTGTAGTCTTTCAAAATATATTCCACCTTCAGGATACATCATCAGAAGGGGGGTTTCCTGGTCTCTAAATTAGGAAATCTCACATTAGAGAGTAAAGTGGCACCTCTGCAAGGGTAAAAAGACAGATTAGAGTGTTGTTACTGTATAAGTAAAAGTATTAATAAATGAAATTGAAACAAAACACGATATTACATGAGAGAAAATACAATGTTTTGGGTCCTGAGACAGGACAAAAATCACTGTTTGTTCTGCTAGTGCACAATATTTACCCATTATACATATATATATATAATATACATATATATATACATATATATATATATATATATATATATATATATATATATATATATATATATATATATATATATATATATATATATACATTATTATTTAGATTTGCATAAAATTATGCATTTCATGATTAGATGAATATCTTATAAGGCCTCTTAGTTTCCAGAAAAGCATCTTGGAACCAATGTCTAACAATTGGCTTCAAAAAACGTTTCTGCTATTGTTACGTTGTCAAGCTGGTAACAAGAGCAGGACCCTTTTTGGTGCTTTAAAGAACCATTTTCAAAAAGGTTCTGTACAGACCTATATACAACACGTTTTTTCACCATGCAAAGAACCATTTAAGCATGAATAAGCATCTATATATAGATAAATGGTTCTACAAATAGAACCATTGCCCTTATTAAAGAACCCTTGAAGAACCATCTTTTTTAAGAGTGTCGATCACTGAGTTTTTGTTGTAATTGTGGTATGTAATGCTGTGTTATAAGAGATTTGGGCTCAAATAGACTAAACACTAGAATATAATTCAATCCACTACAGACAGCTCAGTTGACCATAGTCAAGAATACAGTACTAGATCTAAAAATGATTTATAAAGCAAGTTTTGTCTCCCCAAAAGTTCAACAGAGCTGAAGGTGTAAAACAACCCTACTACAAAACTACAGGCAGCAGTGATCAAACAGACAATGAACAAAAGATCCCCTCCTGGACCTCCCTTATCTCCCAGATGTGCATAGCTTGGAGGGGGATAGGGTATCAGCTCCCTCAGTAGAATGAACAGTCATAATATATTATTTGGGTTTTTTGCAGCATGTTTCTATCTCAGGGGTGCTCA
Source organism: Pygocentrus nattereri (assembly GCF_015220715.1). Taxonomy (NCBI): domain Eukaryota; kingdom Metazoa; phylum Chordata; class Actinopteri; order Characiformes; family Serrasalmidae; genus Pygocentrus; species Pygocentrus nattereri. Next base: position 38,506,076 of record NC_051219.1, read on the forward strand.
TTCCTGGTCCTGGAGGTCTTCTGCCCTGTGGCATTTAGCACCAGCCCTAATCTAACACACCTGACCCAGGTATAGAAGGGGCATCTGAACATTAGAACCTGGTGTGCTGGATCTGAACTCAACAGGGTGGTAGATCCTCAGGACCAGGATTGGGCACCCCTGTCCTATGTCATGTCTGGACTTGTTGTGCATATTTCCCACTATATAACAGTGTAACAAGTAGAAATATGGACATTATATTTGTTATTTGAGATACAGACACAAAACATTGTCAGTCTTTCTTTGCAGATTTGACTGAATTCTTAAAATAGCTTAAAAATTTGGGGAGATTCATTACGAATATTTTTACTTTCTTTTTGTTTTCTATCATTTGGAATATTAGTTTTGTTTTAAACAATTAAATTGATCTTCCCTTTTGAGCTTTGTGTTATCATTGTACATTCAAATTACTTTCTGATGCTTATAGACCTGCAATTCTACATCACACTGCTTTGTTTTATTTATTTTTCTCATTTATTATATGTTGTTTTACAACCCCATTTCCAAAAAAGTTGGGATGCTGTGCAAAATGTTAATAAAAACAAAATGCAGTGATGTGTAAATCATTTAAACCCTATATTTCATTGAAAATAGTACAAAGACAACTAATCAAATGTTGAAACTGATTCATTTTATTGCTCCTTGAAAATATTTGCCCATTTTGAATTTGATGCCAACAACACGTTCCAAAAAAGTTGGGATGGGAGCAACAAAAGGCTGGCAAAGTTGAGTAATGATAAAAAATGTGGTTGATTGACAACAGGCCAGTATAATGACAGTGTATAAAAAGAGCATCTCAGAGAGGCCGAGCCTTTCATATGTAAAGATGATTAGGGTTCATCACTCTGTGAAAGACTGCACAATCAAACATCAATTCAAGAATAACATTTCTCATTGTAAAACAGTAAAACCTCTCAGTTCTAAAGAAATCTCTGTATGTAAGGGACAAGGCCAAAAACCAGAATTGGCTGGCCATGATCTTTGGGCCCCCAGGCAGCACTGCATTAAAAACAGATATGATTCTGTAGTGGAAATCATTGCATGAGCTCAGAAACCCTTCTGAAAAGCACTGTCTGTGAAAACAGTTTGTCACTGCATACACAAATGCCAGTTAAAACACTAAAATGAAAAGAAGAAACCTATAAACAAGATCCAGAAATGCTGCCACCTTCTCTAGGCCCCTTTTATAATGGACTGAAGGGAAGTCAGATAAATCAACATTTAAAATTCTATTTGGAAATTATGGAGATTGTAAAATGAAAAAAGGGAGTTTGTCAACCCAGTCTACATGTGTTTTGTGGATTTGGAGAAGGCTTACGACCATGTTCCCCGAGATATCTTGTGGGAGGTCCTCCTGGAGTATGGGGTACCGGGGCTACTACTCCAGGCCATTCGGTCTCTGTACTCCCAGAGTGAGAGCTGTGTTCGTATACTCAGCATTAAGTTGGACCCTTTCAGTATTAGCATGGGTTCCAGCAGGGTTGTGCCCTTTCTCCACTCCTGTTCTTGATATTCATGGACAGGGTGTCAAGGCATAGCCAAGGTCAGGAGGGCAATATGTGTGGAGGCCGGAGGGTGGCGTCTCTGCTATTTGCAGATGATGTTGTTCTTTTGGCTGAATCACATGGATGCCTCCAGCTTTCACTGAAGCGGTTTGCAGCTGAGTGTGAAGCGGTTGGTATGCGGGTCAGCACCTCCAATTCTGAGTCCATGGTCGTAGCCCGGAAAAGGATGGCATGCCCACTCCAGGTAAGGGGAAAGGACCTGCCCCAGGTGGAGGAGTTTAAGTATCTCAGGGTCTTGTTCATGAGTGATGGGAGGAGGGATCATGAGATCGGCCGCAGGCTGGGACAGACGGCAGCAGTAATGCGGTCACTGTGCCGGCCAGTAGTAGTGAAGAGGAAGCTGAACCATAAGGCAAAGCTCTCTGTTTACCGGTCGGTCTACATCCCGACCCTCACCTATGGTCATGAGCTGTGGGTAATGACCAAAAGAATGAGATCGCGAATACAAGTGGCGGAAATGAGCTTTCTTCGCAGGGTGGTGGGCTATACTCTATTTGATAGGGTGAGGAGCTCGGCCATCCGGGAGGAGCTTGGAGTAGAGCCGCTACTCCTCCACATTGAGAGGAGCCAGCTGAGGTGGTTCAGGCATCTGATTCGGATGCCCCCTTGATGCCTTCCGGTGGGGGTGTACTAGGCACGGCCTACCGGGATAAGGCCCCGGGGTCGTCCAAGGACCCGCTGGAGGGATTACATCTCCAAGTTGGCCTGGGAGTGGCTTGGGGTCCCCTGGAATGAGCTGGAGGAAGTTACATTGGACAGGGTTGTCTGACATTCTCTGCTCTTCCAACTGCTACCACAACCTTATCTGGACTAAGTGGTTAACGACAACAACGATGATGATGATGATGAAAATGAAAAAATGCGACAAATGAGCCCCCAAACTGTTGAGCAGCTGTAATCCTACAGCAAGTAAGAATGGGAAAACATTTCACTTTCAAAACTACAGCAGTTGATCTCCTCAGTTCCTGAACACTTACAGAGTGTTGTTAAAAGAACAGGTGATGAAACACAGTGGTAAACATAACCCTGCCCCAAACATTTTGGAACGTGTTATTGGAATCAAATTTAAAATGGGCAAATGTTTTTCAAAGACTATATATATATATATATATTTAAAGATTCTTTATTAAACATCTGACAACTATTAGAGGTTGTCACCAGTCTGACCAATCTAAACTGCCATATCAGTTGGGCAATCTGCCTTTTAAGTCAACTTTGTTCTCTGTGCCTTTTAGTGTTTTTTTTCCAGAAAAAATGCTTTGTTTCTGGATCCTGAATGTCAGACTCCTACCACACTTCTGATAAGAGGTGATGGATTGCTTCATGCTCTGGTCCAGTGGGCATTTACATTTTACAACAGAGGTCACCTGGTGTACATTCAGGTCTGAGGTGAAGACCTATGAAGGCAGCTTGCTCTGCTGATATTCCAGGGTTGGACTTCTGCAGTATAAACACACACGTGTTCTGCAAAAGAACAGCATGTGTGCCAATGGACTGTGCCACCATAGACCTGTTTTGTGTGTCCAAAGGGTGATTTGTAAGGCAAGAAGAAGGTCTCTATCATACTTTCTTAAGGAACTGCCCTCAGTTCTCTTATCAGCATTTCCATTTCAGAGACGTGGTGGTTTCTTTTCAGGTTGGGACATGTTCACAACGAGCAAGCTCTTGGTTTGGTAAAGATCAGGGGTGTTGCCTGACCTGGGCTTCTGGGGATTCCTGGGGTTTACCCAGCCTCGAACCTTCTGATCATCCATGAGTTCATTTAGAGTCGCATTCACCCACTTCTCAGATTCAGAGAGGGAGAGGGAGAGAGAGAGAGAGCAAAATTTTGCAGATTCATTTTTAAAAATCTGGGTGACATTATGCTGAAAAAAAAATCCACAATGATCTGGGCTGAGCCCCGGAACTTTACATTCCTGGCCAACGCCTTTGGTAAAGGCACAAGTTGATGGAACTCTAAGTTTGGTCAGAGGTTAGAGGGGCAGTTACGAGACCTTGGAGAAGAGGATTCTGGTCCTAGTGCTCGCTCTCTCTTTCTCCCCCCTATCTGTATCTATCTATCTACCATGGAAACTTAAGGTAGTATTTTCAATGACATTCATTTTGTTTACACCATCTTTTGTATAACCTCATCATATAAGTCACTCAATTGTAACATGCAACTAAGTTAATTACATACTGTTAAGAAACCCATCTGTGTTTGTGTCTGTATGCCAGTGTGCAGGTTAACCTACTGAACAGCATTGCTTACTGTATTAAAGTGTAATTAAAAGAATAAAACCACACATTCTTTAATACTTCCACTTCAGTGTTAACAGTTCCTCTCCCTTAGTTCTTTAAATACAGACTGGTGTGAGACAGAAACCTACACCATTATATTCAAAATCCAAAACTACCAAATGTGCTAACCTACAAGTGTCTTCTTTCATATGTAATGTCATTAATGGTAAAATAGTGGTAAATCTGAAAAAAATCATTTGGGAACTATTTTGCCTTAGAATGCTCTGAAGGTACATCTCCTCCTTGAACATGCTTTAAAAACACTGTACTGACCGGCTGGCATTGGCCTCTAGACCAGGGGTCGGCAACACGCAGCTCTTTTACTGCCCTGTTGTGGCTCCACAACAGAATTAGGTTTTCAGTCTACTGCTGGACACAGCAGACAGCAATTCCGCCTAGCTGGTAAGTAACGAAAAGGCAAAGAGAAAGATTCAAGACAAACATCAATAATTTGGAGACAGAGCGACTCATTTGCATTTATAATCACTCCAGCTGGTTTCCTAATGTGTTTAATCTGCAATGAGAAATTGTCAAACACTAAAAGGCTGTGAAGCTGAAGTCGCTTCTCATTCACCAGCTACTTGTTTGAATTTTCCCATTCCACCTTAAATGGTGCAGCAATTACACTCTGGCACCTCAGGCACCATTTAAGGTGGAATTCAATTAAGGAGTTGACGAATGAGAAGTGATGTCAGCCTCAGAAAGTCGAAAATTGAGAGACATTTTACAAGAAATTATTTCACTTTTGAGGAAAGGTTTCCTGCTAGAGATGCGAGAAAAGTGGCTATAGCTGAGCTAAAGCTTAAAGCAGATTCTGTTTTCATTTATATTTTAGCCTATACCTGTACTTTTGCACATACTGCTACATATTAGCAGCCAAGATGGTAAAATGGACATTAAATGTTGTGGCTTCCAAGGTGGTTTGATTTTTGTTGAAAGGACAAAATGGCTCCTCTTAACATTTGGGCTGTTGATCCCTGCTTTAGACACTCTTGAGGCGTCATGGGTGCTCCTGGGGGATGCACACCCTCCAGAAAAAGGACTTTGTGTTGTTGTTCATCAGATAAAGGTATGCAGTATTTGTTTATTTTGTGTTAGGCAATGGGTGTTTTGTGTTGGGGGTTTGTCAATGTGGGGTAGAAGTAGCTGGCCAATGGTGACCTCTCTTTCTGCCCTGGTGTTTAATAAAGAGCACAACCCGTGGTGGAATCACAGCCTCCTTGTGTCTTACTCAGTAATAATTTCCTGTGAAGAAGCTTTTAAAGGCAACAAACACTTGAGACATTTGGTTCCTAGCAACACCACTGTGAACAACTCTAAGTTTCTCCAGAATGGAGCATATTACATCAAACCTCCTTTCACTGTTTGATCAGGTGGAATTCCTCCAAAATATAAAAATAACCGCTTTAACCTACGAAATCAAACAACCACTTTTTTCGGCCTATAAGCTCTTCAAGGAACCTAAAAGGTGTTTGAGAAAACAGCTCCTCCAGGAATCTAGAGCTGAAATGTGGTGCTTGATAGAACACAGTGAGGTAGTTAAAGGTGCCTGCAAGAGCTTGTTTACTATCAAGGGTTCCTACAGTTCAGTGTAAGGGAAGATTTTCTTTGAGGCAGGAAAATGATTTATTTGGTTGTTTTAGTACCCTGTTGGGTATTTAAGACACCTTTAATATCTTCACCCCAGTATCTTTTACCCACCCACCCACATACCCAAGCACCCACCCATCCCCCCCCCCCCCACACACACACACTCACACATAAAGATCTGTATATATAAGCCACCATAACGTGTGCTGCATATCAGTGTATGTCTGTGTAAGTGAACCTGGATGACATCATATGATCTCATGACTGAGGCAGTCGGCTCCCAAGCACAAACTTGTGCTGACAAGCTGCCCCTGAGCACCATTCCTCAACATCATTACACACACACACACACACACACACAGAGGTAGAGAGAGAGAGAGAGAGAGAGAGAGGAACCAGATCCAGTATAGGGCTAAAACACTTCTGAGAAGTGGTTGGGGGTTTTATCAAGCACATGTGTCATCTGTCTCCTTACCCCGTGTATTTCTGTTTACATAATTTGGCACTCATCACCATGGTGACAAATATGCTTTCACTTCCTGTTAATCCACTATTGTTCATGGTGCCAGCTCATCAGATTACACTGGAATTTGCAAACTCCATTCACTTACAGAGGAAAAATGATAAATAACCACTGTGTGATAAAAAGAGAATCTTACTGTTCTTTTTCTTTACTTATTCACCAAAAAAGCCCTGTAAAGCACTGTAATCAACACCACCATTCATCATACATAACTAAGTTATCTCATGTTCTGGGCAGAATTCTTTGAATTGTCCTAAATGTATTGAGTAATGTATTCTGAGAAAAACCGCTGATCTAATTTTGATTTATTTAACACTGTTCCTTACTGTCACTGGTGGCAGTGATCTTCATGTAATTCTTCTGTAAATATGTTTTGTTCACTTATGTATTCACTTATATAAAGTTAAATTCTCAACTTTAGTTTGGCTCTCATCACCTTCTTCAGCCCACTGCTGTCCCCGTAATGCTGCTGCCATCTCATGAACTAAGCAAATAATTTGCGACATTTCTATAGCAAAATCTTGTAAATGTGACTGTAAGGTGGGTAGAGTCCAGGACATGACCAGCACTAAGCTTATCACTCGTGAACATGTTCTGAGGTTCAGTTTGATCATCCCGCAAAAGAGCTACATAATGCTAAGATTAATCTCTGGTTCATCACCCTGATTTATCAGTCTACTCAGACTTTAGCAGGAACTGCAGTGTTTAGAAAGACTTTCTCCTTTAGAGTACATCTTTACACGCTGTGCGTTGATCTTAAAATAGTAAAAGCGTCCATGTTATTTCTTTTAAAGATAATACATATTTAATAAACATACTTGGTAAATATTCTAATAGAATTTTCCTTAATTCTAAATTGTGCTAATTGTGCTCAATTTTGGATACAGATACTTCATTTCTGTACCCTGTTACATCCCAACCCTGGGTATTTCTTACAGATGTGGAGAAAATGCTCAATGGCTCAGTGAAGCTTTAATCACATCAATGTTTCACATTAATGCTGCTTTTCTGTGTTGTAAAGCTGCACTTTGTAAGTTCAGCAAATTTGGGGAATAAGTGACCTCTCTGCTGGAAACATGTAACTGTATGAATCATGCTGGAGAACATTTTATAACATGGGTTGTGCGGCGGTCCCCTTCCCTGAGAAGATGAATCTGATGATAGTGAGGCAATGTTAGTCAAGTATATTTTATTATGAAAGGAGCCAGATGGCAGCACTGGAAATGATCTAAGAATAATGGCTAGCCTGGTTTATCAAACAATAAAAGATTAACTTTGAAGCAGAAAAGGACACTGTTAGCCAAGCTAATAAGCTAATATTAGCGATTTAGCCAGCTATTGTTAGCTACACCGCTAAAACAACAGCACAATTACAAAGGTATATTGCCTTACACTGTATTAAATGTGTACCATTAAATTCCACAGCAGTTATAATCTGGCTGGCTATTTTCTGTAGCTAGCAACCAAACAACCAACATAACTTACCTGTATAGCAATAAAAATAAAAAAAAGTTGATTCTGGTCTTCGCTCAAGCTCTGTCACTCTTCCTTTTAGTTTGTTGGCTCTCAGTTCTACGTATCTTTGCTGTGATGCCACAGAGGACAACTGGGTTGCTCATGCTATGAGTCTATATCATCACACATTTGTCTCAAACTGTGTCAACGTGTCAAGTATTCTCAGTAAGACTTGCTTATGTGGTTTCTGACAGTGTGCGACACTGTTATTGATAAAATTGGACAAAGTGACTCTATCTGTAATCTATCAGCATTATTTGCTTTCACTGTCAAGATGCATCAGAAGAGTGTTTTCCTACTATTTAGGCCAGGAAGTCTTGCTTTGTAAGAGGTGAGTAGGCTATTTACAACAGATGTAGTGGTGCTTACATTCATCATTGTGCCCAGAGTGTGCCTTTAAGTTTTGTTATAAGTTAAGATTTCATTCTTCGTCATTTTGGACCCCTTTCATTGATCTGTTCGTCAGGAAATGTTCACCCAATGGGCAACTCCTGAGCTCAAATAATATAACAGAAAGATTGAGCTCCATCGTTTTGATGTGACACCAATGACGTGGATATAAACCTCACAGTGAAGGAAGGTGAAGGACCTCAGATTTCATCGCTCTGTACTGCATCAGTCTGGCAGATGGTTTAAGTCTTGAGCAAGACTATCTGGGATTTTGTGAGAAATGCAAGGACACTTTTTTTTTTCTAGATGGTTACCTTGAAACAGAGATTGTGCTCACAAAATAAAAAACAGAAGCAGATGAGAGGGTTCGGCCTGACTGCGGTTCAGGTTAGACTGAGCTGATGTGAATACTTATGCATGTAAATGTGAGCTGGAGCTGACCTGAGCGCAGTCCCTTCTGAGGCAAGGAATATTTCTGACAGTGTACAACACTGTTATCTATACAAACGGACAAAAGTACATTGCAAACTGTAGCAGCAGCCACCTTGAAGCTTGGATTATGTCTGTACCTTTGTCCTTTTTATAAACAGTGGTATATCATAAAGTGTCAGAACACACATTAGTGAGTCTATTGCTTAAATGGAAACCACACTGATTTTTCTAAAATATCTGCATAATTGAAAATGTAAACAAAGCCGTTCAGGCTGGTTTGGTGTGAAATGTGCTGTTCTAGAGAAACTAACTGAGGCACAATTGCTCACAGCGATAGTGATGGAACCAGACATTTGAACCATGCATAAGTTTTCATTACTTGTTAGCTACAAATTATCCCTGCTCTAGCGTAAAGCTAAAGAAGCATCCTTCAGTTATCAAACATGTATTGGCTGATTGACTACATGTAGGCTGAACTGAGAAATTGTGTATCTAAGACATCCAAACTATTCATTTATTTTTGGTCTCTCCTAAGGAGTCTAGAAGGGAGATGTGTTCACTGCCCAGATGTGACTGAAGCTGGCCACTGCAGCTTTCTGGACTCCCAGCAATGCAGAACTGTTGACTGCTGTAGCATGTACAGAGGAAAAAGCTTGATTGTTTTCTAGTGTCTTTATTCTCTTCCCCTCTCTCCTCCATCCCACTTTCTGTTCTCTCCTCTGATCTTTGGCCTGTGCTTACACCCTTCATCCCCTCCATGTGATCTCGGCATCCGCACACTCACATTTGGACATCATTAAAACACAATTACACTCCATACAAATCTGAGTGTATGTGCCTGCACACACAGCACACACAACATACACTGCAGGACTTAAGAGTTGACATTAGAGGTGTAAAAATGCATTAATCCAAAGGGGGCAAAACAAATGCATCATTTTTGCAATGTTAGAATCAAATAAATTGATAAGAAAAATATTTTTAAAAAGTGTGCACTTCTTTTTTGCTCCAAATAAAGATTTCTGGTGGTTTTTGTCTGTATTCCACTGTTTAAATAGTCTTTTCAGCAAAGTTAGTGTGTTCTTGTTTACTTTTAAAATAATTAAGAAAAAGAATTGAAACAAACTGAACTGAATTCAACTAAACTCAGTTGAATTGGACTGAATTAAACTGAACAAAACTGAACTGAATTGAACAGAACTAAAAAAACTGAACTGAACTAAACTGAATTGAATGGAACTGAACTAAAAACTGAAATAAACTGAACTGAACTGAACTAATCTGAACCGAATTGAACTGAATCAATCAAAGTGAATCATTGTGAAAACTGAAATATTATCATGTATTGTATTATTTCTTACGTAACTTTAATATTTGAATCATTGTGTTTGCATGTTTGAATGCATGCTGATAACCCTCAGCATGAAGACATTCTGCAAGCAGTGGACAGATGCTAGTGGACAGGGCGGAAACACACGCTCAGGCTAATGTGAGAAGACTTTGGTAGGCTGCACCCAGCCTGCGGCTCATCAGCAGGAATTGAAACTGGGTGTGAATGGGTTAAAGAAGTTTCACCTACAGTAAGAATGAAGTATGAAGTGTGATCTGATGTCTTTGATTGCATGTGAAGAAGCCCACAAAGGAAACCCACATGTTAGCAAGGCAGGGTTAAACAAGGAGAGCATGCATCATGTTCTCCAGGGGAGACAAACAAGGCTCAGATGGTAAAACCTTTCGTTATTACTTTCAGATATGAAAAAATGTAAGATTAACAGAAACCACAGAAACTGAAATCGGAAAGAAATATATGATCGATTTCCTACTCCAAAGCGCTTCTAGCAAAGTTCTTATACGCCATTAGAAATGAAGGTTCTGTGCAGGTACATTTTTCATCCATTAAGGTACAAAAAGTTTAACAGTGCCCTCAAAAGTACAACAGCGATTTTAAGGTCCAACAGTGTACCTTAAATATGTTTTTTCCAGGTGAAAAGTATGTATTTGTATCTTTTCATAACCTAATGACTTAAAACAGAATAATATAATAAAAAGCCTGAAGACGAGACAGGGTCTGTGAAGTTAGTACAACCTAAAAAAAATTTTAAATGATTATTATGTTCCCTGACTTAAACAGATGGTTTAAGTCTTGAGCAAGACTATCTGGGATTTTGTGAGAAATGCAAGGACACAATTTTTTTTCTAGCTGGTTACCTTGAAACAGAGATTGTGCTCACAAAATAAAAAACAGAAGCAGAAGAGAGGGTTCGGCCTGACTGCGGTTCAGGTTAGACTGAGCTGATGTGAACAGTTATGTATGTAGATGTGAGCTGGAGCTGACCTGAGCGCAGTCCCTTCTAAGGCAAGGAATATTTGCTCGCCCCACTTAGGCGAGGAATGCAAGAGGAGACAAGAGGAATACTTTGGATTGTTTAAAGAGCTTCGGCTTCGTGGCCGCAGTACAGGCTTGATTAATCATAAGCTGGTTGCTGTGGCCTTGCAGAAACAAGATCTCTCTCTCTCTCTCTCTCTCTTTCTCTCTCTCTCTCTCTCTCACTCACTCACTCACTCACTCTCTCTCTTCGTTTTTGGTTTACTGACTCACCTTTCAGTACATTTTTAAATTTTCTATTGAATTCCACAGACCACACAACTGATGTTGGGCCGTCTCCATCAAAGGTGGGTCAGACAGGGGATGTTTGGACTGTCATGTAATATCTGGCTTGACTAAGAACAAATGTTACTGATTCCACAGATTCCAAAGGCCACCCCCAACATTTGTTCTTCATTAGCCAGAGTTTAGAAATATGAGGTCATTCCTCTTCCAGAAAATTAAGAGGATAGAGGGGATTTTTTATCACTGCCAGTGTCCTACATTGATGGAACAACAGAGACCCCTTTTGGGAAAAAAGGAAACGGACAGGTTTGACACGGAGGTGCTGTTGGTTTTTGTCGCCCTCTCGTGTTTATTCAGCATCAAAGAGAAATATTTCCAGGTCGAAGAGTTACAGAGGTGATGCTACAGTACTGCCAGGCTGAGTGCAGGAAAAATGAGGAAAAATCAGAAAACAGATTAAAAGATTTTTTTTCCACCAAGAAAACAACAGTTTCGGTACAAATGCCATTTTAGCTGAGTTAAACACTCTGACTAAAATAAATTAAAAAATAATAATTAGTCACGGCTGCATCTGATGTAAACTCTTAAATATTCATATTCGCTAGTTTTTAATAAATCAGATCAGTATATCTCAACATCCCAAAATAAATAAATAGCTGGTTTTTCAGGGGCCCTCATAAAATACATGTGGCATCAGAATGTCTTCAGTTCTTTAAAAAAAGCTTTTAATGAGATCAAATCTATAAATTCACCTTTAAGACACTCCTCTCACTTTATTGTAAGTCAAGTGTAACAGGTAGTCTGTAATATTGAATTACATCAGTCAAGTTGTACCACTGACCGTAACACCACTGACTGAGCTATTCTAAAATATAGTTATTTCAAATAATCTTTCTTTTCAAAAAGCCACATTATACATAAAAATACATTATATATAAATTTTGTGTTGTTATTTTGCAAAGGTTTTGAAAATAAGTGATCACATCCTCTACAGAGAACACACTTCCCACATTTGAATGCACAACTACTGCTTATTTACTGAATTTCAAACTTTTGCATATGACAGTATTTCTTTTCATTTCTTTTATAACAGTTTCATGAGGAATACACAAACTGCTCTCCATTATGGAGGATGATGGCCACCCACTGCACACCATCATCATGGACAGGAGGAGCAAGTTTAGTGGCAGGTTGCTGTCACAGAGCTGCTCAACCAACAGATTCAGGAGATCCTTTGTCCTCTTCAACTCTTCCCAGGGGGGGCCAGAAGAGAAGAGAGAAGAGGGAAGAGGAGAGACGAGGACTGAATCTGAATCTCATGTTAAATCACGGATAATAGGTCTTATATCTCAGGCTTAATCCTATGTTTCTTTATCCATCTGCACATCTGGACACCGTGCTGCACATATTGCACTTTCTGCTTACCTTATTGCGCATCTAGCACATCTGGACACTAGACACTTTATTTAGTACCAATACCTACACATATTTATTCATTCAGTATGGTCATTATTCTCTGTTACCTGTACCTCCTTCTACAGTCATTTTGCACGGCATCTCTCATCTCAGGTTATAGATATTATTATTATTATAATTATTATTACAGATTGTTGTATTCTTCTATTTGTATATATGCCTGTAGATATGATCTGTTATATTTATTCTTCTTGTTATATGTCTACACCCTTATTACTATTACTGTACAGTGTTGTGTGTCTGCTACTGGCTGCCAAATGTCCTTCGGGATCAATGAAGTATCTATCCAGCCATCCATCCATCCATCCATCTATCTATCTATCTATCTATCTATCTATCTATCTATCTATCTATCTATCTATCTATCTATCCATCCATCCATCCATCCATCCATTTATCTATATCTGTCTGTCTATCTATGTATCCATCCATCCATCTATGTATCCATCCATCCATCCATCCATATATATATATATATATATATATATATATATATATATATATATCTGTCTATCTATCTATCTGCCTATCCATCCATCCATCTATCTATCTGTCTGTCTATCTATCCATCCATCCATCTATTTAATACCACTAACAATCTTTTTGGGATTAATAAATCTGTCCGAATTTGACAAATTTACATAATTTAAATCATTTTGATTTAGCACACACAATAAATGCGATGTACTGTTAGAATTTATACTGAAAGACAAACATTAAATTGTTGTTTCACATAAAAAACAATACTTTAGCATCTTTGGACCGACTGCTGTGAGACACACATCAACACAACATGACTGTCTCGCTATTTTACGAAGACTGGATGAAAAGCTATGCTGTTCGCACGCAGAGGTGACGTCACATGAAGACTACAGTGCAATGTTCGTGATTTTATGCCCAACTGTGTAAAAAAGGTCAACAAATCTTGACACCACCACCTACCACCACGCAGGAGGGAAAGGTTTCCTCATCCATTAGATTCTAGACAACTTACTTTGACAGCAGGCAGCTCTTAGAGACGGCTACAGATGAACTACAAGCGCCCTTTGGTAGAAAACTACATTTCCCGAGCGCACACAGAACTGGGCGAGAGGGAGAGAAAGCATGGTCACAAACATTATTACAACGGGGATTATCCTGACGATCGTCTTGTCTAGCACGGTCTGGTCGAGTTGATCTCTTTTCAGCACGCTAAAGCTGTGACTAGAGTGTAAAAGCTGCGTTGGGTCGCTCAGCTCCTCGGCGGAGCTCCTCCATCTTCGCTATATGACGCAGCGGAAGCTCTGGATACTTCCTTTCCTCCATTAGGTGAGTGCGTGGTGCGGCCGCCTTTGGTCTCGCTCTTCAGCAAATTGTCGAAAAATGTATTATATATGAGGTCTAGGCGGCACATACTTTCATTAAAGTAGCTGTTTTTGTGTTTATTCCAGGTCGCAGCCATGGGCCGCCGTCCAGCCCGGTGGTAAGTGCTGTATTTCTAGCTTTAGTGAGGAGTGCAGAGCGCCGAAAATGGCAGGGCCGCTAACCATGTGGCTGAAGAGAGCGGCTAACCGAGTTTAACACTAGTTTACACATCTATACGGGATTAAAAGGGTTCCTCGACTTGGCTAGATGGCTTCGTGTCTTTTTTTAATTAATAGTTTTGTGACCAACCTTTGTAAACCGCTCGGGCTAAGCTAGTTAGCTCAGTAGCTAACTTGAGAAGCTACGATGCGCATTTGAAAGACCGTAATGTAGATTTTAACGTGTCTAAATTACTTTTGGTTCCGTCCAAAAAGGCATATTACTGTCCAGTCGAAGTCCGCTTGTTGGTGCAGGATGGGTGGTGTGGTAGTCTGTGGTTTTGGACGCAGCTTTTAGTTTTGTAGTCAACGAGTGTTGGTCACTCCAATACTTGCTGTCAGTGAAATTGTTGGAAAATAATGCGTTTTTAAAGCGCTATTTGCAGTCATTTTGTAGCTTAACGTCTGCATTTCGGTGTGTATTATGTAGGTTATGTAGTTATGTCTGTCCCTAGTCAAGACTTGCTGTTATACTCATGATGGTTCATCTCACCCACAGCTACAGATACTGCAAGAACAAGCCTTACCCAAAGTCCCGTTTCTGTCGGGGTGTGCCTGGTAAGGCTTTAAACATCTTAACATGTTGACTGGATGTTGCATTAATGATGGCACAGTAAATTACCAATTTTAGATAATTTTGTTAATGCTGAGTAAAAACTGCACCATCAGAGTTGTTTTATGTTCCACATGTTACTTTGTTCATTTGAGTTGGTCTTTCAAAAACTAGTCAAAGCAGCATTGCATAATGAAGCTACTTATTTAAAACTTCACTGTTATGCCTTAAATGATATAAAATGGAGTTGTGAGGGTCAGCTGTGTCTGAGAACCTTTCTTATAACCCCAGATCCCAAGATCAGGATCTTCGACTTGGGCAGGAAGAAGGCTAAGGTGGATGAGTTCCCTTTATGCGGTCACATGGTGTCTAATGAGTACGAGCAGCTGTCCTCTGAAGGTGAGGAGTGAATGAGTGAAGTCTTTGGCCTGTTTTGATTGGCATGGTGTACCACACTAACTTATCACTTAATATACCATAAACTGCTTCACTGTTTTCACTGAAAGCTTTTATAAAAGAGGCACCTAAGTAAATGTTTTTCTACCTAGAAGTTCTGGAGAGGATTTTGTCTTGATGTCTTGTTTTTGCTCAATCACTGTTAATCTTTCTGTTTTAGCTCTTGAGGCTGCCCGTATCTGTGCTAACAAATACATGGTGAAGACCTGCGG
Organism: Pygocentrus nattereri; assembly: GCF_015220715.1. NCBI lineage: Eukaryota > Metazoa > Chordata > Actinopteri > Characiformes > Serrasalmidae > Pygocentrus > Pygocentrus nattereri. The sequence continues at coordinate 38,521,280 of NC_051219.1, forward strand.
CAAAGATGGTTTCCACATCCGCATGCGCCTCCACCCTTTCCACGTCATCCGCATCAACAAAATGTTATCCTGTGCCGGAGCTGATAGGTGGGTTTGTGCCTAGACTTGAAGCATCAACTGCAGCTTATTAAGCCGACCAGCCTAGTTGCCTGTACTTCTCTGGTGTGCAAAAGTTGCAGACATTGAATCTTTGGTTGTGTATGAACCCAGCTGTGAGGTGCTGGGTCCTGAAAGGGACCATTGATACAAACACGTTGCCTTTAGCTTAGAACATCTTCCATTTGGTCCACATGTCTAGCTGGGAGTAACTTGGGTTATGTTTTCATCTTCAGGCTCCAGACTGGAATGCGTGGTGCTTTTGGAAAGCCCCAGGGTACAGTGGCTCGTGTGCACATTGGTCAGGTGATCATGTCTGTGCGCACTAAGGCCCAGAACAAGGAACACGTCATTGAGGCTTTGAGGAGAGCCAAGTTCAAGTTCCCTGGCCGTCAGAAGGTAATTGCTGCATCTTTGCATTGGAGAAAGATTAACTGAAGACTTGGTTTGATGTAAAACGCATATAAATGTGTCCATTAGGCTCATTCTTACTACAGTGGGGGCGGTAGCAGTTTGTAATCTATATTAATGCAAATTGGCAGTTAGTCATTGCTGATTCATTGAAAGTAATGGCTGTTTAAAAACATGTTTAGTAAAGTAATCCTGGTCACCCTAAACACCATTCATATTGATGGTCTGCAGCTTATTAAGCCGACCAGTCTGGTTCTCTGTGCTCTTCTGGTGTGTGAAGGCTGCAGACAGTAATTCTTCGGTTTGTGTATGTGCCCAGCTGGGAGGTGCTGGGTCCTTAAAGGGACCGTCGAGACAAAAAAGAATTCTCTGTAGTTTAAGGATGGACTTTTTTTTTATATATAAACTAGGGTTCAGAGTTTTCAGTTTTCTCTCTTCCTTTTGCTTAGATCCACATCTCCAAGAAGTATGGCTTCACCAAGTTCAATGCCGTTGACTTTGATGACCTGCTGCAGGAGAAGCGTTTGGTTCCTGATGGCTGTGGGGTGAAATACATCCCCAGCCGTGGACCACTGACCCGCTGGAAGGCCCTGCATGCCAACTAAACACTTCACACTTACCAGATCATTGGCTGTGTGAGAGAGGGCTCTTGGATTTCTGAAGTAGTCAATAAAATCAAACTTTTGATTACGAAATTGCAGCCTGTTTTGTTTTTAACATTATGCACTGTATAAAATAAGACTTGAGCACATTAAGAAAATATGCACTCATCTCGGTGGGTGTATTTGGATCTTAATTTGTTTATCCACGTGAAAAATATGGTGGAGTCCAGTGATGCAAAGTCAAACTGCTGTCATGATGAATCAAGTGTTTCAGTATATAACCTCTTAGATGAACTGGCTTTGTCCATGTAGTGACTAATCAAGTTGAGAAGGTTATGAAAATACATAATTGAGAGGGGGATTGAAGTGTTGCCATGTCATATTAAAACATTTTATTACAAAGTTAAAAGAAACATGCAGAGTCATTTGTTGCTGAGGTCTTAAAAGCCTGAGCTCAGAAGGTAGTGAAATGCACAGATGGGACTTGCCTTATTTATTTTAAGGCACTTGGTATAAGCTCTAGGCTAGATTTTTGGCATGGAAGAGATTCAAGTATTAACATCAGTGCAATTGTATTTCATCTCATACTGGCTTTGAAAATTTTCCACCTTCAGCACCTCAGTCTGCATTCAGTTGCAACAGGAGGATGAAGCCAAAGGTCAGAGGCAACAGGTACGGAGGTGTACTTTCCCGTGTGCTTCCTGACATGGTCTTCAAGTCAACCTCTATTGGGTAGTGGTCACTTACTTTTAGGGCCTAGAAGGAAAAATCCACAGTTGAGTAATGTACTAAACCTGTTTTCATGCACAATTTGCCAGCTGCCTTCTACCCCCTGTGTGTGTGTATGTATATGTGTGTGTGTGTATGTATGTATGTGTATATATGTGTGTGTGTGTATATATATATATATATATATATATATATATATATATATAACTGCAACAGTGACACTGACAGCATTGTTGGAGTCTTCTCAACACCCCAGTGTTTGGTTGAGAGTTACCCACTGCACAAAACTACAAGGAAACTGACCACTAATAAGGTCTGCAGGGGTGTCAAACTCAACCATTAAAAGGGTCATTTAAAAAAATCCATAGGGCCATAGCAAAAATTAAATATGAACCAAAATGACAACTGTAAGCATTAAATATAATTCAAAAACAAAAATTAGTTCTAGGTAGTTTTTTAAAACTGCGTTTTTGCCTTTTATGCACTGTAGAGGGTGAAATACCTAAAATCCTTGAAATCACTTGTTGAGGAACTTTGTTCTTAAACTACTAGTTTATTTGCTGCTGTCGTTTTCACAAAGTGGTGCAACTTGACACATCCTTATTCTGAAAGGAGCCTCTAGAAAGATCTAGGCCTTTTTCCTGGATCTTCATTTTATACCCAAGCATGATAGCAAGGCCCTAGTCTTAAATAGCTCAAGTAATAGCTAAATAGCTAAATGTCGCTCAAGTTTGATGAGCTGATAAGGTGAAATATTAAATCTTATATCTTTTCTTATACGACTTTGATTTGAATACAGGTCAGAGTGGATTTACAAATCTTTGCTTTCTATTTTGACTTGCATTTTACAAAATGTACCAAATTTTTTGGAACTGAGGTTTGCATATAGTAGATTTTATCTGATAAAATGTAAACTGAGTGTAAGTACAAGGTAGTTGAATCAAATAAGCAGGCGATTCAATGTTTCTTAAAGGGCCTATGTCCTCCATTTTCCTTAAATGTTTACCCTGAAGTCGAACATTTCTGTGGGTTTATTTATGAAAAAAACATCCATAGTCCACTTTTACATGGTCATTTTCCAACCTCTGTTTATCACTGAGAATTAAACAGGATGTTTTTGTTATTCTGCTCAGACTGCACTTCATACTATCTCATTCAAATAGCAGTCTGGGCTGAAACACAGCTTATAACTTCAATGTGAAGGGGCGGAGCTAAACTACTTTAGGGTACACAGACAGATATATGTAAATGAGTTTGCGACATCACAAACACAAAGAATTCAAATCAAGCTGCTTTCACAGCATAATTTTGACATATGGGCTGTATAGACTGGGGTGAATGGTACTTGTTGAAACTTTGACAAGACTGACATGCTACATCAAAGTTTTTATTACCAAAAAAGGGGAGGAAAATTCTACTTTCCATTACAATGGGCCCTTAATTGAATGAGAGTAATAGAAAATGAGCACTTTACCTCCTCCTCAGTGAGATGGTATTCCCTGGCAAAGTTAAATGGCCGTGCTGAAAATGGCACTACAGCTCTGAGAAAGTGATCTCCATGCACCACTATCCTGTGAGAACAGGCCAGGAATCAACACTGTAAGGTTTCAGAAGATCATAAAGTATCTGTGCCATGCCATCTAAATAGAGCAGGACAGATTTACCTGTCGTAGGCACAGTCCGTGGATTCTCTCACTGTAGTGTCCTGTTTGTCTTCTATCAGCCAGGTGAAAGAGGACACAGTGTACAGTCTTATGTTCTTCCTGTTCTTCTTGGCTACGTATCCACAGGCCGCATTAAAGTCGCCAAGAAACATCATGTTCTGTTAGAATTGAGGTAATGGTGAAAAAATGTATCTAATTTTCAGAAGATTTTGAGGCCATTAGAACAACAGAAACCTAGATGGCAGTGTGTGTGTGTGTGTGTGTGTGTGTATTCTTGCAGTGCTATACTTGTGAGGACCCTATGTCCTCACTATGATAGAACTGTATGAAATTTTTGTTCAAGTGAGGACATTTTGATGGTTTGTTTTCATGTGTTGTTTTCACCACAATTACTTTTTTTTTATTTGAAAACTAAAAGAGCAGAAAAATTGCCATTTGGATACTGAGGTTAACGTTAGGGTTAGGTTTAGATTTAGGTGTGGTATTATTTAGGTCCAATATCACAAAAATGAATAGAAACTTATGGACATCCTCATATGTATAGCATGACAAACGTGTGTGTGCGTGTGTGTGTGTGTGTGGGGGGGGGTATTTAACAGCAAGCTGTATCTCAGTATACTTGCTGTACCACTCTTACCTCCGTCCTCCACCTCTGTCTAACATCCTCAAAGACATCATAGAGCTCATCAATCTCTTTGGTGGCGTTTGTGGGTGATGTGTGTACTGGGATCAGAACAAACTCGCCAATCACTGTAAAACACATCCACTCAACAATCAGTTACACTCTTACAGACACCCTAATATCACAACTGCCCTAGTTAACCCTGTTTATGCACCAAGTTATATTAATCGTCACATAATTTTATTAAATATTCTTGTTTTGATGTAATCTTTAAATGAAATGTAGTGATTTTTGTCCGTCTCTAAAACATCCGCAGATTTTTGACTAGTTCACTCTGCATCAGTGGGCAGGGAAAATAATATTAAACAATGGTATCATGTTTGCCCTGCGATGGACTGGTGACCTGTCCAGGGTGTATCCTGCCTTCCGCCCGAAGACTGCTGGGATAGGCTCCAGCACCCCCCCGCGACCCTGACGGTGAAGCAGCTTGGAAAATGGATGGATGGATGGATGGATGGGTATCATGTTTCACTCCCTCTTCTCACCACCTCCACTATCAAGCCAAAACCCACTAGCTCAGAGACCCTACCCAACACCACATTTCACTGGTTTGTAAAGAAAATGCTTAATAATTTCTGATTCATGTTGACAAAAGGGCCCATATCCTATATAAAATTACATTTTATTGTTTTCCTTAATTTCCACTTTTGTTTGTGTGGTTTTATGTAGCAAAAATATTTATAATTCTGTTTATACCTTGGAATTCAACAGGCAGTTTTGTTGCCTTTAAGACTGGCATAGCCTCTGTTCTAATTAGCTGTCCTGTATTGTGTCTCATTTAATTTAAAAAGCGGTCCAGACTGAGTCACTCCTTAATGTCAGTGTGACTGCGTGGGGATAACCTGCTGTAGGGTAAAACACATACACATTTACTGAGCACTTGATTAGGTACACCTATGTTATATCACACATGTAATACATAGGTGCACTTTTTAGTTCTGCAATTACAGACTGTAGTGACTGATACTGATGTGGTGGTGGTGTGTTAGTGTGTGTTGTGCTGGTAAGAGTGGATCAGACACAGCAGTGCTGCTGGAACTTTTAATCACCTCAGTGTCACTGCTGGGCTGAGTATAATACACCACCCAAAATATCCAGCCAACAGCATCCTGTGACCACTGATGAAGTACTAGAGCATGACCAACACAAACTGTGCAGCAGCAGATGAGCTACTGTCTATGATTTTACATCTAGAAGGTGGACCAGCAAGGTAGGAGTGTCTAATAGAGTGGACGGTGAGTGGACAAAATGTTTAAAAATTCCAGCAGCTGTGTCTGATCCACTTGTACCACACACTAACACATCACCATCACCTCAGTGTCAGTGCAGTGCTGAGAATGATCCACCACCTAAAGAATACCTGCTCAGTGGTGGTCCTATGGGGGTCCTGACCACTGAAGAACTGAAGGGGGCTAACAAAGTATGCAGAGAAAGAGTCTGTAATTATAGAACTACAAAGTACTATATGGTAAGTAAAGCTGATAAAATGGACAAGGAGGTGTATGTAATAAAGTACTTAATGAGTGTATACGCAGGTGTATTTATGCATATATTTTTTGTGACATCACAAAAACAATTCATTCAAAATGGGAACTTACTTGTTTCATGACATTTAGCAGCAATAACTGCAACCAGCATGACATATATCCCTTTCACATTATTCTGAAGGAATCTGAGCTCAGATACTGGCAAGATGTTTGCATTCCCTCACAACAATTTAGCATTCACCTGCGATAATTATGCATTCCCTTGCAAACATTTTACATTCCCTAGTAATAGTTTTGCATTCCCTTGCAAAAGTTTCATATTTTTACAAAATCCATTGCACTTGCAAGGGAATGCAATAGTGAGGCAACACAGCGTCATTGTATTCAAATGTGGCCCCTGAGGGGCGCCACAGTTCATGATGTCCTAGTACCTTAGAATTGGTTTTTGTAACCCTTTCCAGGCCAGTACATTCCGCACCTTTTTCCTCACCTCCATTGAATTTTTCTTTGCTTATGGCCCAAAGTTCTTGTAAAAACTTTGTGGTAATGTCATCATTCTGGCAGTAAACTTTAATATGAAGGTTTACATTCAACTTAGCTGGCTGAATTCAAGCCTGGCTGTGAACTGACTTCTGAATCTCTTCACCAGTTACATTTGGTTAATGTGTTGCAAACTAAGTGGGCAGGGACCTATATATTTGTGTGTTTGTGTGTTGTATAACTTTGTTCCTTCTATAAATCAAATTATCATTTAAAAATGTTTTATGTTTATAAAGATTTCCTTTGTTTAATGTTACATTTTGTCTGAAGATCTGAAACCATTCACTGTGAGAAAGATCCATGCTAAAGGAAACGAGGGACGACGGGGAAAACTCAGCAGTTTAACTCTGGAGGCACAGTGTCTGTTTGTGGTGTTACCTGTTTTAGGTGCTTGGATTCGCACCACAAAGGGCTCCCTGGCGAAAGCGTCCTCATCCCCTTTCTGCGTGTCAGGATACTGATACTGATCTTTCAGCCTCACAGCGTCCCTCCTATGGGAGAGAACAGGGTATGACAGAGTAATGCCCATGTTAAAAACATATTAACCCCTTAAACACACTTATAACATTAGTTTCACAGTAATTATTGAATTAATTATAAGGATTATTAAATAATATATATGGGAAAAAAAAGAATTTTCTTTACTTTTTTTAAATTAGAAGACAAAGCAAAGACCTGCCTGTTTTGATTTCACTGTTTTCAAGCTGTTATAAAAACCAACACATTTACTTATATCTCCTATATTTAATCAACAGGGCTTCAATCCTGCTCATTCTGTCCAGAGTGCTTTTTAAGTCGAGCACAACACATGACAGCCAATCAGAACAGAGATCATTTACGTACATCAGTCTTAAAGGTTCAGTAATGAAATAGCCTGTTTAACTCTATGGGATAAAGAGAACTCAAATACAAGAATGTAGGGCATAGGCCTAGATTAATAACGGAATGATAATCCTGCAGTTTAAAGCATTAAATAAACATTTCTTAATACAGTAACAGTGACATATAATACAGTGTTCACTTCAAATAATCATACCTTATTTTATTCTAAACTAAATGGCTTACCTGAATACAAACACATATTGCTCCTGATATGTTTGTGATCTGCCAAGACGGCCACTGGACACATAGTCATACTGGTGACTGCGGTCAAAGCTGAATAAAAAGCAATAAAACATCACTGTGTCACTCTCAGTTTGAGCATGTGGAGGACAGTACATCAAAAAGCACTACAGGTTTGAATACAACCCATTTTAAGCAGGCCTTTGTATTTGTGCTGATCTTCATATGATCTCCCTCACATGCTGTGTTGATAGTATATACAGTATTATATATTATATATCAGAGAATGCCTGTCAGTGTCATAACATCGTCATACATAGAAATAAAGATGACAATAAGAGCCATAGAAGACATTCAAGACAAGCAGTCATTCTCCAAAGAAAAATGTGGACTGTCTTTGGGGCAGTGAGGACCGGTTTCAGAACCACTGCCCTAAAGAACCTTGCAGTGGATGATTTTTTAAAAGAAGCATTTTTGTAAATGAGGCCTTTTCATTTAAAAAAAAGTTGGAGAACCCCCTATATAATGTATGTTTTGTATCAAATTTGAACTGTGACTGCAGCAGTGAAGAGTGTAATGTTACTTGTTGAGGCTCCTGAGCAGCTCAGGAATGGCCTTCTTCTTGTGATCTCTGACCTCCTGGAGCAAGCACACATCACAACGCGACACAATCTGAGGAAATCACATAAAACTCTTAATCAAAATGCGTGAAACTGTTAACTAATTTAATATTTAATTCATTGTCACCGTATCAATACATGAATAAGGCAGAAATAGTTGAAACCAACATTTTTATAGAGCTAAACTTCTTGTGCAGCACTAAAAATTAGTTCGTCAGTTCAACCTAAAAAATTGGTAACCATTGATAACAATTAATGAAACTTTTTTCCAACGTAAATCGCTTAAATGGACCAACATTATATTCAAAGCATTTATTAGAGTTGAATAAAACTAGCCCTGCGATGGACTAGTGACCTGCTGAGACAGGCTCCAGCTCCCCCCGATGACCCAGAAGGGGAAGCTGCTAAGAAGATACTTTTTCTACACTGATGATAGTACTAGCTTTGAAAACTAAACAAAAGCCCACCCAAAAGTACTGTATGTCCCACCTGTGTTAGTGTGTGTAAAATGTTTTTATCTCCTGCTTTCGAGTCACCAAAACTCTGAACATTAAAGGCACAGATTTTGAATCCATAGCAGCCCAGCAGGCCACAAAGGTGAATGAGGACGAGCAGCATGAGAGGACGAGTCATACTGGACCTGTGGGGAGAGAGAGAGAGAGAGAGAGAGAGAGAGAGAGAGAGAGAGAGAGAGAGAGAGAGAGAGAGAGAGAGAGAGACAGAGAGAGCGATGGAAATTAGGTTATTTCTGTGAGACTTGGATTAAGTTCATCTAAAGGGTTAATTTATTTCTCATTAATCAAATATTGTTTTTGACTAGGTTGTGTAAACATGACCCAACAGAGTCAGACCAGAATAAAACCAGTTAAACCACTTGCTTCATTGTTGTTCACCAGCTGAACTACATTTTTTTTTAATCATCACTGAATGATGCTTATTTTTTTACTGTGTAGCTTCAATTCTATTTCAGGTTCTTTACTCCACTGAAATACTGTATATTTACTGTAGACTTATTTACCTGAGAACTAATCCTGAAACAAAAGCCAGAGAAACTGAAGTGACTCAAGTGCACAATGTAAAGAAAGAGATTATACTGTCTTAATGCTTAATGATTAGAGCACCTACTCAGCTTTTATATGTAAAGCACAGGAAAGTCCCCCAACCGACTGAATATTCACTCTGTGTTATTCTTTTCACAGTAGGCCACTGATAGTACACCGGTAATTATTTGTGATAATTGCTGGGTAATTACAGGCAAAAACACAAAATATACAAAATCCTGAATTCTGTTAAACCAGTGAGTCTATTGTTACAGATTATTACAGAACATGACAAATAACTCAATGATAATATCAGACTGGACTACCACTTTAATGTAGCAGAAATGTATAAAAATGAAAAATGTAGCCATATACAGGCCAGCTTTTTGGAATGTTCTTTAAAATTAAAAGGTTGTTAAAATAGCACAGCTGTTTAAATACGGATTGGGAAGTGGAAACGAGCTTTGGAGAAAACACAAAAAAAAAATTAAATGTCTTAACGATCAGTACATTGCGCTGCAATCAAAGAAAATTCTTGAAATCTATCAGTCTGGAAAGGGTTACAAAGCTATTTCTAAAGCTCCAGCGAAGCACAGTGAGAGTCATTATCACTGAAGGGAGAAAACGTCAGACAGTTGCAAATGTTCTCAACAGTGGCCTCCCTACCAAATTTTCTCCAAGTGTGTTGCGACAGCTCATTGAAGCAGTCACAAAAGAACCCAGACAAACATCTAATGAACTACAGGCCACGCTTGCCTCAGATAAGGTCGTTGTTGCCGAACATGGTGGTGGTAGTGCGATGGGGTTGGGATGTTTTGCCGCTTCAGGGCCTGGACGACTTTAAGTTTCTGACATACCCAGGAATTTTGCTTACTACCAAAAAGTCCTGCAGGAGAATGTCCTGTCATCCGTCCATGATCTGAAGCTCAAGCGCAGTTGGGTTATGCAGCAAGACAATGATCTGAATTACAAAAGTTCACCTCTGAATTGCTCAAAAGAAAACAAGATGAAGGTACTGTGGTGGCCTAGCCAAATTCTGACTTGCACCCCATTCAGATGCTGCATTAGGACCCAGGACCCGGGCAGTGCATGTTCAGAAGTTCTCCGATGTTGCTGAAGTAAAGCAATAGGCCACAGTTCCTTCACAGTGAGCAGTCATATGAAACATTGCCTTCCATTTATAGCAAGTGTTTGGGCTCTGTGGCCCAGCCAGTTATTAAGTCTGGCGGCTAATATATGTGTTGCAAAACAGTGAATATAGATTCTGCATACGTTTTCATTCAATGAACAAATATCATTTTAAAGGGTTTGTGTTCGCCTAGTCATATATCACATGTTATATGAGGATCTGAAACAAATGTGGGACAAAAATGGGACAAATATGCTCAAAAAGAGGAAATCAGAAGGGGCAAATACTTTTTAATGGCACTAAATTGTCTTTCAGCCACAATAATGAGTGATAATGGACACACATTACAGGGCAATCCATCCCTCAGAAGCATAAGATTTCAAATGCATCATTAACTCTTAAAAAGATGGTTCTTTAAGGGTCTTTAGGAAAGACAATGGTTCTGTCTAGAGCCATTAACAACCAAAGAGCAATTTGTATGCTTAAGGATTTATTTGCATGATGAAACGGTTCTTCAGATAAAGATGATCAAGCTTGTAACAGTAGTAGAACTCTTTTTGGTGCTATAACGAACCATCTTCAAAAGGTTCTACATATAACAACATATAACACATTCTTCATCAGTCTGAAGAATCATTTTACCATGCAAAGAACCTTTTAAGCATAAAAATGGTTCTAAAATTATTGTCTTTACTAAAGAAGCTTTGAAAGACCATCTTTTTCAGAATGTTAGTTCAGAAATGAACATCCATAATTACAAGTAGCATTTTACATATCGCTGCTGTCGGTACAAAACCTCACATCTCCAAAATGGTAACTTTACAGGAGAAGGAAAAAGCCTACTTTACTTTTAATGTAAGTCAATGGAACCAGACTTTTTTCCAAGTAAATTTGGGCCATTTCTTTTGGTTCATTCATCATGAAATTTACACACAATGTAACAGAGGTACAATGTAACACAAAGGACAGCAGGTAATTTCAAATCATGTAAAAAATGGAAAAGTCAAAGTATATCTAGTATACACAATTCTCATGTATACAATGTATTATGTATGCTCACAAGTATTTTTACTGTTCCCCTGATGTCTCTCTGCCAAGTTTGCAGCACTGCTATTTACTGATGTTTATTTCACCCACATGTGACTGTATCATATTTCCCCTTCTCTTAGAGTCATTCTTCATACAACAACAGTTAGTGCTCTCTCTCTCTCTCTCTCTCTCTCTCTCTCTTTCTAACCAACTAAACCATATCACAAGTTATGACAGGTGACAAATTGAAAGGAGAACACCTTGATGGGTACAGCTGTACTGATGAGTCACAACATGTTATGAGAGGCAGTGCCAGCTGCAGCGAGCTTAGGCTTTTCGTTCTTTTTTTTCAGATCCCCACCACATTTCTAAGATCAAGTTCATAATCCTCACCAGGCTCTCAATCATACTTCCTCTCCCATCAACTGTGTGCGCATTACAAGTAGTTTTACTTCTCTTTTTGGAGCTGTGTTGATACTGGTACTCTGTTCCTGCACCCTATACAGGCAACAAGCTTACACACGAGTGAGATAACAAGATAACAATGGAAGCAGGAAAAGGGGTAGATTTTTACCTCAGTCATCAGATCCGGTCACTTCAACGGCTTCAGGGAGAGTCTGAATTCTGGAACGGCGGGTTTTCTGCTCAGTGTTTTCAGTGGAATCTAGGATCCACCCTTTCCAGGTCGAGCGCTGAGCCACTCAGTCAGAGGGAGGAGCTTCTAAAACTGTAGCTGCTGCTGAGGAACTGTTTCCACTCTAGGAAACCCACATGTAACAGTTAACCTATGGGAAGCTGTGTCAGCCGTTAATCCACTCGAACTAGTAAAAGGACACTAGTAATAGTAAAAACACTGAATCTGGCATGTCAAAAGTCAAATACTATTAGTAGGAACTGTATTTTAGCAGTGCATTTTGAATTCTAGATACCGGTATTAATTAAATGTAAACGTGTACTGATTCAAAGGTTCTAGATTCAAGATTTAAGATTCAAGGTCATTTCACAGGATACAACGAAATTGGGCAGCAATCTTAATGGTGCATGAACAACAACAAAAAAAAGGCTAAACTAGGAATAGGACAAAAATATAGACTAATATAAAACATCAAATGAAAGACTGTACAATTTAAAATGATAAAAAGTAAAACTAACAATCAAACTATGAAATAACTTAAAATAGAACTAGAAAAAGTCAAATAAGTAAAATAAAAAAGTGGATATAAAAGAGTGTAGCAGCTGTGGTTTTCACAAGGGCTTTGAGTAAATCTTCCAATTTTAAAAAATCGGATACGTTTACTATGTCAAATTTTGTGTCTTTGCTATAGTAATAATAACATTTTAACGCAAACAGAATTTGTGCGATCAAGTAAAGCTGTGGATTAAAAGCTGAAATGGCTTGCCATACAACTGCTTTTCTGAGGATTTGCATAAACGTCTTGCTATAGTACAGCACACGAGGCATTGTGTAATATGTTTTTTTGTAACCGTTGTATAAATGCAGAAGCTCTTGATAGTTTACTACATTTGTGAAAAGTCTCCCTATTAGAGCAGAGACAGTGCAGCACCTTTCTCACTCTACCCAGTCATTTTCTCTGCCACCTACCACAAAATTATGGACATGTAGGCTGAACATGTCTACATGTCTAATTAAGATTGAGGATCAAGCAAGAAATCACGTTCCACTGCGGTTACTCCTCCTACACTTTCTTTTCTGCTCCTTTGGTCATGGCAAGAAAATAAACACTGGAAACTCAAAGCTATTCTGTTATTCATCCTAACACTTACTATTCAGCAGCTGCTGTGAATGATGTGGTAACTACTACAGATCTATAAAATGTATGCAGTTCTGATGTTGAATCATTTAGATGTTAACCAGTATACGACTACCTCAGACTTTAAGGAGTTAAACTAAAACCATTCATCCTAGAAAAGCTGTTCAACTTTAAGTGACAAAAATCAAAGATACTGCTTCATACAAACAATGTATTTTTTATTTTCTCGTGTGTTTTAGTGAAGCACAGCTGCCAAGTGTTTGAGCATTTTTACTTTGGTTTTCACGTTTTGTTTCTGAACATCACACAGTGGAGGAAATCAGGGATAGATTATTGACTGGGCCAGTGGGGCTAATGCCCAAGAGCCTCTGACTGCCAGAGGTCCCGGGAGGCCTCTGACCACAGGGCCCAAGAGAACTCAAACACTGAGGGCAATCCACTGCATATGCTTTAGGTGAACAAACATACATTGAATATGTACAAATGACTAAAATAAATGAAATAAAACAATCTGTTCTCAGCCCCCAGATTTTTTTATCTTGTCATTCAAATGGGACATTTTGGCCTTTTGTTATATGTAGGAATGCTTCTTTTTCTGCATTATGACTCAGTTTGGCTTAAAGGAAAAAGAAAAGAAAGAAATCTGGCACAAAAAGCACATGGACACACAATACCATTAGAACTGCACATACAGTGTTACAAAGGCTAATGTGCATCCATATGCTTTTTGTGTTGAGATACACATATCTCTTGTTTGATAGTGCTCATAACCACGAAGTGTCTAATCCATTTTTTTCATGTATTTATTTCTGTGTTTGTTTGTTTGTTATTGTTATATGACCGTTTAGTGCATCTCCTGAAAGCCCACAATACAAGACTATATGATCCATGGACAGAATATCAAGAACACACACGCGATGGCGCTCGTGAGTCACATTATGACGTCAGATGTTTAGGAAGCTCGGCCTTTGTGACGCTCGCTCGTGCGGACCGTTCAGATACAATGGGCCGAATTTCCCTCTGAAACTTCTCAGAGCTCTCAGCCACAGCCTGCGGCTAGAGGTATAAACATAACAGTTGGTCGATATATCGCACTATTACAGAACTACGGTTATACATGTTTAAAGGATAGTCCCCTCAAACTTCAGCCTTGTTTTGTATCGTTGAATTATTTTGGTGAGTCTTTCTTTTTCCACCCTTTTAGGCTAAACTGTGTGTTTCCCCCCAGTTCCGTCTTCAATACATGTCGTTCATTTTACTTCGCAGATACTCCTGTTTTTTTACCCCTTGTTTGTCTGTGTAATGAACGATAGAAAGCATTTGGCGACACGATGAAAACGGAAATCTCGACAGCTGCGAATTTTGTCACTAGCTTGCTGAGGACAGCTGGGCTCCTGACTGAAGAGCAGCTTCAGCACTTCAGCCTCTCACTGGAGGGAGCCCTGCTCGGTAAGGGAAGGGTTTTTGTTGTTGTTTGTCCTGTGAACATATTCAACCGTCTTCTGATTTAAAAAACGCTCTTTTTTATTTACATTTACAGCATTTAGCAGACGCTCGTATCTAGAACGACTTAGAAGTGCGAGAAAGTATCTTTGCTAGTTACCAGTAGGTTAGAGAGAAAGACAGTCCTGAGCTCAGGTACTGCTAGATACAAAAGTCAGTGTAGATACCCAGAAAAAAGGAACAGAGTTGAGCACAGAACTCTGTCTAATGCAGTGCCATGCAATACATCAAACTACACCTTGCGTTCAACAATAAAGTAAACCTCAACACACAGTGCAATACAATAAAATATGATATACAAGTGGAGCACAATATATCGCAAACAATAATTCAATTCAGATCAGTTTAATTCAACTATTTCTAACCATTCATATTTTCTGCTTGCTATGTTATTAGCTATATTTTGGTCTTGGTAAACAGGATTTCGAAGTACAGTTCAGAGTGCTTGTAAAGCTATTAAACCCCAACTATAGTAACTTTTATTACACACTACTATAACCCCAGGAATACTTTAGTCGGTTTACAGTGTAGTCCATGTAGTTACTCAATAATACGCCTGATTGTGTAATACGGCTGAGAATGTAAGGGGTTAAACTACATAAAATTGATTTCAGAATGTCCAGAACAGGCATTTAAGACCAAGTGTGTGATCATGAATACACAAGTCTGTTTAATTGTACAGAAAAACAACATGAATAAGTTCATTACTTTATCAGTAGTGTCATTTCTTCATGTCTCTTTTTTTCAGGGCACTATCAGCACCACTGGTTTCCTCAGGCCCCTTGTCGAGGGTCTGGCTACAGATGCCTCCGCATCAACCACAAAATGGACCCTTTGATAGGCAGAGCTGCCTGTGCTATTGGACTGTCACGAGAACAGCTTTTCGCTTTGCTTCCGAGAGAGCTTACGCTGTGGGTGGACCCCTATGAAGTGTCATATCGGATAGGAGAAGACGGTTCCACTTGTGTTCTGTACGAGTCCTCAGTATCTCAGCCTAGGACTGCCAGCTCAACAGATAAAGGACCCAGTTGCAAAGGGGCACTGAGAACTGGACAGTCAAGCCCTTCCAAGCAGTTTAAAATGATGACTGCCTCGGGCTGATCAGTTAGATTTTGTACTGGAGACCCTCACTTTGCTGTAAATTCTACCCTTCTTTAAAACATTAAAACACTTTAAAGTCTGACAGTTTGTTGATGTCGTTAAACTGCGTCATTTGCAGTAGTGGAAACACTTCAGGATCAGGATCTTGGATTTCTGCGTACTAAGGGTGTGATAATCAGGTTTTTTTTATGAGAACTTGATGTTTGGCAGTCTTTTGTTTTGAAATAAAATTTGCATTTTTGTAGAATCAAGATATTTTTAACACTAAGTATTGAAAATTGAATCGAAGCTTGATCTCTGAATCAGGGCTGTCGACAAGGCCAGGTTTAAGGGGGCTTTAGCATATTATTTAGTCCCTCTTAATGAATGTACATTGTTAGTTAAAAACTAGATTTTTATTTATTCAACTGTTTCAGTCATCTCCAAATTTACATATACCGTGATTAGCCAGGCACAAACTGTAGAGGTGCTGCTACTTTAATCCGCCACTACCAGATAATATATAGAAGAATTACCGCTCAGTAATGTCCTGTTAGAGGGCCTCCTGAATGAGTCCAAAATGAATAGAAAGCTACATATTGTTGTTACTGTATAGCTAATTCTGGTGTTTATCAGAATGCTTTTTTTATAGCTCTAATTTCCTCAATCTGTAGATGGTCATTAGTTAAGAGGTGTTAGCTCAGCTGAAAGTCAGCTAAGGGCGAAGATTTATGGCAGCTCAAACAAAGTAATGAACTCACTGATCCTTGAGTTCTTGTAAGGTTTAATAAAAATAACATGTTAGAATGAAGAGGGAGAGAAAGAAGCTTAGGAAGCAGCTCTGATAAAGGTAAGTGAGTGAGTGTTGTTTAAGCTTTCGGCAAAATGAATACTGAATTTGTAGAAATGTTATTCCCTTATTCCTTTTTTGTGTGACTATATAAAATTAATTGAGAAAAATGATTTTTGTGCTTTCAAATGTCACTACGACCACATCACCTAGACTATTAATCATGTAAGCACAACTACAGAACAAAATCGTGCTCTATCTGCTTGCACAAACTGAGACTGTACCAATCTATAATCTGTGTATTTGAATATTATATCTAGGACAAGCTTATCTAAGAGAGAGGAGATGGTATTGCTTGACAGTAATATCTTTGTTTGATCTGGGATGCGTGTTGGTGAACAGAGACTGTATGTAAGTTATGAATGATCTGTTCTGAATACACTCAGATGAAGCTCTTCTAAGTGCCAACTTGACTAAAAAGCTATTTTGAAATACATTTTCCACCTATTTCTGATCTAAAAGTTAAAGATGAACAGGCATTTCGGGGGCTTCAAAAACATCCTCCAGGAGAAGCATGTGCCCAAACCCCACAGTAAAGGCGTAACTCACACCATCCATAAACCTCTAGTGACTCTCCTGCTCAGAATTATATAAAACTTGAAAATGTGTATCATCACATCTGGACAGTAAGAGAATATACCCAATCTAACAGTCTGATGAATCTGGAAAGTTGCTGCTAACATATCCACCTTCCATCATTGATGGCACTCACACACACACACATTCCCTAAACCACTTATACCTTTGGGTAGTGGGGGGTTGCTGGAGCCTCATTGATGACACTGATTTTTATAATCTTTTTACTGAGCATTTCAAAATAATGACCTGAAAAGTGTGCTGCTGCACTGTGTCTGAGCTGTGAGCATGCTAAATGTAGGTCAGCAAATCTTGAAACCGATCATTTTCCAGAGCTGGGCCAAGTGGAGATTTTTAGATCCAAATTCATCCAAAGCCAACAAACCTGTACATTTATGTATTTGGTGAACTAATGAGGTAGACAAATGCAGCATTAGGATTCATTATGAGGGATTCTTGTTGGAGTCAAGTAGAGGAATCAAAGCCCAGCAAGCTCTATAGAGGGCAGTGGTATTACTCACTACACTACACCAACCACTTAAATCTGTAACAAAAAGCATCTGTAACAGACAAAGATGGTAAAGCTCATAGCAAATGTGTGCTGCAAAAAATATCCGTTCTAGTTAAGTCTGTTCTACTGTGAAACCCTCATTACTGGCCTGTTTTTATGTTCAATCTCAGAGCAGAAGTGGTCTTGCTGCTTTCCTTACTGCTCTTTATGACTTTGTGGAAAATGCAGAACCGGTCTAGAACAGCTGTTCTTCTTCAGAGCGGAATATTGTATTTGGATCTAGATTAAAACTCTGAGGCCATACCAAACAGTAAGCAGCAGTAGGTGACTGCACAAGAATCATAAAATAGAACTTGAGAAGTTGTTTTTTTTTCAGATTGGTTCCTATGTGTTCAAATACAACATGTTGATTTAATTAAGTGCTTCTAGGGGAGAATATTGTCTTGTGTTATAACATTGTAGCATAATAAATAAGATAATATATGTGAAAAAGTATGCAGTTTTAAGAGCCAGAATGCACATATTCCATAAAATCAGATGTGCAGTCCTATGCAAAAGTCAGGCCTCTCTTCATTTGAACTATAATCAAGATGGCTATTAAGTACAAGCTATTTACTTCTCAGGAGATATTTTGGGGACATTAGATAACCCACTTGCATAATCAAGGGAAAAAACAGTGAAAAAAAGAGGAATTTTTGAAACTGAATTTCAAAAAAACAATTGATTCTCAACGACTGCGGGAGATCTGGCACCCCACACCACCAAACTGTCACCATCAGATAAACAGTCCTTCAAGCATTTATTTTCAAGAGAGAAGAAAATCAAACTTCTCTCCTCAGATCTGAAAAAATCACAGCTGTTTCCGTCCATCCATTGTGAGAAGACAACACTATGGATGCCTAGCAGTCAATAGGACCGACTGACTGAGGTCTCTGACTTTTGCACAGTACTTTATCAATGAGACACATTTTGTTGCAGTGGTTCCTGTCAAAAAAGTCCTAATTTGACAAATTAACCACTTTGTGACCTGCAGTGATGTATTAACGGCTGAGCAGCACCATGTGATGCAGGGCTGCTCCGCCAGGCTCTCCCTGCTCACTTTCACATCTGTTCAGCCATTCACAGTTCCCATGATGAATCCAATACACAGCTGCAGGCACTGAAATATCCGGACTGCACGGCAAAGAAAGGTCTGCCTGCAATAATAAGTCGAATCTTTCTCTCCAAGCCCTTCTCTACCTCTCTGTAGGTCGACCAGCAAATATCTTTGGTCTTTTGTTTCTTGTTCTGTTTTCTTGGGACCTCTCCATCAGCTTAAGCAACATTACCCAATGGGAGACAAGAGGAAGAGCTTTTTAAAAGTCTATTTGTTTGAGCAGATGTTTTCCTGCCAGTTCCATCCATCTATCTTCCTCTTATGGAGTGATAAATAAGTAGAGTTTAAATGTCCAAACAAAATGTTCTCTCAATAAAATCCTTCATGTCTAAAGTAGAAAGTAAACACAGTGTGAAGTGTGAGGACGCCTTGTCCTATTAAATCTATCAAAGTCTCTTCTGCTAAACCCAGGGGACCAGCGGAGGGGTTGAGGTTTCAGTGAGTGAAGGGGATGGCGTCTGGGACAAATTAATTTTATGTTCAGGTTTTCTCCGTCAGGCGTACTGTGTTGTCATGCATTTTGACAATTTATTAGTAGTGTGTTGCATCAGGTTTTCCTTTTCCCCCTTAGGCACAGAAAGACAGCGAAGAGCTTTTCCTTCTCACATCATGCCTCCAATAAACTCAGCTGTGTTGGGTAATGGAAGAGGGCTTTTGGATGCTGCAGATGGACAGACATTAACATGTTTTCATAGCTGGCAACAGAACTAAGCTAAAGTGACACTCTTTTCATGTAAGACATCCTTTGAATCCTTTAATGGTCACTGTATTTAAATGACCTGGGGCCAAGATTCCTGAACTAATAATAATTTCCTGTCGAACTCACTGTCCCTTATTTCCATTGCTGGTCTTCCCCTTCGTTCTTGACTCGATTTTTCCTTCCAACAACCTCTACAGATTTTCCCAATCAAAGTTTTCTCCCCCTGAAAGTATCTGTCTCTCCATAAAAGTGTTCCTTCGTACTTCTTTGCACATTTTTTTCTCGTTAAACCAGGTAAACACCAGGCTTCCATTTCACTTCCAAGCCTACACTCTCTGTAGATAAATTCCCAAATAAATCTGCCTATTGTAATTCTCTGAGAGCATCTGGTGCACTGTATATTTCCCTCTGGCATTGCACATCTGCAAAGTCTTAAATCCTGCACATCTCTTCATCAGAGCGCCAATAAGGATACTTAAACATGATTGCATACAAGGGTGCTTCTTGATATAAGGGAACATCTACCTGACTTGACATGCAACAGCACACAGTGGGTTAAGAGTCATTTGCACAGAGTCTCAGTAGTTGTGAGGCAAAATCGCTTTAAAAGGTCTCTCCTTTCAGACACACACTGCACTGCCCCTCTCAGTTCAGCACACATACTGACGAAGGCAAGCCCTGCTCCTTCACAGAGCCTGAGAACTTGAGAAGATGGACATGAGGATGTTACTCTTCTCTCTTCTGATTGTGCCATGGACATTCTGTGCAACAGCACGAAATCAGAAAACTGAGCCTCGAAACAGAGGCTTATCAAAAGTACTGGACTATGAAGGACTCCAGACAGATGGAGAAGTTTTCATGGAGGCTAGGACACCAAAGGTAAGAAGCCTGCTCAGGTCCTATACTGATGATACTGATGAGGCTTTTGTTTGAGTAGAACTGGCTGTTTACCAGAAGCCAGTGCCATTACAGGTTCAGAGCAAATTATTCGCAATTTTTGCACAGAAAGAAAACTGCCTTTTGTAGGAAAAGTGCTTAGATTTGAAGCAGGATCTCAAATCATGAACTTACATCAGCACGTTCCTCAATATATCCTTAAATACTGGAGTGAAAAGCAACTCTTCACAAATATATGCAGACAACGCCAGATATTGTGAATCTGGATCCAGCAATGGTATGCAATGGAAAGCGTAAGCTGTTAAATCCATAACGGGATGGTGTCCAACTCACTGTAGCACAAACAGGTCACTATACTGTAACTCATCTGAAATGAGCAACCATGGAACTAAGCTTCTGATTTTAGGTGCATGATGTAGGAAGTATATTATGATCTGTGGTGATTATCTTATCACTCTTTGGATAAACAGAAGGACGTCGTAGTCTTAGACTACGAAAGTCCTGGAGAAGAAGATGACCAAAACACAGCACTGGAGAAAAAAGATGCAGGTGATACATTCACATCTTTATGGAGTACTGAATGTTAAAACTTTATAGAGTATTTAACACCAAATAAAACATTTTATCCCCCTAGATCTGCCCACTTGCTTGCTGTGTGTATGTTTGACTGGATCTGTATATTGCGAGGAGGTCAACCCAGAGATGAAAACAGTGCCAGCTCTGCCGAAAGAGACTGCATACCTCTATGCACGCTTCAACAAAATTGCCAAAATTACCAACAAGGACTTTGCTGACATTGGTGAGTGGAGCTAGTCAGGGTGCGGCTGAATGGACTGTGTAATGCCTGGCCCAGAATCAGTGTAATCAAAGCTATCGTGTGATGCTTTCCAAATCCTTTTTTAGCACAAACCAGAACAAAGTTTCTGATACGGCGGGTGTTCTCAGATCCTTAAGAGCTTTCTGGCTAATTCTAGAAATGTTAAAGGTGCACTCCAACCAAAATGCAGCTGCTTTGGGTGGATTTTTTGAGGATTGGCTGTTTGAAATATTTTTTCATTTAATGCATTAAAAAGCCAGGTAGTACTGAGGCCCTAAAATGGCATTGTAAACAAAAATAATTGCAATAAAATTGTATTTTCTTGCGAAATCCATTGCATTTGAAAGGAAGTAAAAACAGGGAACTACATAGCCTCTTGGGGGCTAAGTAAGATAGTAGTTAACTGCTACGAAGTGAAAAACTTTTGGCAGCTTCTCGTTTATCTGTGGCAGCTGCGTTTAAATCATCATTATAATGGAGAGAATGGATTACCGAACGACAGAAGTGACTTGTCAGATAGCAACAATAACAAGCTAACGGCTAACATTAGCAAGGTAGCTAATTTTGTTTTCCTCCTTCATGCCAAAGGCGTAAAAAAAGTTTCTGTCTAGCATTTTGTGCTGAAACGAGATAAAATGATGATTTTTTATTGATTCTATCTGATAGCTGAAGTGGAGTTATGCTAATGTTAGCTTGCTGTATTTATTGGCCTATAAATCAGTGGTTTGGCCAGCAGTAAGAGCTTGACTCTACATAAGCTGTGTCCCAATTCAGGGGCTGCATCCTTCGGAGGCTGCATTTGAGACTGCAGACTTGGCTGTGCCATTCCGAAGGCTCCTTCACATGCGGCAGAGAAACGTGTCCTTCTTTTCCATGGCAACGAAGGACGCAGCCCTTGAATTGGGACGCGGACTGCTAGTTGTATGATGTATTTGCGTAATGCTTTTCTATTTACATTCATTACAGCCACACTAAAGAGGATTGACCTGACTGGCAATGTCATCTCTGAGATTGAGGACGGAGCGTTCTCTAAACTGGACCAGCTGGAGGAACTAACGCTGGCGGAGAATCGGCTCGTCAGACTACCAATGCTGCCTCCAAAGCTCACCAGTCTCAATGCTAATCACAATCGACTCAAAACGAAAGGCGTGAAAACAAATGCTTTTAAGGTAGCTTCAGAGGTGTTGTAAACGTTTTATAAATGTCTCTGATGTTTCACTTGTGATGCCTGAGTTTGCTGTAATGGCTGTTTTCATCTTCTGGAGCAGAAACTCAGAAAGCTGGCGTACCTCTACCTTGGTGACAACGAGCTGGAGGCCATACCACCATTTCCCGAGAGCCTGAGAGTCGTCCATCTTCACGTCTGTCCATTATTTTTATACTTAAGTACACGTGCTGACATTGTTGTGTAGTAATGTAATGTATTACATTACAAAAGTGGAATTCTGTTCTTTCTAGTCTGCATTTGATTGAGTTAGCTTTTCTAAAGAGTGATTTGTCTTTCTAAAAGCAAATCTATCAAATTTTTAATTTAATCCAGATACCAGTGTAGTAAGTTTCTTCCATGTCACATATCATCTCTATCAAAAGAACAATGTGTCTCATTTTCCCCCCATATTTCTGTTCTAAATCATGTGAACTGAGCAGCTGCCCATTACATGGTATGACATTTTTGAATGGACCAATAGAAATGCTGCAAATTCACTTGGAATAAAAACTCTTTACATTTAAGGCATTTGGCAGACACTCTTATCCAGAGCGGCTTACGGTTTGCTCATTTTACACAGGCAGGCAAATTTTAGTGTTAGGAGTCTTGCCCAAGGACTCTTATTGGTATAGTGTAGGGTGTTTACCCAGACAGGGATTGAACCCCAGTCTACAGCATATAAGGCAGAGGTGTTAACCCACTACACTGCACATTAAATATAAAAAGATTTTTGGCCTTTCCTGTAAAGTTACCATTTTGGCGATAGGCGGTTATTTGGAGGCAATGATGTACAGTTGTATGAAAAGGTTTGGGCACCCCCGGGTCAGATTACATGCCTTCTTGATTGTCTAAGTAAAAAATAAGTACACACTTCTGCTCATTTTAAAGGCACAGTTACTGCTTATTTGCTGAACTGAACATATTGGGGGGGGGGACAGTATGTTAAACTCAGCACATACAAATTGTGCATAGAAATTTGCTTTAATCTTAAAATTTTGCTGGAAAATCAATGACACATCATTTGACCAGGGGAGTGTGAACATTTGCATACGACTGCATGATGTAGCATCAACAACTCTAGAATGTTAGACTTTATCTATCGCTCCTAATCAAAAGGAGCTTGGGTGCTTAGTGACACAAGCCCTGTATTTCCACAAGCCCAATCCATTAATATGAGAAACAATATGGTAATAGACATTGTCCAAAATTAAAATAATCTGCTGCTCCATGTAATAACTTGTTCATGAAACTGGAAGTTAAAAAAAAAACTGATCACGTTACAAATAACAGCAGGTAATTTAACCAATGTATTGTATAATCAATGCCTGACTGGTTCTACTTCTGAAGCACCCAAGAGTAAATTATTAGCCCAAAAATAAAAACAGATCTGGTCTCAGGCAGCTAACCACTAACATTCTTCACTACTGACGGAATAATTGTGCTCTTTCCTTTTTCAGAACAATAACATAACTACCCTGACGGATGAAACGTTCTGCAAGGGCAACGACACTCACTACATCAGGTATAACATGCAGGAGGTGCGGCTGGACGGGAATCCGCTGGTGCTGGCCCAGCATCCCAACAGCTTTATCTGTCTGAGAGCTCTACCAATTGGACACTACAAGTGAGCTGGAGAGACAGAAGGGAGGATGTCTGGAGAGCACTCCCTCTGTGACTGGCCAAATGGCAACTGGTCTCACTATGATGTAGTTTGGTTGTTATTCCAAGCACTCGTAGCATCTACACAAATGCTTCAGAAGCTTTTTTTTTCCAAAGTTCTCTATCTAAGTGTTTACGTAGCTTAAGTAAGATACTGTTTTTAAGGGCATGTGGTATACGGGAAAGTAAACGTTTGTAATGTTAATCATTTTACTTCATTTTTATTTAACATGGTACCGTTAAGAGGAGGGAAAGGAAAATTTAACATATACAGTGAGAAAAAGTTTGAGTAAATTCATTAATTTGGTAAATGTATGACACGGTATTCAAAATCCTTTGTTAATAAATCCATCTTGAACAAATGTCTTTCTCTGATATGATCTGTTGCCTCTGTTTAGAGAACGAAAGATGAAAATGTCGGCAGGACGGCAGTAAAGTCTCAAATCCACCAGTTTGAAAAGCCGCGTCCTGTTTCAGCGTCCACTCTGCTTTCATTCTGTATGGGTTTGTATACTTCCAAGAAGATGATCCTTAAGTTTGTTTTGTTTCTGACTCGGGAAGTACTATCAGTCCGTCCTCAATTTTCTGCTGGTACTCCCTCTCAGAGCGTTTTCTCCTATAGACGTCATCTAAAGAGAAAGACGAACATCATTTTATCAAAGCTGCTACAAATTACACATTGATTTTTGTTCACACCATGCTTTAATTTTTGGCATCTTGAGCATCAGTGAGATTTAGCATCTAGACCAGGGGTAGAGAACTGTAGGAGTAAAGAATCCTCTACTCCTTCGTCAGTGGTCAGAGGAAACTATTTGCTGGATGTTTTTGGTTGGTGGACTATTCTCAGTCCAGCAGAGACACTGAGTTGTAAATGTTAATAACTCCTGCAGCGCTGGCTGATCCACTCGTACCAGCACAACACACACCACCACATCAGTGTCACTGCAGTGCTGAGAATCATCCATCACCCCAATAAGACCTGCTTTGTGGGGGTCCTGACCACTGAAGAACAAGGTAAAGGTGACTAACAAAATGTGCAGAGAAACAATGGACTACAGTCTGTGACTGTAGAACTACAGAGTCCTCCTATGTAGTAAGGGGAGATGATAAAATGGACGAGTGTGGAAACAAGGAGGTGGTTTTAATGTTATGGCTGCACATGAAAGGATCTGCAAATGCAAATGAACTGAGCGGCGACCAATCAGATTGTTGCTGGGTGACGCAATCAAGACTGTCACGCCCAGTTTCAGGCTTTGCCCTTCAACCCATGAAAATAAAATATGCAAATAAAAATGGAAGAAAAAAAAAACTCCTTTAAAACAATCACACGTGGGTTTGATTCTGCTACGTTTAATTTACCAAAAGTTCAAATCTTTGTATTATTATTGTTTTTAGCCGTTGCAATCCTGAAATCTGGGAACGCTGCTGCATCATCAACACCCAAGACTGACAAGCTCTAAATACCGCGCACAGGCAGCGCAGCACCCGGTTCAGAGAAACACATGAAGGCTGCACGTTTATCAGGAGCTACTTACAAAATGTCTCTCTTCCTATTCTCACGTTTATCATGACCCACTCCATAACGCCGCCGATGCAGAAGAAGAAGGGCAAAAATCTGTAGATCCCAAAGCGCCGTTTGCCCGGAACCAGACTCAGGATATACTTCAGGTTTTTGCTCTTTTTAAACATGTCTCCTCCTTCGAAATGTCTCGCCGCCTAGGTGCCAATGGAGCCTAGGAGTTTGTCACTCTTGTGCC
The DNA here is from genome assembly GCF_015220715.1 of Pygocentrus nattereri. Taxonomy (NCBI): domain Eukaryota; kingdom Metazoa; phylum Chordata; class Actinopteri; order Characiformes; family Serrasalmidae; genus Pygocentrus; species Pygocentrus nattereri. The sequence continues at coordinate 38,546,856 of NC_051219.1, forward strand.
ATCAAGAAGACTTTTGCTACACTTAAACTAGGCTGTTGAATTTCCGTGCCCTTCCCTTCGTTCTTCATACCCTGGCATGGCTCCTGGAGGCTGACATTACAGAATATGGGGTTGTAAACGTCACGGCGTGCGTTCATTGGTCAATCAAGGACTGTACCAAATGGGCTTTCATCAAGGACTATACCAAGTGGGCTTTCGGAGGGGGGAGCGCACGATTCATAAAAAAGCTGCACAGCTGCATCAGATTCTCACAAAAACAGCCCAGGGGGAACATAACTGCATGCCCAGAAGAGCTGGCATATCACATCCTCACACTGTGTGATGTCATGTGGTCATCTGTTTCTCTCTTCCTTTGGGTGGGCAGAGTGAGTAGATTGGACATGATGGCCTACTTTTTTTCTTAGGTTTCTTGATTGAAAATTCAATTAAATACATAAATGAAAGAAAAAAAATATCAGACCAACATCGGCCAGTGCTAAAGTTTTCAGGATCTGCATCGAAAAAAAGTGTCGTTACATCTTTAACACTGAGACCGTTACATTTCTGCACATAGATTAGAAATAAATCATCGCCAATTTACAAATCTGCAAAGAGAAAAAAAAAGTCTGCTTCCTGCAGAAACCAATCACTCAGAATCAGAAATCAAGCACTCAAACCACACATTTGACTGTAGCCGTGAGCAATAACCTTGCCCTGAACAAAATAATGGAATAGATTTTCATTTGGACATGTTGATATTTTAATACTTCAGGTATATGATAGAAGCACACATGCAATCAACACCTTGATGTCGCACATCGTGCACACATTTGTGTCTAGAGTGATTTGGAACAATTATCGGGTGCCTGTTTTTACTGACTACATGACTGAAGATTTGTATACTTCTTGTAGACTAATTTACCTACTGGGGATGGATTTAAACATGTCGACCTCCTTGGTACAACCTAGAAAGATTTTAAGAGGAAAAAAAAATGCTTTCATGATGTATAACATTGAGTTGCCTGATGTCACCCTTTCTTTTTTTCCCTTTCCCCTCATTAATGAGTTTGGTCACACAACAAACATTAAAATATATACAGCTTAATTAAGTTATAGCATTGGCATCAGCAGCAACCGAATGGGAAATGTAGCAGTTTTCAGCTCTGAGCTTTGTCAGTCTTCTACTTTGTAAGCCAGCCTGCAGAAAGTCCAGTGGTGCTCCACTGTGTTCTCGTTGGCACGTTCACTCATGTGGTGCACTCGGGTGTTCCGGATTGTGAACCCCTGTTTAGTGATGTAGTCCATGAGGTGAACCCTGAGAGACACCTCTTGATGGTAGTCACATGGTCCGAAGGTGAAGGACACCTGACAGTCTCTTGTGTCCATCATATGTTTGTTCCACTTGGTGAAGTTGTTGGAAATTCCCTCCAGCAGGGAGTGAACCTTGGTGGTTATGGTCAACTGTGTGATGATAACAGCTACAGGGTTTGAGTACTTAGAAAGTTTGCGGGTGCTAGACAGCTCCACCACCTGTTCGAAGGTGTCCAGAGGGTAGAGCGGCTTGGGGTCATTGAGGCATTGGATTAAGGGCTCAATCTGATAAAAGTCAGCTTCTTTGCGAAGCAGGTCCATCTCCATGAAGTCACCTGGTAGGGTGAGCTCAGATGTGCGCAAGAAGTTCAGTATGTAGCGGAAGAGTGTCCCATCCCGGTCGATGAAGTAGTTTCCTTGGGTGTCCCGTGTGGTGGGGAAGTCGCCGCGGAACATGGCCCCGAGCATAGAGTCTGGGTAACGCTGAAGCGTGGCGATTGAAGTGGTGTAGAGGTGACCTCCAACATTTAAGGTGACTGGGTGAGTCATCTATAAAAAGATGATTGACAAGACACTGAAGACAAAGAGAGGACAGATAGGGGATGTTGACCACAGCATTTAATGAGTTACGATTCCTGTGGAAAATTTTACAAAATGTAAATTTAATTTAAATATTTTTAAGTAAAAAATTAAAATAGCCAGAAAACATTATTTAGTTGTCAAAACCCTATAGTTTACCCTATGCCCCCAGTCCCCATTATCCATTTGATAAGGGTATTTGGACCGGTCTGGCACACGGAGAACGTTCAGGGAATAGTTGTTTAGATCTGCGAAGAGAGACACAGTACAGTTAGTACTGAAGTCAGCAAACCACAAGCATGAGACAGTATCTAATAAGCCGCATTAGAACCTCAGCTACGACGAATATTTTGGTCAAAATGTCCAAACGCACATCTGAAAGGGGAAGGATGGTACATCTCTTCGTAACGGAGCCAGATAACGTTAACTTTAGCTTTCTACACATCCAGCTAGCCAGGTTATAATATAACCCAGGTGACTGAAATCGTAAACAGCTTTTAGAGCGAAAATAGCGCTATATGGCTATTAGTGTTGTTAAAAAAGGTCGTGTTTCATCTGTTTATGGGTTTTCCGTGATTTAACCGAAGTTTTACCATACCGACGGATGTTTACATTCCTCAAATTTCACCTTTGGGCATTAGTAGCTAATTAGTTAGCTAGCAGAGCTAGCCCGTTAAAGCTGGGAGGCTAACGCTGCGGTCACTGCAGCTAACGTTAGCTTTCTGCCAGCACGTCAAGAAATGGACAGAAATAAATGAATACATTTTGTATGACCGTCGAACGGGTAACAAGCAAAACGCACGCTTACCTATTCCCAGTTCTGGGTGGTTGAATGGGAGAAGAAGCCGCAGGCGTCCAGAGCCGACAGTGGACTGCAGTAGTGAGTTAGCATGCAGCTCAAGCCTGCTGTGAAACCGCGCTGGTCACGTGGCGCGCACACGCGCCACTCGCATTAATAGACGTGGGTGACTGGAAAAGCACATCTGTGCTACAGACGGCACGAATATGCGCAATATTTCTGCAGTGATAAAACTTGTCCTTTATTAAAAGCAGTGTTGCTTTTATCCTTGGATTACCAACCAAACCCACAAACAAGACCGGCAAACAAATCATGACACAGAACATCTGACACACATAACTTTCGTTTATTTCATTCTTTTAAATGCATTTGCAGGAAAGGGGAGAGGAGGTATCATGCTACATTTCCTATGAATGTTCACTCTACGGGAGACATTAATATTACATTTGAAATATCCCATATCGTATTATCTGCAACATTAGCAGCATCATTTAAAGGGGCGTTCTGGCTTTAAACGAGCATTTAAAGGTGCAGAGTGTAAGATGTAGTGGCATCTAGCGGCGAGGTTGCAAACTGCAACCAACTGCTCCTCCCTCACCCCTCCCTTTTCAAGCGTGTGGTAGAAGCTACAGTGGCTGTCAGGTTTTCTGCTGTTGCCTGTCCTGATTTTGTTTCGTTTCCTTAATGTTTTTGTTTCTTTGAAGACAAGAATTCATCCTCCCTTGATTTGGGGTTAAATAATGAGTATGATCCACCATTAAACTTCTCACAACACAAAATGGTTAGCCAGCACCGAAAGCAACCACTGATTCTTCTTTCTCCGTATTCCAACTGGTGCTATAGTGCCACCGAATTCAAGCTGCAAGCATAAAAACATGAAAGGCACTCTCTAGAGCCAGTGTTTGGTTTGTCTGTTTTGGGCTACCGTAGAAACATGACGGGGCATTGTGACCGCTTCTGCTGGACGAGGACCCGCTCCCTATGTAGATTTGAACGGCTCATTCTCAACTAAAAACAAAAACAATTCATACATATAGGTGATTAAACACTAATGTAAACATGGTTTTGTATATAATATTACATTTCTGCTAATAGATCCCCCCAAATCTTACACACTGCAATTTTAATATGCTATTTGCCATGTTTTGTAGTATTCTGTAGCACAGATTTTGTATTCTTTCTGTGTTTTCATCCATCAATGTTCTCTCACTACAATACCCAGGATACATTACTCAAATACTTCAAACAACAGTTGGGACATCCACTGATGGAGAGTCTAACAAACATGATGTTCAACTTCCAAGCAGAAATGCTAGCAATCTGGCTTCTTTCTGCAGTGGTGAACTGGTGGAAGAAAAGCTTTTTAGATGAAAACATGTATCTGCCTCAGTGTGCATGTTGGTTTCCTCCCACCTTCAAGGGGCACCATCTGAAGGAGGCTTTCCAAGTCTGAATCCAATTTTCATTTAGTTTCACCTTTAAAAATGACAATAAATGACGATAGGATAAAGTAATGTACTTCTCTGGGACAGCACATTGTATTTGGGATTGAACACATTAATCAAAATGTCAATATTTCTGGATTCCAATGCTTATTCAGAATTTCTTTTTGGTGGTGGCACTCGCCACACTTTGCTGAGAGATAATGAACTCTAAGATGAGTTTGGCGGTGTGTCGCGGCCGCTCCATCACTACAGAATGACCACAGTTCTCCAGCAGGTCAACACGACAGCCTGGCACTGCCTCAGCAAGCACAGATGCCCCAGACACATCCACTACCTATAATGAAAAAGTGAGAACAGTGCATATGTGTGTAGTAGTAAGATTTCTGACTTCTTTACAGAATTCACATGAATTTCACTGTACAACTTTGGTTATCCATCCTGTGCAAACATACCTGGTCTTGCTTCCCCCAGATGACTTGCAAAGGCATAGTTATCAGGTGCATGTGCTCATGTAAGGCATATTTAGAGTTCTCCCTCATAATCTCCATGAAAACTACACAAATGGAAAAAAAGCATGTACAAGTATAGGAAATGGACATCCATGCAGTTCAGACCATCAGAAATCAATTTCAGTACAGCAGGTAAAATGTAAATAATAAACAAGAAGTAGTGATTTATAAATATACTTTAACCTGTATTTGAACAAAAACAGTACAAAGACATGATGTTTTACCTTGTCAACTACATTGTTTTTTGTAAACAGTCATTCTAAAACTGATGCCTGCAACACTTTCCAAAAAAAGTCGGGACAGGAGCAATTTAAGACTAGGAACATTGTTAAATTTTCAAAAAACTTCTTAAACAGCTGATATGCTTGGGCATAAAAGAAGCAAACATGAAAGGCCAAGTCCTTTATTAGCAAGGATGGGTCAAGGCTCACCACTTTGCCAAAAATACATCATCAAAAAATCCAACAATTAAAAACAGCATTGTGAGATTGGAAGGATTTTAGGTACTACACATATTATCCTAAAAAGATTCAGGGAATCTGGAGAAATCTCTGTGTATAAAAGAAAGAGGCTGAAAACCACACTGTATTTAAAAAGAGTATGCTTCCATGATGTATATCACTGACTGGGCTTGGCAAGACACCCATCGCTCCATCCACAATGTTAAGACTGTACTATGCACAGTGGAAGCCATATGTCAGCAATATTGAGAAATGCTGCCAACTTCTCTGGGCTTGGGCTCATCTGAAATGGTGAGTCAACATTTTTATGGGAACATGTTTATGGGAATAATTGATTTTGTGTTGTCCAGGCCAAAGAAGAAAGGGACCATCCAGATGGTGACTTGCATAAAGTTCAACAGCCAGTGTGTGCCAAGGTATGGAGGAGTATAACTGGGTAACTTGCACATTTGTGAAAGTGCCATTAACACTGAACAAACTTTGCAGAACATTCTGCCTTCTAGACACTCTCTTTTTTCAGGGACATCAATGCTTATTTCAACATGACAACACCAAGCCACATTCTGCATTACAACAGCATGGCTGGATAATCAGAGAGTACAGATGCTAGACAGGGCTGCCTGCAGTCCAGACTTGTCTCCCATTGAAAATGTGTCTTATGAAACTCAAAATATGACAACAAAGGTCCTGTATGGCTGCAAAGCTGAATTCGTACATAACAAAGAGATGCTTTCAAAACTGGATCAGGTTATATCATCAAACATTTATTAACTGCTGTTAAAAGGAAAGTGGATGTAACACAAAGGAAATAATGCCGTATCCAAAACTTATTGCAGGAACATGTTGCAGGCATAGTATTTGGAATGAGCATATATTTACAAAAAAAACAATGAAGTTCATAAGGTACTACAGGTTAAACAGATTTTACTAATCACTGCTTTTGTTTTTATTACCATTTTACATACTGTCTCAACTTTTTTGAAATTGGATTTGTACCAAAAAGCAGATCTGCTGTGAACTGAACACTGTTTAAGACTGACCTTCGTGATAAAAGTCATTGTGTGGAATTCGTACATCCACCAGTCCCTGAAGAATCTAAGAATATAGCAAATGGACACGGATTGAATTGGTCTGGTCATGAAATCCAAACGCAGCCCACCATAGATATCCAGATGGTTGCACACACCTGCTGGGGAACTCTGAAGCGTACGTGCGAGCACAGCTTCAACATGTCCTCCATCTCCTCTGGGGTAGACGGGATTAGAGGGATGTTCAGTGTGTACTCACTGTTCTCCAGCTCATGCATCTGGTTGTCAAACTTGGTCTTGCAAGAGTTCCTCAGACCTGGAGTGATGAAATGAGTTACAACATGAGGTGGAGAACATGAGTGGAGCACCAAAGCTCCACAACTCTTCTCTTTTTTATTTATTTTCTTATGGAAGGTCCTCTTTATATGTTTTGGAAATGCTTAACTTTGTCATTAAATTACATTTGACGAAATATCTAATAACATTCCTTACACTAAACTTAACCACAAACCAGAAGTTTCACCATAAAACATGCTCTCCACAGATCATTTCCAGAGAACCATCCAAATAAAGTGGGACCCTAAATTGTGATACCCTGGTGCACAGTATCATTATAGTACTATGACAGTGTGTATTTGAATGATATTCTTGGCCTTGCAAGATAAATGGCATATCTGAATAAATCAAAAATCTGTGTTTTCTAAAAAAAAGGAGAAAGTATAATATAATGTCATAAGACTGTGTGATACTGCAAAAAGTTTAGCATCATGATGCTGAACATTTCATTCTAAACAATATGCATTTTTATGAGGTTTGTGAACAGACAAAATGCAACAGCAAGTCACATTTAAAAAAGGCTATGAGAAAACTATGAAATATTTTTACAGTATTTACCCAATACGCTATTTTAAAAGGACAGTAAAATAATAAACTGATAAAATCTAAATAAAATAATAGCATAATGGGTTATCATCCAATCAGCTAGTTGTTACTATGCAGTTTATTCAATTACTAAACATACATAGAATACTGTACTGTTTGTTATTTACAGAAACTCTATATTTGCTCTTTGTTATGAAACAGTTGTTCACTGTTGTAGAAGTACTGATTATATCCATGATATACTCAGAAAAGCGTAATTTGTCGCAATAACTTGAGTTTACACTGACCAGCTGGACAGATGAGTGTCAGACTACAGAGGTCAGATGGATAACAGGCCGCATACACTCCTGCTACATTTCCACCCATTGAGGTTCCCACCAAATGGAATGGCTTCTTGTTCAGTCGAACTGTGTCCACAAACTAAAGAGACAAACAAAGTGTACAGATAAATTACACACAGCTCAGATTCACCAGGCTGATACTGGAAGTGTATATGTACAGGATACAGCAGCATTCCTGTAATCTCTACATATGCAGGCTTATTATTCCGGTAAATTATTAATTAATCTTAAAGAAGGAATGACATAGATTCTCTGCATAAATACATCACTAAGATGCAGACAAGGTCATTCAGAGTGGTTTGATGTGAAATGCTCTGTTTTCTATGGAAAGTCAGAACTGTTCACAGTAAAATGCTTAGGAATATGTTACCTGATGTCTGACAGAGTTTTGGCCTATAACATATATTTTTAAATTCAGTCATGGTGGAGAGGAACATGGGTGTTGTAAGGCATTTTTTTTAGATTTACCACTGTTTTACCATTAAATATCACATATAAAAACTCAGAAGACATGTAGGTTCACTAATACTTGCTTTTGTATGGATAGCAGATAAAATGTCTAGCTTTGCATTCTAGATGTTGCAACCTCTGGTTCCTATTACCACCATTACAAAGAAATCTGAGTTGCTTTTCCTCTACAATGAGCCATTTCATACCAAACCACTCTGAATGACTGTTTACATCTGAAATATCAATGGAACTCCCTTAAAGATTTACTGTTCAGTAACAACTTTAAATGATGTGGTAAAAACTTATATATGGTTCTGAGTAGGGTGGACAATATGGGAAAAAAAGTATATCACAAAAATACATTTTCATGATACACATTGCATATCTTTGAATATCAACACAGCCAAAATACACTTCTAGTGCCACATATAAAAAGTGCTATTACATACAATAGATACAATGATTATTATTCACTCCAGTTAACCAGGACTAATTTTGCTCTCCTTGTAATAAAGCATGTGGTTTTTCGTTGTTCTTTAAGTACTGATATCAATATGCTCAGAAATGTGCATTGTGTATCACAATGTTGATAAAATATTGTCATATTGCCCATCCCTAATTATGAGGGTGCAGAATTGAAATGTGCAGTGGAAAAAGTTAAAAACTTGTTGTTGTGTAACGTTCTGTTGTGCAGGCTTTATCAGTGCTGCCAATTCTAGCACACCTACCTGCCGTATTCTCTTCACCTGTCCCTGGATAGAGTAGTCTTCTACATTGGTGCGTGTTGTACCCTCATGTCCTGGCATGTCGATGCACAGAAGGTGCAGATGCCTTGGCAGGTACTGTTCACAAGGAGGGCACAGGCTCATATTACCTCTTTGTTCTTTGAAAAAAAAAAAGCATTTGAAACAGCTCGCGCTACACACCTTCACCATAGACAGCCACGTGTCTTTATGTGCAGAGAAGTCATGGAGCATGAGGATCGAAGGCCTGAAGCCTGGCTTCCCTCTGTAAGAGTAACAGAAACGATATCCTCCACAGTCAGCATAACGCACCTGCAGGCCCAGAGTCCGCCTCCAGTACCTTGGCACAAACACAAAAACAGATAGTCTAATTGGCTGAACCACGTTCAAAACTGCTATTAAAGTTATTTAAAGCATTACTAAAGTATGCAGTGGTTTAAAAGTTAGGCCAACTACAAACATAGTTGAGCACTACTTAATGTATGATGTATGATGATCTCAGCAAAAGTGAGATATTAGGTGACGTTTTATGAGCTTGTACACCAGTTTAATAAGATTCATATAGTTTGCGATTTGAGTGACAGAAGACAAATGTCAATATTTGTATATATATATATATCGGTGGGGCACCTTCAATGATTCGTTTGCCTGTAGAGAAGACCTAAAAAAAAGGTCTGTAATGTTTACTCTATTTTTTTGTTGAATATATTCACCTTAATTGTGTTTAAACTGCAAAATTGTAGTAACGTTATTGTTAAATTTTGGTTGGAAGTTCTTGAAACAGCCAATGTAAAATTATCAGTAATCAGAATTAGTTAAAAATTAAAAATGCAGTGTGTGGTGCAAACCAAACACTGCCCATTTCTTAACAAACACCATCCCAACAGTAAAGTATGGTGATGGCAGTATCATGTTGAGGGGATGCTCGTCACTGAGGACTGGGCATCTTGGTAAAACGGAAGGACAGTAAAAACTAAAAACTAAAGAGAGACACTTCAGCAGGACAATAGTACCAAGCTCAGGCTAAAGCAACATGAGAGAGGCTGATCAACAAAAAGATGAATGTTCTAAAATGGCCAAGTCAAAGTCTAGATCTCAGTCCAAGTCCATTAAAAACACAAAAAACCCACAAAAGACGTGTAACTTTTATGAGAGTCTTTTACCAAAGTGTCCCAACTCACCCTGAATTCACCTCAGTGGAAATTTTCAAAGCCTACTGCTAATGACCTACACTGGCTGGATAACTGTTTATTGTGATTATCATTATTAATAATAAACTACAATATTCATTGGACATTGGGTTATCATTGTTTATAAAATCCATAAACCACTCAGGGCTGTGCCAGACAGTCATTTTCCCAAAGCCATGCACAACTTCTCAGGCCTCACTGCTTCAATTGAACAGTCTAGAAGAAAAAAGTTTTTAATTCTATGACAATATTACTTCAACACTGAATCAAGGTTCATTCACTTAGATAAAGTAATGAATGTACTGTGAACAAAAAAATAATCTTGGGTTTTCATAACCATAAAGCTAATAAATAGTAATCCTTTTGACTGTATAAAATGAAGTGTTACTGGGTTGGCAACTGTTAACATCCACAATCACCGGAAACTAAATTGCACTGATACAGTAGATGCTTCTCAGATTACAGAAGAATAGCAGGTTCACAGTGCTGCAGGTTTATTTACCAGTAATAAACTTTGATGAGTGATGAAGGCCACAGCATGAAGGATGCCATGAAAAGTAGAATGGGAACAGCCAGCGTCCCCATGGCAATGGCAAACAAGTTCAGCACATCCAGATCCATGACAGCTGTAGGTCAGTGAGAAGTCTATCAAACCAAGTGCAACAGATTCTGCTCAGAAATACATCCAGATTGAACATTACATTAAGAAAAAACAAATTCTAAACACGGTTGCATCTATTTGATTACCAGACAATGCAAAAACCAGCATGCAGATTAACACGAGATGGATGATGGGGGAGGGTTGCCTGCATCTGTCAGACTAATCAATATATAACCCAGTTTTTTTTGGATCACGAGATTATAAAACGTTCAAATCCCTTTGTCCTTATATTTCTGTTCGTACAGCAGCAGCAGTAAAAATAAAAATATAGTTCACAAACAGCAGCATATATATTTAATGCAATATTATGTGAAGAGAGAATTGAACAGCATAGTCTTGCAGTCTTGCAGCAGCAATGAGGTCAAGAGGATTTGAAATCTGTTCAAATGTTACTGCAACAGGGATAAATCAAGGCTTATTTACTCAAATAAATGGTAGTATAAGGAAAAAATTATCTTAGGCTTTCATAACATTAGATCACAACAGAGGAAATAAATGACAAACATACTTGACTGTAGACTTTCCAGATGATTCAGCGCAGTCTGTGTAGTTTTCAGCAGGACCACATCACTTGGATAATAATTTGACTTTCCATTCAGATTTCATGGCGTCTTCTCATAATTCCTTCGGGATGCTTACCGTGATGTCAGACAATGAAATGAGCCCACGGGAGACAAATGTGTGCAGTGGTCTCTCACAGCAACGTGTTCATTGATCAGTTCAGATCAGTTCAGCTGGAAGTGCAGTTAGGCCACAACATTCTCCTTTTGCTCAACATTTAGCAGTTTTCACACAGACCCAGAAGTATTACAATATATCATTATAAGTAATTATAAGTAATTAATATACTAACATTCTAGTAATTACAAGTTCATTAACTAACGCACTGTTGATATTATGTGCTAATTTATAGTAGCATATTCATGATTTCATTTATATCATTACAACACCTCAAAATATACACCGATCAGGCATAATATAATGACCATCTCCTTGTTTCTATGCTCATTGTCCATTTTATCAGCTGCACTTACTACATATATATATATATATATATATCGCTGAAGTTGGAAGAAAACCTCGTATCTCAATTTTTCAATTTTTATCATAATTTGAAAATGCCTGTTGACCTTTACATTTTGTGTAATTTTCATGATGAACGGACCAAAAGAAACGGCCCAAAATGACTTATAAAAAATTCTGGCTCCATTGACTTACAGTAAAAGTAAAGTAGGTTTTCTCCTTCTCATGTAAAGTTACCATTTTGGAGATACAAGGTTTTTTTCCGACAGCAGTGACATATATATATATATATATATATATATATATATATATATACACACTTACTATATGAGTGGACAGTGTTTAAAAACTCCAGCAGCACTGCTGTGTCTGATCCACTCAGACCAGCACAACACACACTAACACATCCCCACATCAGTGTTACTGCAGTGCTGAGAATGATCTAGCACCCAAATAGTACCTGCTCTGTGAGGGTCCATGGGGATCTGACCACTGAAGAACAGGGTAAAAGTGGGCTAACAAAGTATGTAGCAAAACAAACAGACTACAGTCTGTAATTGTAGAACTACAAAGTGCACCTATATTGTAAGTGGAGCTGATAAAATGGACAATAAGCGTAGAAACAAGGTCATAACGTTATGCCTGATCAGTGTGAATCTATAGTGTAAGGTTTGAAGTTCACTTAAAAGCAAAGTAATGGAATTATTGTTTTAAGTATAATTAAAATAATAAAATCCACAAGCAAATTTGTACATATCAAAGCCTCAAAAACATATTGCAAATACAAATAATGACTTAGTAAAAATAAAAAAAATTATTTTATCAAAAGATTGCTACTCATTTTCACTCATTCCAGTCTTTGCTTTCACATTTTCTATTTTGCTGAAATATAATATGCTACTGGAATTGCTTTTTTCCTTCTGAAATCTTTCTTTTGCTTCTGACTTTTGGCACATTTTTATGGAATGTGGGTCTTAGAAGAGGGCGTTCACCTGTACCTACAGGTCAACCTATTTGGAATGACAAAAGTGGCAAAAGTCAAAAGCAAAAGAAAGATTCCAGATGCAGAATATTTCAGCAAACAGAAAAGAATGAAAGCAAAGAATGAGTAATGTTTAGCAATTGTTTTGAAAAATGTGTGACGTAACTCTTACACTTTGCATTTGCAAGATATTTTGGAGAATTTGAAATTTTGCTTGTGGATTTATTTTTTGATACATTTGGTACAAAATTCACTCCATACAAAGTGACATCATTTCAGTAAATGATAACATAGTAAAAGATGTTTATTTTATTTTGAAGCACATATAGAACAGTGTAAAAATCAGAGACCCATCATTTATTTAATTGCCAGACTAAATGAAACTGTCAGAAAAACACATACACTTAACAGAAATGACACAGAAGCATCAATAGCTATACATACAGTATATGTGTGTGTCCACATTCTGTCTTTATTACAGCTCCAATCTTTTCGAGAGACCTCCGTTCAGTTTTCAAAGAAATATGCAGGGATATTTTTCCACATCTCTAAATTTCAGTCTTGGAAGTTGAATTATCTGCTTGTTACATTACAAATGACCCCAAACACAATGATGTTAAGGTCTAGACTCTGGCGGTCTGGTGTCTGGTGATCTGAGGTCTGGTGTGGCGAGTCCATTGTTTTGAGAACACCCGCAGCTTCTTTGATCTGCAAATGTTCTTGTTTTTTCTTTAGTTCCTTTTTTCTGTAACGGCTTCTTGACAGCTAAAAATACTTTCAGACTCATAGTGCTGAGTTGTCTTCTCACAGTCGAAAAATGGACAGGAACTCCTGTGGATTTATATGAAGGTAACAGTACTGGTGGTCTATGTGGTCTTTTGCAGTTGTTAGAAGTTCCGTTTCTCTACATCTTCTAACGTTGTTGTTTTTTTAACTCCAGTTTTTGCACTTTATCTTTCCTTATGCAAGTTGGTTATCTTACACCTAATCGGAATTATCTGTTTAAAAATGTCTCCTGAAAATGTCGACCATTGCATATTAAATGTAGTAGAGGCAGCAACTTTGGCTTATGTACACTATATTTCCAAAAGTATTCGCTCATCTTGCTTCACACGCATATGAACTTGAGTGACATCCCATTCTTAATACATAGAGTTTAATATAATGTCGGCCCACCCTTTGCAGCAATAACAGCTTCAACTCTTCTGGGAAGGCTTTCCACAATGTTTAGGACTGTGTTTATGGGAGGACTGTTTATGGCAGTTTTGGACCATTCTTCCAGAAGCCCATTTGAGAGGTCAGACACTGACGTTGGTTGAGAAGGCCTGGCTCGCAGTCTCTGCTCTAATTCATCCCAAAGGTGTTCTATCGGGTTGTCAGGACTCTGCGCAGGCCAGTCAAGTTCTTCCATACCAAACTCACTCATCCATGTCTTTATGGACCTTGCTTTGTGCACTGGTGCTCAGTCATGTTGGAACAGGAAGGAGGCCGTCCCCAAACTGTTCCCACAAAGTTGGGAGCATGAAATTGTCCAAAATCTTTTGGTCTGCTGAAGCATTAAGAGTTCCTTTCATTGGAACTAAGGGGCCGAGCCCAACACCTGAAAAAACAACCCCACACCATAATACCCCCTCCACCAAACTTTACACTTGGCACAGTGCAGTCAGCCAAGTACCATTCTCCTGGCAACCTCCAAACCCAGACTCGTCTGTTATATTGCCAGATGGAGAAGCGTGATTCGTCACTCCAGAACACGTCTCCACTGCTCCAGAGTCCAGTGGCGGTGCTTTACACCACTGCATTCGATACTTTGTATTGCATTTTGGGATTGTAAGGTTTATATGCAGCTGCTCGGCCATGGAAACTCATTCCATGAAGGTCTCTATGCTGTTCTTGAGCTAATCTGAAGGTCACATGAAGTTTGGAGGTTTGTAGTGATTGACTCTGCAGAAAGTTGCCGACATCCGCGCACTATATAATACCACTGACAGTTGAATGTTTAATACTTAGTAGCGAGGAAATTTCACAACTTGTCTTGTTGATGGTACCACGCTGGAATTCACTGAGCTCCTGAGAGCGACCCATTCTTTCACTAATGTTTGTAGAAGCAGTCTGCAGGAATAGGGGCTTGGTTTTATACATCTGTGGCCATGGAAGTGACTGGAACACCTGAATTCAATTATTTGGATGGGTGAGTAAATACTTTTGGAAATATAGTGTATTTTACCATTTTTTCACTTTTATTGTTTAGAGTACTCCTGTTTTATTGATATACAGCAATTTTAATTGTTTGCAGATTACACTGTTTAACAATCCATTTAAATGTAACTAAAATATGCTGATACAACCTTAAAGGTCTGGAAGCCTTCATAACACATTGATATGGAATGGAGAGCCGGGTATGTGCTCATCCCCCCATTTCACTGCTAATATATATTTGCCCCTCTCTTTAAGAGTGTAGTTGATACTGTACTGATTTTTGCCCAAGTGTCTGACCGTCACTCTCTCACAGGGAACTGTGGGCCCAAGCATGCCAACAAACAGCATATTTCTCCCTGTGGAACACAAACACACAGTATACCATTACATTTAAATTGTGCTAATAGCACTATAATCTGATTATTATGATGATTTCAGTGATGTGTGCAAAACGTTCAACAAACATTTTCTTATACTAGTAATAGAAGTGCTATGCACTTGTCAGAGTGTAGAAACTCAGGCTTTGAGGAAACTGGTGAACTCACCAGCTTTACTGCAGTCCACATAGAAGGTGTTTTTCTGACCAATACTAGCCTCACTCAGTCCTGGCCCATGGCTGGTGATTTCAGAGACATTAGACAAAAGAATAGACTCAGCACTGCAGGTGCATGTGGAGTTTAGGCTTGACCCAGGCTGCAAGGATTCAGCACAGCCACTGCTCATCAGCCCATGATCTAAGCGTGAAAAATAAAGCAAAATCTAATGTATAAATTACAGTTATTACAATAATTGTCACATTACAAATAACCTTTATATTGTTTCCACAATATATACAAATGAAAGTGATGTTTGTACATACCAGTGGCCTTGTGTCTTTCTAATCCTTCTAGAGAATACTCACTATTTTCAGTGAGGGCATTGACTGACACAAGAAAAGGACTTGCTGAAATGTGCTGCTCATTAAACAAGATAGACACCTGGTAGTTGCCTGAAACACACAAGCTCTTAACAATCAACTAACAGGTCACAAATCAACCTTTCTTATTAGTTAAAGCTAATTTTTGTAAAGTTAAATTCAAACACAGGTTCCTGGACAACACTGCCAACTACCGTAGTGGGTCAACTCAATGCTATATAATTGATATTCCTCCAGCAAACACTGTCTTCCATAACATCCCAATATTCCTGACTTTTTCAGACAACTTGATTCAATGATTTATCCATTTTTATAAGGTTAGAAGTCCCACCAAATATGGAAAAACATTTGCATAAATTACATTTTTCCGAATTGTCTCAGACGTACGTTGTACTATTACATGGTTGTGTCACATTGCCAATGACCTCTTTATCTGGAAAAGGATCAGTGCAGGAGGACACGATATTGGAGGAATATTATTTTCTCCAGTAAAATTATGCAAATCAATTATAATCACAGTGCTGTTATTTATGATACAATCAGAATTTGGCATTTCAGTTCAGATTAGAATATGCATCACTTCTTCACCTCACAGCTAGGAACCCCTCTTTTATGCCATCCAGACTACAACTGTTGGAGGGCTTGTAGTGTTAGGACTATGAGAGACCTTTAAACGGGACCTTTGTTTAGAGCCGTTTCAAGAGGAACACCACCTTGCTAGAAATATATTTTTTTCAGGTACCTACAAGTTAGTGATGATATATAGACATATAGACCCAACTATTAGAATGCTAATCCTCTAAATAAAAATAATTGGCTAAAACTGGATATTAATGCAGGACATGCGTCCTCTATTTATAAGCCCTTTTACAAGCTACTCTAACACCTTTTATGGATGAGATTAGAGAGGGTAGATATTGTGTCCAGTGAACACTTGGGAAAAATTGTCTCATTTAGTTTAAAGCATTCCATAAATTGTACACATTATAGTAATATATGTCACAAAGGAAAAACATCCTTGTGACAAATATTATTTCACAGAAGCATCTCATGCAGTAGTGGAGGTGGGGTTGTATGGTTTGTCAGGAAAGGTTTTTGCATATCTGAAAATGTTGCAGGAGTAAATTTGCACATGTAAACCTCTTTTGTACTTTCTGACTCCAATTGTAGCAATAAAAGAACAGACTAACAAATAACTGCTGACACAAAGTGCTTTCCTAAGTAACTTCATAATGTAATCTCACCAGGCTCTTCGACAGTATAGGATACACTACAGGATCCGTCTTTGTGATCATCTAAGTGGAGTTCAGTGTGTCCTGGCCCTTCCACTGAGACACACAGGCTGCCTTCTCCTGCCTCACGTGCCCAGATATTAAAATCAGCTGCAAAGGAGATTCGGTAAATTCAGAAGATGTGACTTAATTTCAGTATTAAACTTTATATTGATGGTCCCCTACACAACAGCTGGAGATTATCAATGATTAGCAGTTAAATGATGTGAGGTTTAAATTTAGTGAAAAGGTAGGGTTAATTTAATAGATATTTAGTTGAATGAAAGTTAACAACAGGATAAGCACCTACAAAGTCACTGTGTGGCCCATCAAAATAAAGTGTTCCCAAGTTCAAGTCACATGATAGATGAATCATTTTCAGCAAACATGAAACACATCCATGCAAATTCATTGTGGGAAATCAGCAAGTCATTTAAATTTTACAACAGGTGGGCCACCTAAAGCTACACCAAGTAACATTACTTGCACTATACTATCATTACTATCCTTCACAGTACTACACATACAGCATAACAATACAACCACCTCCTTGTTTCTACACTCACTGTTCACATTACCAGCTCCACTTACTATATTGGTGCACTTTGTAGTTCTACAATTACAGTTTATAATCCATCTGTTTTCCTGCATACTTTATTAGCCCCCATTTACCCTGTTCTTCAGTGGTCAGGACCCTCATGGAACCTCACAGAGCAGGTACTATTTGGGTGATGGATCAGGATCCAGGTCCAAAAAGTAAAAACCCTCCCCAAGATTTTGTTACAACTGCTTGACTTCTCTAATTTGCTCAAACCAACACAAAGGTGTTCAGGTGGTGGGAACAAAATCCTGGGGAGTCAAATCCTCTAGTCATAATAATGCCTGAAAAGTGTACATATACAATCTTATGCAGGTTTTGGCACCCCTGTTAAATCACATATTTGTTGACATCTTCTACAAGCTTGAATATGCCATATTTCCGCAAAAATGAACAATTTCTCATTTTTTTTTTTTTTTTTTTTGGGGGGGTAGCAAATAAATGGTAACTATGCATTTAAAAAATGCAGGACTGTGTTCCCTGTTAACCGGGGTTGCCCAAACTTTTACCTACCTGACCTAGAATTTCAGAGTTTAGAGTTTCTCCCAGACCTGATAAGCTCTGTAAATGTTAAATAACTGACATGGGAAACACTGAGCTGTGAATTACTGCAGACATCTAGTCCAAGAGTAGAAAACACCAATAAAGACTGTGGAGTGATACCTGGTATCTTTGCGTGAGCCCCATGGAGGCCCTGTCCCCACATCTGAACTTTGGCTGCGCCTCCCTCCCCAAGAGGTCCAACAGTGTACTGTAGAGGAGAGCCTTCAATCTCCTGGCCACGGCTCTTCATGCTCACACTGTAGACACCCATCTCCTCTGGCACAAAGCTCACTGCATAGGTGTCCCTGTCTGTTGCAGTGACCATAGCTTCTGCTGCCATCCCTGAAGGAGCAGACACTTTGGCAGCCATGGTCTCCATATCAATTCCTGGAATGAAGATGATGTTTTTTTAGTTTTGAATGCATCATGGTAGTGATGTCACAACCATGAACAAATTTACCACTTTAAAATGTTATGTAATGAGCACATATAAGTAGACTAATAATGTACAACAAAAACATATCTTTAAAGTTCTAATCTGGACACAAAAACCAGCAGAGCCCTACGAGCAACCCGTAATGATCCACAATACAGCTCATACTGCTACAACAGGCCTAAAATCACCCAGATATATATTCAAGCTCATACTCTACCAGATATCTTGAATGTTAAGCTGCATTCTTTGCCTATATTGGCAGTCAAGGGGGGTTTCTGGTAGTGAGTAATGCTCTGTCTCATCAGTTCACCATCTGACACTTCTGCTAAGAAAGGGCTCCCTGTGGAGAAACATCAGAACCCTGTGGTCATTCACATTTAATTTCAATTATATTAAGTTTAATGTGTTGATGGGCTAAAGTACCTTTTCTTTTGTGGTCATAGCAAAAAATCAACAAAAAACAAACCTTCTCAACACAGACATGTGTCATGAGTGAGGAGCAAAATATAGTTACTCCAGGACAGCAGTAAACAACAGTGTAAATGGAAAATAAATACAATAAATACAGACAATAGATGATACAAAGACTATAAAATGGACTAAAACATAGTGGGTGAAGCACCTAACTGATCTGATATGATATCACCTGTAATAGTTTACCTTGTACGTGTACGTCAGAGAATCTGATAAACACTTTGTAGGTGCCTGGTTTGCTTGGGCAGTATGATATTCTACAGGCTCCATCTTCTAACTCCTCTGTGTGAATGACCACATTAGTTGGGCCCTCAATGGCAACAGTCAGACCACCATAGCCTGCAGGCCATATCACAATATGTACATATGAGAAAGCTTGAAACATCTAGATTTAAATTCATAGCTATAAATATAAAAAGAATAAAAATATATATTTAAAAATAAATACAAATATAATTTTTTTTCTAAAAAAGTGCAGAGTTCAACAAATGTATTAAGACGTCATTTTACCAGCATCCCGTGTGTTGACCACAAACTCAGATATGTGGTTAGTGCGTCCACTGTGCAGGCCTGGTCCGAACACTTTTACCTTGCTGGCATCACCTATGTCTGACAGGTTAATGCACACAGGGATCGGGCTGCTTCTCACATGCTTCCCATCTTTCTTAATGCTCACCAGATGGTCTCCCACCTCTCTAGGAATGAACGATATACCTGTATAGAATTGCATGAGGTAGTCATGAACACTGAGATGCAAAAGTTTGAACAGCTGTGGTCAAATTACATGTTTTGTTGGTTTTCTAAGTGAAAATGATTTACCACATCCTCTACAGGGAACTTAAAAAGTAAAAAATAATAAAACATTACATATAAAATGTGCCACAATGTTTGCTCAACGAAACTGTCTGTTTTATTTTTTTTTAACCAATAAATTAAATTCAGAAAATAAACTGTAATTGTGCATCAAAATATGTGAAAGTGTGTTCTCTGTAGAAGCTGTGCTCTTATTTTTCTTTAAAATAATCAACAAAAAAATTACATTTGCATACAACCATATTTGAAAGTATATATTGCTTGATCTTTATATATCTAATGCATCATGATGCATCAATCTGAGGGTGTAATAATATTAAATTAACATATGCATTGAGGTATGCACTCACTATGGCCAAAAAAAAATCTGATAAAAAGGAAAAAAGTGTACTGTTTTTATTGTCCATATGTGTAAATCATTCCCCACTGACATTTGCAATCTGTAGTGAAGTTTAAGGTGCCATGCACTGAAGTATTCCTTAACAATCATAATTTACTTAAATCACTGTAAGGTAAGCATTCATACCACTGATTCCTAAGAAATTCCATAACATGGTCCAATAATCTTTTAAACATCACCCTTTTCCTGTACTGTGACATATACATTATTATATCTCTCACCAATATGGCTGTCAGGTTGCCTCTTTAGCGAACAGGGCACATCTTGTCTTGTGGGTGATGAGATGCTTGCAGTGAGCAGACTGATGTCCTCCTCTGTAATGTCCAGAGCAAAGTCCACTGCAGTGCCAAGTTTAACCTGAGATTTCCTCAGGCTGCCATCTGGGTTGGAATTTAATGGGAAAAGTATGCGTCAAACTCATCTAGAGCTGAATGAGCAGGACACCATATCAGGGGTTTTGTGATTTGCTGAGGTTTTCTTACCAGTGATCTTAGCTTTAAAAGGGCTGCCACTGATATGCATGTCATTATGCCGGACGTGGATCTTGTATTCGCCAGGTTGTGTTGGCAGGTACGTCACAGTGCAGGTGCCATCTTTATTGTCAAAACAGCACACCTCTGATTCAGACGCTCCCTCGACTGTAATGTCCAGTTCTCCTGAAATAGTTACAGATATCCACTTTTACTGACTAGAAACACTGACCTTGCACTCTATTCACTCACACAAAGACATAACAACAACATCTCAGTCTATTAATATATAATAGCATTGCAGGATTTCTGAAATTTTGCATTCAAGAAAGGTTCTATACAAATGAGCTGTACCCAAATCAGTACTCATATTATTATTTGTATCACAGATCTACAAATATATATTAGCAATATAAAGACACAGTTAGAGCTTTTACACATGTCAGTGTCACTGCTAGGTTTACAGCAAAAAAAAAATAAAAAATAATGTTAAGGGGCTAGAGGATCATAAATTATGGCTTTAGTCTATAAAGAAACACCACAAAGGTGGACCTATAATGTAGATGCTTCTAATGAAGTGGCCAGAAAGTGGCCTCTGAGTGTAACACACTAATTCTCACTTGTGATGCCACCTGGTGGTGAATTATTTTCTTAAATTTAGTCAAAGAATGTCATCTTCCTTTGTTATCCTGCAGTACTAAGTACAATAAGAACAGTAAGAAAGATTATTACTAAGAATTGCATATTTTGACAAATCTTTACAGTTGATAAACTGAAGTGAGCTACTCACCTATAGCTGTATCCTCATGGTAAATGGTAAAGGCTGCTGTTTCATGTGTAACTCCATACACCAGCCCACGGCCATGAGCTTTCACACAGCGGTTCATGGAACTGTTCACATAATACTGCAGAGAGAGCTCTAGAGGAAGAATTTTAATTTTAAATAGGACAGTCTGAGCACTTATCATACAATCAGGTCTTGCCATTGGATGGGATATTTAGCCTTGAGCACTGCTCCATCTGTCGTAACAAGATCAAGATGCTGTTATATGTAGATCAGTATGAAAGTGCCTGAACTGAGGATACCTAAGGAAGCAGTTTACTACACAACAAATCATGTGTAAAATGTGTCGATCCAGCTTAAATCAATGCAATTCCATTTAGTTTTGTCATTAATATAAAAACTACAAAGTGGAGCAACAGGGTTTCAATTTCACCATGTACTCACAGACTGCAATGAAATGTACCACATAAGCAAAGGACAGTAGGGATCTAACAATAAATATTACCTAAATAAGTACAGCACTCGTGACCAAGGAGGATAAGTGACTTAGAAGATGATCGATTTTATCTAATTATCAGAGGCTTCTGCACAAATTTTTGGTGGCCAGTATCCCACTGGACAGGATATTTATGGGATATCTATCTGTTGAAAAAAACTCAAGATGTAGTCATATGTAGATCAGTATGAAAGTGCTTGATCTGAAGATACCTAAGGGAACAGTTTACAACACAACCAATAATTTCATATGTGTAAAATGTGTGGATCCATCTTAAACCAATACAGCTGATCATGGCAGCTTGAATGCATTCCATCTTTAAAGCAAAAGGGGCACATACTAAATACAAACACATTCACTGAAATCGTTATGTTGATTAATTTAATTTGCGATTTAAAAATTTTATGACATTAGAGTGCAAAATGAAAGCAGTTTCACTGGTGGTCTCAGAATTTTGGACCCTACAGTATGTGTTAAGAAGGTAAGGTAATGTCTGACCTGGTATATCAGCTGCACAAGATTTAATGAGAACATGATGTAGACCCTCTTCTGTGGGACTGAACTTTAGTGTAATGGTGCCATCACCACTTTCAATGATGTCAAGTTGTGCTGTCATTCCAGAAGGCATGATCACCTTGCCTGAGAACATTAGAAACATGATTAGAAACAACCATCTTCACTCTGAAAAGGAGTCAGTGAATCCACAAACTCTCACCTGAGATTTCGCCTTCCCCCAATTGCATCACCATGTCAAACATCATGAGTCCTGCTTGATTTGTGAAGCCTAAAGGTGTCAATTCTCTGCCCAAAACCTGTGAAGTGCTGGAAATGTTAGCACTGTGTCTTTTACAGATG
Source organism: Pygocentrus nattereri (assembly GCF_015220715.1). Classification (NCBI taxonomy): domain Eukaryota; kingdom Metazoa; phylum Chordata; class Actinopteri; order Characiformes; family Serrasalmidae; genus Pygocentrus; species Pygocentrus nattereri. The sequence continues at coordinate 38,569,494 of NC_051219.1, forward strand.
ATATTTCATGAAGAAATTTCATGTCATGGATTCTCACTTTGCTATCCAGGGCCGTTTCTGTGGTTAGATCATGCTGAGGCAGGACATTAAACACGGTTGGACTGTCAAAAACAGCAAGAGGACAAAGAGAACAGTGCAACAATTACTAGGTTACACTCTTAAAAACAGACATGCTAAAAGGGTTCTTTAAAGAGATGCTGTAGAAGACCCATTGCCGTTGTATTCCTTTAAAGAACCATGCACTGAAAGGTTCTTGAGCGAATCAAAGATGGATCTCCACTGGCATCCCTCCATCCCTTTTGGCATCTTTATTGTTATGAGCATGTTTGTTGGTCTGTTTTACTGTTTCTGCATAGCCTTACCTACAGAAAGCCTCCTCACCAGCATGTCTGACAACTAGAGAATGTGCACCCTCCTCAGATGGAGTGTAGGTTACGTGATATGTCCCATCCGCATTGTCTAGTACTTTTAGAAGATCTATAGTACCTGAAAATCACAAAAATTTCACTTTTACTGTAAGTCAATGTAATGAAGTACACATTTTATTGCCTTTTTTGACAGCAACAATATGTATCTGAATCCAGTGCTGGGCAAATACATATGACGATCTTACCATCAGGTTTGACTACTGCCGCGGTCTCTGGTGCTGCTCCAGTGCTGCTGCATTTTAAAGCAAAAGTGTGGGAAATTTCAATATGGATTCTGGGATTTAATTTCTGGTCTGAAATCTCTATGATGTCTCTCTGCTCTTCAATTCCTCCTTTCTGTTTATTTGTAGGCAAGACGTGGAACTTCGATGAGCTGAAATAAATGTAGCACATGCATATACAGTATCTCACAAAAGTGAGTACACCTCTCACATTTCTGCAAATATTATATATTTTCATGGGACAACACTATAGAAATGAAAATTGGATATAACAAAGTAGTCAGTGTACAGCTTGTATAGCAGTGTAGATTTACTGTCCTCTGAAAAGAACTCAACACACAGTCATTAATGTCTAAATAGCTGGCAACACAAGTGACTACACCTCAAGGTGAACATGTCCAAATTGTGCTCAAATATTTGCAGAGATGTGAGGGGTGTACTCACTTTTGTGAGATACTGTATGCAGGAAATAAGCAACAACTTGTCAATGAGAGATAACAGAACATTGATACAGTTGACTCTGTGACAGCTAATGGCAGTCAGAATTTTTAGCCAAACGTGACTGAGCAAGTGATCATCCCAAAGTCTAAAAATTATGACGCCAATGCTGTATGCCTGAAAAAGTCTCACCTGATAAAAGACTCGTCATCTGCATATTTGACCATCAAAGAGTGAGGGCCTTCCACAGAGTGAGAACAGTTCACTCTGTAGGTTCCATCTCCATTGTCTTTGATGTCCACCAGCTCAGTCTCACCTGAAACCATATAATACTGACTGCTGCACTCATTTAGACATCCAGATATCTGATGTGATCTAAGAAAAAGTATCATCTCACCATTTGGAGTCATCAGAACCACAGTCTCTGGGGGCTTCCCCGTTTGACTGCTGTTGATTCTGAACGTCTGAGGAACCTGGGAACAAATTCCTGACTCCAGGCCGAGGCCATAAATCTTCATCTCTTCTTTGTCATCCTTTGGAATTACTTGGAACTCGTAGGGACTGTAACACATACTTATAATGAGAAAAAGATGTGGCTACATTTTACCAGTCAGCAAGTAATTCTAAAGACCTAAGCTGGGTCTAGGATAAAATATATCCTTACAGTGCACCATGAAATATTGTCTTACCTTCTAAATGCATCTTCATCCGTGTATTTGACCATTAGGAAGTGAGAGCCTTCCACGACGGGTGAGTAAGCCGCAGAATAAGTTTCATCACCATTGTCTGATATGTCAACAAGTTTGACTGTACCTAAAGTACAAAAACAAGAAAATATTTTTTGTCAATATTTTATGTATCTTTGAAAACAGAAGCAAAAAAATATTTGTTAAATGAGAAAAAAATTATTCTCACCATCTGGCTTCACCACAGCAACAGTCTCTGGTGCTTCTCCTGTGCTGCTGCAGTCAATGGTGAATGTTTGAGGAGTTCTAGCGCAGATTTCTGACTCCAGGCTAGGTCCATATATTCCAGTCTTTTTCTTCAGTTCCTCCACCAGGTCATGGTCTGTGTCAGCATTAGTACTGGGCAGCACATAGAACCTGAAGGGGCTGCAGTTCCATTCACATACACAGGATTTATTGCAAATTAAATATTAATCAATAGCACATATTGATATGATTATTTTGTTTGTTTTTAATCAGATAAAGTTAACAGGATTAGGAAACCTAACCTGCAGTATGAATCATCTGTCACATGTTTAACCATCAAAGAGTGAACCCCATCAACAGAGGGTGAGTAGTTCACTATATAAGTGCCATCTCCATTGTTTTTAACTTCAAGCTGCTCCATCAAACCTGCCACCAAACAAAATAGAAGAAGTTCAAGTTTGTATAAGATAAAAAAATAAAACCTTGAATGTACCAAAACATCATCAGCTGATTCTTACCATATGGTGTGAGTATGGATATAACCTGTGGTGTGTCTCCTGTCTTGCGGCAGTCTATCACGAAAGTCTGCGGACTTTGGCTACAGATGCCAGAGTCCAGGCCTGGTCCACTGACCTGCACCTCTTTCACTGCCTCAGCTGAAAGTACTTGGAACCCTAAAGGGCTTTGGGACACAAGTAACAATAAGTTTTACATTTTTCCTTATGTCGCATATGCACAAGCTCATACATCAAGTACAGGTGACCAAATGAAACTGTTGACCAAAGATGGACAAAGGAAAATGGGCTTAGACCATGGGTTTACACTAATCTTTCAGAAGAGGATATACACTCATACTTGCAGTATTTGTCCTCTCCTGCAATTTTCACCAGCAATCCATGAGGACCCTCCATACATGGAAAGAAGCTGACTGAATAAGTCCCATCTTCATGGTCTTTAGCCTGTAGCATTTCAGTTGTACCTGTTCATTTAAAATATAAAACTTTAACATTCAGTAAAATGTAAAAGTCCTTACTTTATTTATTTAATTTCCAGTCAAAACAGCAATTAAATTGTTAATAATTACAAGTTATTCATTTTTCTGGAGGCATCTCTGGGGAGATAAAACAGAAGAAAACCCACTTGCATAAGGAAGAGGAAGTCAAAGGAAAAGAAGTAAAAAAAAAAACAAAACTGGAATTTCCAAAGCTGGAGACCAAAAAATGATTGAAAGATATAAAAACTGGGACTCCTAACAACCATGCAAACCTAGCAGACCACCAAAACTGTCACCATCAGACAAACAGTACTTAATGCTTTCGTCTTGAAAAGAAAGGAGAACCCTAAGCTCCATTTTTGCTTTTCTGCTTTTTCCAGACCCTGAAAAATGCTGTTTTGCATGGAAGTGAAATAAATGAAGGGTGGTCTCTCACTATCACACAGTACTGGATGTGCATTAAAATAAAATGAAGATCTTGTAATATATTATCATTTGTTGTCATGTTGTCACTTTGCTTTTAAGCGATCTTTAAATCTTACATTTTATCTACACTTTGATGTGTTGTAAGAAAGAGCATCCCTTATAAAGCGTTCTTACCATTAGGACATATTATGGCCACACCTTCTGGAACTCCTGTTAGGCTGCAGTCAATTGTGAACATCTGAGGTTGTTGCGCATGTATCCCTGACTCCAGACCTGGCCCAGTAACCTTTATCTGAGTCTTCTCTGTGGGAAGCACTTGAAACCCAATGGCTCTGAATAATAACAGATTATGAAATAAACCCACATATTAACTTCTCATTAACACATTAGCCCCTTTCAGAAAGGCCTAGGAATATGTATCTTCTATAATAACTCTAATTACTGCTTCACCTGCAAAAAGATTCCTCTTTGGCATATTTAAGGACAAAAGAATATGAGCCCTCCATGGAAGGGGCATATGCAGCAGTGCATGTTCCATCTCCATTGTCATGCACCTTAAGGAGATCAATTGTGCCTAAAGACATCAAGGAGAGAAAAAAAAAAAAATTACACTAGATGAAAAGCATTTGCTGAAATCACATTTTAAGAGATTCTTACCATCAGGTTTTACCACTACAGCAATCTCTGGTACCTCCCCAGTGTTGTTACAGTCTATTGTGAATGTCTGAGGGATGTTCTGATAGATGGCACCCATCAGTTCTTGGCCAGACACTTTTAGATCCTGAATTGGCATATTCTGGTCTCCAGCTTCAAGAACCGGAAGCACTTGAAACTTGAAGGCTCTAAAATGAGGCAAATATATTCTCAATGTAAGAGATGAGTTGTAAGAATTAGGAAATAAATAATTATATAGTTGTTGTCAGAACAAAACCTCTCCATTTTTGTTGTTTTTCAGTTTTTGGCATAATTTGAAAGTGCTTGTTGTCCTTTACACTGCGTGTAAATTTCATGATGAACAGACCAGCAGAAATGGCCCAAAATTACTTGGAAAAGAAGTCTGGTTCAATTGACTTACATTAAAAGTGAGGTAAGTTTTTTCCTTCTCTTGTAAAGTTACCATTTTGGAGATACAAAGTTTTGTTCTGACAGCAGGGGAAAATATATATATATATTTGGTTGAAATTAAGTCAATTACTTCAACTTGCTACCTGCTTAAAGACTCATCCTCTGCATTTTTGACCATTATAGAATGAGGGCCTTCCACAGAAGGAGAAAAGTTCACTGTATAAGTCCCATTTCCATTGTCTTTGACCTCCACCAGTTCAGTCTTACCTATTCCAATGATAAAGACTCACATTGGCTTATATAGCCTTGAAAAAAAAAGTGAAATCTGCCAATGTCTGTATCTTAATAATGTTTTTCTTACCATTTGGTGTCACAATAGCCACTGACTTGAGTGTCTCCCCAGTTGTGCTACAGTCTATGGTGAACGTCTGTGGTGCCTGACTACATAAGACAGACTTCATTCCTGTCCCAGAGAACTTCACCTTTGACTCTGGTTTAGCAGACCATCCTGCCATGTCTTGTCCAGAAATGTCCACGATCCTACTTATTTTGCTCTCCGAAGCATCAGGTTTGGGAAGCACTTGGAAACTGCAGGGGCTGAAATAATAAAACAGCTGGCACAATGACACAAATCATGATTCTGTCATTCCAGTGTTCCCCACTTGATTCTGGACTTACCTAGAGTTTGGATTATCCTCTGCATATCTCATCATTAAAGAGTGAGGATCTGTAGTGGTTGGTAAGCAGCTCACTACGAAGGTCTCATCTACACTGCTTTCATCCACCATCATCTCAGTCACTCCTACATTCATTAGCCCTAAAAAACAAACAAAAGATGAGCAGACTAGTCCAGTGTTTTAACGGTAGATAAGAAAAACTTAAGCTGAGATTTACCTTTCGGAGTAATCGCAACTGAAGACTGTGGAACTTTTCCAGTGGGTGCAAATCTTTGGGTGCAAATCCTTGACTCCACCTCTGGTGCTGAGATCTTTACATTAGTCATATCATCTGTAGGGAGTACGTGGAACTTGAATGCACTAGAAAATAATGAGGAAAAAATTTGCAGTTTTCATTTTACCAAGCTGTAAGATGGCTTTATATAGTTCAAGCAGAGTCTGGAAAAATCTATGTAAATCAGTGTAAATATGGATTACAAATCTAATTCAAAATCTATTTGTCTATGACAAAATTTGCCTTTGCCCTGGCAAATGACTATGAATCTCATTCCTTCTCTGAAGTACACTGATTAAAACAGATTAACAGTATCTCACCTACTAAAAGCATCCTCATCTGTATATTTCACTTCTAAAGAATGAAGGCCATCTATGTAGGGGCAGTAGACCACACTGTAAGTTCCATCTCCATTATCTGTTGCTTCGGCCAGATCAACTGAACCTAAAGCATCCAAAGAAACACGTTCACAGCAACAGAATAAGCATATATCCATCTTGCTGTAAATACATAGAAATAAACAAATAAAATGCATGTATGGTCTCACCACCAGGATTCACAATGACAACAGTCTCTGGTGCTGCTCCAGCACTGCTGCAGCCAATTGTGAAATTTTGAGGAGTTTTAGCACAATATTTTCCCTCCAAGCCTGGTCCATGTTTGTCCTTCTTACTCCTGCAGTCTTGAGCAAAGCTGCCATCATGTTTGGGCAGCACTTGAAACTTGAAAGGACTAAAAGTACATCACACATACAACAACACAGAAATAATTATGAGGCAGCATAAATCCAACACAAAATTTAGCCTAAACTAAAGTTTTCTCTGACCTGCTAAATGCAGTATCATCTCCATATTTGACCATTAACGAGTGAGGGCCTTCAACAGAAGGAGAATAGCTCACTGTGCAGGTCCCATCACCATTGTCTTCAACACCAAGTAATTCAATCAAACCTGAATCAATACAAATAAATTATAATACAACAGAGTCATTTCCATGACTGTTGGCAAGTAAAGATGGGTAAAAAAGTTCATGAAAAGACTAACTTGTGGTTAATTAAATAAGTCTTACACTGAAAAAACAGGGAACATATTAACATAAATAAAAACAGAATACGATGATTTGCAAATCCTTTTCAACCTATATTCAACTGAATACACTACAAAGACAAGATATTTAATGTTCAAACGGATAAACTTTATTGTTTTTTTGCAAATATTCACTCATTTTGAATTTGATGCCTGCAACACGTTCAAAAGAAGTTGGGACAGGGGCAACGAAAGACTGGGAAAGTTGAGGAATGCTCAATAAACACCTGTTTGGAACATTCCACAGGTGAAAAGGTTAATTGGAAACAGGTGAGTGTCATGACTGGGTATAAAGGGAGCATCCCTAAAATGCTCAGTCGTTCACAAGCAAGGACGGGGCGAGGTTCACCACTTTGTGAACAACTGCGTGAGCAAATAGTCCAACAGTTTAAGAACAACGTTTGTCAATGTGCAACTGCAAGGAATTTAGGGATTTCATCATCTACAGTCCATAATATCATCAAAAGATTCAGAGCATCTGGAGAAATCTCTGCAAGTAAGTGGCAAGGCAGAAAACCAACACTGAATGCCCGTGACCTTCGATCTCTCAGGCGGCGCTGCATTAAACACAGACATCATTCTGTAACGGATATTACCACATGGGCTCAGGAACACTTCAGAAAACCATTGTCAGTGAACTCAGTTCGTCGCTCCATCTACAAGTGCAGGTTAAAACTCTGCCATGCAAAGCGAAGCCACATATCAACAACACCCAGAAACGCCGCCAGCTTCTCTGGGCCCGAGCTCATCTGAGATGGATTGATGCAAAGTGGAAAAGTGTCCTGTGGTCTGACGAGTCCACATTTCAAATTGTTTTTGGAAATCATGGACGTCGTGTCCTCCAGGCCAAAGAGGAAAAGGATTGTCCGGATTGTTATCAGCGCAAAGTTCAAAAGCCAGCATCTCTGATGGTGTGGGGGTGTGTTAGTGCCCATTGCATGTGTAACTTGCACATCGGTGAAGACACCATTAATGCTGAAAGGTACATACAGGTTTTGGAGCAACATATGCTGCCATCCAAGCAACGTTTTTTTCAGGGACGTCCTGCTTATTTCAGCAAGACAATGCCAAGCCACATTCTGCACATGTTACAACAGTGTGGCTTCGTAGTAAAAGAGTGCGGGTACTAGACTGGCCTGCCTGCAGTCCAGACCTCTCTCCCATTGAAAATGTGTGGCGCATTATGAAGCGCAAAATATGACAACGGAGACCCCGGACTGTTGAACAACTGAAGTTGTACATCAAGCAAGAATGGGAAAGAATTCCACCTACAAAGCTTCAACAATTAGTGTCCTCAGTTCCCAAACGCTTATTGAGTGTTGTTAAAAGGAAAGGTGATGTAACACAGTGGTAAACACGCCCCTGTCCCAACTTCTTTGGAACGTGTTTCAGGCATCAAATTCAACATTAGTGAATATTTGCAAAAAACAATAAAGTTTATCTGTTTGAACATTAAATACCTTGTCTTTGTAGTGTATTCATTTGAATATGGGTTGAAAAGGATTTGCAAATCATTTTATTCTGTTTCTATTTATGTTTTACACAACGTCCCAACTTCATTGGAATTGGGGTTGTATTTTTGCTTAAAAAATTGATAACAGTTGTTGTTTTCTGTCCATTAAAATATTTTTTCCTCATATTTACAGCTTGAGATTGAGCAAATTAACCACAGACATTTTGTCATGAACATTTTACCTACACAATATATAGTCATAAAGATTATTTTAGTTTCCATGAGACTAAAAAGAACAATTAATACATTGACCGAAAACCTATGCTCAACTAAAACTAGGTGTCTAGACAAAAAAGTGTCTTCATTTAAAAAAATAAAGATTAAATTCATATGCCTCCAAAATATTAATGCCCTATATGAAAAATGACACTGTACTTTTGTCTCACATTCCTCTTTTCATTCAAAGACTTTTTTGTTCAAGACAAAAAAGTTCTGCTGTTCATCTAGAGTGACCACAAAGAATAACATCTTTACCTTTGGAATTCATCATAGTGATAGAAGTAGGCAGCTTCCCATGTTCTCTGCAGTCAATTGTGAACACTTGAGGAGTTTGAGTACAAATTCCAGACACCAAACCTGGTGCAGTAACAATACTTTGCAAAGGATACTCAGCATCCAGCACATGGAATTCATAGGGACTGTAAAAAAAGGCATTGTTTGAGGCACATACAAAATGCAGATGGAAAAACGCAAAGAACTTCATAGCACATACTTTATTAAAAGATTTTACAAGATGATCAGTCTCACCTACTAAAGGCCTCCTCATCTGTATATTTTACTGCCAGTAAGTGTGAGCCACCTGTGGTTGGGGAACAGGTAACTGTATAGGTTCCATCTCCATTGTCAGTCAGTTCAAGCACCTCAACTGTACCTACAAAGATCAAGAGGGGAAATATGAAGGATCACTCAACTCACAACATCGCTGTCATATCACTTTTTTGCACATCTGGATAAGACAGCTGCCTTTTATATTTTACATTACAATGAAATACCAATAGAAACAAGGCAAAATTACTTATAAAATCTGGTTACACTAATGTACATTAATGTTAAGTTATATAAAGAGATGTAAGTTTTTATTATTTTTTTTTCTTCTTCTGTAGCAACAATATTCAGTAAGGTAATAATTGTGAAAGTGGGCTCTGAACAGGTTCTGATGCCTAAATACAAACTACTCACCATCAGGTTTGGCAATAGCAACAGTCTCTGGTGCCTTTCCAGTGGCACTGCAGCTGATGGTAAAAGACTGAGGAGTTTTATTGCACATCCCAGACTCCAAACCTTCTCCAGAAATGTTCATCTCTCTCCTGGGGCTTTGATTTTTGGCCTTCTCTCCACCAGCAGCTGGTCTTTGCAGTACGTGGAAGTTAACATGACTGCGGGTCATGTTGTTCACAATGCCATTAAAACACACAGCATTCAACCGGTTTAAGCATTACAACTTTGAGCAAAATCTCACCTGCAGAATGAATCATCCTCAGCATATCTGACCATCAGAGAGTGAGGGCCTTCCACAGAAGGGGAAAAGTTCACTGTGTAGGTCCCATCTCCATTGTCCTTGAGATCCATCAGCTCAGACTTACCTTAAACATGAGAAAGTGGACAGGAATTAATGAATGTAAAGCACAAAATTCTTTAAAAAAACTGAAAAAAGCAATCCAAGAGAAGTAGGGGACCCACCTTGAGGACTTATCACAGTCACAGTCTCTGGTATATTGCCAGTTTTCTTGCTGTCAAACGTGAAATTCTGAGAACTTTGGGCACAAATCCGTGGTCCAGCTATTTCTGCACTGGTGGCTGAAACATCCTTCACTGTTACTTTAAATGGACTACCTGCAGAGCACATTAAATCAGTACAACACTGCATCTGAAATCTGCTAAAAAATCAAGCCAAACCCTCTCAGGCAAAATGGAAACTTTGGGCATTCAAAGCACCTGGAATGCTCTTCTCTCCATAGGTGATATTAATGTCATACTGGCCAGCTGCAGATGGAATGTATTCCATAGTGTAGCTGCCATCTTCATTGTCCTTGCATGACACCTTGGACTCAGATGGACCATCTATTGTTACTTCAAGATGGCCATTTCCAGCTCCTCTGCCAACAAACAAAATACTGACTAATGTATCATCTTTGGCTTCAGTTCTGTAATCTTTTCTATGAGACAAAGTACATAGTGGCTAACCTAGTGTTTATGTAACACTTGTTGGGATGTCCAGCAAGGCCTTGGAAAAGCCCTAGACCATCTGCAAGTACTTGGCTTGGATCACAGTTCCCTGCTGCATTCGCCAGGTCTCCTTTTACATTAGAGGCAAAAGCAGACAGACACAAAATTACCACCCTGAAAAAACATAATCAGATGAAACTTCAAAATGTGAAATTTATTTAATAAATAAATATATGCATAAATAACTCAGCAAAAAGGGGTCCTTGAGTGATGCCATACTACAACCACTTCTGGTTTCCTAGATCAATTTTCAGTGGGATATTTTTAAAGCTTCTGTATGATGTGAAGTCAAATTAATAAAGTTTGATGTATCTAAACACAGTTAAAGTTTCAGCATGTACCATTCATACCACAGTCCATACAGTCCACATGTGGAAACTAATCTGCAAAAACACACTGTCTTAAACTAATTGTGCTTGTGATGTCACACAAACCAACACATTTAAATATTGTTGCTGTCGGAAGAAAACCTTGTATCTCCTTTTTTGTTGTTTTTCAGTTTTTGACATAATTTGAAAATGCTTGTTGCCTTTATGTTATATGCAAATTTAATGAAGAACGGACCAAAAGAAACGACCAAAAGTGACTTGGAAAAAAGTCTGGTTCCACTGACTTTAAAGTTACCATTTTGGAGATACAAGGCCCTGACAACAGTGATATGCTTACTTATTCAGCCTAAAACAGGCCAGCTCAATTTACACTGTTCCAGTTATTAAAATTGATTCACTGACTTTTTTGAATGAGGCCCTTTACAGTGCAGCCACACAGAACAGAGATGAGACATTAAAGGCACAGTAACGACAGCTTATTTAATTGCAATCTCTGTATAACGTGAAGCCTGTGAATGGTCCTTAGCCCTGGACATATATTTCTAAGAAACTTTAATTGGTGTACAACCTTTACATTATTTGAAGGTTCTTTATTCTTTATGAAGGTTCTTTATGCTTAGAAGCCTTCGGTGCTTTATGCTTAGGCTTCTTTGGGAAACCAAAAGTGGTTCTTCTATAGCACCACTCTAAACAACTCTTTAGGTATCGTTGTTTTTTTAATAAATGTGTTATCTTACCTTGCCCTGTTAGTTTAACATGGCTTTTATAGACAGCTGGTTCCACCACAATTCCTGCAGGGAAGATTGGCACCACTTGGCCTCCGTATTTCAGAAGAAGTGTGTAGACACCAGCAGTGAGGGGAACGTAAACGACTGTGTAGCTGCCGTCTTTATTCTCCTGCACTTCAGTCTTAGCTATGGCTCCTGAGTCAGAGACAGCCTCCACAGAGAGGTCACCTGACCCTGCCAGAGCACAGTCTATGTTCACCATACAAGGTTCCCCCACCTTCCCTTTGGTCAAACCAGGGCCTGACACTGTTACTTTAGAAGGGTCTAAGGGAAGATGCACCACAGGGAGAAATGGGGAACCAGGGATTTGTGAATTGTCAAAGAAGATTCTGATTGTGTGTTCCCCATGCTCAGCAGGCAGATAGAACACAGCACAGGTGCCGTCCTCATTGTCCATACACTGCAGAGTAACCTGACATGGTCCCTCCATTGTGACGGTGAGTCTTCCACTGCCTGCTTCTCTTGTGTCGATGGTAAATTCTGCCCGCTGCCCCAGCAGGCCACCCCTTAAACCTGGCCCATAAGCCTTCACCTGTGGGAAAAATCAATGTTATGTCCATGTTTGTAGCAGAGTTTGAGTGTTGCCAAACTTACAAAATTGTAATGCAAGTAAACATATTTAGTCATTTACTGATCCATTCTTCATGAGACGCCCATGTAAAGGGAAACTGGTGTTTCCAAGTTATGTTAAAAATTACAAGGTTTTTTTCTGAAAGCAATGATATGAAAAATATTAGAATTAGCTGATGTGTTAAAATCTTTGCAGGTGTTTTGTCTTTTGTCTTATTTTGAAATCCACTGATATTTCAAAATTTCTGCATAATTCAGGGCTATCCAATCCTATCCGCAAAGGGCCGGTGTGGGTGCAGGTTTTTGTTCCAAATAAGAAAAGCAAACCTGATTCCACTCGTTTAATCAGCAAGTCTCAGTCTTTAAAAAAAAACTGATCATGTGTGCTCTGCTTTGCTGCAATGGAAACCTGCAGCCACACCAGCTCTTTGTGGATAAGACTGGAAGCCCCTGACATAATTCAGTGAAATGTGAACAAATGAATTCCGAGTGGTTTGATGTGAAATGGTGCAGAATAGAGAAACTTACTGACTTGGATAACTTTAAAGTGGTGGTGTTCCAATACGTACAAAGCAAATATAGCCATTTAAAAAAAACACATTAAAAAAGGAACCCTACATGTAAAACTAGTTTTATGTCTAATGATGATGATGATGATGATAAAGTAGTGATAAATTTAAAAAATAAGAAAAAACTTGTGACTTTTTTTACCTTACAACACCTTTGCAATCAGTGGGGTGAAAAATTGTGTTTTAGGTTCAAACCTGATCTCAAAACTATCGTAAAACAGTGTTTCAGCCAATAGGCAGCATATTTGAAACATTTTGTTAGGGACCGTATAAATGCATTAAATGCATTGTAAACAACTCTCACTTTCTCAAAAACTGCATTTAACAACAGTGAATGACTTTGTTTACATCTTAAGGATTTAATTATACAGAAATTTAGAAATATTTGTGGAATTCCTCTTTAACAGTAAAGCAAGCAAGCTTTAAATTTCAAATCTGACTGTAAGAAATTTTACATTTCAAAAAATCACAAGTGTCTTTGCACTGGCATTGTACTTCAGTAGAATTCCAGTAGAACTGACCTTTGTGGCATTAGTAGGGAAGTCTAAGGGGCTGACTACGTCAATATCCAGTCTGCTCCCCTTTCCAGCCTTCATGTTTACTTCAGTGACCTGATCAGTGTCCATCTCCTCATCTGCACATAATAGCCAAACACATACAACATCTCAGTAACATGGAGGCTATGCTGATGATCTATATTATATACTATTTGACTCAAACTCACCAAAGTAGTTTATCTCTGATCCAGGACTCCAGCTTCCAGTACATGGTTCAATTTTAATTTTGTGAGGCATTACCTGAAACAGTCATTAATTACTTCTACATGAACTTCAAACCAAAGCTTTCGCACACTGCTGCTATGCTTGATATCATCACAACAGTTTATTCCCATAGTGTGATATCAGTTACCCTGGAATTTTATAGCAGCAATATTCTGTTACAAATGAATCTAACAAATAATGTTTCCCCTACCCACTCAAATATGATTGCTACAGTATGTCATCAATGGACAGCTTTAATACCTCCTTGTGTAATGAAATGCGTTTTTAATATGGCGAGGGATCAAAATGATTAGAAAACAGAACTAAGCCCACACAGAAATCAGAGATTCTTTGGCATTTCTCAGTATATTAACTGAAACAAAGAAAATATGATTTTACTTTGTTCCTTCATACTATAAACTGTAATAAGGGGTGTTCATGAAACCTTTTTGCTCATTCTGAATTCTTCTTCGTCTTTCGGCTGCTCCCTTTAGGGGTCGCCACAGCGGATCATCTGCCTCCATCTTGCCCTATCCATTGCCTCCTCTACTTTGCTCATTCTGAATGATCACTGCTATTTTTATCATTTTATTGCATTGCAATTTTTTTTTACCTTTCTTGTCTCCTCTGCTCAATAAAGTACAGTAACACAATTAAACTTGATATCAGACCTGTTTCACCATAACCTTGCATATATACACACTTTTAAGCCAAAACATCATGACCACCCACAGAAAGCAAATAGCTTTCATTACCTTGTAACAACACCACATGTAAAGGTCTGAGATATATTGGATGGTAAGCAAACAGTCAGTACTCATAAGCAATGTTTTTGATGTGAGAGAAATGAGCAGCTGTGAAGACCTGTGAAGACTTTGACTATGGCCAAATTGATATGGTCAGATGACTGAGTCATCTCCAAAATGGAAAGGCTTGTGGGGTCAACAGTGGTGAGTACCTATAGACACCGGTCTGAAGAGGGACAAACCACAACCTGGCGACAGGGTGTTGCGTGCCCAAGGCTCGCTGATGCGTGAGGGCAATGAAGAATATCCTGTCTGGTCTGAAAAGACAGAAGGGCTACTGTGGCACAAATCACTGAAAATCTTAATGCGGGTTAAGGGAGGAATGTGTCACAACACAGAATGTATAGCACCCTGCTGTATATGGGGCTACATAGCTGCAGGCTGGTCAGAGTGCCCATGTTAACCTTTGTCCGCCACTGAATTGCCTGAATTGAGTATTGCACACTGCTACACTGCACACATTGTACGAGATTGGTTTAAGGAACATGACAGAGAGCTCAAGGTGTTGCCCTGGCCACTAAATGCTCCAGATCTTAATCCAATTAAGCATCTGCGGGATGTGCTGGAACAAGAAGTCCAATCCATGATGGTTCCACCTCACAACTTACAGGACTTAAGGGATCTGGTGCTAATACTTCAGTGCCAGACACCACAGGGCACCTTTGGAGGTTTTGTAGTGTCTATGCCTTGACAGGTTGGAACTGTTTTGGTGGCACGCAAAGGACCAACAGCATGTTAGGCATTAGATCATAAAGTTTTGGCTCATCTGTGTCTTTTCGATTATTATTACTTGCACATATATATTATTATTCTCACTGCAAAAGGACTGCCAGGAACAGATACTCCTCCCCAAGACACAACGATGGAGTGTTTGCAGATAGTAGTGGGAGTATAGGAGCAGTTATAAATGCCAGCCTCTTCACAAATCACATCCACTTTTATACAGCTTCCTTCCAGCGTCTATGAGAAAAAATACATAGATCTGTACATCAAACCATCATACAGTATGAACAATATTTAAAACTGCTGACTAATGTGACCTTCAACACTTTCATTTCAATAAAACTTCAACAACATCTTTTTTTAAGGAGCACTATTAGAAGACATAGTTTATACCTGTATAAAGATTTTGAGCACTCCTTCACCAGCTTGAGTGGCATCAACAGTGAATTCTGCCTGACAGTTCATCAAAACTCCAGCTGGAGAAACTCCTGCACCATATACTTTAACCTTGTTTAGAAAAAAAAATATGTCAAGGATACACCCAACACATCATATTTAAGATACTAATTTCATATATACATTGTTACCTTGTCTGGGCTGAAGCTTTTTTTCTTAGGTGCTATACAAGCCATGAAAGGACTGTCCTCTATTTCCTCATCATCACACATCACATGTACAGCATATTCCCCTGCTTCAGTGGGCCAGAATCTCACAAAGCATGAGCCGTCGTTTTTATCATCACACTCAATTTTGGCCTGAGACGGGCCCTCAATGGCAAAACCTAGAGAGAGTTTGTCCAGAAAGAGTAAAATTTACCTAAATGCTATATTTGCCACAATAATAGTCAACATAACATTGTGGCATATACTGGTGCACTAATCAAGACAAACTCTTTGTATTTGTAATATACTTGGCAAAATAAAGCTGACTCCAATTCTGAAATGGTCTCACCTAGCATACCAGCTACAACACCACTGGCCTCTACAAGGAATGAAGCAGGCATCCCCACAGTTCCTCCTTCCAGTCCAGGACCCCAGGCTCTAATCTTCTGCTGACCAGCTTTGGGCCCAACATGGACCTTAAAAGGGCTGCCATAAATGAATAAATGGCTTACTGGTTGTCAGTTTGTACTAATGGCACAAAAAGCATCATAGTGAGAGTTCTTAAATCTATATACACCGTTTCTACACTTATTGTCCATTTTATCAGCTCCACTTACTATACAGATGCACTTTGTAGTTCTACAATTACAGACTGTAGTCCATCTGTTTCTCTGATACTTTGTTAGCCAACTTTTACCCTGTACTTCAGTGATCAGGACCCCCATGGACCCTCACAGAGCAGGTACTATTTGGGTGGTGGATCATTCTCAGCACTGCGGTAACACTGACGTGGTGGTGGTGTGATAGTGTGTTACACTGGTCTGTGTGGATCAGACACAGCAGTGCTGCTGGAGTTTTTAAACACTGTGTCCAGTCACTGTCCACTCTATTAGACGCTCATACCCTGTCAGTCCACCTTGTAGATGTAAAGTCAGAGATGATAGCTCATCTGCTGCTGCACAGTTTGTGTTGCTCATCCTCTAGTCTTTCATCAGTGGTCACAAGACGCTGCCCACAGGACACTCCTGGGAGGATATTTTTGGTTGGTGGACTATTCTCAGTCCAGCAGTGACACTAAGGTGTTTAAGGTGTCACAGAACTGCTGTGTCGGATCCATTCAGACCAGCGCAACACACATTAACACACCACCACCACATCAGTGTTACTGCAGTACTGAGAATGATCCACCATCCAAATAGTACCTGTTCCGTGAGGGTCCTGACCAGGGTAAAAGGGGGCTAACAAGGTCCATGATGATGACTACATCTGTAGATGATTTCACAAGTTATAATTTTATGGAATAAAAGTCAGCCGTAATAAAACCTACAGAATCATTTATCATTTAAAAGCTTTGTTCTCAAACACTTCAAATACTGAATCTACAAAACAATGTAACATTTCAGTCTACTTGTATGTCTAAGTTCTTCCTGAACAACAATAGTGTGAGTGATTACAAACTTTTAAAAGACAGTGTTCATTTAAATAGAGTTCACAAAGAAGTCCAGAGAATCGCTCAAGACTATTGGCAGTAATAAACCAAATGCTTACATCACCTAGTATAGCAAACTACAACTTCTGGTCATGACTTACAAACATGACATACTTTACAAAACTATGGTTCCATGTTTCCTCCACACTTAAAACTAATCTGTACATTTGTAGTTTTAGTCATACGACTGTGGTTATAGTCTTGTACCTCATGTCACTGTCTTGTCATTACAGCATGTTTCATCCTCCAGTGAGTGACTGCAGCAGAAGATGAATGAAAACTGACCTTTTTGGGATGTGCTTATTAGCCCAGGTAATGTCCACAGTGTAGTCCCCTTCATCACCGGGCATGTATTCAAAGCCGTAAATGCCTTCCAGTACCTCCCTCTGCTTCACCGCTACTTCATTACCAGCTGTCAGAGAGAGAGAAAGACATCATCCATCTAGGACAGAGGAGCAGAGAGGCAGAGATGAGGCCCTGGCTGTCTTTGTAATGATCCCACCTGCGCCCCTTGCAAACAATGTAGCTATATCTGGTGTCTGAGACAATGTACATATGTTGGTTACTGCTTTTAGTATAGGTGAAAATGTTAGTTTGAGCAATGGTAGTCAGTGGAGACAAAATAGCAGATGCGGAGAATGGCTATTGTTGACTCACTGGGCTCGCGAATGTGAACTGCCAGGTTTCCAGGTCCAGCCTTGTGGGTGTCAACCTTAAAGTCAGCCAACTGACCCACTCTAAGGCCTCTGGCCTGCAGCCCTCGTCCAGTGGCACGACAGGCTTTAGGTTTAGGCACTGAAATAAAGGGAGTAGAGTAACAAATATGACAAAAGAAGCTAAACTAGGGTTTAAAGATAACAAGAATGGAGACATAATAGGAAAAACTTCTCCTAAAATACAGTCTTGTTTTTTAACCATAATTAGGTGTATAAAAAAGGAATCAATCCATGTCAAGGGTTGGTGAGTTTGATCCCTGAGGATGGCACAGCCATCTGTGGCTGGGAGGGCATAACAGGGCTCACTTTTTGTGGGTGGGTAGGACGACCCTCTCCCCACATCACAATGCTAGCCAGTGTGGGTGTGTCATAGCCGATGTAAAAGCATTGGCAGTTAGTGTTCTCCTCCAAGCGTGTTGAGCTGTCTAATGGCAGTTTAAAAAGCTGTGCTGGTGCTTCACATGTCTTGGAGGATGCATGTGCTAACCCTCCCAGATTGGTGGCATAATATGATAGTTGGAGACATAACCAGAGGAAGGAACTGGCAATGTCTAAATTGGGGAGAAAACTGGGTAAAAAAGCTTGGCATATTTTTTTATTGTGTATGCTCAGCGTATCTTTTAAACCTGAATTGTGCAGTAATCAAAGCAAGTTGCGGCAACATGTGAAATCTCACTGAGTGGTTTTATAAAGAATCATAATTGAATCAAATAGCTATCCAAGCAGAGATTTACAGCCATGCAAAACAGTGATAACAAAATGAAAGAAGCCTAACCGATCTTTGGTTTGAGTGGAGCTCCAGGTTTTAGCTTGGCCTTGGGGAAAAGGGACAGGTAAGTCATGACTGACCGTTCATCCACACCAGGGTCAAGGATTTCCTCTGGAGCAATGAGCTATATATACAAATAATAAAAGCAAAACATTACAAGGATGGTCTAAGTGTGTTAAGCATATGTCATTAAAATGAGGCATTTAGTAATACAATGGTGCGTTGTGAGTAAATATACCTGCGGTACTCCTAGCCAGTCATCTGCCTGCTGCATGGCCTCCCTGGTGTTAGTAACTCTCTGGACTGCATTCCAGCTCTCCCAGTCTGGACACAAGCCTACACATATGCAAACAATCACTCAGGGGGAGTACGAAATGGCAAAACAACTTCACTACACTTATCTCCATCACAAAGTTAAGCTGTTCCAACATAATCAAAAGAGAAAATATTTGGATGCTCAATTGTTGACTGAAATTCAAATATTACATTCTCTCAACTTGCATGTTGCAAAACTGGGGATGGGACACAGGGAGTGACTGTGCACTTATTTTTAAGCTCTTCCTAGAGGGTCCCTTAAAATATTTACACTCACAACTCACATACTTTTTCTTCTTACATTACATTATTATTTTTGTGCCATTTCTGAACTTTTTCACATGTTGCAGTATGACAATTACAACAACATAGAGGAATCTTTTTCTGGAAAGGCGTTCATCATTAAACCTAAAATGAAGAGTGTAAATAACATAGGGCCTCACACACCAAGTGTTCTTACGCAGATGTTTCTTCTTAAAACCCACTCACACAGTTTTCACAAAGATTCTGACATTCACCAATGTTTTTGTATTTGGGATTTGTTGGTAATAACAGAATCTACACACACTCAAGAGCACAAAGGTGCGAACCGTTCTGCAGTTTAAGAACATGTCATGAATCTGATATAGACTTTTTCTTAGGACCTTTGTCAAGAACAAATTTAACAAAAAACATGGACATTGGTGAATAAGGCCTATTACCATGAGAAAGAACTGCTGAAGGCTTTTTGCTGATTTTTCATAAACACTGCTAGGGACAACCTAAAAGTGCATGGCATATAAATTCTCGAGTTGTTTAGAGGAGGCCTGGCAGCAAACAGTCTTCATGGGAGAACTCTGCATTTAAACTTCACTTAAAAGGTGACTTTGGTACTTTTTTGTGTTAATTTAAAACAGAAGTGCAGAATGTTGCCTTTATTAAAACTGGCACAACTTTACTTTTTATAGAGCTTGTTATTTTGTATTATTGCCATGAGCTTTAGATCATATCTTAATATTATCTTTTTGAATGCTCCAAATGTACCTGGTGCAAGACCATCTACAAGAGCTCCCAATGCTTTGCCGTCCTGCCAGTCCTGGCTGAAGTTGGTGATGGGCAGCTCAGGCACTTTACTCTGGATCCATCCGAGCAGCTTCATTTCCGGGGTGAGTTTTGTGACTGTATCACTGGCCTCATCCTCCCACACAGGAATAGAGATGGAGTAGTGCAGGATGAGAGTCCAGACCAGCCCCAGGATGAGCTTCAGATTTCCATCCACTATAGCCTTACTGTCTGTGGAACATAGTGCACAACATTCTGGCATCAGTCAATTTGTGACTAAAGACTCTTTCATGTACTAATACAAAGCATAAAACACCCCTTTGTCTTTGTGGTTTTATTACCAAGATTTATTTGGTCTGAGGCGGTCATCAGACCAGGGGATTTTATTGATTTATTAAGCTCATTCTTAAGAACAGATAAGGTAATCCAGTTAGCACTTTCTAAACATTTAAAAACATCTGCGACCAAGATAAAATCTTGACATTTCATGCAGCCAAGTATAACTGATGTGAGCGTAAGGGCAGAACTGCTTACGTTACCAGAAATTGTCTTGAGAAATAGACAGCCGATGATGCAATCTGTAGAGTTATTGTTTTCCCAAAGCAATGAAATATGAAGCCTGTTTGAAAAACCTTTAAACACCGAGTGTGTGACCATTCTCTATGTTACACATCTTTTTAAATTCTATTAAATTAATTACAGTATCAAGTTATACCCTTTTTTTCTTCTCATCCTACAGACCAGACAACATACCAGGGATAATGATCCTGATATTAAGAAAGGACTATTTGCATGTTCCAAAGGGCACTTTATATGTTACAATTCATGATTACTAGACATGATTTCAAGAACCTAACAAGCCAGGAAACTAACTTTGTTCAATAAAATAAAAGCATAAAGAAGACAAAGATATGTAAAGTGTAACTCACCTATAGACACTAACTTGATCTTTTCACGGTCCAAAAATTCCAGAGCTACTGAAACGTTGTCCAGCTTAAGTTGCCTAAGTGTGGGTCGTGCATGAAACTTTCTGAACATCCTCTTGTGGCTCAGAACCTCTAGTAAGGAGATGAGGTTCAGGCCATCACTCAGGTCAAAGCGGAGGTCATTTATCTGTTTATCAACACATCTCAGGTGCTCATTGCACCAGCGTGTGAAGGTGTTCTTCTGTATCTTCTTCCATGGTGCATCATCTGATAGGTTAATCTGAGCTGCAGTCACACTGTTGACAAAGTCACTCATCTCTGCCTGCCAAATCACATAGGTGTGATGTCCTCCTATCAAAGAGCATTTATACCAGTGCCTAGGTGCAATCTTCAAATCTGCTGGAGGGAGCCCTCCCTCTTCTTCTACTCCAACCAATGGCCATTATCCTTCATAGCCTTTGAGGTTACATCTCACTGAGAGGACTGATTCTTTAAAACTTGAAATTTCATCATTGTGCAGCCCCCCGCCCCCCCGTCACAGGGTGAAATAACAAAAACAGTGAGTGCAGTTACCTCAGTGTGTAGAGAATGTATTTACTGTGATGAAGAGGTCAGCAATAAGATCCGTGTCCTGGGGGAGTGAAACCCCACCTGTGGTCCGGTCACCCTCTTCCAACGCCTGACATCATCGCTGCTTCTAACCCCCATCGCTGGTGACATTAGACTTCATTTATTCTGGCATAAACGCAGTGTGTTATTACATGAGGCCTATTGATGGGCCCATGTCCTCATGTTTCCAGCATGGGGTAGAATAGGTATGACTCATTTGGGTGGACTCTTATAACACAGAAGCATGCACTTCTTCATGAGAAGTACTTGGAGTGAGGCTGTTGTGTTTTACTGGTGTCAGTGCCAATAGACTTCAATTTCTCTTTTGAACAAGACCATGACAAAATAAACAGCTTCTTAGATTCTTCTGGTGTATATACCACACCATATCATACTCATCCTTAAACACTGCATAGGCTGTGTTTCTCACATGCATATTAAGCCCAAACCTAGATTAAAAAGGACAGTGAATGATGACTCACCATTTTCTAAGCTGGCTTTGCAATTTAGTCCAAAACTAAGCTTAATCAACAGGCAGAAAAGTTGCATTACATAGGGCAAAGATCTTTAAATCTAGACACAGAGTTCAGACAGTACTGGTTTTTGCAGTCACTGGTAGGTATGATTATGATACTATGTGGCCACTTACTTATTGTAACAGTTCAGTCAAAGGGAAACTCCTTTTGTTTCAAATTTTTCCCATAAGGAAATCAGCAGGATGTCAAGAAAGTCATTCAGAGTGGTTTCATGTGAAATGCACCAGCCAGAATAGTTCACAGTGGTGGTAATAGGAAGCAGATGTCTGAAGAGTTTAAAGCATCCAAAAACATGTCACAGGTTAGGTAGTGTAGTTATAAACACACTGCCTGATTTCTGACAGTTTTATGATCATTTTGAGAACTCAGACAATGTGTAGGATCACTGGTGGTTTTAGATAGTAGACTACAAAACTTAGATTGACCCACTTTGAATGGCTTACATGACTTTGGATGACAATTTAGAAATGTTAAAAATCAGTGGACTTGCCCTTTAACTATTACTGATTACAAAACCCAGGACCAGAAGCTGGATTTAAAATCTCCCCTATAAAGACAACTGCATAAAGCCTTTAGCAACATAAATTAAGACTGCCTTACATCACTAGGAATGAACTTCTACACATTTAAGATCAATTACATTTATATGAGATCCATTTTTCAACAGCGGTTAAGCCAACAACTGGTTTCAACATTTTCACTCGCTCTTATCTCTGTCTCGGGGTAAGGCAGACTCAGAAATAATTCTCTAGGGACAGCTGACCAGTGCCTCCATCTGAGGTAATTGCAAAGAGATCTTTCTTCCCATAATTCTTGAATATCAACACCTTCAAACAAAATAACACAGTCCTTTCTCTAAACTGACTCTAATATTCTAATATTAAATATATATTATATTTAACATATTTATATTAAATATATAATATTCTAATCAATATTCTAGGCTACATATTATTTCACATTATATTTAGCAAAATATTAGATTTTATATTATTTATTAATATACCTCATGTGTAACAGATGGTAATGAATGTACAATGAATAACAACAAACCTCAGTTTTCACTCCTTTTTATTTTTATAATCTAGAAAAAACAAAACAAACAAACAAACAAACAAACAAACAAAAAGATATCCGGTCTCAGTCTCGACTCAGAGGGTCGCGGTCTCAGTCTTGACTTCTAACTCACTCACTCAAGTTTAACAAGGCCGTACACAAGGAGGTGTGAAAACAACCTAGTGTTAGCTGAAATGGCAGAGTCTCTTGAGCATCCTGGACATGCAAGAAGCACAAGCTTTCTAAAACCTTTGGAGTACCACATGCTGGTGATTTTACATCAGCGCCACCATCCAACTTCTCATGAATCATCTGCACAGTCACTTTAAGAATCAGGCATTAAGCCTTTTTGCTGTTCTGTATTCTGTACAAACAGACACGTCGCTTCTATTCCAAAGTGAAACGGCATTTAATTGAGATTCATCACCAAAAATTAATAAACTGAAACAGTCTACAAATAATTGAAAGTAGAGCTAACATTAATACTTCACCTTAATGAGCACAGAACCACAAGGGTAACAACAATCCAGTGTCACACAAATCACAAGTCACGTTGTTTTTTTTGTACTTTTTATTATTTTGGTTTTCAGTAAATCTGTACAAGTAACAAACAAATTAGTGAGTGTGTTAAGAGTCTCTTTGAGACAAGTTAGTGCTCTTTATTTTTAAACTTCCTGTGTAGTAGTTGTCAATAACTTAAAGCCTTAGAACAATAATGTACAGTGCATAGACAACGTTTTGACGTCTATATTGAAAATTTAAGACAGAGGTCAGAATTGGCCATCACACAAACACTACATGAGGATGCAGGAGAGAAAAGGCATCTACTTATCGAGCGCGGTTTCATATGGGAGTCAATGTTTCAAATGCATTATTGCTTTTAATTAGGTGAACTACTAAAATAAGCTTAATTTTCATGGTAACACGACCAAAAAGTGAAAAGTGGTTCTCAAACAGGGGGGCACTGAGGACAGGTTTGAGAATCACTGCATTAATGAATGGGTTGACTTCTGTGTGAGTAACAGATTGGTAAGGCAAATTACTACAGTACATACTTGTTTGGCAAAACAAACCAAATAATAAAATCACCGTCTTGCAATAAGGAAAAAACAGCAGTTTCAACTTGTACACCAAAACCCTACAACAATAGAGTTTTTGTTCTTACCTAAACGCCGCAGCAGCTTCAAATCGGATCTGATATGGACTCGATACCCTACACAATTAATCTAATGCCGCTAGCCTTTAATATTGCAAGTACAAGTTACACAAATTCACACGTAGGGCACCTCTTAAAACAAGAGGGCAAAACATCGGTATATTATTGAAAATGTGCGTGCGTATGCATGTGTTTACTGGTTCATCATGCCAGGTGCTCAAGTTGAGGTCTTTGTAAGCATGTAGGCTGTCACGGCAACCGTTACAACAGCGACAGGCATCCACCTGATCCATCTTTCCTGAAATGGCAAGAAGACACACAGATGACACTCCAGTCAGCATTATCTCTTCTGTCTGACCATGTTAAACACACACAGACAAACACGCACAGTGACAGGGGGTGTCAGGAACAAGGGGGACGCCAACGGCGGAGCAGACAGAGTCGAAACACGTGGAAAGCTGGGATGGTTAGAAGAGCTATGAGCTAGGCAGGGCAGCCTACAAGTAAAGACAGTTTGTCAGAGACATTTGTTAACATGGCAAGGGGTAACAGACAGATGTCTGTTAATTATGAGGTAGACCTGGAAGAGGAGGACAAGGAGTGTTTCGAGAATGATCTGCCAATGTGTTTTGGCTCAGGCAAATGCATGACATAGGACGGAGTGTTTTTTTTGTTTTTTTTGGCACAGGCCAAGATGGCTGACGCAGAAGCAGAGAAAAAAGGTGCGAGGGGACGGAAGCACTGTGTACCTTTCTACCACAATGGGCCGAAGCACCAATACAGCAAAGCCAGGACAAGGCCGATGACTACGGCTAGGATGGGCGGCAATAAAGACAGCTAAAGGAGGAAAGGGATAATACAAAAACAAAACAAAAAACAAACAAAAAATCATCCTAGGAAGATTTTAAGCAACTTGATATGAAAGACATGTGCTGAACAGCTTCAAATGGGTCGGAGAGTGAGCCGTTCTCTCTAATAGACACAATACACAAATGTTTTTGAATGGTATGGACTGCACCTTAAAATTTGGTTAAAAAAAAAAAGCTCCAGCACCTGTAACAAGGAACCCAAATTAAAATAAAACGAAAACCTGAACTCAATAGCGCTCTGTCAAACAAAATCTGTAATTTCAGGGACAATACACAGTGTACTGGTGATCATTCCTCTTGAACTGTCCCTATTGTCTGCTCCCTGTTTGGTGTGATGAGAAGTAATGAAGAAATAAAACCCACTTGGTTGCTTTTCTCCTGCAGAGCTTTCAGGGTGGCTTGGCACTGCTTCAGCTCCAAGCCGAGAGATTGCTTCTCCTGCTCTGTCTGCTCACACCTCTCCCTCAGGCCTGACAGCTCGGTCTGTGTCTCCTCGTACTGAAAAATGAACAAAGAGAGCGATAGGAAGTACAGTTAGAAAGTAAATTCTACTGTCCTACAAACTAATCAAATGAAAGCTCATAGCTCATAGACAATTCTGATGTTTTTTCTCCTAAACTTAAAGCAGTCCACACCTACAAGTATTAAGAGACAATAAAGCAGTATTTGGATGGGATTAGTTTTCCACAGGGAGCTGGGATAATGTCGGTTTACCACAGTAAGTCTAATATTTATGATTAATTCATGTGGAATAAGAAATCTCAACTGAATGCACTGTCATTTCCATTATAACTAGATTGAGAATTCACAGCCAACAGTATTGCATAAAACCACTCTTTTTCCTAAAAATCTTACATTTTAATGTTCAGAGTCATGCACTTGAAGTATCTATAGGCTTGATTAGCCACAGAGAACAAGCAAATATTTCTTTGCATGCTTCCATACTTAAGAAACTCCTTTTCCACAGTACATGACATTATTTCAACTGACATGTTGATATAACCCGGAGTTAGATTCAGAGTAGGAAAAAAGTCTTGATATCTTTACTGTGCACAGTCTATAAAAATGACTGACATGTTGCATTCGGTCAGGAAAAATTACTGCAAAAAGGGCTACCGAGTGGCCCAGCCGTCTAAGCATTGGCCCTATCATCAGGAGATCGGGAGTTCAATCCTGGGTGATGCTACAGCCATCCGTAGCCAGGAGAGCACAATTGGCCTCGCTGTCTTTGGGTGGGCAGAATGGCCCCCTACTCCCCTCCAACACTCAACACAATGCTTGTCAGCTCAGGCGTCTGTTAGCTGACGTAACAGATCTGGCAGTTGGAGCTTTCCTCCGAGCGTGTTCAGCTGTTCAATGATGTTGCGTGAGCAGCAGATTGAAAAGAAGCAGTGGCCTCCTAGCATTGATAGCATCATGTGATTGGGGTAGTCCTAACTAGCAGGTGGAATTGAAGACGATTAAATTGGGAAGAAAATTGTGTAAAAATGCAAAATAAATAAATAAATAAATAAATAAATAAAAATTACTGCAAAATGCTAGCAAAAAAGACATTAACCCATCCCCTCATGTTAAACTAATCCTATCTTAATAGTGCTTAAGAGATGCAGAACCATAGTGAAGTGACCAATGTATAAAATGCACAGTGCTACCACCATGAAAGCTCATTTTACAAGTTCTGAAGATAATCAAATTCTAGCTTAACAAGCTAGCAGCAAGAAATAATGCAACTTACATTCTTCTGTGTGCCAGTCAACTGTGTTGTCCATAATACCATCAAACAGGTCCTACCTCTTTTTGCAGCTCTTTGGTCCTGCTGCTACTCTGCTCCAGCTGGCTGTTTACTCTCTGGTGCTCGTCCTGCAGAGTGCTCAGCCGCGTTTGCAGGTCAACTTGTGTCTTCTCCAGGACCTGCACTGTACTGGTGAGATTCAAGCTGTGCTTCTTGCAGCTGAAGGGAGCCAGAGGAGGGACCAAACACATATTAGATAAAATCATGACATCCTTACTGTATCGTTGTACTAACATGATTAGCAACACTGAGTTGGATTTAGTTAAAGGTGATTTACTACACTTCTTTAACTGTTTGAGCTTAGACACATTATGACTCAAAAGATTGTCCCTACATGCCTGCAATAACACAACAGGGTACATAATAGTGCATTCAGTCAATAAGGTGCCAAAATACAAATTTCGCTACATGTGAGCTAACACTGCTGCACACTGAATGGACATGATAAAACAAGCAAATACAACCAAAAACAAAGCAGGAAGCTTTGCAGAGTGTGGTAGTTAGGAGCTGGTGTTATGTTTTGTGTTGAAATTTAATGGCAGACTTTTCAGCGGCACTTTTTCAGTGCACAAGACTGATATTTCAAATCAATTCAGTGACATTTCACAGCAAAATATACAAAAGCGTATCAGGTCTGGAACCTTCTGATGTGGCACTAGTCATAATAGCAGCAGGTTTTAAAAAATTAATTCATTTCCATCAGTTGCTAATATGGGCATGATGCTGACTACAGAATGACGCACGATTCAGAGGTCTATTAGAATGTACTGCATGGTGATCCTTAAAAAAAAAAAAAAAAAAAACTGAAACAGGGAAACCATCCAGGTTTACCCCCTCTATTAATGACTTTGTCGGCCGTTCAAGCTCAACTTTCCTGTGTTAAGTTTGTAATTTCAAAGGTTTATAAGTTTACAAGGACTGAGTACACCATAAAGTACTGCATTTCTCAACCAATGAGATGCATGAAGACTGGTCCCTGCATCATTAAGGGGCGGTGCATAGAGTGGTGGAGGCGGACCTGTCCAGTTCTTTCTCCAGCTGCTGCAGTTTGCTCAGGAGTTGGTCATTCTCAGTGCGCAGGGTGCTGCATTCGCTCTGCAGGCTGCTCTTCTCCTTTTGCTGCTGCACAGACAGATGCTCTCTCTCTGACCTGAGAGACACACACTCCCTCTGCAGGCTCTCATAGTCCCGCTGCGCCTTCTCCAGCTCAATCGCTGAATCACGCACACACACAAAAATACAGACGTTAGCACATATTCCATCCAAAACACACACTCACAAGCACAGGGGAATATACTCAAGCAAAAGCGCACAGACACACTCAACACAAACTACTCAGTTACATAACTGCTGCAGAGATATGAGTCATCGTTCTTATGAGCGTCACATAAATACAAACATTCCTATGAGTGTCGTATGATGGTCTCTTTGCTCTTCATGTCACTTCTCTGACTTGCACTCACTTGCAGCTTTCTGTACAAGCCATATTTTTTCAGCGAAATGTAATGGGTGTGGAAGACACATAAGCTAGCCTTACTTTCGTGTTTGTGGGACACAGAATCAATACAGCCAATCAATGATGCCCATTTATCAGCCCTGCAACCACAGAAGTGCTTCCACTGCTCTGCCTGTACAAGAGCCTAAGGTTTTGCAATATTCATAATCTTTTTTTTTTACATAGTCAGTTTTTTTTAACAGTATGCACTTTATTGTTCAATAAAACAACATTTCCTGGATGTTAACAACAACTAGATTTTTACTAATGTTTGAGGTTTAAATTGACAGTTCCCTTGTTCTTATTTATTTAAGCCAACTTTTCTAGCATTATACTACTCATAATGGTGGCTAAAACCACCTACAGTACAATTAGGCAAAAATAGGGATGGGCGATACAGCAAAAATAAAAATAAGTGTAATACTTTAACACATTTTCATGATAAACGATATGCGAAATATGACATTTGATAGAGTGGAACAGACAGAATGCACCAGCATTTGCAACAGTAGTGTTACATTTAAAAAAATCTCAAAAATATGTATCTTTTTTATGCAACATTTCACATCCTATGCTACACAAAATCTATTTAAACAGGATTAATTGCACTCCCTCTAATGAAGCATGGTCAGGGTTCTGAAACACATGTCCACGATATACCTAGAAAAGCTCCAGTTTATCATTCTGAAGATAAAATTTCGTAATGCTGCCTACCCTCTAGGTAAAGAAGTTTACAGTGTACATCGCTGTGGACAGTACCTTGCTGTTTAGCAGCTTTGTCCCTCTGCTGGTTCTGCTTCTGGTGAGAGGCATGCAGGCCTTCAATCTCACGCTCGTACTTATTTGCCGCCAGCTGCCATTTCTCCAGCTCAGTGGTCAGCGTTGCTAGGTTGCCCTTTAGGGCGCTAACCTCATGATCCCTCTCAGCTGCTGTCTTCTCCATTGTGCGGCGCAACACCTGTACCTCTTCTTGAGCCGCATGCACTTCCTGTCTCATACTGAAGATGGTACTGTCCTTCTGATCCCTGAGATGTTCCATGTCATCCTGTAATTTCTGAAGCTGAGCTTTACAAAGGCAGAGAAGAAACAAATGATACATTAACAATACATCCACATTATATATGTACACACTGCAGCCCGCCAGGTATGATGAATCAGCGTGTAATATGCTACAGTTAGAGAGATCTTACTTTGAAGGCTTTTCATCTGCTTTGCTGACTCCTCTGCCTGCTGCTTGCTGGCCTTCTTCTCCTCTTCAAGAAGTCCTGTAATGTGTTGCACAGACCATCAGGAGGACATAATGACAACAATAAACTGATAATTAATTTAAGCACTGAAGTAGGTTTATAAAGAATTATATTGTTAGCTGTTGTTAAGCACTGAGCCGAAGATCAAAGTGAGAGATACTAAGCCTACCACCTTAAGATAATTTTGGCACTATGACCATGATGCATAGATCGTGAACGGTTTAGCTTTTTGGGTAAATGTTATGGTGCTGGCTTGCTTAATTAAGACAAGAGAAATAGGTAGATCATAATACTGATAGATAATCACAATAGTCTCCTAGAAACATTCTGGCTCCTGTTACCCCTAAACCTGAAGCGTGTTATGTTAGTTTGGTTAAGGTTTGTTCTTGGCTGTCAACATTCAATTCTAGCCACACCACAACAACCAATAGACACGTACTGTAATTTTGTCAATAATTATTTAAAAGGTGTTAATTAACAGATTATAGTTTCTTGAAAATGAAGTGATAAACAATATTGCTTATGTGGCTAATTTTAGGGCGGGCAGGACTAACAGCCTTTTGAGAGCCGAGTGTCAGCTTTTGTTTATGGGCTTAGCCAATGGATGTGACTCACTGTGTGTGTGTGTGTGTGTGTATATATATATATATATATATATATATATATATAAAAAAATTCCTTGTACATCTAAGTCACTTGACAAAGTAATTCTGACCATTCTAAATCCAAACATGGACCTTCAAACCTGAGGGGAATGGCCCTTGTCCTATATATGCCATGCATGCCTTTTACCTTGTAGCTCTATACACTTCTGTTTTCCCGCAGTGGCCTGGTCATGGGCTTCCTTCAGCTCCTGGTTCAGGTGCTGAATCACCTTTTCCGACTCACTGGCCTCCATGGAGCTCCGACTCAACTCATCTAGGCAGACACATATATTACAGCTTTGGTGAATTACTTCAAGCATAGCCAGACTCACATTTTTCACATAAAGAAACTATATCAGAGACTTTTATGGATTATAATGGATTGAACCAAATCATGAGGTTATCTTACTTAGTGTGCTAACTCAGAGCTTAGATTACCTGATTGAACCAAGGAATCCCGTTTTGTGAAATACCACCCTGATGTTTGGCCACCACTGACTTACTTTTTTTTTTTTTAATCTTGACACATTACCTGGCAGTTCTGCTCTCCTCCAGAGTTCAAACTCAGACTGGCCATAGGTTAAATTTAGACTGGAAGGAAGTGCAAGATAATTTCCCCTGAGGTGGGTAAATGGGTCTATTCCATAAATTAATAACTTGACCCAGAATAGATTTACCCTAAAAACATTAAGTCACGAGCTCATTTCTAAACTAGGGCCCTTGTCACTATTAAAGATGAACAGCCTTCTTTTTTACAAGAAACTGTCTAAGAAATGCAGTCAGAAGTAGCCTGTACTTACCACTGACGCAAACCACAACAATACAAGCCATTTCACAACACATTTACATGCCTTCATTTCTACATAAAGGTTTTTTAGCTTCTGCTTGGAGGGCTCTCAATAAGTAGCACAGAGTTCTTCTAAAATTGGGTTGCAGAGAACCAGGCCATTATATCGACTGCTCCAAAAAGACATGACCTCATCCTGCAAGCTCAAAACACATTCAAGACTGTGCACCATAAATGGTGATTTTAGGGAGATATCAATGCATGCAGATGCAGGAATTCAGGAAAACAACACTGCACATATCCTGCATGAGTCAGCTGTAACAGGCGAGCCAAACACACTGTCCATGCCAAACATGCCCTTCAGAAGTTGCAGGGAGGGTGACAGAGTGAGGACATTAAGGATTCATGAATTCCTGGGTTGTATAAGTCTCAGTCTCATGCTCATCGGTGCCACTCTGGATCAGGCACACGACCTCACTGCAGTGTGAGGACACATAGGAACACTCTGGCCTATATTAGTGCTCTAACGGTACACATGAGCATGACAGACAGACAGATAGACAGAAAAACGGACAGACTGACCACAGATAAAGTCAGATGCATAGATGGCAAGAGGCATGTCAACAGGCATATCATTCCTTCTGAAAGACAGCTGGTCATGCATTGCGTCAAAGAAAAATGTGATCCTGTATTCATATCTGTAGTAGACAGAGTACTGTATTCATCTCATCAATGCTGCGCCGCAGGCATTATGTTCCATGCATAAATCCGTACAAGATGTATTTTACTGGCAACATCAAATCAAGTAGAAAGCTGTACTAGATGAATAATGGCTACTATCAGTGTACACTGTGTGCTTTCATCACCTCAAATAGGCTACATAACCTGCATAGTTCAGTACACAGAATGCCCTTAACAGTTTGAGAGTATTTAGCCAGCACATTTTCTTTCTACCTTATATAGACAAGCTCTCTTTGCAGCCTCTCTGGACCAAAGAGTGCACTGACAGATACTTTAAACATAAGCTTAGAAGAAGCAAACTATAGTCAGGAAAACCCTGGTACACACATGAAGTGATAAAACTACATTCTGTTAGTCCAAAAGCTGTAGTTACACTTCAGTTACCTTTTATTAGTGACACTTTATTCGGGGGATCCTTCAGTTGTTGACCCTCCATGTTCTCTTCTGTAACAGAAGACCAAGAAAACCAAGTGCTGTAGCTTAGTTACCCTTACTAGCTTAAAAAAACTTTCAAGTAAGGGTGGTCATTTAAAAACTACTGGTAATTAAACCGACGATGGTACAACTACTTTCAAATGTGATCATATTTAAGCATTACCCGGCCTGTTTTTGATGAAACTTAGTGATATAGCCAAACATGCTAAAATGGCTAACAGTCAGCCGTTATGAATCAAAGGTTAATGACAGTGACACAAATAAATCCGTTGACGACAGCAAGTGACAACTGGTGTATCACTGATGCTCAACATTACGTAACACCAATTATATAATATGCATAACACTGCGTTTTTATAACGAAATTTAAACAGCACACGACAACGCTGAACGCTGATAATCAGTACTAAAAGTTACCTGAAGCTGCAGCGCCGTTTGCCGATGCTGAGGAGGAGCAGCGTTTCGGGTCTTCAAATCTTTCACACATTCGCGTTTCTGAGGAGATGTTGGACGATTCCATTTCGGGGAATGGGAGAGGCAGCTAGCACAAGTGTGGTGTTCGTAAAGCAGAGCTTAAGTTTCTGACTTCGAGCCTGGGCTGATATTTGTGTTAATAAGAGTTAAATAAAAAAGCGCCCCTTGGGTTGTTGTTATGGAACATCTACGAAGGTTTCCGTTTAGATCTTCACTGCAAGTCTCCCCTGAAACCGCTCATTCGTAGGTCTCGCTTGGCCCACATGGTCATGCATCCGAGCACAGGCAGCCAAGGGAGGCTGCAGCTGCGTGCCCGCACAGTCAGGCCCTTTGTTTCACTGCCCGGGGCGAAAGTGATGCACTCGAGTGGGCTCCATCTTACAAGGTGGTCGCTTGTATGCATGTGTCCCATGACCCTCCTATGTCATGAGGGCTCGGTGTCATTGGCGTTGATATATGCATAATCAGAAAAGTTTGTTCCTTGGTGGTTAAAAAAAAAGAAACAGGAAGAAAGCTCTGTTTTTATGAGCCATTATTATTCATTATTTTTAGTTGATTTTAGAACGGAATGATCACACTGGGCATTACAGTAAATACCTCAAATAAGAGAAAGTATCAGCCATTTTTTGCGCCTTGGTGCATGTGAAGTGTCCCATGGCGTCATCTCTAAATACACAATTAGTGTTGCCCCAATAAGCAGCGTGAGAGCACTGGCGACACTTAACTACTGGTCTTTGTTGTGATGGCTTTCTGAATATAGTGTCACGTTAGGCTTTTTCAAATGATTTTGCTCCTTGCTGCATGTAAAGCATCTATTAGATACCAGCTCTAAATACTGATAAAACCTACACACTTAAACTGATGGTTCCTCAAGGTTTCTTCAGTTTTATGGTTTTAAACAGAACCATGAACGCTCAAGGAATCCGTTGCATGATTACTGTGTTCTTTGCATCATGAAAACATTCTTCAGAATGTGCTGAAGATGGTTCTGTATAGAACCTTTTTTGAAAAAAAAAACTTAAAACACACTTTAAAAAAGATGGTTTCTTGAAAAGGTAATGGTTCTTTTCAGAATCGTGTATTCCATATAGAATCATTTAATTCATAAATTTGGTGAAATGGTGAAATGGCTGATGGAGAATGAGTTCTAAATTGATCAATACTGAACCTTTTTGAAAATGGTCCTATATAGCTACAGAAAGGGTTTGTCTATTGTTACAAGCTTGACCTCGTAACAACAGCAAAACCATTTTGGTGCTATATAGAACCATTTTCAAACAGGTTCTATATGCAACCATAGAACACTTTCTTATCAGTCTGACTAATCTTTTCATTAGTGCTTGTTTAAGTATTTTAAAATCAGGGCACGACATATAGGAAATATGCTCCATTGCCAAACTCAATTAGCAGCTTCTTTGCAAACACTGAAGTTCCAACTAAGGCCTGAGTAGCCTGATTAATCAATATGATGATAAGTTATTAATCCTATTGTTACTGAGCTCTACTAAAGCCCGAGTAGACGGATAAATCAGGGTGAATCAGTTATTAAACTCAGTGTTACTGAGCTTTACTAAAGCCTGAGTAGACTGATAAATCAAGGTGATAATCAGTTATTAATCTCAGTGTTACTGAGCTTTACTAAAGCCTGAGTAGACTGATAAATCAAGGTGATAATCAGTTATTAATCTCAGTGGTACTGAGCTCCGCCAAAGCCTGAGAAGACTGATAAATCAAGGTGATAATCAGTTATTAACCTCAGTGTTACTGAGCTCTGCTAAAGCCTGAGTAGACTGATAAATCAAGGTGATAATCAGTTATTAATCTAAGTGGTACTGAGCTCCGCTAAAGCCTGAGTAGACTGATAAATCAAGGTGAATCAGTTATTAAACTCAGTGTTACTGAGCTTTACTAAAGCCTGAGTAGACTGAAAAATCAAGGAGATAATCAGTTATTAATCTCAGTGTTACTGAGCTTTACTAAAGCCTGAGTAGACTGATAAATCAAGGTGATAATCAGTTATTAATCTCAGTGGTACTGAGCTCCGCTAAAGCCTGAGAAGACTGATAAATCAATGTGATAAGCCAGTTATTTATCTCATAATTAATAAAGCTCTTGTCATAATCTCTTTAACAGTGGACATGTTTGCATTGAGTGATAAGCTTAGCATAGGTGTTGTACTGGACTCCTGTTTGGGGGATTGTGGGGGCAGCAGTGGACTGAAGCAGGTGGTGAGTTTTGTTTTATTTAAATGGTAAGCAAATTTTTTCACAAAACATATTAACTGAAGAATTACATCAAGAAAACTATTAACCAGTAAAAGTTAGGAATTAAGTAAAACTAAATTCCCTGTGCCTTATTCAGATATGTTCTAAATTTATTCTGAATATGCTACTTTTTATGTATTGCAATTGAATACATTACTCAATACTTTTAAGACAGTGTATTCAGTATTCAGTCATCACTGCTTGTGCAACTTATAGACAAAATTACTTTGTCATGCTTGTAAATACAACTGGAAACAATCTTAACACTTTTTATCTTGCGTTTACTCAGGCTCTCTTTCAATAAACATTGATCAGTAGGACACAGTTCTTGCATCAGTTTCCTGTTTGCCTTTTTAATAAATGAAATTACAAGCAGGGCAAAGGAGATGGACAGACAGGTAGAGATGCAGACAGACAGGCATGTGCACAGCCAGAGAAGGAGAGAATGACAGAAATATGTAATGTTTCGTATTGTATAATAAAAAGACTTACTTACAAAACTCTTACCTCTAACCCACTCTTCCTCCTGGCATGATAACAAAGAAAAATAAAATAAAGAGAATAAAAGCAAGTGACTACTAGCCTCCATAGTTGCCATGGTTACTGCGCAAGCCCATGTCTTATTCACAGCACAGGCCTGTTTGATTGTGTCCTCATAAATGGCATTGGCAGAAGGAAGAAAGGGGAAAACACAACCTGTACTGAAGATCCTGGGCCTGAGATGACCTTGTCCTCTGCTGTCAATATCTGTATGAAAAGGATGAGTCACTCTCCATAAATCTTATTAATATCTCCCACTTGCTGATTTTACATGGGATTGGGGTGAAGCTGCCGCCTGCCACAGCTTTTCATGCTCTTTTAATAAAGAGCTGGACCTCAGAGGATTTAAAAGCCCCTTACCTGAAAAGATTTTTAGGCTTGGATCATCAGGCTCTCTCTCTCTCTCTCTCTCTCTCTCTCTCTCCCTCCCTCTCCCTATTTCTCTTTAACATCCTCTTTAATCTGTAGCTGACTCTTACATAATGGATACATACAAAATGACCATTTGACATAAGAGCTTATATCTTTGATGAATGGCCTGATATGTTTATTCATTTAAACTGAGCCAGAAAAATCAAAAGTAAGTAAAATATGCACAAGGGTTAATAATACAACTCAATGTGTGGACCATTCTACTCATTTAGCTTAAACTGCAGTCCCAGAATATAAATGCAGTCCCAGAATATTTATATAAATATAAATATAAAGTGTTATGTTGTGAAGGCTGTCCCAAACCCTAACCCCTAATTTTCAACTAAATGTGTGAAAATGTTACTTTTTGTTGCATTATTTTCAGTGTTGTTTTTAAATATATCTTTTTTACTTCTATTAAAGGATGCTTGAAAGTTTTAGATTTATCATAGATTTAATTTTTAGTTTTAGGCCTAAGATAGAAATGTAACTAACGATATATATATATATATATATATATATATATATATATATATATATATATATATAAAACTGTTGTTGGAAGAAAATCTTGTATCTCTATTTTTGATGTTTTTCAGTTTTTGACATAACTTGAAAATAGCTGTCATCCTTTACATTGTGTGAAAACTGCATGATGAATGGACCAAAGTAAATGGCCCAAAATGACTTCTTTCCAAGTGTGGCTCCATTAACGTACATTAAAAGTAAAGTAGATTTTTCCCTTCTCCTATAAAGTCACCATTTTGGAGATATGAGGTTTTCTTCCAACAACAGCAATGTATATATATATATATATATATATATATATATATATACATACATATATAAAAGAAAATACAGTCATATGTAAAACTTCCATTAAATTATGTTGTGTTGATTTCCCTGCAAATTTTGCAATTTATTTGCTGGACTTAAGAATAAACATATAAACATAAAACATTAAATGTGCCCCAACTGTGCACAGGCCACATTTTTACATTTAATTTTTTCCCAACATGTTAAATTCAGCAAACAAATAATAACTGCAATAAAATATGCAAAACTGTGTTTTGTGGAAGATGCGTTAACTTATTTACACTTAGAAACATGTAATTTGATAAGGGGCACAAACTTTTGCACACCATTGTATTTCTGTAGTAATACCTAAATGAACGAAATTGCCTAGTTGGAACTGCATTAAATGTCCAGAGGATTATGTCTTTTTCACAATACACAATTAATCACAATTAATGTTATCTATTAGAAATTATTCAGATTTAACCAGAATTTATATTTAATTATGCTAACCGATCTAGGCTTATCATCAAAATCATTTTATCTGTACAGTATTTGTGCTGAAACAAGTTGAAACGCAACGAACTGAATTAGATAATTAATGAAAGAAAGGCTAATTAAAGAGATTAAATGGAGTTTGAAGGTAGTGCTGAGTCTCTTAAGGGGAACAGCGTAAACCTGGACGACCCAATGTGTTCCAGCTGGGCAAAAGCAGACTAAAGCCAGCAGAAAGGCTGATCGGGGTTGACGACAGACACACGGCTGCTGCATGACTCAGAGAGAGGCCATGTGTGTGCGTGTGAGTGTGTTTCTGGTCCAGGGCCGACAGGTAAATTGTCCCGGTGAGGGGGGTAGCTCTGCAGGCTCCTGCTGTGAGGTGAGAGGGGAGAACAGATGGCAGGAAGGACAGACAGAGGGAAAAACAGTGTCAAGAGAAGAAGCCTGCTATCTCTCTCTCACACACACACAAAAGCACAGGGTAATTTTCCCCTTACCCCAAATGTACTCGATCAACTAAGACGTCTGATTTCCACAGCTTCCTTGGAGCCATGAGGCTAATGTAGCTAACAAGTAACTGGAAGTTTATGTATGTTTGCATCACACAAAACAAGTGTTAGCAAGTCTATCTGACATTATATACTTTTATGACACTGCATGACATTCTGATATATAACTGAACAGACAAAAAGCATTTTACTGGGGGTTAGCTAGTTTGGTCGTCGGTGATGCCACAGCCATCCGTGGCCAGGAGTCCAAGAGGGCATAATTAGCCGAACTATCTCTGGGTGGCTAGGATGGCCCTTCTTCTCCCACGCCTCAACATGATGCTGGCCAATGCAGGCAACTGTTAACTAACATAACCGAATTAGCAGTTAAGCAGGCCTAGTTGTCCAATGATGCTATTTTAGTAGCAATTTAAAGGAAACAAACCCAAAACACTGCAATTGCGCATGCATGCATAGATCCATGAGGCTGTAGGATGTCCCATTTCTCATTTTAGTGATCATAGGGGTGCTCATCAGTGCTCTCTATGCACCCTTAGCATGGCATTTGGTAGCTATGCGACCTATTACCCAAAATGTCTTGGAAGACAGGTGAGGACCAGTCAGACTGGGTGGTTCTTGTTTACATGATTGAACTGAAGAGAAAGTTGGGTAAAAGAAAAATGGACAAAAGTACATAGCACAGTTACAATAGTAGCAGCAGCTATTGTTGACGTCTGAATAACGTCTTTAATTTTGTCCATTTTTATAGATACCAATATGTCATGCAGTCATAAACCACATTAGCCTATTTGACATTACTTTACAACTTGACAGTAAAATTGTGTGATGACTAGCTTTCTATTATGCTAAATGGTGTGCACAAACATGAGTTCTAGGTTCCCAGGGTTCTATGTTCAGCTCTTTATACATCAGAATTCAAAATGATGCAATAAAGACACATATGGAAATGTTCCTAAGTAACATCATGGATACATTCAAGGTCATAGGGAACAATGGGGGAAGATTTTTCATTAGGAACTCCCTTGTCTTCAGCTATTCCAATTAGCCTGTAAGCTAAATAGCTTGATTACTTTTAATTCAAGTTAGCAAACTTTGTAATTAAAACCATTTTTTTTGAGAAGTCAGACTGTAGAATACATAAATCTTTTGAATAGTTGCTTTGTCTGGTTTAAGTGTGGTACACTGCCCATTTTTATTGTTGCTAGTTCTGTAGCTCATTCCTAACTAGCACGTTTGCCAGGTTTGGTTGTTCAATCTGATTATATTTTATTTATTTATTTACTGAAGATGAGACATCACAATATGTATTTTGGAAATAAACGAGAAGTATAGACATTACTTTTATATTTATGTTGACATGACTGAGGCAGCCTGGGACAACAGTTCAGTGAGGGGGCTTATAACCCTGGGAATGTAGGACTGTGTCTAAAAACTGCAAAGACAGAACACTGGACCTGAGGATCATAGGGCCCTAAAAACATAGGGCTTGTTCCAAGTAATTTAGATGAGGAAATCAAGGCCTGGAGAATATGGGAATGACCCCTATATAACAAACTAGCCTGTGAATCTTTCAAAGATTCCAATCAATGCACACACCATTTTGATCTGATCATCATTTATTGTTCAAACTACATTGACTGGAAACCTTAACGTGTACGTAAGTTAGCTTCCATTCTGACCAAATGAACACATTGCACACCACTACCATGAGTGTCAGAACTGCCCTGGTAAAGGTTTTATCACTAGTCATTGCCATGCTGTGTGTTATTGCGATAATGAGTTACTGATGTTATATCTTGTAGATATATAGAGGCTTACTGAATATGGTATTGAGGGTATTTAACACCTACATGAGTTATCATACAGCAGTCTTTCAAACAGGACCTCTCTATAGTTACACTGGCTTTACTGTAAATTCTCAAGTAGTGCTAAGCGCTTCTATTAGACCTAATATGTTCCACCTAGTCAAGAGGAAGGGGATTTATCAGGTCTGGTACATATACGTTCATATAAAAAAAATTCATAGTGATGCAATATTTCAGATATCTCTGAAATTAACAAAAAAAAAGGAAAAACAAATTTTCTTTTATATTTTTGATGCATTTTTGATATAGGTTCTGTAGTTATGTAATACTTGCAGGTTGTTAAATAGTAAAATGTGTGGCCATGTAGTGTATGAATCTATATCTAAACAACTATAGCAGCAAACTGCGTTTTTTGAGATGATGAGAATTTTAAAAGGAATTCCTGAATCTACTGTACTTGTAGTATTTGAATTACTTAAAAAAAAACTACAGTAGAGTTACGTAGCACTGTACATGTAGGGTTTGTTTTGTTGTTCCTTTTGTACTTTTCATATTCACATTGTTACTGTCAGTGATGTGTCAAGGCTGACAAACTATTTTGCTCCTTTGGCAGTCGTCATTTTTTTTTTTTTTTTTTTTTTTTTTTTTTAGTAATTGGCATATCAGTAACCACTACTGTCCATGGATTCCACTGCAGTTGAATGACACTGTGACTTTTGCGCTGCTGTGTAAAAAGAAGAACCATATTTTCAGACCAGAGTGATCACCGCCAGTATTGAGTGACCCAGTGATCACAGTCACTACTGTTTCACAGTTTTTTTTTCTGCCTTCTTGGTTCATGTATCTCTTGGATATTCATAGAGTGCATTTCCACAGTACTTGTTTCCAGCCATTTGAGTGCTTGTAAAGTCTGCCCTAGCTGTGGTCCTTTGAAAGGCGATTTCACAGTTCAATGCTCTTTCTTCGTCTATGGAAATTCCATTTTACAGTTTAATGCTCCTTCTTTGTAGGCTTCCCAGTCCTGGTCCTGGAGAAGCGAGGTGCGTCCAGGGTTTTGGCTCCAGCCTGGGATTAAACACCTGATTCAGCAGATCAGATCACCTCCTGCCTTCAAACTTGACGCCGATCAAGAGGTTTAGTGCCAGTCAGGAGTAAGACCGAGAGCACAGTGCAGCCTTCCAGAATCAGAAGAGGCAACCCTTCCTCCGTTAGTCTTCCCTGGTCCTTTGCAGGTCTGTGATTTTCCCCATAGGTGGCGCCACTACTTGCCCCTTAAAGGCTGTTCTTGTCGGGCAGTTCTGCCTCGGGTGTGCGTGGGAAGTAGACGGTAGTCTTGTGCTCCTCATAACGGTCGATGTGCTTGAGATGGACCACCATGTGCAACGCGTAGGCCAGCACCAGCAGCAGAATCAGAGATGTGATGAGTCCCATCAGAATAGCCGGCGTGAAAAAGGTGGCGCAGTCGCTGGCTGAGGCGAATTTGTTGGACTGCACATTGAAGGCCTGAATCTGAGGATAAGACAGCCATATCTTTAGGTCCATGTAGTTAGAAAAAGCAACATTTAAACACATTCTTAGACACACTCAAGTGCTTTACACATATAAACTAAAATACCAACAGCCCAATTCTCTGTCATTAAATCAATCAGATCAGGTTAAATTCTTTTGGACATGAATGCAACCATCATGAAATCTCAAATTTCA
This sequence comes from Pygocentrus nattereri, assembly GCF_015220715.1. Taxonomy (NCBI): domain Eukaryota; kingdom Metazoa; phylum Chordata; class Actinopteri; order Characiformes; family Serrasalmidae; genus Pygocentrus; species Pygocentrus nattereri. The sequence goes on from NC_051219.1 coordinate 38,610,544, forward strand.
ATAAGACTTAGTCAGATTTCACTACTTTTATATTCTTTTCAAAGAATAAAAAACATGACAGCCAGATATTTTGGTTGAGCGTGTCATTTACTGAATATGACTGTATATGTAGTGCTAGATGACCGGCTATACTGGTATTGGTTTCACACACTAATTTTTAGTTGTATTAGTACTAATGAGGAGAAAAAACTAACAAAACACTTCATTCCAAAAAGGTCACATCCAGTTTGTAAGAGATTCTTTAAACACAGAGTAGCATGGGTTCAGTACAGATCCAGCAAAGGTTCAGACACTTTATTAATACAATCCTAAATATTCTCCAGTACTGTGACACTGTACTATAGTTGGAAAATATCACACTATTGAATTTTTATTAAATGCCACCCAGCACTACATTCAGACAGCTGAAAAATTAGGAAAGGAAAAAACAACATAAAGTGTCTTAGTAGATGTTGGGCTACCATGAGCTACCAGAACAGATTTGATGTGCCTTGGCACGGATTCTGCAAATGTCTGGAAATGTACTGGAGGGACAGAACACCATTCTGACCCTTCCCTGCAAAATGGCCCCCACAGCATAACAGAGCCCCTTTGCTGTAGGGGTCAAGTACTAAGGCCTGATCAGTTCTCTTGGCATATGACACACATGCATTCACCCACACAATATTTTAAAGAATGACTCATCCCTTTGTTCCACATCTCTGTAGACCAGTGCTTATGGTTTTTGCACCACTGATCTCTCAACCGTGCATTCATCTTCATAATGAGGGGTTTATGCACTCCTTCCCTACTATATAATCCTGCTCTATGTAGTTGCTGATGAGCTGTTTTTGCTGACACAGTCTGACTACATTCTCATGACAGTTACCTGAGGAACAACTGCTCTTCTGTTTTCCCTTACAAATTGCACTAATTTACAAGTGTCATGGTCAGTGAGTTTGTCCTTTTTAAACACAATTTCCGACCCTATTTATAATGTTTTTCCCAAAGATCTAAATGTAGATGTGACTTTGAAGTCTCTGCCATCTATGCCACCAATAATCTGCCCTCTTTCAAAGTCACTTAGATCTTTTCTCTTCACCTGCTTAGCATTTTAACACATACCACAGAGCATAGTAGGATGTTAATAGCTTAATTACTTATCATGCAGTACAACTTTCTGAAAACATCTGCATTTATATTCATTCATTCAGGTTTTTCACATATCTTTATACAGTATATTGTTATATAGATACAGTACTGTGCGAAAGTCTTAAGCACCCAAGAGACATTTTCAAAATCTGTTCATGTGTGTAGTTTGTGTTTATTTGCTGAGAAAACTGTTAATATTTGAATAAACAAAATTCATAGAATATTAATTAATAATTATTATTTGAATGTATATATGTATATATATATAAAGATAAATATACATATATATATATATATATATATATATATAATATATATATATATATATATAAAGTAAATAGTGAGGAAGCCCAGTATTGTATGTAGTTAAAAAGCAACTGCTGGTTTGACCAATCAGTGCTTCATTAAATTGTGCTCATGATGTAACTGATGTTCTTAAGTCTCTGTGGTGGCTGTGAAGGTGTCAAGCAAAAATATGGACCCAAGAACTTCTGAATATGACTTTATTCTAATGTATATTGTGATGAACTAAATTTGTTAAAAATTTGCTTAGATGCCTAAAACTTTTACACAGTACTGTATATATATATATATATATATATATATATATATGTGTGTGTGTGTGTGTGTGTGTGTGTGTGTGTATGTAATTATAGCTAATTCTAACATTCCAAGACCTTTGCAGCTGAATCATCACCTGCATACATGCAATGATACATTGATGCCATTTTTCTATCCTTTGGAAAATTCTGTAATAAGAACCACATAGTAAGCAGTAGCCTGCGCTGTACCTACCTGGAAGTCAGTAAAAGTGATGTGCCAGTTTGCAGAGCTGTCGGTGTGCGAGCTGGGCACCAGTAGAGTGTCATATTTCTGTAAGCTGCTGACGTGCTGGCAGTGGTAAGAATAGGTGGCGGGGGCGTACACCTCCGTGGCATTGAATGTGGCTTCGTGAGTCCAGTTGTAGTGGATATGAACACTGTCCAAAGTGAACCAGTTCTGACCTGCTGACTCGTAGAACGTGTTGGACATCTGGAGCCTGTAGGAAAGATCAGGGATGGTCATAAAAACATGTGAGTGATTTCATATCAGTGGTCATTCTGTGAGATTCAACTAGCCTTATCAGAAAGTAGGATGAAAAAGAACATTCACCTGATGACAAGTCCCTTGATATCCTCGACATCTCCCAAGCGTAGAGACAGGCTGTTGACAAGAAACAACATTTCAGCACTGTTGGCATTACGCAAAACGCCCAGCTGCAAAATGATGTGGCTTAAATACACAATACGAATTGTGATTTGAGTGGTTGACACATGCACTCTTACAAAGAAAAGATGCCAAAAAGGGTTCTTTGAAAGGTTTGACGCCATAGAAGAACCGCTCTTAGTTCTCTGAAGAACATTTCAATTGATTATTCTCTTTACATTTACAGCATTTGGCTCTTATCCAGAGTGACTTAAAGTTTGATCATTTTACACAGGTAGGCGAAGGTAGTGTTAGGAGTCTTGCCCAAGGATTCTTATTGGTATAGTGTAGGGTGCTCACACAGGCAGGGGATTGAACCCTAGTCTACAGCGTAAAAGGCAGAGGTGTTGCCTACTACACTACACCAACAATTCTGTAAAGACATAATGCAGTTTATTTTAGAGAAGAACTGCTGGAAAGAAGCAAGAATAAGACTTTAAACAAGCACAGTTAGAAATAAAGGTTCAAGGCAGGTACATTTTTCAGTCATCAAGATACAAACAATGTAAATGTACCCACAGAGGTACAACAGTGGTTTTGACATCCAATTGTGTATACTAAATAAGTTTTTCCAGGTGAAAACAGAAGGATAAAATAAAAGCCTGGAGAGGAGACAGGGTGTGTGGAATCAGTACATCTTAGAAAATATATTTTTAGTGGATTATTGTACATTCCCTGACCAAAGGTATTGAGATATACCCCTGCACGTACCACCCCAGTGACAAGAGGGGTACTGCCCCAGTGACAGTTTCGGGCCTTTATTTCTGAGAGTGAGTAAAATAAGACATAAGACCAATAATGCTATAATATTCGTGCAAACAACTCAAAATGAGAAATGTTAGATATGATGATTATATTTAAGATTATTTCACTTTTTTTTTCAGTGTATCCCTAGCAAAGAATGTTTTTCCTTGAACCGTCCATCCAAGCTAAGAACCATTTGTGAGCCTTTATTTTTAGCTTATAAAGCAATGGGATCCTAAATATAAAATGTGTAGGCATGCATATGAAAGCAAATATATATATTCTGAAAACATATTGCTTATGCCTGAAGGAATTTTATTATGGATAAATAAGGTGCGAAAGATAAAAAAAGGAAAAAGACATACGTGGCTTTCTCTTTGGTGCACACTGAGCCTTTGGTGTCTACGGGGGCATTAGGTCCAAACACCCTTTCAGTGAGATCCAGGAAAGTGTTGTTTCTGTAGCGAATGGCCAGTCTCTTGGCCTTGAATAGGATGCATATTTTGCCATTGTAAGCTACATTCAGAGGAGAATATGGCCCCGAGCTGGTAGACTGAAGTAACTTCCTTTTAGTCCTGGGCTGAGCATGCAAATGCCATCCATAAGGCTGTGTGCAATAAAAGGGAGGAGAGAACAAGTTGTGATTAATATTGAACAGAACATTAACCACATATATTATTTATATGATTTTCCATTCTTAGGCCATTTCCTTGCAAAGTGGAAAAGTACACACACACACACACACACACACACACACACACACACATATTTCTTTTTTTTTTTTTTAAGCCGAGGCTATTTTTAACCCTGCCACTGTTGTTGTACGAGTGTCTTGTAAGATGTTGTTGGATGGATTTGGGCAGAGATAGTGTTCTTGGTGTCCAAGGTCACTTTGGCGATCAGAGAAAATGCAATACCTGCAGTATTCTTCGGAGTGGATTTTCAGCTGCAGGCGAATAACTCTCCTCGTGTGAGGCACTTGGACTCTCAACGCCTACTCCATCTGCATCACAAAATGTGGAAATAGGACGAGAGGGGAGATGGAATGGTGAGGTCATCCAGCAGAGCCAATTGCTGCCTCACTTTGGATGGGGTACTCAATGCTTTTTTATGTTCAAGCATTAAAGAACACCGTTGCATTGACTTACATCATGCATTTATATATAGAGCTACATTGATGAAAAGATGGAAAAAAATAAACTGGACAAGAAAGTAAGAAAGTAAGGGATTTTACTATCAGTGATACTGCTGCATTTCGAATGAATGCAGCCTGATCAGGTTAAACAATCTGAAATTCAGTAAAGAGTGCATTTGCATCTGATGTCCTTAAAGTCCACTTCCCTTTAGAAATTAAAGCAAGAAATATTTTCTCATATCAATGAAGCATGATACGCCACAAAATTATCCTTTGCACATCTGTTTCATCATACAGTATTACATAAAACACTGAGAATACAACATGATTCAAAATAAATTCATTGTCAAAACACAGTAAAGTCAGATGAAAGCTTTTAAAGTCAATACCGACCTGATCTGATTCTGATAGCAGGATATGGGGGGACCTCCGAGCTTTAAAGGACAAAGAAGACAAGACAGGGATGAATAAAAAACTCATAGAAATAGAGCACTTAACAACGTTAAGCAATGGCTCACATATCAATCTTGAATGAAAATCCAGTGGCAGAAATCCAATTGATCCACTCAGGTGGATCTAACAGCAATTTCAACATTAGATCAGTGTGTCCACTGCTTTCCTAATACAGCTGCACACTATCGCTCTTCAGTCTACACATGCTTAGCACTTTGACAACATCAACAGACTAAGGTGAGACTGGCTTTAGGCACTTTTTGTGTCTGTGTAAGCATGAGTCTACCTAGCGCCACCTTGTCCCTTTCTGACTGTCCCTACAGCACAGCAACCTGGAGGATTATCCTAAGACGAACCATGTAAACATCTAATCACCGCGATAATGAGCTTGACGGAGGATTTTCTTAAACCTTATTAAGAATCTGCTGCCCTATATGGTGGGAATCTTGCCCACAAGTGTGTGAGCAAGGAACTCCTGGGTCTCTCTTAAATTGAACTCAAAAAGGCTTTTGCAGAAGAATTCAAATGTGTTTATAATACTTCAGTCTTTTAATCCATAATTGCACAAATTAACATTTACATATTTAAAGAATTTCATACAGATAGAGTATATATAGCACTCTGTAAAATTCAGAGACCACCCTTCATTTATTTAACTGGAAGTCACAACAGCCATTAAGTACAACTCATTCATTTTACAGTATCAGGAAAAAAAACATAAAAAAACAAAAAGAAAACATAAATTTAACAGAAAATCAGACAAATAATACTAAATATAATATAAATAATAATAAAATAAAATCAGTTGCGTTTTCTGCTTCTCACAATCCAAGTAATTCCCACACATTCAATGACGTTGAGGTCTGGACTCTGGAGGTCTGGACATTGTTCTGAGAACACCATCAGCTTCTTGGCTTGATTTGCTAAGCTTCCTTTTCTCAGTAATGACTTCTCTCAAACCCATTGTGTTGGCCATTTGGTGGTTGGTCTATCTGGTCTTGCATTGTTTTCTCTACATCTCTGAATCATTTTTGAACAGCATTTGTGAGGTCAGACACTGATGTTGGATGAGAGGGCCTGGTTTACAATCTCTGTTGTGGTTCATGCTAAATGTGCTTGATAGGGTTGAGGTCAGGGCTCTGTGTCCAGACAGTCATGCAGGAACAGAAGAGGGTCTTCCCCAAACTGTTCCCTGAAAGTTGGAAACTTACAATTGTCCAAAGTGTCTTGGTTTGTTGAAGCACTACGATTTCCCTTCACTGGAATTAAGCGGTCTAGGCCAACCCCTGAAAAACAACCCCATAGCATTATCCCTCCTCCACCTAACTTTAGAAATGGCACAATGCAGACAGCCAGGTAGGGTTCTGCTGGCATTCACTAAACCCAGACTTGTCCATCAGACTGTCAGATCACTCCACAGAATACATTTTCACTGCTCCAGTGTCCACTGAGTTTCACTAGTTCAGTGTCAGCGTGCTTTACACCACTCCACCAATTTTATCCACCTGTTAGCAATGGGTGTGATTACAACACCCAAACTTAATAAATAGGAGGTGTGTTGCAATACTTCTGTCTACACAGTATATATACTGAAAAATTAGCAACTTGTACTTAATGGATGATTTGACTGGAAATTAAATGAATGAAGGGTCTTGTGTCTGACATTTGCACAGTACTGTGTATGTACGCTGTCCGTATACATATTCTTTCTTTCTATAACTGCCATCCTCCACCTGGACTAAGCCTGGGTTAAATTACGACCAGTCCACCTGAGATGAAGTCACTGGATACGTGTGTGTGTGTGTGTGCACTACGTGAATGAGAGCACTGGGTGACTCTGGGTTCATATTCAGCACTGAGGGATTCATCCACTGTTGTACATGCCAATCCCCTCTTATCACGCAGAGGTGAAATATGAACATTCCATGCACTGTAGGCCTCAGAGTGACCTAGCTCTTTGGAGAAAAACACTTTATAGAAGAGAGCACATCTGTATGCCACAGTTCATCTCCCAGGAGAAACAGAAACGCTGAAGCGACAGCAGAGCGACATCTTGATCAGTAAAACGCTGCAAGTGAATCAAGGCCACTGTGAAATGTGTGTACCACATTTGTAAATACATGGACAAGGACCAGAGGCATTACATAAAAGGAATTCATAACTGTAGCTGTAAACAACTCAGAGACACAGCCTTCCCATATCAGGCCAGAATTTTATAGCTGCCACCACTGATTACATTAGTAATCAAAAATTCCAATTAATAGGGAGTTAAAAAAAAAAAAAAAGGCCACATGCAATGAGCAAGGGATGGGCGATGTGGAAAAGATACAACAGCACAAGACATTTTCATGCTAATCGATATGTATCCTGATATTTAGGTTTTCTAAGGTTTAATAGGTTTTAACTAACAAAAAAGTATAAATTATGCCACATTTAAAAAGCCCATATCATTGAACCACGTGTTTTCTTTAAGCTGAGAGCTTAAGGTAATATGTACACTTTGTTAAAGTTTCAGACCATACAATTCACCTCCCAGTCCAAACAATTATAAAAATGTATGAATACTAAACCTTTTTAAGGATTTTGTTTGTTTCTATGATATCATTAAAAGCTAATGCATTTACATATATACATTAATTCTCTCATAGTTCAATCCCAGTAGTTAAGCCCCATCCATTTCTGCTGAAGTTATAAGTACTGTTACTGCTGGGATTGCTTTTTGAATGAAACACAATTCTGGACAGCCAGTTACTTGTCATTTACATACACCAGTCTTAAAGGCACAGTAACCAAACAGTTTAATAGTAAGGGATAAAGAGATTTGAAAGTGGTCATAAAATTAATTAGGCCAATTTTGGTCAATAAAACTACATAAATATTAGAAGTGGATCTCAGAATGAATACAATGATTTTTCTCAATATTTGACATACTGCACTACACTAAATCCCATTATGCAGAAGTAATTGTGTTCTCTTTGTAATAAAACAGGGTCAGTGTTTTTAAGTACTGGTGACATTTTTTATTAAATTATGATAAATACAGACTTACCGGTATACCAAACTGCACAAAAAGAAACCACGCAGAGCCTTTCAAAGATTCTAAAATACTTTTTAGGAAAAAGATAAGCAAGGCCATTTTTTATAAGGACTTAATTAAAAACACAACCACTCAGAGACCAATCAAGACAGCCCTCTAGACTATTACAAAGAAAAACAATAAATGTATACCCATAGCCCTGACTGGGTTTGCATGACAGTATGTGTGAGTGAACAGACTCCTGCCTTTGTTCTAACGCCAGTTTACCGAGGTCAGCAACTGAGTGCTGTGCTGCTGTCATTGGTTATGGCTGGACAGAGTGGCCTAAGTGCTGAACTGGGCATTTATGTAATGAAAAGCAGCGTTCCCCACCACATCTTCACCTCACCGCTCACAAAAGTGTCAGCTTGTTTCTCTCTCTCTCTCTCTCCCTGAGTCTCCAAGGATGCAGCATTGCACCAACTCATGATATCTAATAATAGATTACTTCGTTAGATCGGATTAAGATTAAAGGTTTCAGTTTAGTTCCACTTGCTGCCATTCTGGTCCATCTGTTTTGGTTATGACGTGGTCACTAAGTAACCTGAGGAGGGCCGTGGACCAGTGAACCAGTTTTGCCACGTTCCCGGTCTAATAGACGGCAGATGTGTCACATTCTGTCCCTTTACACTGGTGGTCATGTGGATGGACAGAGATCCAGTGAGATCATTCTGATATAGTTTTGTTGTAAAGTGAGTATCTTGGTGAGATATGTGGATTTAACAATGCTAATGCAAATAACTCTTTCCAGATTAGCACAGAGTTACTTCACAGCAGTTCAAGTCTAAGCATTTTACACTAAAATACTACAGCCACAACTTGCTCCATATATTTTGATAGCAAAAACCGCATGATTAAATCCCACCATCATGCTCTAGATCCCAAATGGCAATTCTTTCAGTTACGAAACAAAACACCAAAATGCACCTGGACCCTGAGCCCAGTTTCATCAAAACACCTCCATCTTTGTCCCACGAGGCCACGCGCTCTCTCAAAAATAACACCAATTGCGAAAGCACTGTGTGGTAACAGGGATAGGCATGTCTGCAGGAGTTTGATGATGTTTCCCTAAAACTTGTCAGCCTAAAAGAAGCGTACCAGACACAGCAGAGAAAAGAAACAGAAGGTCATTTCTTTCAATGAAGTTTGACTGATCTGTAATCTGTTGGTTTTTGTTGATGTATTATTCCCTATTATTCATTAGTCAGCTTCAAATATTGAAATACAGTATTATACATAGGATAATCTAAAAATATGAAAACATTTATGCATTTGAATTTGATTACAAGTGCTAACCTGACTGCCAGCTTTTTGTTTATTTGTTTGTTTTTAGTAAAGGAATGCCAGCCAAACATGTAAACAACACTGCAGTAAATCTACTGAGGCTGTGCTTCATTGTGTGTTTATGGCTGCTTGTTCTGCCTGGCCTGCTTCAGTCTCTGCCCTTTTCTTCTCTTCCCCCAGCACTCAGGAGTGAAGCATCTGTAAACTGATTCCTTCAGACATAACACCGGACGGGGGTCTGCCTCATGTCCCATTGTCATGGCCATGTTTGAATATCTTGCAGCTACAGAGGGGGGAACAACTGCACTGCAATCAGGTGATACAGAGTCTATTCATTCTCACCCAGAAATGCATTAGCTCAAGCAGATTCAACAGTACTTCAGCATTTTTTTCCTTATTTACAGAGCTGTTCACTGGATAAGGCAGTGCCTCAGCTGAACAGCATCACTCCCTCTCTAACACCCCCCACCCCACCCCACCCCACCCCACCACGCTGGGGCTGAAAGAGCTGCTCTTACCTCCTGTCCAGGATCGCAGGCACTTGGTTGAAGGGCGAAGACGGCTGCACCAGCGCGAAAAGCAACAACGAGAAAAGCGTGTAGAGCCTGCGTTCAGCCATGGAGACGAGCAGAGGGGACCGCCAGAGACGAGGCTTGCTTCATAATCTGCCCCTGATGGCATATCCCTAAACCTGGGCTCAGTGACGGGCGGCCCCGGCAGCCAATGAGTGAGCAGCGAGAAGATAATCGTGCGTCACTATCCTCGCAGCCTTCATTCTTGCAGTCTTGCATCCCCCCCCTCTTTCTCACTAGCACGCGCTCGCCCTACCTCTCCCCTTTCTTCTTTCTTTTCTCTCGCTTTCTCCTTTGTCTCTTCTCCCACTTCTCTCTCTCTGCACCCCTTTCTGTCTGTCTCTGTTCATTCACATCGCTTTCTCCTTTGTCTCCTCCTCTCCCTTCTCTCTCTCTTCGTTCTCATCATTTTTCTCTGTTTGTCTCATTTCTCTCTCTCTCTCTCCATCTGTCTTTCTGTCTCTCTCCCATTTTTGTTTTGTCTCTTTTCACTCCCACCATCTCACTTCCTAGTCTCTCTCTCTCTCTCTCTCTCTCTCTGTCTCTGTTTGATCACGTCTCCCCCTGTCAGTCTGTTCTCTTTTCGCTCCCACTACTTCTCTGTATCTCATCTCCCTTTCCCCTGCTTCTCTCCATCTTTTTCTCTCTTTATTTCTGTCCTGTCTCTTTTCACTCTCACCATCTCACCTATAGTCTCTCTCTCTCTCTCTCTCTCTCTCTCTCTCACCTTCTGTCTGTTTCTCTGTCCCATCACCCTTTCTCTGTCCATCTCTTCCCACTCTTTCTTCCCTCCCTCTCTCTCTCTCTCTCTCTCTCTCTCTCTCTCTCTCTCTCTCTCCCCATCTTTTTCTCTCTGTCTCTCCCATTTCTGTTTTGTCTCTTTTCACTCCCATCTCACTTCCTAGTCTCTCTCTCTCTCTCTCTGTCTCTGTTTGATCACGTCTCCCCCTGTCAGTCTGTTCTCTTTTCGCTCCCACTACTTCTCTGTATCTCATCTCCCTTTCCCCTGCTTCTCTCCATCTTTTTCTCTCTTTATTTCTGTCCTGTCTCTTTTCACTCTCACCATCTCACCTATAGTCTCTCTCTCTCTCTCTCTCTCTCTCTCTCTCTCTCACCTTCTGTCTGTTTCTCTGTCCCATCACCCTTTCTCTGTCCATCTCTTCCCACTCTTTCTTCCCTCACTCTCTCTCTCTCTCTCTCTCTCTCTCTCTCTCTCTCTCTCTCTCTCTCTCTCTCTCTCTCCCCATCTTTTTCTCTCTGTCTCTCCCATTTCTGTTTTGTCTCTTTTCACTCCCATCTCACTTCCTAGTCTCTCTCTCTCTCTCTCTGTCTCTGTTTGATCACGTCTTGCCCTGTCAGTCTGTTTTTCTCTTTTCGCTCCCACTACTTCTCTGTATCTCATCTCCCTTTCCCCTGCTTCTCTCCATCTTTTTCTCTCTTTATTTCTGTCCTGTCTCTTTTCACTCTCACCATCTCTCCTATAGTCTCTCTCTCTCTCTCTCTCTCTCTCTCTCTCTCTCTCTCTCTCACCTTCTGTCTGTTTCTCTGTCCCATCACCCTTTCTCTGTCCATCTCTTCCCACTCTTTCTTCCCTCCCTCTCTCTCTCTCTCTCTCTCTGTCTCTCTCTCTTCAGTTTCTCTATCTTTTCTCGCACCTTGTGTCTCTCTCTCTCAGATCAGTTTAAGTTTGCTTTATTAATATAACAGATTTACATTTGTATTGTCAAAGCACATCAACAGTTACCTGTGTATTAAAAGTAAACACATAACTAAGATTGATATAACAACACAACAATTAAGAAGAGAAAGTGTTAATGATCAATTAATATAAATGTAAATACAATAATAAAACAAAACCTGCCTGCAGGGTATAATAAATGAGAAAAAGTTTATTATGAAATATATGCACATATTTACATTAAATATATATAACAGTGAGGAAAACAAATGGTTGTGGTTTGGTGGTCACTCACTGTCCCAGAGTGTATGTCTGGCTGCAGTGGACGCTGATGGACCCTCTCCTAATGTAATCAGTTTATCTTTATCTGTCAGCGTCCTGAAGCTGTTTATCTGTTTTTCAAATTGATTAAAATCTTTATTTCTGACAGATTCATATTTTCTCTTTCTGTCCCATATTGCTCTCTCTCTCTCTCTCTCTCTCTCTCATGCAAACAAAGCTGCCCGGCAAATCTGTAGCACATGGGGCTTACGCATTTAAACCCTTATCCCAAGAACACAGTTTTAACCTATAAGCACTTCAGATGTGTAATAATCTGTAGATCTGTTTATGTGCTGGGGAAATTGGGGGACAAAATAGACCTAAAAAGCCATCACAACGTAACATAACAACATGACCTAGATTTACACCCTGTAATCTTGTTATCTGGCATGTATACACAGGAGAAGTGTGCGTCACATATAGAAAAACCCCTTAAGCATGTGGAATTGTTTAATTAAGATAAATAATGAAACATTGTGGAGAAGGTCAAGGCAAGGAAAGGCAAGAGCATTTGAATCACCTTCCAGTGTATCTCACCTCTGGGAAGGGTTTCAAATTTGCACTAATATCTTAATGAATTGTTATGGCATCATATGCAGTCAAAGCTGCTAAGACAGTAGACAGTATACTGGTTAAGAAGAGGCCATAGTGAATGGCATAAATAGTTATCTTGGCTTAAGGGCAAATCACCGCCAATAGCCACATTTTAGAATCCAGCACATTTTGAGCACCCACTAACAGAATAAACGTAAATGTACTCATAACGTCAACATTTATGTGACCCAAAAGGCGGATAAATGCGCTGTAAAATGCATTAATCTAGGTTCATACAGCACTAATATGCAGCAGTGCTGTGAATTCAGCCAGCCAAGTAGGTCACTGTCCCTTGCCAAGAACTTGCATGCTGTGTGACTGACAAGCTGGGTGACAACTATCAGTCAGCTGGTTTCACTGGGAAAAACAGGCCTTTTACAGTAGCTCACATATTTGCATTATAATGTAGAAACGAAGTCTTGAATGACCAAAAGAGAGAGCAGCTTTATTCCCACCCATCGATTAGTCCCAAACTAATCGAGTACTGTTCCCTATGAATGCTGTGAAACTGCTGTACATCAAAAACTTGTGGAAGTCATTTTCAGTTTATATCAGTTTAGGTAAATGATTTTAAGGCATAGTCCAATGTTTTTTTTTTTTTTTTATCTATATTTTTAGACCTGGTAAAGAACAGCCTGCATGTTATTTAATAACGCACCTTGTTGCATTTCTGTCAATAATACTAGCTATCAAGGTTATATTAAAGTCTGTTTTTTGAGTGAATACTTTAAAATATTAATCCAATATTGCAAGTTAGCTTGCAGTTGTACAATACCATTTTGAAACTAAAACTGTGGTTATATGGCACCTTGGGAGAGATATTCGACATATTTATCTCACATTTCACCCTCAAAAACACCCACATCTCTATAAATGATACACAATGATTTTGCCCCAATATCATTTAAAGCAGTTCAACAATCGGCTATTTTAACGAAGAAATGTCGCCCCCTTGTGGCTGCTCATATGCACAACACCACCAGCCTCACCCAATGCACCTGTGCACAGTTCGTTTACTTTGGTGCTCCACATGTCAAGGCAAAAAGAATGGAAATGATATCTCCTGAGCTTAACCATGAAATAGTGAGATTTATCTTCTATAAAACTACTAAATTCTGGACATTCTTTTCTTCCTTTCCCTTTTGATTTAACAACAGATCAACCAAAGGATCTCTCTCAAGTAGCTTGTCTCAGTTCGGCCCACATAATTACATGGGCTGGAAAAAGTGCCCTACGAACATAAATCTAACATAGATGAAAAATTTTATAATGTCATGGTGAAGCAGTCATAACATCACCACCATGCTTTTAGAAATATCCGTAAGCATGGTTAAAACTCAGGTGACTGTGCAGTGAGTCTACAGCTGAACAGTGCCTTCTGCAGCTCATTGGCTGTGTAGAAGATAAGTACACCAATCAACATTAACATTAAAGTCACCTCCTTGTTTCTACGCTCATTGTCCATTTGATCAGCTCCACTTGCTGTATAGGTGCACTTTGTAGTTCTACAACTAGACTGTAGTCCATCTGTTTCTTTCTATACTTTGTTAGCACCCCTTCAGCCTGTTCTTCAATGGTTTAGCACTCCCACAGGACCACCACAGAGCAGGTATTATTTGTTTGGTGAACATTCTCAGCACTGCAGTGACACTGACATGCTGGTGGCGTCGGTGTGTTGTGCTGGTATGAGTGGATCAGACACAGCAGTGCTGCTGGAGTTTTTAAACATTGTTTCCACTCACTGTCTGCTCTGTTAGACACATTTCTGCCTTGTGGGTCCACTTTGTAGATGTAATGTCAGAGACAGGAGCCCATCTGTTGCTGCTCACTTTGTGTTGGTCATCCTCTAGTCCTTCCTCAGTGCCCACAGGACACTGGATATGTTTGGTTGGTGGACTACTCTCAGTGCAGCTGTCAAGTGACACAGGTGTTTGAAAATGTGTTTGTTTACATCTCAACCATTACATTTTGTAGAAACTCTGAATAATAGGTGGACTTTCCCTTTAAACCATAGCGACGCCTGGTTACTATCAGCACCACCGTGAACAATTCGGGCTCCCTAAATTTATCTAGGAAGGGGCATTTAACATCAGATCACTCTGAATGACTTTAGTTGTGTCCGTTTAATTATCCAGAGTTTAAAAATCAGAAGAATAGCCTTTTAAAAGGTGTTAACAGCGCCGCTATCCGGTAACAGGTGTCGTTACACTAACTTACTGCGTCCTTTATTTCCATGGCAACCGGCTTGTTTCGCTACGGCTCAGCTAACAAACTTTGGCGACCGAGCAATGAAGCTGAAGCGCTTACTGTGAAGAGAAACGGTACGAAAACACTATTTACACCAGTTTATTCGAGCTTCTATGCGGGTATACAATAAAACAGTGTAGAAGACAGGTTGTTGGGCATGTTATATCTTTCAGTGGTCTGCTAGTTAGCTACCGCTAGCTTTACTCAGTTAACCTAACGGTTAAGTTAGCATGCTAACGCTAGTTTAACTTGGCTTAAGCTGGTGTTGCTGACAAGCTACCTAACACAGCTAGGAAAGCACTTAAACTTCACACTGTAAGACTGAACAGTCTCCTATATCAGCAGGAGTCTGAAATGCCGACCTCAGGGGACGTTTTAAAGTCTCCCATGGAGGATGGGTTGAAGAAGTACAGCGTCCTCCCGCCCATCCCGAGTGGGCCAGGTGAGGCGGGCAGCAGTGGCTCCAACCTGCCGGAACACAGAAGAGCAGTGCGAAGTAAACTTCTGCACCACAGGAGAAGCAAACAGCAGCAGAAGGAGCTACGTGGAGTCATGTAAGTTTGCCATTGCCACTCTGTCTTCAGCATATGATCCCACGTATCTGCTATGCTGACCCCCTGTGGCTTTGTTTAGGGTGGCTGCTGCACTGCAAGCCTACAAGCGAGCAAAGGATGCAACCCCAGTGGCATCTCTATACCCTGAATCTGAGCTACCCTCAACGGTATTGAATGCTTTTCTTTAATAATCTGATTTTGAATCTGAATTCTTGAGAAATGCCAAGGCTCTCATGGCAGTATCTAGTGCTTGTCTGAGCTTTAAGGGTGTTGGATGCTTTTAATGAAGTAGTCTGCCATATGGTGTTGCACTTTAGTTGATTTTCAAGTGCTCTCTCACACAAAGCCCTTTTTTTCAACAGATGAGCAGCGAAGCAAGGAAACAGCGTGTGAGTGGTTTTTGGAATCTTTTGAGAGAGCGTGTGTCAAACTAGTACCCTTTTATCTCACTTTTACACATCTATTCACTATGCTTCTCTCTGTAGATGAACTACCTGTTCCTGAAGCAGTGTGTTGAAAAGAGCCCCATCGTGCCTATTCAGGAGCACTGGCTGGATGACGTGGTGACCCGTGTCTCACCACAGCTCCGCCAGGGCAGAGAGGAGCTGCTGGAGGAGCTCTGCAAGGAGGTCAGCGAGAACTACCTCAGCAGCATGGTCAAACACAGAGGTGAGCTCTCTGACAGGCTGCTTCATAACTTTCAGGTAGATGCTGAACAATAAGAGGTGTAGCTGTCCCTGAACCTAAAGGTGAGGTATACCTTAACTTCTAACAAACCTCTAACAAACATCAAACAAGTGTTACCTGTTTATGTAATAAAAGTTTTATGGTGTGTATGTCTACTTCTACTATTGACCCCTAGTATTGATGCCTTTATTTGTATGAGAGAGGCACTAACTATGTCAGTTTAGCTACCTAGATGATGCTGTTAGCAATGACTGTTGGCCAATTCTATTAAATATCCTAGATCATGAAAATCCTAGTATCTGATGTGCCACAGTATCACTGACCAGTAAATAAATAAGTGTTGTTAGAAGTTTGTGAAGGTCATCCATCTATCTCCACACATGTATAATATGGATTGTAGATTATTACTCTTTTATTTAACTCCACCTAGCATAGAAAGTTGTTCTTGTATGTTACTATTGTACGTGTGTACTACTGTTAATAGGTTTGTTCTTTAGTTAACAGCGTTCTCCGAGACCCAGAAATGAAGGACGCGCTCCCTGACTTAAAAAGCACATTGGCAACAAAGTGAGTGCGCAGGCATCCAAGCTCTCAGTTCCAGGAGACTTGCAGGTCCTAAATATGCACTCCAGATTTTAAAAGGTTTCTCTCTCTTCAGGGCTCTTGACTACTCCAGACCTTGGCACAACAGCTTCATCAGGAGTCGAAAGGTGATAAAGGAAAATTTGCATGTCTTGCATCCAGTCATGAAAATTATTTTGGATATCTGTCACACCACATTCTCTCAACTGCTCTTTGTCAACTTCTCAGACTGCAGGTACTACTTTTCTGTTTTTCTTTCAGTGTTTGAGTAATTACAGCTTGCACATGAGATTTACAAAAATTTCCTTGCATATTATGAGTTTTACCTTTACTTTATTTTAACATTTACTTTACATTTGAGTTCTGGTAAAGTTACTGCATGGTATATGCTTATTAATTATGTATGAATCAATACTATATTCGACATTGTCAGAGTTTCCACATACAGTATATTTATTCTATCATAATTGGGGCAAAAAGTGCAGACACTAAAATATATGACATGTACATTAAACTGTTATATGTGTCAGAGAGTCAGAACCAGGTTCTGCTGGCCAACGGAGTTTGTACTTGCAATTAATTTCTCTTTTGCTTAAGGAGTAGACATCCGTACTTGGGGTCTGTCTGATAAAGCAGGATTTCTTGTCTAGACAGCTAGTTTTAAGCCCTTTTTCGCTTTTTACTGGGCTAATTCATCATAGCAGCTTATGCTACATGCCTAACTAGCTCTGGGGAAGGTACATTTAATTTTGGATCATGGTCAGATTAAAGTTTCTGAGGTCTTTTTGGTTGAATTTTTTGTATCCTGATGTTTATGGCAACAAGTATGTGAAAAATATAGGTTTTTATTGAAGGAACCAAATTACACAACATACAAAATATGAAGCAATTATTACTTCTACGAGCACTAACCTGGTGGCAGAAGTAACAGTGTATTTTTTTACTATTAGAAATATGTCACATATGTGACACTTGTATAATGTCCATTTATTTATTGTCTCCTTAAACTTTTTATCATTTCATTTCTCTCTAAATTGTGTCCATGGTGTGAAGGTACACTGGGCCTGTGGACTGTATGAGCCTGAAGAGCAAAGTGGCTGTGGAGTGTGAGAGAATCGAGCAGAAACTCATGAACACTTGGTTTCCAAAAGTCATTCACCTGCTCACAAGCAAAGACACCGTGCAAAGAATCAGAGCAGAGAAGCTGGACGCGTTTTACAACTGTGCCTCCACACTTCTGTCCAACCAGGTGAGTCTTGTATTCACTTTGTCCATCAAAATGAACATGAAATGTTTTTTTTTTCTTCTGGAAACTTTCAAGAATGTTCATTGACCAGTGCTGATGGAATCTTGCTGAAATATAGCTGTGCCAGTTATTCTCTCCGTTTCTCCTGTAGCTGAAGGCCTTGGTTGAGAGGAGCGTAGAGGCATTTATAAGCTTGTTTGATCCCCTCGATACACACAAGCTCCCCGTATTCAAGATGGACCTGACCTTTGATGATGAGAAAATGGACTTCTATCCCAGTTTTCAGGATCTAGAGGAGGCTGTGCTAGAGATTTTCAACTTGATCACCAAGACCATGCAGGTGAGAAGAGGTCCATGGTCAAGGCCATGTTTCATTTTGTTAGATAAGACTGGTGGTATGTAATGAATTTCACCATTTTACAGAAAGTTCAGACTGTTCAGTCCTGGCTGGCCGAAACCAACAGCTCAGTAGTTGATGCTAAACTTGCAGACCATGTCCTTGTAAGGGCACGGACCACACTGCAGAATGCTGTCCGTAAAAACCTGGAGGCACCTGGCATGCACTTTCAATATTATTGTGAGTTTCTTGTATTACTTTTTTTTATTTTTTTTATTTTATGCAAACAAATTATTCATTAATGATAATCTGTTTAGTGATTTACTCACACTTGTCATTTTTCATAGCTAACAACTATGACTGGCTAGTCAATGGGACAGCACAGGCTGAGGTGGAGAAATTTATGCAGGAGGAGCACAGTTTTGATCGGTATACACAGGTAAGCTTGATCGCATAACATAGCTTGATGTATAGCGTGTACTTTTGATTTTGTACTTCTGAATGTGCTATTTTATCTCAGCAAGTGGAGGAGTTCCAGGCTCTGTACCAAGAGATCTCCAGCCTCCAATCAGTAGTTCATTTTGATATGATCCGCTTGGACTGTGAAGAGCTCAAACAGGGACTGGCAAAGAAAGTCAAGACTTTCGCTCAGATCCTTTTGGAACGACTAATCAACATGCACCGTGAACACTGTCTTCAGTAAGTCCAGCTCAGTATCCTAATATTTTTGTTTTCATGTGTTGATTTACAGTTAAATCGTTAAGATGTAACCAAAGCCATATAGAGTGGTTTGATGCACAGTTCTAGAGAAACTTACCGTCAGGATTGTTCACATTAGTGGTTTAATGGCTGTAAAAGCTGCCTCACAGAAAGCTGTTATATGAAATGGCTATGAATGCACTGTCTGATGTCTTAGTGGCTATTGTACTGTAGCTTTGGCCTAAAGCCTATGTTAATGTATACTTGTTTTTGGCCTATGTATGTATAAGGCAAAATGGTTCCCACAAAAAACATTTTTTTCAGTTTCACCACTTTTTTGCCATTAACATTACATATAAAATTCAGAAGACAGCTGTGGATATGCTGGTTATTTTGGACAGTAAATAAAATTGTTGTATTTGCACTGAAGACACTGTGACGTTGGTTGTGTGATGTCTACATCACAGATTTTTTCTTTTAAGCAGTGATTATTTTTTACCTTGTTCAGTACATTTAATAATTCTTTCATTTTCAAGAATCTGTAAAGAGTTTGAGACCATTCAGGATAAGGCTCTGAAAATCCCAGAGACAACCAAGGACATGACAGAAATGATTGCGTACATTGGTCATGCAAAAACCAAGGGAATAGAGGAACTCAACAGTAAGATAATGGTGAGTTCATAACATTTCTTTACACTTTGCAAACTACCAAACTAAACAGGGTAAAATCAGTCTTGCTTTCTCACAGGAAACTCATCGTAGGTTAAATTACCTACTAGATGTGCACGTATTTGAGGTAGAAGAATTGGAGCTTAATTCTGCAGTGCTGCTGTGGCCACAAAATATCAATCCAACCTTTCAACTCAGTGATGAGGTAATATTTGACAATCACTGATGGTCCAAGCATTATCATACTTTTCTAAGTTTTCTACTCTTTAAAGTCTGCTACATGCATTATTTTTGATGGTGGCTGTCTTGTATTCTGTGGTGCAGGTGTTGGAGAAGGCCAAGCAGAAAGGAGAGCAGGAGCTGCAGGGCAGGAGGGAGAAACTGATGCTGGAACTGGAGAAAGTCAGCCGAAGGATGGAGGAATTTGCAGAGTGTTCAGAACTGGACATGATGCAACAGGTGAGATATGACCTTATACATCAGTGCATCTTATTTCCCTTCAATGTATAGTGACTACACTTCATTTGTCCCTTTCCTCTGTTGCAGTATGTGACAGATGTCAGAACAGTGCAGAAGAGGCTTCAGGAAGTCGAAGACTCCATTGTATTCATCAACAAAGAGGAGGCCCTTTACAAATGGGACTTAACTATGTATCCAGAAGTGGATGTTATCAAGGAGAACATTGAGCCTTATCAGAAGCTCTTTGGATTTGTGCTGAAATGGCAGCGCACTGAGAAGAGGTTTGTAAGATTATCAGTGTGTGTGAGATCATGTTCTTTAGGTTCCATGTCAAGAATATTTAGTGTAAAACTCTTCATGTGGACACTGTCTCTTTTGATGCATACAGTACTGTGCAAAAATCACAGTCCACCCTTCATTCAATTAATTTCTTCTTACAATGGTCATTCAGTGGAAATGATTAATTTTCAGGCAGTATTTCTATGGAGACAGGGGAAAGAGGAAGGGGAAAAGTCAGAGGAAAAATATTGAAAAACTCCTGACAACCTTGCAACACCTGGTAGATCACCAAAACTCACCATCAGATAAACAGTACTTAATGCCTTCATCTTTGAGAGAGTTCTACTCTTGATTCAGATCTAAAAAAAATCCTCTGGTGTTTCTGCCCATCCTTCCACTTTGAGAGGTCAGCTCAACACCATGGGTCTGAAAGGATGTGCAGCGGTCAAGAATTCATTACTGAGAAAATGAAAATAGACAAAAATAGAAATTTTACAAATGAAACAGAAAAGCTTCTGGTGTTCTCAGAACAACAGACTGGCCATCCCTGAACTCTGACTGAACATGGATCTCAAGAAGCTGAAAATGCTACCAACTTCTGAACTTGGGAGGCGTGGGAAATTATCCTAGCAATCCCTGCAAGTCTTCTGAAGTGTGCAAACTACAAAAAAATGAACATAAGAGTGGACATTAGAACATTAGATTTTTTACTTGGCTGAGGCTTCTGTGTAATTTTCTGTTAAGTATATGTTTTGTTTTTTTTTTCTTTTTTGATACTGTAAAATGAATAATTGATTTATTATTGTAATTAATACATGGTGGCCATTTTGACAAGAAATTAAATAAATGAAGGGAGGTCTCTGAGTTTTGCACAGTACTGTACATCTGTGTTATATTTAAAGTGACATCTTACATTGTCTTTTGCTTGACCTTGTTTTAGATGGATGGACGGGTCCTTTTTAGATTTAAATGGTGAGAGTATGGAGGCAGAAGTGGATGAGTTTTTCCGTGAAGTCTACAAGATGCTGAAGTTTTTCCAGCAGAAACAGAAGAAGGCAGAGCAGGAGAGAGAGAAAACAGTAGAAGTGAGGCAAAGACCTGGAGAAAATGAAGATAAACATGAGAGTCCCACCATTCTCATCTGTTTAAGTGTCATAGAGCAGATCAAAGAATTTAAGGTACATGAAGCTATAACGTACTCACAGTTGTGTGCAAAAGTTTGGGCAAATTATGTTTTGTTGAGATCTAGATTTTGTTTTGCAGAAGTTAGGTTTCCTTCTTGTGACTCTTTCCTGCAGTGATAAGGGGGTTTGCTTTGTCTTTCTGTCCAGCGTTTGAGCAGTCCTATTTTAGAGGTTTCTTGGTCCTTCAGATCTTGCCTTGACTTTCACAGTTCACAGCTTTGTTTTTTTTGTTTTTTTTGATTAATCAACTATAGAGTGTCTGAGCATTAACATTAGTAGGCATTTATGCAGGGGTGCCCAGACTTTGGTATCCAACTGTATACCAATCTACAAAAATAATATTTTGGATGGTCATGTTGTTTTTTTAATTCATTAGCTATTGGTCTCTCATGTGTACTGTCTTGTCATGTGTGCATCCTAACAGTTTGATAATTTTTTGTTCACAGGAACACATCCCGATGGTGTCCATACTGTGTAATCCAGGCATCAGGGCCAGGCACTGGGAACAGATGTCTGAGATTGTGAACTACGACCTGACGCCTAATTCAGGCAGCACTCTGCGCAAAGTCCTCAAACAGAATCTCACCTCTTACATGGAGCAGTTTGAAACTATCAGTGCTGCTGCCAGCAAAGTAAGAAGTGACCATATTTGTAATGTTTCTGCACTAACCCCATTTCCAAAATCTATAATTCGATATTCTCAAATAAAACATTAGGGAAGTTTAATTTTGTACTGAAGGGGGTGTTGTAACAATATGTTCAATTTAAATGTTTATTTGAAATAAGGAAGCAAGCATGCATCATAGTCAGGGATAGAGTACATTTTTGTTAACTCAGTCTGACTTTATTTCAGTTAAGCCTTTAGGAAACCTGAAGTTTCGGTTTATTTGGGTATGATTTTAAATATTTAAAAAATGCAATCAATACACATGAGGGGCTAGAGGAACTATTTAGTGCAATGGACAGTAAAACAGTATAGCAAGCTTTCTGTCCGTTTTCAGCCCATGGTTTTTCAATGCCAAACTGTAAAAATGAAAATGGATTTGGTGAACTTTCTTAGAATCTTCCAATTTTATTTCAGCCAAAAAATGAGAGCATACTTTACTGAGTATTGTCACATTGAATTTTTATCAGTTTCAAGATTCCACAATCAGTTGATTTTGCACTTGATTTAACACCTTCACATTGATGCATCATGGTACCTCAATGCATTTTTACATCCCTAATCCTTACTGTATTTTAGTTGAGATGGAGTTATTAAAGTTGTTCTCTGAATACACAGGAATTCTCTCTGGAGAAGGCCATGCAGAATATGGTGGAGGCTTGGGATGCTGTATCATTTAATCATCATGCCTACAGGGAGTCTGGTGTGTCCATCCTTACCGCCGTGGATGAGATTCAGACTATGCTAGATGACCAGATAGTGAAAACCCAGACCATGAGAGGCTCCCCTTTTATCAAGCCTTTTGAAACAGAGATTAAGGTGATACCATTATTATTACATTATTCATGATTGTACACTGTTTCATTGTTTAAAAATGATTAGTTGCATGCTTTTTTAATGATTGTGTCTATTTACTGGAAATATGTTCAGTAAATACTTATTAATCACACTTATTTTGCTTAGGCATGGGAGGAGCGCCTGATTCGTATTCAGGACACCATAGACGAGTGGCTGAAGGTGCAGGCCCAATGGCTCTACCTGGAACCCATCTTTAGCTCTCAAGACATCATGCAGCAGATGCCTGAGGAGGGACGACTGTTTCAGACAGTGGACAAGCACTGGAAGGAGGTCATGAAACACTGTGTGAAGGACTCAAAGGTATGGACAACGTGATGAAAGGATGAAGGAAGTATCACCTCAAAAGGACATTTATGGTCAAATAGTATTTCCTATTTAAAATAAAAATATTCAGTCTACACGTCATGTACGCTGTTCTTTCTCTTTTACAATGTTTAATTTACACCATTTCCCCCTCACTGTGAGTATAGTCAGCTGGCCAAGACTTGTTTGGTACCTAAAGTTTGCTTCTTTTGCACTGGAGATATGAATATACTTGTATCTGAGGTTTCTTACAGTGGATACCATACTGCTATCTATAAAAATGGACAAAGTTGCAGGCAAAATTCAGGTTTGGTTTCAGAGATGTCTTTTTTACTGTGTTTAGCTGTGTAAATTATTTATTTATTTAGGTAACATTATCCCATACAGTGGCAGAAACCACACAAGCAAGACAATGTTGTAAAAATTTGATTTTTGCTGAATGCTTTAGTGCTTAAAATGCAATGGTAGACGAAGTACACAAACCACGTACTTGAGTTAAAGTAGAGATACCCAAGGTAAAATATTACCCCAGTAAAAGTAGAAGTTCCTTCCTATTAGACCTCCACTTGATTAAAAGTATTTGCCTTCAAATGTACTTAGGTATTGAAAGTAAAGGTACCAAAAGATTAATTATGGCTCTAATGTCCTATTATCATTTTTATAACAAGACTCTGGCTTTATCAACTCATTTTAGATGAAAATACTCCAGTGTCATTCTTGGTAAACCAATCTTTTAATAGAATGTAATTAATTAGTGGGACACTGATGTCTATTAAAATTATCATTATAAGCACAAAACACTGAAGGCAAACAGTTTCCATCAGGTAGAAAGTGGCTCTGAAATAACTTTTTGCAAACAATCAAAGTTTTGGTTTACGATTTATTTAGTTTAAGTTTAAATTCAATAAAAACTTGCTTTAAAAACAGGTTCACAAATGAGTTTTCCTTTACTATATTGCATCTGTAGGTCTGTGTTCATAAACATAAACTAGCCAAAACAAATTTACTATAGAATGAAATAATGTTTGAATAAATTCAGAAAAAAGACACGTCAGTCACAACTGCATATGTGTATGTATTTCTGTATTGTGGTCTAATTACAGTTAGGTTAGTTCCATCATTTATGTTGAGTAGACACTCCCAAAGTTTTATGCTGCTGCACTGATGTTGAACCGTGTGCTTGCAGTGGGTCAGTATGTCCAATGGGTCAAAACAAACTCAAAACAAAGTGCGTGCTGTGCCCTAATTGGTGTTCTTGCTATATGCTTCTTTCGTTTTGACGTTACATTTTTAGGCACACATAAACCAAAAGGAAGAACAGATTTCACATAATGTAGTGGAGCAAAAAGTAAGTTATTTGACTTTGAAATGTAGTGAAGTGAAAGTAAAAAGTCGCTCAAAATGGAAATACTTCAGTAAAGTACAGATACATGAAAACACTACTTAAGTACAGTAGCAAATTACATTCACCTAGTTACTGTCCACAACTGTTTAAATGTGAATTAAATTTGAGCAGACAGTGAAAGCTTTTTGTCTTGTTACAGGTTTTACCTGCAACTTCGTTGCCTGGCTTACTTGAAAAGCTTCAGGACTCAAATAACCTTCTGGACAATATTATGAAAGGACTGAATGCTTACCTTGAGAAGAAAAGACTATTCTTTCCACGGTAACAGCATTATTTTGTGCAAAGTGGAGATTCAGCTTATATATAATTTTAGCCAATATTATTATCAACAGAATAACACCTGGTGGTTTACTAGTATCTGGTTATTTTGTGCCTCAGCTTCTTCTTCCTCTCGAATGATGAAATGCTGGAGATTCTGTCTGAGACCAAGGACCCGTTGCGTGTGCAGCCTCACCTGAAGAAGTGTTTTGAGGGCATTGCCAAACTGGACTTCTTACCCAACCTGGACATCCAGGCCATGTACAGTAGTGAGGGGGAGCGTGTAGGCCTCATCCAGCTGATCTCCACTTCGGAGGCGCGGGGAGCGGTAGAGAAGTGGCTGGTGCAAGTGGAGGATGTGATGCTGCGCAGCGTTAGGGACGTTATTAACTGCTCCAGATTGGTGAGACTCTATACTTGCCCTCAAATACACAAACCTGAAACAATTTATGTGATTAGAGAAAACAATGTCTTAGATCGAGCTTAATAAGAATTGTTGCTTTTCTTTTTCATTTGAGTTGCATCCATAGATTTTAGACATAGCTGTATCTGGATGTAATATACTTTTTTTCTTATTTACCCAAACAAAAAGAAAAAGTCATAAATTAAGTCCTCCAAAATAAACCACTTGGAGATCTGAATTGTCCTGTAAATGTGTAGTATTACTAAAAGCTTCTGGCAATTAAATAATGGCATTTATTTAGCAAAGTAGGCTTAATGACAACATTGAAATTTTGTATTAGCACTTGAGCATCCGTGTTTCCTATGGAATTCAGTTTGTACGTATTGTGTTTATACATGCACATGTGGACCTGCTCACCTTCTTGCTTGTTTGTGTTGGATCACAGGCATACCCAGAGACAAAGAGGAGTCAGTGGGTTCGTGAGTGGCCTGGCCAGGTGGTTCTCTGTACCTCTCAAATGTACTGGACTCTGGAAGTACACGAAGCCATCAGGAGTGGAGCTGATGTGTGTAAACGCTCACAGAATCAAACATGTTAATCATTACATTGTAGGTAGCAGTGATGAAAATATGGGTTTTGTTTGATTGGCAGGGTCTGAAGAACTACTATGATCAACTACAGAGCCAGCTGAATGACATTGTTGAGCTGGTCAGAGGAAAATTGCCCAAGCAGACTCGCACTACCCTGGGAGCGTTGGTCACTATAGATGTACATGCCCGTGATGTTGTCATGGAAATGATCCAGAAAGGTTGTTTGAGTTACTAAATTGAATGTAGCAAAATTATACTCTTATGATATTAAATATGGTCCCACAAGCTGTTAGTTCTGTTAGTTCCATTTTTAAGGTCTACTGCATTACTTTGTGTAGCAGAATCTTGTTTTGCTGCATTACTTTGTAATATCTTGTATTTGTCCTTGTATCTCTCAGGTGTTTCTCATGAGACAGACTTCCAGTGGCTTGCCCAGCTGCGTTATTACTGGAATAATGACAATGTCCGTGTCTGCATCATCAACTGTGATGTCAAGTACGCTTATGAATACTTAGGGAATTCTCCTCGCTTGGTCATCACACCTTTAACAGATCGATGCTACCGTACTTTGGTAAATTGACAGGCTCATTACACTTTGTTAAACTTCATCAAACTGGACATTCACTTAAGACATTGAAATAACAACTGACGACCAGTAAAAATAACTTTTGGCTACTTTTCAACACCATATTTTTTCCAAAAATCTGGCTCCATCATAGATTGGAGCCTTTTACCTGAATTTAGGTGGAGCTCCTGAAGGCCCTGCAGGAACAGGCAAGACAGAGACCACTAAAGACTTGGCCAAAGCCCTTGCTGTGCAGTGTGTGGTGTTCAACTGCTCTGATGGACTTGACTACTTAGCAATGGGAAAGGTAAGAAGAGCTGCTCTCAGATTAAGATCCTTAATCTAAAACCTAAATGAGAAAAGAATATCTTCTTCCATACTGGTGAATGTCACTTTGATTTGACTTATGCTTTCTGTTACCTGCATCAGTTCTTTAAGGGACTGGCGTCTTCAGGTGCGTGGGCATGCTTTGATGAGTTTAACCGCATTGAGCTGGAGGTACTATCTGTGGTGGCACAGCAGATCCTGTGCATTCAGAGAGCAATTGAGATGAAGCTGGAGGTTTTCGACTTTGAGGGTACTGAGCTTCGCCTCAACCCAAACTGCTTTGTAGCCATCACAATGAACCCTGGATATGCTGGAAGATCTGAGCTTCCTGACAATCTTAAAGTAAGGGACTCAATTGTAAAACTCAATTATTTTGCAACATTAAAGGTTCTTTAAAATTTCTGCATAAGTAAATAGGGACTATTTTGCTTTACAACCCACTGCATGTACATCTTTAACATGATAAGAAGACTTTTGAAAAATGGTTGGAATTAACTTAAAACAGTCATTATATAGTGTTTCTGCTACTTGCTATTTAAGATATGAATGCAAGTGCACTCTCTCTATAAATAAATGCTGATGTATGAGTATTTCTTCTGTATGTTTTCTAGGTTTTGTTCAGAACTGTTGCAATGATGGTCCCCAACTATGCTCTGATAGCAGAGATTTCCCTGTACTCTTATGGCTTTTTGAATGCCAAGCCGCTTTCAGTGAAGATAGTAATGACCTACAGGCTGTGCTCTGAGCAGTTGTCCTCCCAGTTCCACTACGATTATGGAATGAGAGCTGTCAAAGCAGTACTGGTGGCAGCAGGAAACCTCAAACTTAAGTTTCCAAATGAAAATGAAGATATTCTTGTAAGGGACAAAAAGTATTAAAATAATAAAACATTTCAAGTGCAAATTAAAGTATTTCAATTGCAAAGTGGACTGTTTATGTTCAAACTGACACGTACTGTGTTTGTTTGGTTAGCTCCTACGCTCCATCAAAGATGTAAATGAACCCAAGTTTCTCTCCCACGACATCCCTCTCTTTAATGGAATCACAAGTGACCTCTTCCCTGGCATCTCTCTCCCTTTGGCTGACTATCAGGTGAGGACTGTGGCCTTTTGATCTCAGGTCAGCTTAACCTGTCAATTTATGTTTTTTTTTTTTTGCACACAATCTCTTCTTTTTCTTTAGCTTTTCCTGGGTTGTGCTCAAGAATGCTGCAAAAACCACAGTGTTCAGCCTGTGAAAGTTTTCCTCGACAAAATGATCCAGACCTACGAGATGATGATTGTGCGTCATGGGTTAGTGAATGTTTTCTCAGTTTGTTTCCCAGCAATACGATTGCCTTCTGTGGCCTAGACTTCACAAAAACAACTAGTTGTTCGTTCATTGGATAAGAAGAGAGGCATAATTCTCCTCACCCTACAGTGAGGGGTCGAAACCAGCCAATCACAGATGTTTTTTTATTTCACATACACTGTAGACAGGACCAAGCAGTTATTGTTATCCTCTAAATGCACTGGATTAAAAAGTGGAAGCACATGTGAGCTTGTTTATTCTAAAGCTGTCTTTACTGAGTGATAAAGAATGATTGTATTGAGTTGTAAATAGTATTAGGAGAGATCTTGAAAAAGACAAAACTAAAATGTGACAACATATTATGAGGACAGGTGAGAGTTTTCCTTTTTGCCCTTATTCCTTGTTCCTTAGGTTCATGCTTGTTGGTGAACCGTTTGCGGGTAAGACCAAAGTGCTGCATGTCTTAGCTGACACTCTCACACTCATGAATGAGAGGGGTTACAATGAGGAGGAGAAAGTCCAGTACCGCACAGTGAACCCCAAATCCATCACAATGGGCCAGCTTTTCGGCCAGTTTGACCCTGTGTCCCATGAGGTGGGTTTCAGTTAGGTATATTGCTGCCAATCTATTTGAATTCCTAAATCCACCTGGTATGGTTAGAGGTCCGTCAGTATGTACTTGAACAGTTAAGGCTTTTTTCTCTTGAAGTGGACTGATGGGATTGTGGCAAACACATTTCGGGAGTTTGCCTCAGCTGAGACCCCAGACAGGAAGTGGGTGGTGTTTGATGGACCCATTGACACACTTTGGATTGAGAGCATGAACACTGTGCTGGACGATAACAAAAAGGCACGCTTTTCGGCTTGTTAAAATGTATTTCCTATCAGTCTGAAATAAAACATTTCTTCTTGAACAGCACAGAACAGAACAGAATATGAACTTCCTGCATCTGCTGTCAGTCTGTATCATCAGATGATATATGTTTCTCTTGCAGCTGTGCCTAATGAGTGGGGAAATTATCCAGATGTCAAACCAGATGAGTCTGATTTTTGAAGCCATGGACTTGTCGCAGGCCTCAGTGAGATAGTCACTCTGTTTATCATGTTACTGTTCAGATTGCTCTCTTGTGTACCACCTTAAAATGGACCTGTTCCATATTAAACTGCACATTTGCTGATCTAGGTAATTTTCTATTATTTTTTGGGAGATTATTGCTACATGCTTTTAAACAATCCTGGTTTTCTCTCCCAGCCAGCAACAGTCAGCCGTTGTGGAATGATCTACATGGAGCCATCTCAGCTCGGATGGCATCCCCTTGTGGCATCCTGGTTAAACACTCTACCCCAGCCTCTTCTGACCCAGGAGAGCTCCACATTACTGTTGGAGCTGTTTAATTGGCTGGTTCCCCCGGCGCTTAGGATGTTAAGAAAAAAGTGTAGAGTAGGTGTACCTCCACTGACCTGCCTGAGTTTTAAATTATTTTAAGTTATTTTGAAGGGTTTTTTTCTAAATAATGAATAGAGTCAAATTATTGATCATAATCCTACCTTGACTTTGAGCACCTACTTCTTTTATAGGAGGTTGTCTCCACCAATAACAGCAATACAGTTGTGTCTCTTACACGACTCTTTGGAATGTTGCTTACTGAACCTGTAACTGAAGAACCTGGAAACAAGAATATACGCACATGGATCATGGTAAACCTTGATTTCGAATTTGTTTGAAACTTGTTTTGAATATTGTTTTTATTTTTATTTATCTGAATAATATAAAAAAGGCCAGAATTTTTTTTCTATTATAAATGGAATTAATTAAATTAATTTTCTGTTGCAATCAGTAAAGTAATGTTAAAGGCCAAGTACGCTGCTCAAATTATTTTGCAATTATAGAGCTGTTATCCATTTAAAAATTATACTCTGTAATATAATAAACTGCATATACATTCAGCATGAAAGCTTCCTTGCTGGAGGCCAAAAGATGTTTTTTTAAGTCCATTTATGTTTAAAGACTTTAAAAAGTACAATAGGGAAATTGGTCGGTGTAGCCAAACTGTGTGACATAATTCAATTTTGCTTTCCGATTTGTGCTCAGTGGAGCTCTAAGAACTGCTGTAGTATAGGAAATTTCAAAATCCCAGTATGGACATAAATGGGTTATGTCAATTGTGTTACAGCATTTTTCAAACATATCCATAACTTCTTTACTGGCTTTTAATGGAATGGTGTTGCTTTACAATTATATTTCAAATATTAATTTATCTTGTTATAAATATTCCCCAGCCTTGGTAACATACTCATTTTGGCTTTACACAGGCAGCTTTTGCCTTTTCCTTGGTGTGGTCTGTTGGTGGTTCCTGTGATGGAGACAGTCGTAGTAGATTTGATGAATTTCTGAGGGAAATCACATCAGGAAAATCAGATGAGCACCCCATTCCTGCCACCGTCTCAAAGTGGGAATGCCCTTTTGATGACAAGGGTCTTGTTTATGACTACTCTTATGAGGTATATATTACAGTTCACTAAATAATTATGCTTTTCATGTTTTTGATATCACTGAAATATGACCAATGGTTCTTTTTGATGAAGTTCAAAGGAAAAGGCCGCTGGGTTCACTGGAATGAAGCAATAAAGAATGTGACATTAGGGGACAAGAACACCAAAGTTCAAGACATCATTGTTCCTACAATTGACACAGTGCGCTACACCTACCTAATGGACCTCTGTATTAACTATGGAGTGTAAGTGAGTGGCTATAGTCCTTAAATGAGAAAAATGATTGTGGCCCACTTGTCATACAATTAAAAAATGTAATATATTATAGTTTATGGACGATATATTTGAAAAGCTGAATTGTATGCACTTTACATATATTACATATTTGTACAACGTTTGTCCTAAGAAGGGGGGTGGGTTTGCTTTTCATTTAGGCCGATTCTTTTTGTTGGTCCCACTGGAACTGGGAAGTCTGTTTATGTGAAGGAGAAACTAATGAACAATCTAGACAAGGATCGTTACCTGCCCTTCTTTATCAACTTCTCAGCACGCACTAGCGCCAACCAAAGTCAGGTAAACAAAGGGATAAGACTCTTTAAAATAGCTTATACCAGATTTCCTGCAAGTTGATGTAAATGTAAGGAGGAATAATGCTCTAACACAGTATTCTTGTTTCCTATGAAGAACATAATTATGTCCAGGCTAGATAAACGACGAAAGGGGGTATTTGGACCTCCCATGGGAAAGAAATGCATCATTTTTGTGGATGATATGAACATGCCAGCGATGGAAGTGTTTGGTGCACAGCCTCCTATTGAGCTGCTTCGTCAGTATTTTGACCATGGAAACTGGTAAGTTTTGGTCAAGAAATGCACTCATTTTATTAGAATACACACTATAGTGAAGTGTAAATGTCAGAGACCACTCTTGGTTTATTTAATTGATGGTCAAAATGGCCCCTATTCATTTTTCAGCATCATGGAAAAAAAAAAAACTTGTTCAACAGAATACCAGCCTTCAGTTTTTATGGATATTTTTCCATACTTCCAAAGTTCAGTTTTAAAAGTTGGATGCATTTTCTGCTCCACACAGTCCAAGTTATCCCAAACAAATTCATTGATGTTGAGCTCTTGGCTGGAAAGTCCTCTGTTCTGGGTTGGTCAGTCTGTTGTTCTGAGAAGCTTCATTGTTTGATTTGCAAGTGTTCTTTTCTTCCTTTTCTCTGTAAGTGCTTCTTGACAGCTCCACATTATTTCAGACTAGTGTTGAATTGTCTTCTCACAGTTAAAGGATATACATAAGCACCTGTGGGTTTTCTTCAGATCTGAAGCAAGAGTGAAGCTTGATTTTCTCCTCTCTCTCAAAGACAAAAGCTTTAAGTACTGTTTATCTGGTGGTCACACTTGTGCAATTGTTAGTTCTGTTTTCTGTTTAGCTTTTTGAATTCATGTTTTGTAAACTTCTGTTTTTGTCTAAATCATATCTAATCTACTCATACATTTTTCCTGAAATAAATAAATAACTTTAATGGAGTTTTTGACTGGAAATGAACATTCTTTTCAGAATGTTGTTGATCTTTTCTCTGGAATTACTTAGCGTTTTTGGTGCTTTGAAAGCATGTTTGTTTTCCAGGTATGACCTAAAGGACACTTCCAAAATCACTCTGGTTGATCTGCAGCTGATCTCAGCCATGGGGCCCCCTGGTGGTGGGCGGAATGCAGTAACTCCACGTTTTCTGCGCCACTTTAACATCTGTAGTATGAATGCATTTAGTGATGAAACCATGTCACGCATCTTCTCTAACGTGGTAGCCTTTTACTTGCGTAACAATGGCTTTCCACCCGACTGCTTCACTATTGGCAACCAGATAGTTACTGCTACCCTGGAGGTAAGCTGTGCAGCTTAGGCTCCAGAGTTACTGAAGCTTCTGTATGGTTCCAGACCCAGTCTAACGTAAGATGACTACATATATTTAATTAAAGATCTTGTCAGCTTCCTATGTTTTGTTTTTCTGTTTTAGGTTTATAAAAAGGCAATGGAAAACCTACTTCCCACCCCAGCCAAGTCCCACTACACATTCAACCTGCGAGATTTTTCCAGAGTGGTTCAGGGATGTCTGCTGTTGAAGAAGGAATCTCTGGAGAGCAAGCGCACCATGATCCGCCTGTTCGTTCACGAGGTGTTCCGTGTCTTTTACGATCGCCTGGTGGACGACCAGGACCGAGCCTGGCTCTATAACCTCATGAATGACATTGTGAAGGAGCATTTCAGGGAAAGTTTTGATGCTGTTTTTGAGCATTTGAAAGCTGGGAAAAAGCCTGTAAGTATCAGAAAAGGAATAGAATCAGTTTGTTGGTCCACCATTTTTGAAATTGGTATCATCTGTCAGATGTTCTTTTTCCACTCCAGCTGTGTGAAGAGGACATGAGGAACCTGTTGTTTGGAGACTACATGACCCCTGATGTCGACACCAGTGAAAGGTTATATGCTGAGGTCCCCAGTATGGAAAGCTTCAGTCAAGTGGTAGAGTCCTATCTGACAGAGTACAACCAGACTCATAAGAACCGCATGAACCTTGTCATCTTCCGGTAACTGATACATCCTTTACTCACTGCAATGTGTGTTACTGCAGCCAATTAATAGACTTTACTGTGAGGGATGTAATCCTTAAAGCTGTTTATTGTTTCTGGAAGCTATGTTCTGGAACACCTGTCCAGAATCAGCCGTGTGTTGAAGCAGCCCGGGGGAAACGCTCTACTGGTGGGGGTTGGAGGAAGCGGCCGTCAGTCCATCACCAGGCTGGCCACTTTCATGGCCGACATGACTCTGTTCCAGCCTGAGATCTCCAAGAACTATGGCATGAATGAGTGGAGAGATGACCTCAAGGTACTTTTTGATTTCCTTCAGATAGGAAGATTCAGTAATTTGCATTAACTATTGCTTTCGGTTTCACTTAAACTGAAACTTGCTACTTAAAGGCACAATTTTCACCTTACCCAAAATATAGTTGATTAGCCAGAACAGGTTTAGTGTCTGGGAAACTGCTTTTTTAGTTTTGCACTGGAGCTATGAGTTGAAGGACCCATATGAGGGGAAATCAAAATTTCATGCATTTTGTATTAAAGGTCTAATGTAATGTGATTAAAAAGTTAATAACATACTGATCACTTGCCAGTCTGACAGCCTATTTTGAAAGTCAGTGTGTTTGTGATGTCGCAAAAACCAGTGCATTTATGCATTTCCATGTATTTGGACTGCAGCAGTTAAGCCTCACCCATTCACACTGAAGTAATAAAGATAGCTTTCTGAAAGAGTCACTATACAGGACAGCCAATCACAACTGAGATTGTTTACATATATTAGCCTTAAATGCACAGTAACAAAACAGCCTGTTAATTTTAAGTGATAAAGAGAGGTTGAAAATGGTCATGGAAGAAATGATTTAGTACATAAAACCAGATGAACTCCATAAGTGGACTTTTAAACAGACAAGGAACATGTTGAATAAGTAGTAAAAGCTGTCTCAACAACTACCATCATGCATGTAGAGCTGTTAGATAATCTCAAACACACTTGCTTATGTGTTTCTAACTAGAACTAGTGGATATAAGTTTCAGTTTCTTATTGCCTGCATTAGTCTCATAGCTCCAGTGCAAAGAAAAAAAAAGCTAGCTTTGGACACCAAACATAACTTGGCTGACACATTGCTTTAAAGCTGCTGAAATAAATGGCCCTGCAGGGTGTTTCATTAAATAAGGTCTGTTTGTTCCTCCTTCAGCTTCTGTTGAAGAAAGCAGGGGTGAAGGGCCAGAAGACAGTGTTCCTACTCACAGATGCTCAGATAAAAGAAGAGGCCTTCTTAGAGGACGTAGACAGCGTCTTAAACACAGGGGAGGTTCCAAATATATTTGCTGTGGATGAGAAGCAAGAGATCATGGAGGTGCTGTATGTTTTATAATATTAAAAGTACCCTTTAAGTTGATAATCCAAACCATGAAAAAATACGTTGAATCATAATTTGTTAAATATTTGTATGTATTGTTATATCCAGGAAACTTCTTTAAATGGCATAAGATCATCCCTAAAACTTAACACTCATTAAGAATGTAAAGATTTATAAATATAATACACATATGTGTAAATAATAAACTCTTCCCAGTTTCCAAACCCCGTCCTTTCCCTTCACCACTAGGCTTGCAGAGTTCTTTAGATTTGATGAATCTGGAGTACAGTCTGGAACAAACTGAGCAGATGAGGCTGAGCACAACAGAAACTAGCATAAACTCTGAATGTACCCTCAATAATCAAAAAATAAACTAGTGATATTTTCAGTGCATCACAGACTAAATTTGACTGAACTACAGTTGTAGCATATTGAGCTAATTGTGCTAGTGCTAGGTTAGCGTACTGAACTTTACCAGCTTCAACACACCACAGAACAGGGTACCTGTTGTCTTTTCATCACTCCAGTGCTGGCCACCCAAATTCACTCACTCAGATTTGAGTCTTTATCCTCTAAAGCTGTGTTGTGCTGTGTGTATCTGGTTTAGTCTACTTGCTAAATTAACAGTGTTGTGGTGTAGCATGCTAAGCTACCGCTACCTGCTACAAGCTCAAGCTCAGATAAACAAACGTTACTCACTGCTGCCAGCTGAAGCAGTTAAGGCATCAGTCAGAACTTAGAATTTTGGGTTTCATAATGTCTCTATATATATATATATATATATATATATATATATATATATATATATATATATATATATATATATAAAATAATTGCAATTGGATCAAATCATTGCAATCATCTGGTTATGCAATAATTTTCACAGGTCTCTAAGTGATAATGGGAAACTTGTACTAGAGGCTTCTAGGCCTGTCCATGACACATTAAAGAAGTTTAGTGGAATCCTTCTCACTTCTGTCTGTTCTTCAGGCTGTGCGGCCCATAGCCCAGGCTGGTAACAAGAATTTGGAGTTCAGCCCGTTGGCTCTGTTTGCATACTTTGTCAATCGATGTCGAGAGAACCTGCACATAGTGGTGGCTTTCAGTCCTATTGGTGATGCCTTCAGAAACCGTCTCAGACAGTTTCCCTCTCTGATCAACTGCTGCACAATCAACTGGTTCCAAGTAAGACTGGCAAGATCTTTTCAACTATAAATACAGACACAGTAAATGTGGTAATGATGATAATTAGTGGATTAGAACTTATGCAGACAATTAGTCAATATGTGTAAGCAAGAAGTTTTCTTTTCTTAGATGTGTGAATTTGTTGTTCCTCTCAGCCATGGCCTGAAGAAGCATTGGAGCGAGTAGCCAATAAGTTTTTAGAGACGCTGGAGATGAGTGATCATGAGCACAGAGAAGTTATGCTGATCTGCAAGACTTTCCACACATCTGCAATTGATTTGTCCAAGAGGTATTAAACGTAATACACTTTATGATCATATCATTAATAAAACACTTTGTTATATGAGTCTAGTACCACAAAATGTGAGACATGTTGTGAACATGTGTTGCTATCAATTAAATCGTGATGTTTTGATGTTTTTCCAGGTTTCTGTCGGAGCTTGGTCGCCATAACTATGTGACTCCTACTTCCTATTTGGAGCTCATAGCTGCTTTTAGACTGCTCCTGACTCAGAAACGAGACACAGTAATGAAGGCTAAGAAGAGATATACTAATGGACTGGATAAACTGGCTTTTGCTGAATCTCAGGTCATTTTTCTGTCTTATTCTTTTTTCTTTTCTGTCTTTTGTATCTTCTTAATTCTTCTCAAAGTCCATTTTTTCTTTGAAACAAGGTTGTTTACAAACTGAAACATGTAGTACTTTGCAAAAGTCAGAGACCCCCATTTTGTTTATTTAATTTTCAGTTATATATTTAACAGGAAATTGCACAAAAGCCTCAAAAGCTATAATTTAATTAACTTATAATTAATTATTCATTTGTAATGAACTATAACAAGTATAATTTCAGTGTAACACTAGGGGTCTGAAAGGGTGTGTAGTGTCGTTTAGAAATGTGGAGTAAGGTTTAATGGACTGATGAGTGTAAATTTGTAATTAGGTGAACTTTGAAGGTGTGGAAAAAAGTACCTGCTGATTTGTTTGTCAACAGAAACCAAATCATTGAAAAGAATGGAAACTGTAATAAAAGGAACAGTTGGACATGTTTAATATTGAAACATTTGATATTAGATTTAGTTGTTGATGCATCCATGTAGTTATGTCTTTTCTTTTTTTCGGCATTTTTCCTGATTCTCTGAAATAAATAAATAACTTGTATCTAATAGTCACTTTGACTTGATATTAAATTAATTAAGTTTCATCTCTGACTTTTGCACTATGATGTGTCTATTCAAAATATTTATTTATTTTGTTGACCTTTTTCTTTTTGGAATTGGTACTTTAAAACATCTTTGTTTCCCAGGTTTGACCTATAGGACATAGTACTGTATGCCATTAATAGTTTTTTGCTATAAGTTGGGTGAATGATTAGCTGTGTTTTTCTAGGTAGGGGAAATGAAGAAGGAGCTTGTGGACCTGCAACCCAAACTGGAGCAGGCCAAGATTGACAACACTAAAATGATGCAGGTGAGAAATTCATATTTTTGCTTAAGCTAGGGCAACAAAAACCTCCTGATGCTAAAATGCTGCTGTATTGCAGATAATAGAGGTGGAGTCAGTGCAGGTTGAAGCTAAGAGTAAAGTTGTTCGTGTGGATGAGGAGGCGGCTACTCAAAAGGCAAACGAAGCACAGGCCCTGAAAAACGAGTGTGAGAGCGACCTCGCTGAGGCCATCCCTGCTTTGGAAGCTGCTCTTTCTGCTCTGGACACACTGAAGGTCAGAGTCAAAGTCATGTTGAGCCCCCAATTCAGTATGTAATGTAATATCTAGATTTTCCTCAAAGTTAAAAGTTGATTGCTATTGTTTTTTTCCCAGCCCTCCGATATTACAATTGTAAAATCTATGAAAAATCCTCCTTCTGGAGTTAAACTGGTGATGGCAGCTGTATGTGTGATGAAAGACATCAAACCTGAAAAGATCAACGATCCTGCAGGAACAGGACAGAAGGTGAAATGATGGGTTCAGCACTTTATAACTATGATAAGCTATTCTGTTTCATGCTATATTAACTTTCTACTCCATGTCTACAGATTCTTGACTATTGGGGTCCAAGCAAGAAGCTGCTTGGAGACATGAATTTCCTCAGGGACCTGAAAGTGTATGACAAGGACAACATTCCTGTAAGTGTATTTATAGGTTAAGGTGGAGCCACCTGTCACAGTGACTGATGTTTCATTATGATCTGTTGATAATATATTGTACTAATGCCACTGTGTGACAGGCACCAGTCATGCACAAAATTCGTAGCGAGTACATGACCAACCCTGACTTTGACCCCACCAAAGTGGCCAAGGCCTCTTCTGCAGCTGAGGGTCTGTGCAAATGGATCACTGCCATGGAGGTTTATGACAGAGTGGCAAAGGTGAGCAGAATTACAGCACTGAATCAAATTGTCCGTTGCATCACCGAGACATACAGCACCAACGAGAAAAAAAGATAATGGAATTAATGGGCTGACATCCACTCAACTATTTGTTACATTGCAGTCTACAGTTGTGTCCAAAAGTTTAGGCACCCTTGGTCATGTTACATGTTTTGTTGATTTTCTAAGCGAAAATAAGACTTTTGCATATTTTAATGCACAATGGTTGTGAATTATTTGCTGAATTTAACACATTGGGGAAAAAACATAAAATGTATGTTTGTATGTGTGTGTGTGTGTGTGTGTGTGTGTGTAATATATATATATATATATATATATATATATTACACACACACACATATATATATATATATATATATATATATATATATAATTAACTTTTTTCAATACATTTCAAACGCAGCAAGTAAATACAAATTGTGCTCTTAAATGTGCAGACAAATACCATACTTAATTTTACAAAACATCAACAAAACATGTCATTTGCCTTGGAATGTTTGAACTTTATCATAGGACAGTATGCAGTCACTATTCCCAGGGTGTAGTTTTTACAGGCTGTATATAGTTGGTCTTTTTAATGATGCATGCAGTCATTCAGTGTTCTGGAAGTACTGATGACACCTGCAGTGTACTATGTACAATGTACAATGTTCTACAATGTGTAGAAAAGTGTAACATAATTTCACAATAATGTCACGTACTGTCATATTGCTCACCTCTAATCCTTGCTCATCCGTGTTAACTCTGTGGCTTGTGTCCCTTCTCTAGGTAGTAGCTCCTAAAAAGGCTAACTTGGCTGTGGCACAGCAGTCACTGGCCACTACTATGGCCTTGCTGAACCAGAAGAGAGCTGAGCTGAAGGAGGTGGAGGACCGCCTGGCTGCCCTGCAGAAAACATTTGAAGAGAAAACTGAGGAGAAGGCTCAGTTGGAATTCCAGGTGGACCTCTGTGCCCGCAAGCTGGAGAGAGCAGAGAAGCTCATTGGGGGATTAGGAGGAGAAAAGACTAGGTCAGAATGATATTCATGGGCAAAGACATTTTGAGGGCCAGGAGTTTTAAATTTGATTTTGTGAATAAAACTGTTGTCATGGAATGTTCTCTGAGGTATTTCTCTGTGTCTTACAGGTGGTCTAAAGCAGCTGACGACCTTCAGAATACATATGACAATTTGACAGGAGATGTGCTGATATCTGCTGGTGTAATTGCTTACCTGGGAGCTTTCACTGCTGGCTTTCGTCAGAACTGCACTAAAGAGTGGACCAAACTCTGTAAGGTACAGTACCTGCTCAGCAAATGCTGCTTTAACTAGCAGCAGAAGTTAAAATAACAGTGAAAATTTATTAATAGTCATCTTTAATTTATTAACTCCATATCTATTTGCATGTTTGCACTGACATTTACTGTCATCTTTAGTCCAAGAGCATCCCATCTTCAGATGATTACTCTCTGAGTAAGACCCTTGGAGATCCAATCAAGATCAGAGCCTGGAACATTTCTGGACTGCCCACTGACAGCTTCTCTATTGATAATGGAGTCATTGTGAGCAATTCCAGAAGATGGTACAGCTCCATAATCACACCCTCAAACATAAAAAAAACAAATTAACTCTCTATCTTCACTCTCTTCACTCTCTATCTGGTTTTAAATTAATACATTTTAAAATACATTTGCAGGCCTCTGATGATTGACCCACAGGGTCAGGCCAACAAGTGGGTGAAAAACTCAGAGAGAGAGAACAACCTGAATGTAATAAAGCTTACAGATGCAGATTACATGAGGACACTGGAGAACTGCATCCAGTTTGGTACTCCTCTACTGCTGGAGAACGTGGGAGAAGAACTGGACCCCTCATTGGAGCCCCTACTGCTGAAACAGATATTCAAACAAGGTACAGGGCAGAAATGAAAGGTTTGCTGGTCTATGTGTTGCTTTAAGAGTTTTGTAAAATGATTTTGGAGTTATTTTTTTAAATAAGAGAAGGTGTGGAAAAACCTGTTATGAATTTTTACTGGGCATAGAATCCAGTTTTTCATAATAATAATTTCATGCAGGTTATAAGATTACTTGTGTTCTGTTCTTCGGCTATGTTCCTTACCATGAGCTGAACATAATTGTTAAACTGCATCACGTTGCTAAAAGCAATTTTGATCTTTTGGGATCTTATGGGAGGGAATTTTTTCTTCTGTATCTTAATTTAGAGGCATGTTAGAGAAAAAAGTTAGACTATTCCTTTAAGTCTGAATCAGTGTCATAGAAAATGACTGATTACACTCCAATTTAGTAACATAACATTTCCAAGTCTGGCAATCAGTTCAACCACTCCTTTGACGTGTGGTAATGCCAGATATAGGAACTGAGGCCAGTGGCTGAACTATGATTATGTGAATGATTTCTGTTTTCTGTGTGTAGGAGGTATGGACTGCATCAGGCTAGGCGAGAGTGTGATTGAGTACTCAAGTGATTTCCGGTTTTATATAACAACTAAGCTCAGGAACCCTCATTATCTGCCGGAGCTGGCCACCAAAGTTTCCCTGCTCAACTTCATGATCACTCCAGAGGGCCTGGAGGACCAGTTGCTGGGCATTGTGGTAGCTAAGGAGAGGTGATGATATATGCATGCCCATACACACAAATCTCTGATTTTGATGAATATAATATTAATATAAAAATGACTATTTAACATCATTTGAGAGCCTCAAATGATAAACCTTTATATGCTCTATACTGTCACACCATATCCCTTGTACATTCTGTAAAGTTATTTTGTATGCTTCACATTTGTGTTCTATGTTTAATAGGCCAGAGCTAGAGGAGGAGAGGAATGCCCTGGTAGTGCAATCTGCTGCCAATAAAAAGCAGCTGAAAGAGATTGAAGACAAAATCCTGGAGACTCTGCAGTCCTCGGAGGGGAATATCCTGGAGGACGAGAGTGCTATCCAGATCCTGGACTCCGCCAAGATAATGTCTAATGAGATCTCCAAGAAACAGCAGGTCTGGGGCTGGGAAAAGCCAGTTTTAAAGATGCTGCAGTGTTGTGACAGTAAGTGATTAGACCTCTCTTCCTTTATGCAAACTTTTCAGATTGCAGAGAAGACTGAAATTAAGATAGCAGAGTCGAGAGAAGGCTACAGAACCATCGCAAAGCACTCCTCCATCCTGTTCTTTAGCATTGCAGACCTAGCCAACATTGACCCCATGTACCAGTACTCCCTCAACTGGTTTGTCAACCTTTACATCAACTCCATACATGACAGGTAAAAAGATAAATGCTTATACGCTTGTTTGTTTAACACTATTATTGCCATTTTTCTATACATTTGATTTATGTTAAATAATTAATCATTTAATAATTTAAAATATAATTACACAATTATGTACATAGTTATGTGAAATGTTTTTATATTTGATTTACACTGATACACCAAGTTTGAGTCTGTGCTTCAGAAATTTTTTGTTACTTAAACTTTGCAAAAATGTAATGTTTTTGTAGTTAGAAAAACCTGTGTAAAGTGGCTCATGAGCTACCACAAGCTGGTGGAACAGCTTTTGTGCCCTTGGCATAGATTCTTCCAGTCTCTGGAACTATACTGGAGGGTTAGGACACCACTTACTGTAGAGGACAAGCATTCAGGCTTTTACCGTTATCTTGGTTTATGCCACACAGCCACTCATCCACTTCTGGAGAATATCGTGAAAGATGACTCATTTCATTATGTTACTTTTTCCTCTGTAGACCAGTGCCTATGTTTTTTTTACACTGTTGCACCACTGAATACTTAAATGTGCATTGGTTTCAAATAAACTGTTAAAAAGGGGTTACAAGGCATACATGCCATGGGAAACTTAGGAGAGTTAAGCACTGCTGTAGTCATTTGTTACAAAAATGAACCTTCTGCTGGTCCAGATGGAATACTATCATTACAATGTACTGTATGTTTCAGTAATAAGTCAAAGATTCTCGAGAGGAGACTGAGATACCTGATCGACCACTTCACCTACAATCTGTACTGCAATGTGTGCCGCTCTCTTTTTGAGAAGGACAAACTGCTGTTCTCCTTCCTCCTCTGTTCCAATTTGCTTCTGTAAGTTTTAACTACATCAATAACTAACTGTAGTTAGGAATAAACATTATTAAAGCAAGTTTGCCCAATGTTAATTTTCTCTTCATAACCAAATGAGACAGCAGTGTTTCCCTTTCATAATCCTGATGTCTAACTGTTTCATTTTCCTTCAGGGCTAAGAAGGAAATCGAGTAC
The DNA here is from genome assembly GCF_015220715.1 of Pygocentrus nattereri. Taxonomy (NCBI): domain Eukaryota; kingdom Metazoa; phylum Chordata; class Actinopteri; order Characiformes; family Serrasalmidae; genus Pygocentrus; species Pygocentrus nattereri. The sequence goes on from NC_051219.1 coordinate 38,652,646, forward strand.
TCTGAGTTCATGTTCCTGCTCACAGGTGGTGTGGGTCTGCAGAATGATGTCCCCAATCCTGACTCCACCTGGCTACAAGACAAGAGCTGGGATGAGATCTGTAGAGCTAGTGACCTACCTGGCCTGCAGGGCCTCAAGTATGTGCCTCCTTGCCAGCCCTCTTTGCTTTAAAACAAGTTCTATTCTGTTCTCTTTAAAAGATTTGTCCTTGAAAAGACTTTACTTGCTTTTACTCTTATCAGGTTTTATATTTAGTTTTTTTCCTGCTTGAAAATAGGGAGAGCTTCATGAAGACACCTGAGAGCTTTTTACCTATTTATGACAGTAAGGAGCCTTATAACACTCCCCTGCCAAAACCATGGTGCAACAAATTCAACGACTTTCAGAAAATGATCATTTACCGCTGCCTTCGGCCCGATAAAGTGAGGCATAATTCATTTTCGCACAGGTCCTCATGATATTTACTTATATTTTATCACCTTTTTCAACACTTTTATCCTTTGTTTCTTTTTCTAAAGATTGAACCAGCAATTAGTAATTACGTGACTGAGAAACTGGGCAAAAAGTTTGTTGAACCACCACCATTTGATCTAAGTAAGAGCTATATTGATTCTAACTCTACAATCCCACTAGTCTTTGTACTTTCTCCTGGAGCAGATCCTATGGCCAGTAAGTAATGTCTTCTACTGTAAGTACTATTTTTCAGTTTTGGCTTTAACAGATCCATTCTCACACACTCCGGATGGAACACTGAAACATCTATTTTTCCTGAAAGGTTTGCTGAAGTTTGCCAACGACAAGAACATGGGTGGTGCCAAGTTCAAGTCAATCTCTCTGGGTCAGGGCCAGGGTCCTATAGCTGTGAAGATGATCCACTCAGCCATGAAAGAGGGCACATGGGTGTGTCTGCAGAATTGCCACCTGGCTGTTTCTTGGATGTCCACGCTGGAGAAGATCTGTGAGGATTTCAGCCCAGAAACCTGCCACCCAGACTTTCGCCTCTGGCTCACCAGCTACCCCTCCCCTATGGTATCTATGTACACTGACAACAAGTAATGCATTGAGTTATTTATTTATTTATTTTTTATTCAGATGCTGGCTTAAATCTTGCCTATTATGTGTCATTTTCTGTCATATGGAATTGTTTACAATTCATAACCTATTCTGTTTACAATGTCAGTTCCCAGTGACCATCCTGCAGAATGGGGTGAAGATGACAAATGAGCCACCCACAGGCCTCAGGCTAAACCTTCTACAGTCCTACCTGTCTGACCCAGTCTCTGATCCTGAGTTCTTCTCTGCATGTCCAAACAAAGAGCTGGTAAGACGATGGGTTTCCTATTTAATTACACACACATTATTCCATCAGTATGTTCCAGATGTGGTCATTTGCTGCTGTATTTATAGGTTTGGGAAAAGCTCCTGTATGGGGTTTGCTTCTTCCATGCCCTTGTCCAGGAGAGAAAGAAGTTTGGACCGCTTGGTTGGAACATTCCATATGGATTCAATGAATCAGATCTACGTATTAGTATCAGACAGTTGCAGGTGAATGTTCTTGCTTAATGTCACTGTCTTAGCAAAAGCTCAGTTTTTCTGCAAACACTAGCTTGAAACACTAGCTACCCTTTGCATTCTGTCAGAGTTAAGTTTGTTTTTTATCTTCTTTATTTTGAGACTTTTGCTCCACTATATTTCACAATAAAATGTACTTTTTACTCGTCTAATTTGATGCACATTGACAGTAAGTTCAACCAATTATAGTGCACCTTTCACTAAATTCCTTCCCACTCAAAACAGAATGTCCAATCATAGCATGGCTATTGTAACTAGGTCCAGGTAACTCTGGCAGGCTTTTAGAATTTAAAGACAACGTGTTTGGAAGGGGGCAGAAATTTTACTAATTTCTTAAACTGAAGGCACAGGATGCATTCATTCAAGTAATGGACTGAAATTTAGTTGAATGAACTCTTTTTACATTAATATACAATAAAATTTCTTCTCTGTTCCTAAAAAGTTATCATTTTTGAAGATACAACTTTTTGTTTTGACATGACAATAAATGACATTCAGAAACTGTATATGAAGGTTCTAGTTACACACATACTCAGAGCAGTTGCAATTTTGTAGGACACCATTGAGGCTATTCCTTAATGGCATTTTGGCTCACTGCATAGGTTGGGCTTGAGATTACTGATAAAACCACAGAACTGTTCTGCCTGTAAACACACGGTTAACAGTCAACCTCATAGTATTATAGTATCTTGAAATCGCCTGTTGTGGCAACTTTGTACTTTGTTCTTAATGTGCTTTGTTCCTATCCTGCTCCTTCTGCTGCAGCTCTTTGTGAATGAGTATGAAGAGGTTCCATTTGAGGCAATCACTTATCTGACAGGAGAGTGTAACTACGGTGGGCGGGTGACAGATGACTGGGACCGCCGCCTTCTCCTGACCATTCTGGCTGACTTCTACAATAAAGACATCATTGAGAACTCTCGCTATGCCTTCTCCCCCAGTGGCAAATACTACGCACCTCCGAAGTCTATCTATGAAGACTATGTGGAGTTTATCAGGGTGAGTCTCACCAGCTCAGTCTTAAGCAGAACTATGAGTTCTGAGCAGATACATATATACACCATAATGTTTGGTCTATGTGAAATAGGAATGGTACTTAAAAGGTTTTGTATATACAGAATATGCCCGCTACCCAGCATCCAGAGGTGTTTGGCATGCATGAGAATGTGGACATCTCTAAAGACCTGCAGCAGACCAAACTCCTGTTTGACTCCCTGATTCTCACTCAGGGGGGAGGCTCCAAGGGGGGAGGCAGTTCTGCAGGAGACAACACATTGCTGGACATTGCCAACGACATTCAGTCTAAAGTATATCACATTATCCAAATTCATTGATTTAACACAACTCAAACCATCATATTTTTAACCAACAAATATTTATAATTTTACATTATTGTATAATTTTAAGTCGCCCTTAGCGCTGTGCTTGTCTCAGTCAAACCTTTTGGTTTATTTCAGCTTCCAGGAAACTTTAACATCGAGTCTGCCCTTGAAAAATTCCCAGTGCTGTACGAAGAGAGCATGAACACAGTGCTTGTACAAGAGATGGAACGATATAATAAGTGAGTCCCAAAATCAACTGCAGTGCATAAAAGAACAAAAACCTTTGAGACATGTAGTGGATTTGAGTGCCAGTCCTGACCTCCCTGGGGCCCTAAGCAAAATTCTGCAAAGGGGCTCTCCTACCTGATTCATGAGCCTGTTTGTAAATTGCAGTTGCCACTCGATCACACTTGACATTCCAATGCTCCCTGTATAATCCTCCCTCCTTTAAAACAGTATCTGGCGGTTTAAAAATAAGTAGACGTGTTAATTTTATCAGCTGTATGAGGCCCATTCACACTGGCTCCCCACATTTCCTTTATACATTTTTGTAATACAATTTGAAAAGCTATTTCTACTATGGGTTGGCTGAGAGATGTATATCCATATTGCCCAGGATGCCAAGCTAATCAACATTCTAAATTCAAAACTTAATCAATAGTCAATCCATTGCTTTCCATTTTGCATTAGGTCAGTGTTTCATCTAAACCTTAGCTGAGAGACTAGATAATCATTGTCTTATTTTAAAATTATGTGTGCCCTCTGCCCATATATTGTCTGGATTATAGAGGTTGCTGCTGCAAAGCACAAGTTTTATTTTGTACATGCACATATGAACACATTTATGCACAGTAAGTATAAGCTGAATACCAGTCACCGTTTAACATTACTTTGATGGAATAAAGCGATAGTGTTTACGGATCTAAATTGCATTCTGAATGAACTCACATGCTCAGTCAGAAAACAATTACAGTACATCCAACAATAAAGGAAACTTCTTGCATCTTGTAATATAGTAATAGAAATCATCATAGCTCACTGGCAGCTCTTGTTCTACAGGCTGATACTTTTTTCTATGGCTATCAATGACATGTACATGCCGTAACTCCTCTGGCAGGAGAATTAAGTGAATTAAAGGGAACAAAAGTTCTGCATGTTTTACTAGCAAGGTGTTTGGTTTGGTAACATTAACATGTTACAGTAATTAAACATAATTATATGTTAATATAGTTAGGAATAATAACTCATTTTGAAGTTAGATATCTTTACACGTTTTACAGGCAGTGTAGGTATATAATATAATATAATATAATATAATATAATGTAATATACCTAACATAGCTAATGCTGTGTTTTGTATTGTTTGTTATGTATATTGTATTGTATTCTGTCCTCAGTTTGTGCAACACCATCCGTGTGAGTCTGCAGAACCTGCTGAAGGCTATTAAGGGGCTGGTGGTGATGGATGCAGAACTAGAGGCTATAGCAGGCAGCCTGCTAGTGGGTAAAGTGCCAGAGAAGTGGGCCAAGCGCTCATACCCCAGCCTCAAGTCCCTGGGCAGCTACATCACAGACTTCCTCGCTAGGCTCAAGTTTCTGCGGGTTAGACATTTTTTCAAAAAGAGTTATTTATTATTTTTAAATCATAGTATGTTTTTCTTTTTTGACTAATATTGCTCATCATGTAAAGCTGATATGCTATTAATGCTTAGATGGATCATTAGATGTTATTAGTGCCTTGTCTGTCTGCTATCTGTATTGATAGTTTTTTGCATTTTTTAGGACTGGTATGACACCACAAAGCCCCATGTGTTCTGGCTGTCTGGGTTCTTCTTCACCCAAGCGTTCCTGACAGGAGCCATGCAAAACTATGCGAGGAAATATTCCATCCCTATTGACCTTCTTGGCTTTGACTATGAGGTACCAACTACAAGTAGATGAATATCGTATACTCTCAACATGTTGTACATTTGTGTGGAAAAGATTGAATACCCCAGGTCAAATTACATTTTTCTTGATTTTGAAAGTAGTTTTCTTGATTTTGAATTACACATTGGCTTAAATGTATTTTTAAAAATCATACATACAGAATAATGTGCCATAAATTTGACATAGGCTACATTTATGTTATTCTTTCCCATTTGTTAAAGTAACATTATGTAGCAATTATACATTTAAATAACAGCTTCAAATTCATTCTTACAGTTCACTGATTTATAATAGGGAGAATGGAGTCTCTATTATTGCCATTCTGGCCTGGAACGCCTCCTATAGCAGCATGTAACTCTGGAGGAGTGGGCATGAAACCTCTCATGAGAACTGCGTAATGATTTATGGCACCATGTCATACATCAACAGCTATGGCTCTTCAGCCAGCTATACGAAGAAGAAAGCTTAGTATATGGACATAATGACAGAGGCTGCTAAAAGACCGAAAAAGATGTTGTCGGAGGGAAAGAGGAAGAGAAAAAGAGAGAGTGACCGAGCAAGAAACTGGACAATGAATCTCAGACTGGCTTTTAATCATTGATTATTAATGAAAGATTGCACTGTTGGCTGTAACTTTATCTGTGTTATCTCTGTCTCACTGAATTTTGTATTTTTTCCTGACGTCAAATGTCATAAAACCTCAGCCTCATTTCAGGCACGCATGCAAAAGAATGTATTCATCTCACACCAAAAAGTTTGGTCAGTCTTTATCTCTGTATTTATATCTCACGCCATGAAAAGCCTTGAACATTTGAAACCTGCGATAAAATCCTGTAATATTATGCTAGCTTGTAAGTCAACATGGTTCTTTCTCTTCTGATGTTGTTTTTGCTGGTGTTGTGTTATTCCTTCTCTTACTTTCAGCAAAGTCGACACAATCCGTCATTTGACCAGGGACGCCCAAACTTTTGCATACAACTATAAATGTTAAAATATGTATAAGTTCAATGCAGTCCAGCAAATATTGATTTCATTATATTACATTGATTATATTACACAGGTGCTTCCTTTTGATACCTCAACTACGTCTCCTGAGGACGGAGTGTATGTTCATGGCCTCTTCCTGGATGGAGCACGATGGGATAAGAAAAGGTTTGTTTACATGATAGAACAATATGTACTAGGGCTGGGCAATATGACAGCACTGCTTAATCTGTTTCAATATAATCAGATGTCAGAAAAAATATCGTGACCTATCATGTATTGTGAAAAGTTTTGTCGATCACAATATTACACTTTCACCGAATCACCCAGCTCTACTTTGTACCAGTATTATCTGTTCTGATTTTTTTTTAATGCCGTTAATTTTGAAAGAAATGTTTTTTTTTTCTTCTCCTGCAGTGGTGTCTTAGCTGAACAGTACCCAAAAGTTCTCTTTGATTCAGTGCCCATCATTTGGATAAAACCAAGTGAGTAAACATCACTGTCTTAAACATGAAAATAGCTTGTCACTGTGACATGTTGTAAAATCATGCTGTTATTCATTTATCTCCTAGCGGATAAACGTGTTGTGAAGCAACCTCAGAACATCTATGTCTGTCCTCTCTATAAGACCAGCGAACGTAAGGGCACTCTGTCCACCACGGGCCACTCCACTAACTTTGTCATCTCCATTATGTTGCCCACCAGCAAGCGTCCACAGCACTGGATCAAGAGAGGTGTGGCTATGCTCTGCCAGCTGGATAATTAAGGCTTAGCATCCTATGAAAGTGCACTTTACTGGACCTCTACAATTGATGCTACAGCTTTACATTTAATGATGTCCTAAATTTAAATGTATATAATCCAGTTTTGCTCTGCAAGGACTGAATTGTGTGTGACCAAAAATATATATCCTTGCGTGGTGTCTAATAAACAACATATTGAATGTTTAGTGACCTGCATCATAAATACTTCTTTGCGCACAGCAGACTTTTCTTTTGCAACAATTTGCACTTTTGTAATTGTGATTTTCACCTTTTGAAGTCCACACATGCATCTTAAATTCTCATTTAAAGGGTCACTTAGGCTAAAATGAAAAATGTAACTGTTGCTACATCTGTTGAGTCTGCCAACTCGCCTCCTACAGCAGTACTCCAGTATAAAAATGTCATAAAGTGTGGAAACTTGACTGTGGGCTGTTTTAAATCTGTTTCTGCTAGCTGGCTGGTGCAGAAGCAAGATAATGAAAATAATCTTTGACTGTCATGCTGCTCACATGGACCACCAAATGTACTGATGTGAAAACCTGTTTTTTGTTTTGGTTTGGGTTTTTTTGGTTTAAACTGAGGGGCTGAAAACATATGTTCCTAACTAGAAGCAGGCTGGTCAGCTGGCTAACAGGCTAAAAAATAGCAAACAGCCTAAACAGCTACATCATGAATATCACAGTCTAATAAAATGTCATTTGAATGGATTACATGCTTCAAATGTCAGTGTTTCGGTGAGGGGTCGCGTCAAACCCAGGCTGAATCCCAAAAGGCTCCGTTTTCCTTAGCGTGCTAGCTATGAAAATTTAGAAATTCTGGCCTCTTCTGCCAAATAGTGCATCACTTGTCGAATATGGATGTGGCCCAAATGTCTATTTCTATTGCATGATTAAAGATCCTACGTAGTGCAGTATGTAGGGAGCAGGGAGCTGTTTGGGATTCAGCCACTGGACTGGTGTTAAATAAGACTTGCGCTGGTAATTTGGTGACTAAAAAATACTTACGTTTAGCATTATGTTTTCGCATTGAACAGTGCTGTGATATCATATGTTCATTCTTATACGACAAAACCTTAACTATATTTCCTGGCGGAATACTTGCAATGATATGAAAATTATGTAAACCATATTTTTAAAGGAAAATACTACAAAGACAACATCAAATGTTTAAATTGAGAAATTGTATTGTTTTTTGAAAAATATTTGCCCATTTTGAATTTGATGCCAACAACTTTTTCCAAAAAAGTTGGGATGGGGACCACTGTGTTTCATCACCTCTTCTTTTAACAACACTCTGTAAGCTTTTGGGAAATGAGGAGACACTGCTGTAAAAGTTAAATGTTTTCCCATTCTTGCTTGATATAGGATTTCAGCTGCTCAACAGTTCAGGGTCTCCTTTGCAGTATTTTTCATTTCATAATAAGCAAAATGTTCTCAGTGGGTGACAGATTTCGACTGCAGGCTGGCCAGTATAGCACCCAGACTCTTTTAATATGGAGCCATGCTGCTGTAATACATGCACAATGTGGTTTTACATTGTCTTGCTGAAATAATCAAGGCCTTTTCTGAAAAAGACGTCATCTGGATGGCAGCATATGTTGCCAAAACATGTATCTGTTGTTCAGCATTAATGGTGCCTTCACAGATGTGCACGTCACCCATGCTACCCATCCTCCCCATCTTTACTTCTGAAAGACTCTCTGAGATGCTCCTTTTATACCCAGTAATGCTACTGAACTCTTGCTAGTCAACCACCAGGTGTTTTTATTTTTATTTTTTAGCATTACACAACTTTACCAGCCTTTTATTGACCCATCCCAACTTTTTTGGAATGTGTTGTTGGTGTCAAATTCAAATACTATAAAATTTCTCAGTTTCAACATTTGATATGCTGTCTTTGTACCATTTACAATTAAATATAGGGTTTAAATGATTTGTATTTGCAAAATCAAATTACATTTTGCTTTTATTTACATTTTTCACAGCGTCCCAACTTTTTTGGAAATGGGGTTGTAAAATCTTTGACCCACAGTGTCTCAGAACTGCGCTGAATGCAGATGGAACCATATAGTTCTATGCTGATGATATAGTCATTGGTAGTTTTAGGCCCGAATGCCTCTGTAAGGTATGGCCATGGCAGATATGAATGATCACTGTTTCCTGTCCTTGGTCTTGACAGCCTAAAGCCCTACTGTTTGTTAACTGGGTGTTTTCGAGCAGAGTTGCAGAGTTGAGTTCCAAAGAGTGACCCAAGTTGTGGAGTCGGGGGGTTGGGGGGTAGCAGAGCCAGTCCCGTGATTGTATATTTTTAACTGTCAAGATATTAATAGCTGTGTGACTGGTAAGAGCCTGAAACACTCTGAGGTTACAAGTGCAACAAAAACAGCAGCGCTTCTTGCCTGAAGGTAAAAGCAACATTTGCATATGGATTCTGCATATTTGAACAGATTAAACTTCCTGGACGGGCTTCAGAGAGCAAGGGAGTGTTGCATGGAATGCAGTGTTGCATGTATACAAAGTAGTCGCCTCAGTCTAAGCCGCAACACAATCATTAACAGGCTTATTGAGACTGATTTGTATCTAGTGACTATGTGTAAACACAACATGTCCTTTAAACTGGACCACACGTTTCTATGTTTCTCCTGTAATTTAAGATGTCACCAACAGCAGAAAGTTTCAGCCTTATTTGTGTACTAACTACACCCTGTACGTACAGGGTGAATACCTGAAGGGCTCATTGCATGAGTCATGACGATTGCAGCAAAGTTATTATTACACATCATGCAACTCTGTGTTTGCTATAAACTGAATGACCTACTTACCAGTGCCATCTGATAATAAAATCACTGTAATCCAGTGCATCTCAAACCAGTCCTCAGGGTCCCGCAGACAGTCCACATTTTTGCTCCAACCTGACTTGTAACACATGAGGATACAGCAAAAGTGTGGACCGTCTGCGGGTCCCTTAGGACCTGTTTGAAAAACATCACTCAATCCATTTACAATTTTCCTAACCTGTAACAGACATCGTCCCAAAAATTGTATGTCTAAAATACCATTAAAGAGGAATTTCAATTATTTTTTGCATAATTTAATCTGGTACTGGGCAATATATCATCTATACTGATATCATGTGATACTGAAACAGAATTATTCTGCTTTTCAGGAATTTTGTAAGCGGTATAGTAGATATAATCCCCATAAAGTAGTGGTGTCACTGTTGCCAAGGAGGTTGCTTTTAGCTTTTCAAGTTCTGCTTTTCCAGTTTACTGATGGAATCTCAGGCCTAATGGATAATGGCAATGTACATTGTTTGCTGAGTGCTACAGATTGTTTCGAAAGAAATGTTCAAAATACATAAAAGCTGTGACACTTTATTTTGAGTGGTCCTTTTTGGATTAAACAAACACTGAACATCTCCATAACATATCAAAAACATATGAGGGTTAAGAATAAGTTTTGAGTTGAGGTTAAGATTTGAGCTAGGATTAGGGTTAGGGTGAGGGTTAAGATTAGGTTTTGGGTTGAGGTTAAGATTTGGGTTAGGATTAGGGTCAGGGTGAGGGATAACATTAGGTTTTGGGTTGAGGTTAAGATTTGGGTTAGGATTAGGGTCAGGGTGAGGGATAACATTAGGCTTTGGGTTGAGGTTAAGATTTGGGTTAGGATTAGGTTCTGGGTTGAGGTTAAGGTTAGGGTTAGGCCCGGGATGAGGGTTAGAATTAGGTTTAATAGAAGTAACATACTAACAACACATCTACTTAATGTTCGTAATGAGAACGTTATGAGAACATCTAAAAGATATTTATTTAAATGTATTCAGATGCTTCACTGCTGCTACTACAGTATATGTTGTTGGTGTGTTACTGATACTCTGTTAAGAGTTTATTAATCATCTACAAAGACCACTCCAAATAAAGTGTTACCATAACAACTGAATAGTAAATTGAATTTTTGGAAATTTAAAACTACTTTAAATTTAAGGTTCACACTTTGCATTCATTTTTCAACAGAGGAAAATGCACACACACATTTTCTAAACTGCTTATCCTTCTGGGTCAGAGGAAAACAGAACAGAAAAACAAAAGTTTTGTTAGCTTTCTGAGACATTCTTTTTGTATTGAGTAGTACTGTTGAGTAGAAGTATTGGGTGTATTAATTTTATTAATGCAAGCATGAATGTGATATACTTGGGATACTTTGTCAGTATCAGCCAGCACTAATTGAGTTGTTGAGATGTAAACAAAGTCACTCAGGTTGGTTTGATATATGTCATTCTAGAGAAAATTAGACTTGTTTACAGTGGTAGTGATAAGAACCAGATAACCGTGAAGCAGAGTCAGCAGTGACTTTACAACCATTTCACATCAGACCACTTTGGCATTGTTTGCATCCCAACAATTGAGTTATGCTAACATTCGTACAAGTCTGTGGATTTCCTCTTTAAAGCTACTTTAGAGAACTTTTGTTTCTTTTTTTTTATTTTGTGGTTTTACTGGAACAATAAAACAAACTGATGAAGATGGCAGAAGTGTATAATGCTCTGGACGAAGACTGGGATGATGAAGATGAGGCCACACAGTACATGATTGAGCAGAGTCTGCTGGAATACAGCAAGTGCAGCAGTGAAACTCCCAGGTATGAGCCAAACCTTTCTGTCTAAACGATACAGTTTTCCATGTGAAGAAATACTCAGTTGTGGTTTTCCTTAGTGACCCTGCGCTGGAAAATATTGACCATGAGGAGATTTTTACGGCTATACAGGCAGGTGAGAGCTGCACCACTACTGCTGTTCTGTTAGTACTGCTCTGAACGCTACATCTCCACATCCTCACGTTTCTCCACAGGAAATGAAGATGCCTTGCGGTTGCTGGGGCAGCACAAGCAAGCAATGTCCATGGCTGACAGCAGGGGCTGGATCCCACTGCACGAGGCAGCAGTTCAGCCGAAGAAGAGCATTCTGGAGATCACTTTCTCAGGTCTATATTATCAGCCTGATCTCTGGCATCTGTGTTGTACTGTTGATTTTACCAAATGATGATTTTTGTTTCCTTATATAAAGCAGCTGAAAACCTGCTGACTCAAAATCTACTTATAGTAGAAGCCACTGGGCAGTTGCTGAATTCTGTGAATACATGTTTGCAATATGTGACACTTTATTCGAAGCTACAGACATTACACTCAAAACAGGTCTTAAAGGAATCTTTCACCAAAACTGTTTTTTCATGATGTTTTGTTCAACTTTCAAAACCACAGTAGGTCACTATGGTTTTCTAGTGTCCATGTTTTACCAAAAAATGCTGGTAACAAATACGCAACTCATTCCTCCAGAAAACTGTCCTCAGCAAGAACACATTATACAGATTTACAGTACTGTGCAAAAGTCAGACACCACCCTCAACATCACTGAATGTGTTTGGGATTACTTGGATTGTAAGAAGCACAAAATGCAACCAACTTCTAAGACTAAACTTTAGAGATGAAGACAATTACCCTTGCAGATTTCTTCGAAAAGCTGAAAGCAAGTCTCCTGAAAAGTATGGAAGCTGTAATAAAGGCAAAGAGTGGACACACTAAATACTGAAAAATATATATCTTTTTATGAAGACTTCTGTGTAGTTTTCTGTTAATATCTTGGCTTCTATTATAAGCATGTTATAAATGAGTAATGTTCAAGTCAACATCACTAGAGACGAGTCAGTACCGACACCTGGGCACAACCAAAGGCCAAAACTTTGTTGCAGCTGAGTCTGAATCAAGACCGAGACCAGATTAAGATTTTTTTAAGTGTATAAAAAGAAAAAGAAAAAGGGAAAAATATATTAATTTATAGTTAATTGTAAATTCATTATCATTCATTGTGCATGATATGCATTAATAAGTAATATTATATTGTATACTATTTCCTACGTTGCCTAAAATATTATGAATTACATTATGATCATAGGTCACCTTTGCATTGTTACTCTTGCAGTCAATAGTGTGGTTATTTTAGGTCCCTTTTTCTTTAAAACATAGTCAGAATCACCATGTAAAATACACAAAAGATCAGAATATAAACCAAACATCAGATGTTTCTTTTCATTATTAAGTGAAGTGTAGAAATACATTCAGGGGATGTTTGAATTCTGGAACCAGTGAACATCAACAAACAGTTAAACCATCATGGAAAGAATCAATTAGATCCTCAACCAAAAGCAAACAGGTTTGATTTAACCATGTAGAGAAAGGACTGACTTAAGGTTCTCTTGACATTCAATAATAATAGAAAGCAAGTTCAGTTTCTAATTATGTCAGATGGAGACGTGGAACTTGGCTGGCCTCGGGAACAATTTCCAAGTCCACCTTACTCCAAGAACGAGTCCAAACGATACTAAGACAAGTCAGAGGCCCTTCATTTATGGTGTCAAGACCGAAGCCAGACTTGAATACTACAACCCTGTAAATGGGTTTTGTGGTTATGAGAGTGAGGAATTGAAGTGTAGGCCAACATACACACTCGTGCAGTTTAAAAAAGACAAGCCTGTTTTCGGAGTTTCATGCTCGAATGTGTGTCGGATGTTCAGCATCTCCCCAGGGCTCGGGTCAGTGCCGTACTCTGAGAGGGGAGACTCCTCTCTACCTCGCCGTGGTCCATGGTCTTAGAGAGAACGCTACATTCCTGCTTCAGAACGGCTGCAGCCCCGACTGTCCAAATGAAGATGAGGACTCTCCATTAGTTGCAGGTGTGTAACACAGCTGGGCCACAGGAGGACACATGGATATGGTTGGATTTAGGTTGTATAAATTCCTCAGAGGAGTTTAGAGTAATGAGGCACTTTGATTTCAGGAATTGTCTGTGGAGATTAGAGGTGCACTTATGCTTTCAAGTATGGCGCTGTGTTAGTATTTTTAAATGACATAGAGCTCTTTAGTTGAGAGTGCTGAGAGCATTAATCTTCACCTTGGGTGCCTTTTATGGTATACATTCTTTTGGAGTGACTCACTTTGTTGTGTAAGACATGATGAATCACATGTAGTAAATGAAACCTCAGTGGGGATCCTCTCTGTTTTGTCTCTCTCCAAACAGCCATAAAGAATGACCAGTATGACTTGGCTTCTCTGCTGCTACGCTATAATGCCACTGTGGACCACAAAGGCAGCCTTCATAGAACTGCTCTGCATGAATCATCTCTGCTGGGCCTGGAGGAGTACGTGTACCTGCTCCTCCAGTCTGGTGCCAACCCAAATGCCTGCGATGCCAGTCAACATACCCCTTTAGGGTTGGCTGCCCAGGCTGGGCATTTGAACGTTGTGGAAATTCTACTACAGAAAGGTGATTATAACCTTTATGTGGGTGGTGTTTTACCAGCAGTTTGCATTTATGGCACTATGCAAAAGTCAGAGACCACTTTTTTTTCTGGCCAAAATAGTAATTACATACATGTTCTTCATTTTTCAGCAGATATTTATAAAGGAAATTAGATCTAAGATAATACACCTGCATAGAGAAGGCAAAAACAGAGGTTTCTTAAACTGGAATAATAAAAGAAGAAAAATGAGACTCCTGAAAATTTACCTGGTAAATCATCAAAACTCACCATCAGATAAACAGAACTTAAAGCTTTCATCTTTGAGAGAGGGAAGTATGTGAAGCTCCACTCTTGCTTTAGACCTGAAAGAGTCCACAGCTGTTTCGGGCCTTTCTGTGAGAATATAACTCCTCACTATGGGTCTGAAAGGATGCACAGCTGTAAAAAAGACAACACTAAGAAAAGAAAACATACAGAAAAGAAGGAAACTAGCAAATCAAACAAAGAAGTTGCTGGTGTTCTCAGAATAATGGACGGACCACCCCAGAGCCCAGACCTCAAAATCATTGAATGTGTTTGGGATTATTTGCATGTAAAAGCCAGGAAATGCAGCAAACCTTTAAGACAGGAGAAGTGGAACAATATCCTTGCAGGTTTCTTTAAAAAGCTAAAAGCAAGTCTGAAAAAAGTGGAAGCTGTAATAAAAGCAAATAATGGATAATTAATAATAAATAAATATATATGTATAGTTATACAGTATATAGCTACTGAGGCTACGTAATTTTCTGGTAAATAAATGTCTTTTGCATTTTTCCTGAATGAAGGGTGGTCTCTGGCTTTTGCACAGTACTGCACCTTTAATGTAAAGTGTTGTAACAGTAATGTTAATGTTAGTGGCACTTTTATCTAATACAAATCCATCTACTGCCACAGTGGATGAGCTCACAGTGGTGAGCTCCAGCAACCTGAGGTATGGAAAACAGTGCAGTTCCTGACAGTTTACTAGTGAAGAGGTTAGCCTTATCCAGTGGCACCCAGTGGATCTTATGGGTCCTTGAGCAAAAACAATGTTTGGACCCTCCATACAAAAACTACCTTGCATTAATAAATTAATAAAAATTACAGTGCAATTTACTTATTTAGTTGCTACCATCTCAACCAAGCTGGTGCTCTAATGTAGGCTACTATTTTGAAGTGGGAAATATAGTATTATCATAGCTTCACTCTTAAAAAGATGTTTCTTCAAGGGTTCTTTAGTAAAGGGAATTGGTAAAATTGCTTTTCAGTTTATTATATATATATATATATATATATATATATATATATATATATATATATATATATATATATTAGTAGTTCTCTATAACACCAAAAAGGGTTCTTCTACAGTTACAATCTTCCCATCATAACACTACCAGATCCCTTTTGGAGATAAAGCCATTTTCAGAAAGATTCTATATAAAACAATATACAACACATTCTACATCAATCTGAAGATCTGTTCCACCATGCAGAGAACCATGTAAGCATGAAATGGTTCTATATTGAATTCATAGATCTCAATAGAACCCTTGAAGAACCATCCTTTGTGTACCTGTGTACCTAAGTGTACCTAAGAGGTAGTTACATGCACTTGGTGTACAGCTATGTAAGTAGTATATATAAGTGATCCAATAAAGATGTTCACAACACAGCAAAACGTTGAGCCCTAGCACAGTTGCACTGCCTGGTAGTAACATTACTATTCAGATGTGCCATCTGGAGGTCCTTGACAACAAATCTTGGAGGTACTAGACACTTGAGATGTGTAGATGGGAGTTTGAAAAGATGCCAAACATCATGTGAACTAGTGGAAGTACATCCATGGTGGTGGTGTTAACGTAATATAGGGAACTTACAATGGTATATAAGTTCTTTAGATGTTCGTCTGGGTTCTTATGTGACTTCATGTAGCATTGTCTCAGATTGGACAATTGGAAAAACTGCTAAAATATGCAAGTGTGCTGCTGCAAGTGACCCTGTAAATCCTGAAATATTCATTTAAAATTTAGAGTTGTTGGGTTGAATTTCACAGGCGTTTATGAGACCACGGTATGCGGGTTTACACATTAATGTCACTCTCTGTATGTGTCAAATTACTCTTAGGTGCCTGCGTATGGTCAAACCCTCAGTGTCCAGAGTCTCCATCTGTGCTGTTTGAGGCAGCAGCATCTGGAAACCCTGATGTCATCTCTGTGTTGTTGGAGTACGGAGCTGACCCCAACACTCCCACACACACCGGCCATCTACCCATCCACCGTGCTGCATATCGTGGCCATCTGCTGTGAGTGATGGATGTTACACAGCTGTCCTGTCCCATAACACTTAAGTGGTTGCCTGTTGCCTGACATCTCAGTGTAGTTATATGTATATGGCCATGAAAATGTATTTGTCCCCTCTTGATTTCTTCTATTGTGGCATGTTTGACTCTCTAAATTGTTTCAGTTCCTCATACAATACGTAATATAAGAGATGGCGAACATGAAGATGCACAAAACACACTTTACTTTTGATCACTTTATTAACTGAAGGAAAAAAATTTTGCCACCTAAACTTAATTACTAGCTGGGCTGCCTTTAGCAGGAACAAACACAACCAAACACAACCAACACTTCTTTACAGAATAGCTCTAATTCAGTCACATTGGAGGGCTTTTGAGCATGAACTGCATATTTAAGGTCCAATCTTAACTGAGTCCAAGTCAGGACTTGCCTCTCCAAAACCTTAGTTTTGTTCTTTTCTTTTTTTTTTGAGCCAGAAGAAGACTTGATCTTGTGCTTTGGATCATTGTCTTGCTGCATAATCCAAATGAGCTTAAGATGACTGATAACTGGATATTCTCCTGCAGAAATTTTGGTTCACCTAGGTCCTAACACATCCATGCATCCCCACAGCATCATATTACCTCCACCATGTTTGACTGTTGGTATAATGTTCATACTGTGGACTCCTGTGTTACATTTATACCAGATGTAACAGAATCCCTGTCTTCAAAAAAGTAACACTTTCAAGGCACCAGTCAACTTATATTTTTCCAAAAGGCTTGGGGGTCGTCTAGCCATTTGTTTGGCATTTATGCAACAAGCCTTTATGCTCTTCTTGTTTAGCAGTGGTTTTTGCTGTGCAGCTCTCCACTTTTTCCCATTCTCTTTCAAAAGGTGGAATTATCAACAAAGTGAATCTGGCAGTTCCTTAGACAATCTTGTGGGTTCTTATGTGACTTCATGTAGCATTATCTCAAATTGGACATGTTTCATTCTAAATACCAAAAAATAGCTAAGATATGCCTGTGTGCTGCTGCCAGTGACACTGTAAACTGTTCTCGGGTTGAATTTCACAGGTATTTATCAGATCACATCATGCGGGTTTACATATTAATGTCACACACAGGCTTGAAAAGGAACGTATACAATAGTTCCATTTATACTCTTTCAATGCAGAGTCATTTGCTCAGGGAGGGGGTCCAAAGCACAACCTCTGCTACAAAATGCTCTTCTACAGGTTGTGTACAATTACACAGCTCCACCAGAGACTTCTCCAAATTTCCAAACCTGCCATAGTGTAGCTTTAATCTGCAAGCTTTCGATACTTCTGCAAGCAGTATGCCTTCAATTTCTGTAAAATATCTGCAGGCAACTTGTTTTCAGCTTTATAATACAGTGCTGAATGAGCTGTGCTTTTGTACACAATAGCCTGTCCTTTTGTGTTTGACCTCCTTGTCCTCTCTTCACAGAGCAATGGAACAACTAATTCCAGTAACTAAGAAAGATGTGATTAAGGTGAGTGGGATGAGTCCACTGCACTCTGCAGCAGCAGGTGGTCACTTTCAGTGTCTGGAGCTGCTCCTGAGTGCAGGCTTTGACCCCAACTTCATGCTGCACCCCCGTGTGCGCCGGAACTATGATGATGAGCGCAGGTCAGCGCTTTACTTTGCTGTGTCCAACAATGATGTGCAGTCTGCACGCCTGCTGCTAGAGGCTGGTGCCATGGCCAACCAGGACCCAGTCAGCTGCCTGCAGGTGGCTTTGCACCTGGGCAACTACGAGCTCATCAACACGCTGCTGCGCTATGGTGCCAACGTCAACTACTATGCGCGCGTGAACACAACGCACTTCCCCTCGGCCCTGCAGCACGCACTCAAGGATGAGGTGATGCTGCGCATGCTCCTCAACCATGGCTATGACGTGCAGCGCTGCTTCGACTGCCCCTACGGACAAGGATCGCACGTACCATTAGACTACGAGGGCTGGAGTACTTCGGTCATTAAAGACATGGTGGTAGGTAGGAAAGCCATTGTGGCACATTGGTGTCGACCCCAATTATTCTGAAAGGACCCATATAATGGAAAATTTTCAAATTTTCCTCATTTTTTTTAAATGAAATAGTTCAATGTAGTACATAAACATTGCTAAAGTTTTAAAATGTACCATTAACTTCCCAGTTCACAAGTGTCCATGTGTAGGTTTCCTATATGACAAAAAAGAGTGGCATTTTAGAAAATCGCCACAGTCTCATCCTGTGGTAACTAAAATGCTCCATTGCTGATACATTTTCCTGTATGGAAATTTTTCCTCAAAATGTTACTGGATCCTCTGAATTACGAGGTTGTTAAGAAACTGAAATACAACTGCTGCTGCATGCAGACTAACTCTGCTGCATACTGAAATGAGATTGAAACACTGGCAACCTCACCAAAATACACCACACAAATCAGTGACCTTTATCAAATGTGGTAGTTAAGAGGCTATGCTGCACTTTGAGTAGCTTTAATAGTAGACTTACTTTCAGAAGGTCATTTCAGTGAGCAGAGGCATTAGCATGTAGTAGCATTCACATTTCGACTGCTAAATGACCTCGTAATTCAGAGGATCCAGTGACACTACAGGAAAAAAAACATTTCCAAAATGACATTCATTTATTAGAAGTTTAGCTCTGGCTATTCACACTGAAGTGCACCCCACAAGCTAGGCTGCAGGTGAGCCGTTTATACTATGTAATGCAAAAAGAAACGGTCTACTAACGCCTCTTTGTCATATCATGAGAAAGGCACACCAAAATTGTGGAGAAAATACTGTTAATTTGACATCATGCATTCAATTGACACCCTCTTAAACAGATACAAATCTAAAGAAATAAGGTACCGTATATTTAATTATGAATTTTATTTTTTCAAAAATGTGCTGTATAATTATCATACTAGCATTTCACTCTTGTCATTAGGCAGCAGGCTAAGTATAACTAGCCTTCTTACAAACACAGGCTGGTTTATGGATATCCTTCATCATCAAAATCAACTAATTTAACAAACTTTTGGAATACACTCAACATGAACAGCTTACATTCAAACACAGATTCTGCATTTGCCAGCATTTTTTCAGGTCAGCCACTTCCTCAAAGGATTATGGACAGCAGAAGACAGTGAAGGATACTCCAGAAGCATCCTTAAAGATGGTCAGAGTGTAGGCTGCATTTCTCAGTGGTATTTCAAGTATCCCTCTGATTTGAACAGATGATATAAAAATTAGAAATGCAACCCATCTGCACTGTAGCCTGGCTTTTGGAATGCAGCTAAAGAGTGTTTGCAGTTTGGACTGCATTTTGAATAATGCAACATATGGGACAACCAATCAAAACAGAGGCCGCAATCAGGTGTGTTAGATTAAGGTTGGAGCTAAACTCTGCAGAGTGATAGACCTACAGGGAAATGATTAGGCTCCCATGTTATAAAGAAAAAAGAGAGATTGGAAAATGGTTCTGTGAAAACGGCAGAGGTGGGTAATTCAAGTCCAGAAAGTAAAAATTCTCCCTAGGACTTTGTTCCAACTGCCTAAACACCTCTGATAATAGTTTGAGCCAACTAGTCAGGAAGTCGGAATAAAACCCTGGGGAGGATTTTTACTCTCTGGGCCTATTTTTATAGTTCCTATGCTGATACATACTAGCTGTACTGAGAAGCTCCACTGCAGTTCTGGAGGGAACTCTGTACCTGAGGAGTTTTAAGAGATGATGCCTTTTAATTCTATTTGGTGGCTACTCTTACTTCCACTAAGTAATTATTTAACTGAAGTAACAAGACTTTTCCTTGATTCCTTGATTTTAGGTGCCTCGCCTCACCATACGTATTTCTGTGTATGCATGTGTATATATATATATATATATATATATATATTAGTGCAGTATTGACACATTTCTGTCTGCAGTTCTGCGAGGTGATCACGGTGTCCTGGCTCAAGCACATTGCAGGCCATGTGGTGAGAATAATGCTGGATTATGTTGACCATGTCACCTTCTGCTCCAAACTGAAGAGCATCCTGGAAGAACAGAAACAGTGGCCAGAGATATGCAGGATTCAAGGTGGGTGATCAACAAATTTGGGATCCTCTGAACTTTATCATGTCATGGACAGTATGAATAGTATAATGCAGGTCTCAATTTCAAACTCCAGTTTCAAGGTGTTTAAATTAATGGATATTTTCACATTACACCGTCTTTGCAGGAAACCCTCGATGCCTGAAGCATTTGTGCCGGCTTAAGATCCGGGAGAGCCTTGGTCGCTTGCGTCTCAGGGCACCAGTTTTTATCAGTTTCTTGCCTCTACCAAATAGTCTGAAGGACTACATTCGCTTCAAGGAGTATGACATTTACAGCAGGGGAAGCACGGAGGAGCTTGAATAAAACTGAAAACATATTTTCATTGTTTTACAATGTTTGTACTATTTTGAAATGTTTTTAAAGTTTTTTCATTGTTTCAGAATGTCTTTGGTTCCTCTCTTGTACTGCCGATAGCTCTTGTATGATTTCTTCATGATGGCAAAGATTTGTACAATGTAATATTACATTTTTACACAGCAGTTGCTGTTTGTGTGTCCTGTCACATTTTTTGCAAAAATATTAGGAATGCACAATAACATCAGAATCATATCAGTATCAGCAGCTTGTTTAAAACGATATATGACAATGCATTTACTGTACTTCAAACAAGCGTAATGTTTAAGCACTGTGCTAGAGAAACCAGAATAGACATGCTGGTAGCATAGCTGGTCACAGCAAAACCAGCATATGCAGAATTTTGAGTGCTGGTGTACTGGTTAGCAGCAGTGGAATTTGACATCACTGTTGTCAGAACAAAACCTTATATCTCCAAAATGATCACTTTGCAGGAGAAGGAAACAACCTACATTACTTTTAATGTAAGTCAAAGGAACTGTTTTTTTTCCCAGAAATTTTGAGCTGTTTCTCTTGGCCCATTCATCATGTAATTTACATACAATGTAAAGGACATCAGGTACTTTCAAATTAGGCCAAAAACTGAAAATCGACAAAAAATGGAGATACAAGGTTTTGCTCCGAAAACAGTGATATGCTGATCACCACCACAACCATGTGTTTTGGATGCTGGTTGACCAACTAAAGCAGCACCATTAGCAGGACAGTGATAGGCTAATATGCTGAAATGTCTGTATTCATAGCCATACAGCAATAAATGATAAATCTCCCCATAATGTCGGCATAGAAGAAGACACAGAAAACGCTGTGCATATAATGAAATGCTATTCTATTATACAGAGACTTAAACAAGCAATATGGGATTACTCTGAGCTTCTTAATCAAAGGCCCAATAGCATGGAAGATTACCTCTAGCCATAAAACACCTGCTGACGGTGAACTCTACAACCACACTAACTAACCCAACAACAGAGCAAAATAATAAATAAACCAGCATACAAACACGGCATTGTTGAAAATATAGCAATAGTGCTTTTTACACCAGGAGCGTCCCGAGAGCCAATTTTGCATGGCCAAACAAATGCAACATTTAGCTCTGTTTTTTTTACCATATGAGAAACCTGTCAGAAGCTCTTAGCCTCAAATCATTTAACATATTTGAAACAGGGAACATCTAAAAAGAGAAATGGTGAAACATAATTGGACATTTCAGCAATCTGTGTGCTGCACTGTGTGGACCCTCCAGCTGTGCATACATCTGCATAATAAACAATATATTTTTTATAGTACATTAGCACTTGGTGTGAACACAATTTGTCTGTAGCAGCGATACACATTAGTATGATCTGTTTGATGTAAATGAAAGATACTCAAAATTAAAATGCCATGTATTATGCAGGATAAACCATAAATAAGGGCCTAGCACATTGGAGTAAGTGTCCTAAAACAACCTCAGTAGGGCGTAGGAGAGAAGACAGATACTTTATAAGGAGTGAGTGAACTTGTGAACTTTTCAAGGCCGAAAAGCCGAGATGGAAAAGTACCAGCATGTGCTTGGCACAATGTTTTTTTTTAAAAAAAGGATTCAAACTAGACTTGGAGATAATGGTTCACACAAGACCCTATTTGATAGACATATGAAGGTCAATTTGGATATAATGGTGGTTTTGTGAAATCAGGAGATGACAAAAAGAGGTGGGGCGATGTCACTCCACCTTCACCGAGGGTATAAAACATGTGTACAAATTCTGTATGTTTGTGAGTGTGTCCAAGAGCCCTGCGCGGCGCATTCTCCATGCTGAAAGAAGAATAAATGACCTGCACTTCTGAATTCTGAAGAGTCTTCTTGTATTTCTGAGTTCGTTCGATTCTTTTTATTTATCTTTTAACAAACAAATTGAATTCGTTTTATTTTACAAACCATAGATAGAACTTAGGCTTGGTGGTCAAACAAGTGTCGAGCTACGACATGTTTTAAATCTGCTGCAAAATAGGAGCAAAACCAAAAGTGCATTTATTTTTGTTCCGTGTAGAATCGATGCCAGGCACACCGTGACTGATGGTTTTATAAAAATACTGTAGAATAATGTGATCTTATTTATATATACATGAAACTATGTTAGATGAATTTAGAGTATCACGTGATAGACTAATAAAAGTGATGTTTTTTTTATAACTATTTTTCAGTGGTCTCAGGGCTTTTCTCATAACAGTTCAACCGAAATGAGCGCTGACAAACTGCACGGTCCGGTTGCTATGAGACGCCGCGGCCTCTGGATGGCGCGCGGCCGCCTGTAAACAGAGTGACGCCAGAGTTTTGCAGCGGTGGGGATGCATTACGTCAGAGGCATAATGGCGGAGGAGGCTGGTTGAGAAGGAGAATTACTCCGTGAAGCGGCGCTGAACCCAACTTCATCGCCCGTCGACGAGGTGATCGGTGGCCCCCTCCCCCCACCTCCCCCCTCCCCGGAAAAAAAATGGCCTGCAATTTCAACGAAGACAGAAAGCTCGACAAGGACGGCGTGAAGGCGGGCGGCTTGTCCGTGGACGGCGGCGAGAGCCAGAAACAATTGTCAGTCTCCACCGCGACCACATCCAAGCAAAATGGCGATCAGGCTGGATGTGAAGACGAGCAAATGTCTGAACAAGACGCTTCCGAGCGGCGGAGGAGCGCGCTGTCAGACGCTAAGCACGGCGGCGGCGGCAGCTCCCCGTCGACGCTGCACAGGTCCACCGACGAGCTGCCACGGAGGAATTTCCAAATTCCTCGGAAGATTAAGGAACGGAAAGGTTGTGTCCCCTTTACTGGCATTCCTCGGGCTGAAAGGGACTCTGTTTCGGTTTCTTACCCAGTCCGTCCTGCATGCCTGTTAACCCGCCTTCTTTAGCAACCCGTCTCCTGGCTCTGCTTTAGCTAGACGTGCTCTCGCTGTGCCTGCATGTCGCTTATACCTGTACTGCCTGTATATTTTGCATTCGTGTGCTTGTGCGAGGCGGCATGTTGATGTTATGTAGCCGCCACATGAACTGCAAGCTAGCCAAACGTTAGCTGGCTAGCTAATGCGCAAATAAAATGCCAGAAGTACGTAAAGAGCTGAGCTTTGTGCCAAGCACCAACATGTATTTGGTCAAATACTCTAGTTCGTGTGTCTCCGAAGTAAACATGTCCGTTTTGAGTCCCACACTGTGTTTGTGAGTGGTTGCTAGCCAGCTAACTTAGCTGGCTACAACGATAAGCTAGCAGAATTCGCCACTACACGGCTGCCACCACATGACACAGTTTTGCCACTCCTCATCCACCACTGGCGCTACTGTAGTAATGTGTCTCAACAGACCACAACACTGGTCAGTGTATACAGTCCTTCCGCTCCTTTCGTAGCGCATTACCTCTGAAGAGTGCTTCAGGTCAACGCTTGAACGTTAGGCGCTACATGAACTCCCGGGTTTTAAGTCTGGTGACCATTCAGTGCAGGTTTGCCCCTTACGTGCTCAATAATAACATGCTTATGATGTTTCGCTGTGAGTTTTAGGATTGCGCGTTGATCTGTGTCGAAACTAACTTGGCCTTAGTGCCCAGAGTAGTTCTTTAGTTCTCCTAGTGGTTTTGTGTTAACTATATGTCAAAGGGTCATGAAGTAAGTGGGGCTGTTTTAAGGAATGAGTCATGAGCCTATTAAAAGGGCTGTGCATTACTAGGCGTTTGTACCTCGCTTCTGGTGTTGTGGCATGCACTGTTTGAACGTCTCTTAATCTGGCATGACTGTTGTAGGAAGTGTGAGATGTAGTTATAGTTGCATGTGCAAGTGCTTTTCATTAAGTCAGTGAGCTGCCTAAGCACACTTGTTCACTGCTTGTTGACCAGCCCAGACTAGGATATCGCCATAGTAACAGTGATAGAGTTGTGGAGAATGCCTTATCTCTGCTGCCTGTTCTCTGTCTGAACGCCTCTTTAAAGTTTTTTTTAAATTAATAAGTAGACATTTAGCTGTTCAGTCCTTTGTTGTTCATCTGTCAGAAGATGTCATAATTTTTTTTTCACATGGGAGCATACTGATTGTTTACTCGTGGTTAGGAATAGAGTTAAATGACATACAATTCTCTAACTATTCATTAGTCTAAATCAATTTTTTAAGTTGCCAATTTTTGATTATCTTTGAGCGTTGATTAGATAGTGTTTGTGTGTCACTGCGTACCAGCTGTCATAACACCTGTCCTCTCATTTGGTTCTCCAGGACTTCTACAGATGTTGGCTCCAGATTCACGGGAGTTTGAGGAGCTTGTAAAGGTCCTTTCATCCTTCTATCTGGATACCTCTTCTCGAGGAGCCTTCACCTACACCAAAGCATGTCTCATTCACAATGAGCTCTTGGAGAAGGAGGTAAGCTCTGGGTTCAGAACGTTGATCTGTCTTTGATCGGTTGGTGTGGTTAATAGGAATTCTTGGTAAATGTCCAGGGAATCCAAGCAGGATCTGAAATGGCTCTACTGCCCCTCCATGCTGATTTGTTATGTGGTAAAGGTATTTGTTATGTATTTTGTTTGTGTTGCTTTTATAAACGTTTCTGCTGTTACAGTCGTAAAAGCTGATTTGCTAGTTGCTGTTATTCCTGAAAATGAAAGGTCCTTACATACAAATAACAATTAGAGTCCATGGTTTCACAGTATGGTTTGAGAGAGTTGTGGCTTGGCCTGTGCCTTTTGTGGTCTGGATCTCTGATTGTGTCCTCAAAGCTTCTCTTCTAGATAAACATGTTTCTGATATGTTGGGGTTAATGAGCCTGCGTTATTTATCCCAACAGTTTATTGAGAAGAAAAGGGAACTCAAACAGGCCGGACGGACTGAAGCAGAACTTACAGATTCTTACGCCTTTCTGCTGCCTGATGCGAACAAGGTAACACTAACATCTGCAGGTTTCTCTTCATTTCATGTTATTCTTAGCCAAACTGAGAGTTCCTCATATTCTTCTTTACTTTATCTTTGCTTACACATTAAGTGTGTTAAAGTATGCAAAACATTAAACCATGGAATCCTGGGATTGGGATTTGGTGGGTAAAACTTTTAAATGTGGAAAGGTTGCAGTGGAATGTTGTACCTCTTGTTGCAGACTCATTGGATCTGTGAAAAGGGCCTGTCTGTGGGACATGCACGGATTAGCAATTTGGGAAATCCTTCTAAAGGTAACTATAAGTTGAGTGCTCATTTAGAATCCGTCATGGTTTCGTTTTGCAAGTTGTAAAGTTGTTTGTAAATATAACTGTTGTAGCTTACATTACAAGATGTCAGAATGTTTTCTTAGCATGAGGTTGTGGGTTCAAATCCCAGGATTGACTAAGTAATTGGGTATTACTTAGTGTTCCCCTGGGCAAGGCACTCAACACTCTGCTGCCGCAGGCCACGCTGCTTTGCTGACAGTGCAGTCTGGGCAATGGACAAAGAGCAAAGTGACAAATTTTGTTTGTGGGATCAATAAAGTGTAACTTTATAAACATAACTTTGTTTATCTGCTTCATGCTGAAGTTGTTTGTAGATATAATCATAGCCTTGCATTACAGCAGAGCATTTTTGACTCCGTATGACAAATCACATCCTAGTGTTTGGCAATATTGACAAATTCAGTACCACAATATAACTGTTATGATATCGATTAAAAACTTCAACTTGTGTTAATATAGCTTATGGACCATTGCTTCCAGAGTCCTGCTATTCCATGCTAAAAGTCTTAAAAACCTGACATAGCTTGTTTTGATTGGACTGTTTTGTTCTGTTTTATTTTTATAAAATGGCACCAAAATGGAGCTTACACTGTACTGTGCATGTTAGCCAGACAGAAAGAACTTTTCCAGGAAAGCAATCAAACAAAAAACCTTGAAAAGTCTGGCAGCAAACAGCTTGGTAACAGGGACCCTGTTATTTTACAGACATCATGTCATGAGTATAATTATAAGTAAAATGATATAATTAAAAGTATAATTTTAAGTAAAATGTATCATTCGTAATATTTTAAAACAGAAAAGTGATTTCAAAGTGTATCAGCATCAAGATGTACCAGTGTAGATGATATCACTCAGTACCCTTATTTCGTCAGACCTGACTATGCTTTAGTGGTTTTAAGTACAAATTATGTAAGGAAGTGCTTCTCTCTGTTACTGCTAGGCCTACTTTTATTAAAATGTCATAGCATGATGATCAAACCAGATCTAACAATCCCTTGTGTAGTTCAGTTTTACTCATATTGTTTTTTATAGTGCTGGCCTGAAAACTGCAGGTAACAGTCATTAGAATGTTAAACAACTGTCTCTCTTGCTGTCTTATCTATGAGATAACTGGCATTGTTTTGCCTTTTTTTTAGGGGTTTACCTTTCAAAATACTCAGATTTGTTGCAGATAAATCCATTCGAAGCAGGTGCTTCAGGGGATATTATTGTATTTAAAGTCATGAAGGTAATATTTCATTTCTTTGTAATACTTTGTAATAATTTGCAAGAATCTTTGTGATCTTAGATTGGTGTGTAGTCATTTTCTTAATTGATTCTGAATAATGTGGCCTTTTTACTTTTATCCTACAGGGTAGATTAAAGAGCATATTTGAAAATATGCCCAAGAGTAATCTGGAACCTGCACCTAAGTTTGACTGCCATGTGCACAAAAATGCCAGCAAAGTGACCTCATTATTATCATATAGGGCCTTTGAACTCACTCAGGTAAATGTACAGGTCATTCCTATTACTGCATTGTGTACACTGATGTCCACACCTGTTTGCATTGGTGTTTTACAACAAGTGGATGTGCATTACATATTATGGGGTGTATTCTTAACTTTTTTTTTTTTTTTTTTTTACATTAGTTTTGCTGTGGTCTTGTAACTGATGTTTTTTGCGCGTTTGTTTGGCCCGTCTACAGCAATACTTTTATGAGTTTGCGTTTGAGGAGCTGAGGTCCCGGCCCAGACACGTGTTTCCGTATGCAGTGGTGTCTTTCCAGTATAAAGGCAAAGAGTCATCCACAGCTGCTCACAGGTACAGGATCTCTGTAGTATTATATTCTTGTCGATCCCTAAGAATCATGTTAATTGTAGCATCGTTTTCCAGTATCGAGTTATCTCTGAGCTGTGTAGTGGGATGGTTGAGTTTTTCTTATATCTGGAAATGAAACCATAGTAATACTTTGCTTTGCTGACTCCCATTCTTTTTGTTAATAATTTAGTTTAAAGGGCAGTGTCGGGGTGTTATCAGGATACTGAAAAGCTGTTACTTCAGATACTGCTCAGTTAATCCAAAGAAGACTGATATTATTGTCAATGCAGGTTTTGTGAATGTGAGTAATAATTATGTGCAGGTGTTCAATTTCTAGAAGCCAGTCACATTCATTATGCAATCAGCGGTCACAATACCTACTGAGAGTGTTGCATGCATTGTTTTTATTCTTTTTTATTTTTTGTAATTCCCTGATCCTTTTTTTTTTCCCCCAGATCGAGCAGCACAATGTATGAAGGACATAGAGGTAAGCTGTCTTCCTGTTATTTGTAGTATTTGGCAGTAGAAGTAGTAATGCTACTGAACTTTTACTCTGTTTTCTTTTTTATTTTTGCCAGCACCAGACTTTCCCTTTAGGATTGTTAGCTGGAAGAGACTGACTGAATTGTGTCTGTTTTTGGCAGTACGACGTAGGTACACAGTGTGGAGTGGCCTGCTGGTGAACAAGGGGGAAGAGCTGTATCAAGTGTGCATCCGCTCCTCTAGTCTCCCTTTCCTTCCCCTCAAACTGTAAGTGACCTTCTTAACCCCACTGTTTATGCACATTAGCTTTTACCTGAGGTGTCACAAAGCTTTCGTTTTTGACGATTTTATATATTGACCTACTTTACATGTTGTATCCTGATTGCATATCTTTGGACGGAGCTTCTGCTGTAGAAACAAATTTGTTTTATGACACACAAAGTGGAATTCACTGATGTTTTGTTTGCTTGACTTTTAGTCCTGACAGAATTGACATAAGTATGGCAATGCATCTTGATCAAGTGAAGAGGAAGATTCCTTCTACGCTGCTTTCGTGGGACACCTACAGTTCAACACGAGAGGGTAAACACAGTGTGTTAAAATTGCTTCTGCTGCCTAATGTTCTGGTGCCCTGATGCTAATAAACTTTTTATGAATTAGAGGTTTTACATTTTAGGGACATTCAACAAAAACAGCAGTTCAAGCGTCTGTTTTACTGCAATATCTTAATTATGATGATGATTATTATTATTATTTGGTTTCTCTAAATTTCTTTGCTTATTCTGTGTCAGCACTGAAGTGTGGCATGTATGGCAGTCTGTTTGAAGTCATGGGTAAGACCAAACAGGGCAACTGCCTGTCCGGCCTGCTGCACAGAATGGAGAAGGAAAAAATGGTGAGAGTCGTAGTGTGTTCCCTACTCTCTTGCTCCTGCAAATTTGTGACATGTTATAATATTTGTGAATAGATTGTGAAGGTTGTTGCAAGTGATCTTGATTTTGTATTTGGTGATCTGTAACTTTGTAGCTGAATGCAAATTGAGATAGGAACTTCCTTGTTCACATGCTTGGCGTTTGTTCCTGTCCTGATTTCATTCAGTTGATTAGACAGATTGTCAGAATGACTCTTAATGATGAAAAATGAAACGTGGGGCTCCTTGGTTGATTCTTATTGTATTTTCTTTTTGTCCAGGTTCTCGTGAAGCCACTGGTGGACAGAGGCTTTCTATTCCTCTTGTCTTCGTCTCACATGCACAGTTCTAATGGTATGCTCAAGCTGTGTTCATATCTGCATGTTGTCCTCACTCCTTATCTCTGCTATTTGATTCCAGCATACTGTGACTTTCTCCCTGTCCTTTTGTGAAACATATAGAGAGGCGAGGGAGGGGTGACAGAGGATTACAGGCACTTTTTGTTTTCCAAGAGTCAAGAACTGTGGCACGGTTCAGTAAGTATTTTTCCTAAAGCTTTCATTTTTTGTTGTGTATATAACACCTGGACATTGACCTTTTTTGTTCTTTTTCTTAGTGTCAAAGCATGCTGGACTACGAGACTCTGCGGTTCCTTTAGAACCCAAAGATCCAATCGCTGAGCACCTAGACACCTTTGTTCCTGCCCTGCACCACGCCTTCTTTAAATTGCGTTCAAATCCACCCAAAGATGTGGCTGCTGGTGTTAAGAACCAGGCACTGGACTATTTGGGTCTCCGGGAACAGGGTGTAGGCCGTCCTTTTGTTGTGCCTGAGTACCGAATGAACCTGGATGAGTGGCCTAACCTGCACCCTTCACCTCGACCCAAGGGTATGGACTCTGCGTTGAACGCTTACATGTACGGGCCCGCACGCTTTCAGCTGCCAGTGGTGCGGCTGCAGCAGGGCTTGGTGGATAGCGGGCAGGGTGCAGGCACATCGCCGCCAGGTGGAGGGGGTGAGGAATACAGCCCTGTGTCTGACTGGGGTGGTTCGGACCGTGCCTCGGGCAGCGGCAGGCCAGGGCCAGCTCCAGCGCAGTCCAATGGCAGCGCTCAGAGGCCCCGGCCCAGCCAGGCTGAGTACGACAAGGAAAAGATGGAGAAGCTGCTGAAATTGATCCAGCTGCACAAACGTGCACTGGGCAAGGAGGACAGTAGTGGGCAGGAGCGCAGTGAAGACTGGGACCCTGCTGGTCTCAAGAGGAGGCTGGAGGATGATGGGTCGGCTGGAGTCAGCAAATATCTGAACACGGGCCTCCTGAGCAATGGAGAGCAAGGGAGAGGTGAGGAGGGCTTCAGCTAATGCATGATTATGTACATAATCGATGGACTGTAAATCAGTTATTCCACTCATCAAACCATCTTTACTTCTGAGTTTTCCTCTCACTTTAGCCATCACAGCACTGCCTTTATTAAAACAGGGAAAGGGGAAGAACAGAGATCTTGTAACTTTTAACGCAAGTTAACGTAATGATTTAATTCAAAGTTATTTTTGATTGGCATGTCTGTCTTTTGCACAATGTAAAGCCCCTTCCCTCATATTGATGTTGACAAATAATGTGGATATAGTTGTGTGTCCATGGTCAAATGACAAGATTTTCTGTGTGAAAATATGTACACATCCTCTACAGAGAATGCACCTTTGCTTATTTTAATGCACAATTACTGTTTATTTGCTGAATTTATTAGGAGAGTTATATAATGGTCTTGGCAAATAAATAGAAATTGAGCACTGAATTTTGCTGAAACATGCTGTATGGAAGTGTTTTCTCTGTGTAGAGGATGTGCTCACTTATTTTACTTAGAAGATCAAAGAAATGTGATTTGACTGGGGTATGATTGCAGGATTAAGGAATCAGTGTGTGTATGTGTATTTTATACACACACACACACACACACACACACACACACATATATATATATATATATATATATATATATATATATATATATATATATATATATATATATATATATATATATATTTAGTTCACACTGGATCTTCCTTCATTATTCTCCTGTCCATGCCTGCAGTTCCTCAGGGCGACAAGTCTCTCTCTTTGTCATCGGTGATGGACAACATGGGGCTGTGTGATACAGACCTGCGGGAGCAGGTCACCCACAGCGCCTCCCTCCAGGACGCACAGTCCTTGCTCAAGCTTTTCCTCAGCGCCTTAAACAGAGTTGCCCAGGGCTCCACTGCTGCTGCTGCTGCTGTTGCTGCTGCTGCAGCTGCCACTGCCACACCTGCTTCTTCCATGCTGTCCTCGAAGCAGCAGGACAGCCTGGGGACAAAACGGGCCCTTGAGCCCTCAGAGCCCGCCACCCACTGTGACCGTGACCTGCGCACCAGGCACATAGAGGAGGAGCAGGTTACGCAAGACTACCTGGAGGTTTGTGCCTTTACTCTTCATATTTTACTATGCTTGTATGTTTTGTTTCTAATGTGGCCAAGTGGAAACTTCTTAACCTATGTACAGGGTTTGACATATAGTACTATGTAAAGACCATGTGAGGAAAATTTGATTTTAAGCTGATTGATCTGGGCAGAAAATCTTGTTTGCTTGGAAAAACACTAACTTTAGAATAAATTTGTATAGTAAATTGCAGTTTTATGCCTGTCAGTGTGATAGTTGAACCATTTCAAATGCAGTCCTTGAGGCAGTTTAGTATTTGTCCTTACCATCCAATACCCCTGGTTCAAGCTTATCATTACTTTGTTGTACTTTACTAGGTTGGTGTACTAGTGGTGCAGATCCATGCAAGTGCTGGCCTGCGTAGAATCAATCAATCAATCAGTCAATCAGTCAATCAGTCAATCAATCAATCAATCCATCAATCCCAAAGTCTGAGGCCACATTGAAAATTCCACTAGTAGAAGTCTGGTATTCTACTTTCCTGTCACATTGTTATGCTGATATATTTTAGAAAAAACTCATTTTATATAAAGTTGTAGAAAATTAAAAAGGTGTTGAAGACGCATTTTAAACGGTGCTCTCAGACTTTTGGGCCCCGCTGTCTATACACAGATCAGGCACCTCATAAAGTACACTTCATGTTTACACACTTTGTTCATTTTGTCAGATTCACTTATATTTGCACTTTGTCGTTATTAGCCCCCTTTTACCCAGTTCTTTAATGGTCATGACCCTCACAGAGCAGGTATTATTTGGGTGGTGCATCATTCTCAGCGCTGCAGTGACACTCAAGTGGTAGTGGTGTGTTAGTATGTGTTGGATTGGTACAAGTGGATCAGACACGCAGTGCTTCTGTAGTTTTTAAGCAACTCCAGAATAACTGCTATTTCTAATCTACTTGTAACAGCACAACACACAGTGGCATGTCACTGTTCTGAGAATGATCCACCACCCAGTAATGCCTGCTCTGTGGTGGTCCTGTGTGGGTCCTGACCTTTGAAGAACAGGGTTAAAAGGGCTAACAAGGTTTGAAGAGAAACAGATGAACAACAATGAACTGCTGTGTGCTAAGTGGACCTAATAAAAATTGACCTAATAAAATGAGTGTGTACTTAATGAAGTGGCTGGTCAGTGTGTGTGAAAGGTTGAGTTTGTGCTTGCTGTTTAATAGTGACAATTTGGGTTGTTATGTAGGAACAGATGGAATGCAGTATTAGTAGTATGGACCTATGCAGTCCATCCTCCAACATCGAGCAGCAGCCACCTCGCCCAGCTGAAACCCCCAGTCATGACCGCTTACAGTGGAGAGCAGCTTCCACCGGTATTCCCTTTTTGTTCGTTTGTTGGTTTATTGCATCTAATTCTTACCACTGCCACAGCGTTTCGAATGTTGAAATGGGTGCAGCGAGTTCAATTTGATTACAGTTTGATTGAATGCATTTGAAGTTTATCTGGTTGTATTGAAGCGTTAATGTCTGTGTACATGGAGCTTATGTTTTTATTGTTTTGGTTAATCCAGTTTTCTCTTTCTGTCCCAGATTCTGTGGGTGATGAGGCTGCATCGGGGGCTGACAGACCAGGGCAGGCAGCAGGCAGAACGCTAGACTCTATCCTTGACCAGGAGTTTCAAAACCTCTGCACAGGCATCCGAGAACTGATGGACAGCCAACAAATACTGTATGTTTCGCAGCCTCCACCGCCTCGGCATGAGGGTAGAGCCAATGGGTTGGAGTCCACCTTCTCTCCATACGTGTCAAACTACATCTCGCCACCAACTGTGCAGACCTATGTAAACACGCTGTGTGAAAAAATGAACCGCATGATTCACTCACCTGGAGCTCCTCCAAATCCAGCTGCCAATGCTGCTACTCCAACGGTTGCTGCTCACCCTTCCCCTGTTCCTGTAACTTCTCCTCTCCCTTCTGCTCCTGCTTCTGCTACAGCCCCACATCTTCCAGTGGTTACTTCTCCTGCTACAGTTACTGCACCTGCACCTGCTGCATCTGCTCCACTTCACTCCAAACAACCAGCCGGAAAGCCTAAATTGCAGGAATTGTTACACAAACCAGCGCCACCTGAACCCAAGCTTCAGGCCCCTACCTCTACCCCTGCTCCTGCCCCTGCTCCTACCCCCAAGAAACAGCCCTCTCCTATCGGCAAGCCTCGCCTGGGCACTGTAAGAGAGATGCATCTGGTTACACAAGGGAAAAAGACTGACCCTAAGCTTTCCAATATTGTGGACAGTCCTAAATGCCTGCCCTCAGTAGGAAGCACTGCTCTCCCACCGTTGCCCGAGCTGCCTCCTGGAGCAGCCCAGGCAGGTGGAAGTAATGTGATTGGCCAGATCAAGCCAGAAGTGTTAAGTACTCTGGTGGAGATCATGCAGATGAACACAGTCCGATTTTACATCCAGCGAGGGGACCAGGATGAAAATCAGCTCTGCACTGAGATTAAGGTAGGATTTTTGAGAATAGATGTAGACTCAATGGACTTGTGTAATGACATAATCTGTAGTTGATTGTTTTCTAAACCAGAGGTTCTAACAATTTGTCACAGAGGTATTTGGAGAGCCTTGGCAACATTGAGTGCAACCCTCAGACCTACTTGGAAAACAACTGTCAGCAGAAGTTTATGGTCATCATTCAGAATGAGGACATAGCTTCTCATGTTCACAAGGTACTACTAGTGTGTCTGGTGTGGTCTGACTGGTTGTGGGCGATATTTATTTATTTAGAAAATTTATTCATTTCAATTTAAACAATCATAAAAATAATCACAAATGAAATGAAAGGCAGCAGAAAGAAGACAAAAATCTTATAATATCTGCCCCTTTTTTCCCTGAAATTATTTTGAACACTAATAATTTATAGAAAACAAACTAAACAAAAACAACACTAAACAAAAACATCAGGTCATTCTCGTACAACAGTTCACAAAAATATACATTATACTATTTCATATTTTTTAAACAAACCAACTTTTATCATCCTTTTAAACACATGCATTGATCTAGCATTGATCTATGGCAAAAAAGTAGCATCTCAATACTTTTACATGATATTATGATACTAATAAATGTTGTGATCGTTTCACTGTTTTAGAACAGAGAAAGAACCAATATTATCACATTTTAAAAATATTATCAACACTATTAAAAAAAAAGATATGCAGTGCTGTATTAAATAAAATGAAATGGGATTAATATCTTATCGTTGTAACAGAACATGCAGCACATCAGTGTTCGAGTTCTGGCGATATCCACAGTGTGCTCAGAAAAGCATATTGTGACCTAATGTGTGTAATTTATCATGAAGATGATTATAAAAATCATTACATTGCTTATGATTGTGTCTAACTAGGGTCTGTTTGAATATGGATAAGGACATTTAAGCTTTTCATTCTCTTTGCACCCTGGCCAGTTCAATTAAAACTTTCAAGAAATGCTAACTGGCATGAATAAATGAATAACTTCTGCATGAGCAGTCAGTCATGTTTCTAAACTTCTTCATATGTCTTTATCAGATTCCAGCACTTGTGTCATTAAAGAAGTTACCTACAGTGTACTTTGCTGGAGTGGACAGTCTAGATGACGTGAAAAACCGCACTTATAATGAGCTTTTTGTGTCTGGAGGCCTCGTTGTGTCGGATGAGCTCATTCTCAACCCTGACTACATTACTTTAGGTGAGTACTGGTCACTGGATGAAGAGAGCTGTTAAAAACTCACTAGGGTTGAGTGGATGCTCACAGTCTCAGTATACAGTGAACAAAGTCTCCAAGGTACCTTTTGTTTAAGGTCATAAATTCTTAAAGAAATGTTAAATCTAGGATTCCTGCATTCTCCAATCAGATATAACCTGTACTATTGTAAGAAAAAAGGCTAATGTGTAAAACATAGAATACAATTCCAGTCTGTAGTCTTAAGTCACTCATCAATTGAGTATTGCAGCTATATCTCAAGGCCTGGAATAACTGTGGCTTTTGTGCTGAGTACAGGAATAAATTATTGATCATTTATGTGTATTATGTGTGGCATATTCAGTCAGTCAGAACACTTTGTAAAATAAATTATGCTGGAGCACACTACTGAAACAGAATGTCAAAAGGGAAAGCTGTGGTTATGAGTATGACTGTGTGTTGTTGTGGTTTTTTTTTTTTTTTTTTTTTTTTTTTAAATGCATGTATAATGTGACTGTGCTAACTTCAAAGCCTAACATGGAACAATCAGTTACAGCAGATGAATTACAATCAGTTACAGCAGATAAATTGTTGAATGTGGTTAAATAATGTTAAGTAGTAATCAGGCATTATAACCAGAAGGATGATTTGACTCTGAGCAACAGATCATAAAGGCTGTTCACTGTGGTCTGTGGTTGTAAGTACGGACCTGATCTTTAGAGGCCATTGTGTTGATTTTGGTCATATCTAATGGGGTATCTTTTGAACCAATACTCATTAAAATTCTGCCAATATCTAGGCATGAATTTGTGCCTGTTGCTTTCTCTTTTGCTCATATTCAGAAAGATTAGACCTTTTTTGACTAAAAAATACTTTTACTGTAATGCACATTGAGCTGCATTTAATGTATGAACTGTGCTATATAAATAGACATAATAATAATAATCTAATAATAATTATTATTTTTTAAATAGCTTTGTAAATTGTGCTAAAATGAGTGATTTAGCAAGTCTGCATAATTCAATCATTAGGATTTATACAAAGTCATTCAAAAAGGTTTGATGTGGCGTGCCCCATTCTTAATGTTTTGTCATGTGTTTGTGTTACAGAGAAGCTGCAGGCATTCCTTCAGTTGCTGGAGAAGCAGAACATGTCATGGAAGTGGAAGGTGCACTGCAAGACTCAAAAGAAGCTTAAAGAGCTCAGCAGGTCAGTATTTTATTTATTTAAATCAAAAATACCTAAGTGCCTTTATTTAATTGTCAATGGCCTTCACAGGTGAGTAAACAGTTTGGTTTGAGGTGAAAGTTTTACCTCTGTGTCTAATTTGAGTCTATTCAAAATAGTCTAATCTTGAGTTTATTCAAATATTACTTTAGCAACTGATCATTTTCTAGACTTGGCGATCTTTTCCCCAATGTCTAATTCTTGGGCTCTGGCTGGCTTTCCTGTCCTTTGATAGGTTAAACACTGAAGCTCTGGAATTGTTGAACCTGCTGACAGTCTATCAGAAGAAGCACCTAGTGGAGTTCTTACCTTACCATGAGTGTGATGCTCCGTCAAAGCAAGCTCCAGATCTGGACTGCCTAGTGAAGTTACAGGCTCAACATACACAGCTCCGACACATAATTTTCCTCACAGGTAAACATAGAAGCAGAAATGTGCTCTAATCCTCTTAAACTACTTTCTGGCGGTTTACTTTGCCACTGTTGGTTCTACATTAACAATATTGATAATGCACTTGCATTTGTCCAATATTTAGGATAGATCAGGTTTATAATGAAGATTGCATTTATAAGCAGCACCCAAGAGCTATTTCAAGAGATGTAATAAAGGTTTTACTTTAAACATTAAAGGATCCATTCCTTGGAAAATGTCTTAATTTTTTTATATTGATGGATGTATTTTGTAAACATTCTCCATTTCATACAGTCTATATATAAAAACAAAACCAGCTTGTTTTAAATTAATTATTTTTGTGATGTCATTAACATTGTTACAATATATCTGTTTATTCAGCCTGTAGAAGTTTATCCCGACCCATTCAGGGTGAAGTTATTAGGCGTGTTTTTTTAAAATGAAAATCACAACGCAAGTCATTTGCATATATTACCAGTCTTAATGGCATGACGATGTAAAACAGCCTGTTTTGGTCATGTAAAATTAGTAGACTTTTTTTTGGTATATAAAACCACAGAAATGTGAAATGCATCTCAGGGGTTGTGTTCTGTTCACAGATAAGTGCTTTGATGTGCCCAAGTTCTCAAGTAATGGAGTCATCATTGCAAGCATTACAGACATCATGACAAACTTTGAGAGCCTCGTAAGCAGTGCTAAAGCTGAAGTGCCTGCTGTACCCATTCTCTCAGCTCCAGGTACCACCATGTCAACTAGTGCTGCTAACCATCCCTCTGATTTCATTTAATTTTCTTCCTTTCTGAATGCAAGTCTCACACGCTATTATGCTCTTTTTTTTGTCTTCTTGCTTTGCCTGCAGCGGAGCCTGATGCATGTGTGGACGAGGAGGACATGTCCCTGGACTCGGATGAGGATACGTCTTTGATGGCTGATGTCTCTGACAAAGTTGAGGAAAAGAAGACACCAATCCCTCCCCCGCCCCAGAGCGAGGAGTTTAGGCCTCCTCTCCCTGACCTTCCTGTCCAGGACCCTCTGTCTTCTTACCCTGTTGACTACAATGCTTTGAAGACAGCCATCTCAGAGTACAAGGCATCCAGACAGAGCAGTACATCCTCAGTGGAAGTGGAGGACAGCTTGGCCAATTTTGGGGTTAACCCCCACCAGAGTTACCTGTACCCCAACTCAGCACAGTGGAGCCCATACTCTGGCTCCCCTGGATACCACGTGGGGTCAGCCTATTCTTCACCTGCCTGCTCAATTTCACAAGGGCAGGAGTTCAGCCAGTCAGGCATCATGGGCTTAACCCAAACATGCACTGCCCCACTCTCTCAACCAGCTGCTCTGCCCCAGGTTAACCCCAGTGCTCTCACTCCTTTAAATCCCTCCACCATTACCCCAACTAACCCTGCTACCCTGGTGCCTGCCAACCCCTCTCCCCTACCCATGCCTCAGTCCTCCACCAGCAGTCTAGCGGAGGCCCTGCCAGTTCCAGACACATCCTCCTGTCCTCAGGCTCAGGCTAGTGACGATGTCGTAACCCCATGCAACACAGTTGGCCAGGATATACAGAGTAAAGCCATTGAGTCTAAAGCCCTCGCTTCTTCGTCCACCTCATCTCTCCCCAGCTACCCAGAACCTCCCACGTTTCCTGGCCTTACACCCATCCCACGAGTACCACCACCAATGTTTAACTGGGCAGCCGCACCAGGGCCACATCAGAGCTATCCATCTGGAGTAAATATGGGGCCCTTTGGTCCACTCCCCCCCACGCAAAAAGAAGCAGCAGGGACACTGACTGCCGCTGGTACGGCTGATGCAATATGGGCAGGAGCTAGTGAATCTGGGACTCCAAACAGTAAAGTGGAGGGAAGCATCCCTGGGCCAGCACCTTCTACTGTTACATTGCAAGAAGGGGGCCCAGAGAAGGGCAGCACGCCCGGCAGCCTAACACCCAGCAGCCAGGGCAGCAGGACTCCACTGAACTCTTGCCCAGAAAGCCAGGGGGGTGGTCCTGCTAAGGGCCAGGCAGGAGGGCCTACATCCAGCAGGGGTGGTGGTGCCGCCGCCCCTAGAGGACTCCTTCCCATCCCAGGATTGGCACAGGGCCCTGTGTGTCGAGGGGTGCCACAAGGGATGGGTTCGCACAGTGGCGGTAGCACATACAGCCCCCATGGGCCCATGTCAGGGTCTGTGGACATGATGCGTGGAGGCTTCAGGGGCAGAGGACCCCCTCCAATGCCTATGAGATCCAGACCAGGTCGGGGGCCCATGAGGGGTGGCTCGGTTTGTAACTGGGGCTACCCGCCTGGCAGGGGAGGGGGTGGAGTCCCAGATTACTATACATACCCCTAAAATGCCATGGGGAGGACTACTGGCATAGAGAATGTATATATTTAACATGAAGAGCACACTGAACCAAGATGTGGGGTTAAAAAATAATTCTGGTTTTGTATCAAATAGATCAACAATTCACATGGCAGCCGGTGTTGTGCTGTTGCTCCAAAATGCTCTTCCTTAATAATATGTTTGAAACCTTGTTCAGACCACTATATTTATATTGCCAAGAAATGTAATTGCCTTTCAATGTTACCTTTTTTTTCTTTTGTTTTTTCCCCCCAAATTTCAAAACGGTTCGTGAACAAGGGGTAAAGTACAGACTACAGACAATATTTTTTTAAAGAGAAAAAGTGAGTCACTCTTCATTTTAGCTGGTTTTTGTTGTTTTTTGTTTGTTTTGTTTTGGGTTTTTTTTTTTTTTTTTTTTTTTACATTCTTGGTTGTACAAACGTTCTATTAAAACAAGGTTGTATCAAACATGGAATTGTGTTGAGTATATTACCTGAAGTGCACACTGTATGTGTTATTTGTATGTATATGTACATTGGATTTTGAAGGATTTATCTGTTTGTAGGTTTTTGCTACAGATGAGCTGAATTAGTGTCTCTGTTGAGTCACTGCTGGTCAAGCTCCAACATATTTTTAATATCTGGCCAACAGAGGGCAGCATTCTTCTTGGTTTAGATACTGTAGACTATGGCACTAAAATGTACCCTGCATAAACTATTTAAAGAACATTTCTTATGTTATACATTTGTAAGTTTAAAAGATGTTAAATGGTTTGTTTTTATAAATGTTTTCAGCAGGGACGTAACTTGGATTCTTTTTTTCTTTTTTTTTTCTTTCAGATACTTAATCAGCCTCAGCAGATAATGCAGGATTTGTTATACAATTCAAGCTAATTAAACATATTTATGAATGAAAATAGGCAATATGAGGTTTATCATGAAGTCATTGTGTCTACTGTACCGTGTCATGAAACACCTGATTTACACATGTGATTTAGCAGACTTTAGGGTAAGACAGTGTTGCTGGTCTCACATTTGGCATAATTCTCTTCCTGTTATTTTGAAAACAGTTCTCTGACATCTTCCTCCATCAATTTAGACTTTTTTTTTCCTTTTTTTTTTTAAGGACCGCAACAACATGCAAATTTAGAACTGTGCTGTCATTTTCATACTAGCTATAATAAGCTTGATATCAAATGATGGGCCTGTGTTTGAGCTGGCATATTCGTCCTTGTTCCTAGAACTTGCTAAATCAGGTAAGTTGGTGTAATATGGGAGATGCATGTGAAGATTCTCACATGCAGTGGTCATTTTACTCTTTAGTGCAGAGGTTGGGAACATGCCGCTTCGCTGCTCT
Organism: Pygocentrus nattereri; assembly: GCF_015220715.1. Classification (NCBI taxonomy): domain Eukaryota; kingdom Metazoa; phylum Chordata; class Actinopteri; order Characiformes; family Serrasalmidae; genus Pygocentrus; species Pygocentrus nattereri. The sequence goes on from NC_051219.1 coordinate 38,693,172, forward strand.
GTTCTGGCTCCACAGCAAAATTAGAATTTTAGGTAAAAATAAAATAATTCTCCTTTGGAGTAAAAAAAAGCTCTCCTGAACTGGAGTTAAGAAGCTAACTGCTAATTCACCCTTTCACCCTGAAGATTGGCACACAGACTGCTGATCACCACAGCAACATGTACACTATATTTCCAAAAATATTCAGTCACCCATCCAAATCATTGAATTCAGGTTTTCCAATCACTTCCCTGGTCACAGGTGTATAAAACCAAGCAGCTAGGCCTGCAGACTGCTTCTACAGACATTAGTGAAAGAATGGGTCGCTCTCAGGACCTCAGTGAATTCCAGCATGGTACTGTGATAGGATGCCACTTGTGCAACGAGTCCAGTCGTGAAATTTCCTCACTTCCAGTCATCTGTTGGTGGTATTATAACAAAGTGGAAGCGTATGGGAATGACAGCAACTCAGCCACAAAGTGGTCGGCCACTTAAATTGACAGAGCGAGGTCAGCGGATGCTGAGGCGCATAGTGCACAGAGGTCTGCGACTTTCTGCAGAGTCAATCACTACAGACCTCCAAACTTAATGTGGCCTTCGGATTAGCTCAAGGACAGTGTAGAGAGCTTCATGGAATGGGTTTCACCAGTGGTGTAAAGCTTTGCCACTGGACTCTACAGCAGTGGAGACGTATTCTCTGGAGTGATCAATCACGCTTCTCCATCTGGCAATCCGACGGACGAGCCTGAGTTTGGCGGTTGCCAGGATATCGGTACTTGTCTGACTGCATTGTGCCAAGTGTAAAGTTTGGTGGAGGGGGGATTATGGTGTGTGGTTGTTTTTCAGGAGTTGGGCTCAGCCCCTTAGTTCCAGTGTAGGAAATTCTTAATGCTTCAGCAGACCAAGATATTTTGGACAATTTCATGCTCCCAACTTTGTGGAAACAGTTTGGGAATGTCCCCTTCCTGTTCCAACATGACTGCACACCAGTGTGCAAAGCAAGGTCCATAAAGACATGGATGAGCAAGTTTGGTGTGGAAGAACTTGACTGGCCTGCGCAGAGTCCTGACCTCAACTCAATAGAACACATTTGGGATGAATTTAGAGCGGAGACTGTGAGCCAGGCCTTCTCGTCCAACATCGCTGTCTGACCTCACAAATGCGCTTCTGGAAGAATGGTCCAAAATTCCCATAAACACGCTCCTAACCCTTGTGGAAAGCCTTCCTAGAAGAGTTGAAGCCGTTAAAGCTGCAAAGGGTGGCCGACATCATATTAATTCCTATGGATTAATGTTAAAGACTAAAAAGTTGGAAAAACTGAACAAAGTTTCCCATTCCACCTTAAATGGTGAAGTGGTTAGCTATAAGCAGTTAGCTTCATGCACCATTTAAGGTGTAATGGGAAAATTCAAACAAGAAAATGGCGAATGAGGAGCAACTTCAGCCTCGTGAAAAATTGAACATTGAGAAACATTTTGCAAGAAACTGCTCTACTTTCGTGGTAAAATTTCCTGCTGGAGGTGTGAGAAAAGCGGCTGAAGTTGAGGTGGAGCTTAAAGCAGAGCAAAGTACGTCTACATTTTTGTTTATATTTGTTTGCCTATACTAGTATATCAGCACATACTGTGACATTTTTACAGCCAAGTTGGTAAAATGGATACAAAATGTTGTGGCTCATTGCAAAGTGGTTTGGATTTTATTGAAAGGACAAAATTTCTCTGCTTAACATTTGGGTTTCTGACGCCTGCTGTAGTGATTGCATCAGGGAGCTCAGAAACAGATTTTTTTTTTTTTGCATCCAGCCAAACTGCAACTGGCCACCTGTCACACCTTGAAAAATCTGCATATATTGAAAGGTAGCCCTCCTCCAAACCCACACTGTAGTTAACAATGAATATTTAACACTTTGTAACAAGTGTTTTTATGCTGTGGGGTGTACACAGGGTCCTGAAACCAGGAGCATCAAATTGGAACAATCCTGATTTCAGGTCATTTATTCAAGGCAAGTTGAGCGGTTGCATTTTAATTCAACAAACTGACATCTGTACATACCAGCAGCTGAATTTAAAATGGGGACAAGTGGAAAACCATGCCCGGCTCACTTTCCATCTGTCCTTTCATTTTGTGACATTTGGGAGAAAAGAAAGCTTTAGGGGATTATGCAAAGGCTGCAAATTGTCAAAGCACCTGGGTTTATCCCCAGAGTAATCTGCTAAAACCTGACCCTGGCTCATGTCCCCTCTCATGTGATGTGGTCATCTCTACAAACGACTGCCTGCTATTACACACAGGGATGACATGCATGGAGGGCAGCTTTGATGAGTGTTATATAACTGTAGAGCTCAGTTGCTGTCATGAGTCTATGTAGTATAATTTGATAGAGCATCTATTGTTTTGATACTACCCAGTTGTGTATACACTGATCAGTCTTAGCATTAAAACCACCTCTTTGTTTCTACATTCACTGTTCATTTTATTCTTTTATTTATTTATTACATTCACTCTTTGTAGTTTTATATTTACAGACTGTAGTCCATCTGTTTCTCTGCATACTTTGTTAGCTTCCTTTCAGCCTGTTCTTCAAGGGCCAGGACCCCTACAGGACCACCACAGAACAGGTATTGTTTGCTGATCATATTGTTTATCATTCTCAGCACTGCAGTCACATTCATGTGGTGTTAGTGTTTGTTGGGCTGGTGTGAAAGCTACTGGAGTTTTTAAAAACAGTGTCCATTCACTGTCCACTCTATTAGACACTCCTGCCTTGTTGGTCCTCCGTGTAAATGTACAATCCTCTAGTCCTTTTTCAGTGGTCACTTGACCCTGTTGGCTGGATATTTTTGGTTGGTGGACTATTCTCAGTCCAGCAGTGACACCGAGGTGTTTAAAAACTCCAGCAGCTCTGCTTTGTCTGATCCACTCATACCAGCGCAACACACACTAACACACCACCACGTCAGTGTCACTGCAGTACTGAGAATGATCCACCACCCAAATAATACCTGCTCTGTGGTGGTCCTGACTATTAAAGAACAGGGTAAAGGAGGCTAACAAAGTATGCAGGGAAACAGATGGACTACAGTCTGTAATTGTAGGGTTATAAAGTGCACCAGTGAATTATATTTTCAAAATGTTTATTTAAGTGTTTTGCTCCTATGTACACTCTTAAAGAATATAGTTCTTCAAGAGTTCTTTAGTAAAAACAATGGTTCTGTTTAGCACCGTAAAGGGTTCTGCTGTTGAGGCAATGTCAAGCTATTTTAGTGCTACATGGAGCCATTTTCAAAAAGGTTCTATATAGAACCATATACAACACATTCTCCATCAATCTGAAGAACCATTTCACCATGCAAAGAACCATTTAAGCATAAAATGGTTCAATATAGAAGTCTGTTTCTGAACAGAGCCCTTCTTTTTACTAAAGAACCATTGAAGAACCATCTTTTTTATGTTTGCAAAGCGTCCTAGGGAGAAAGACGAAGCAGTCAAATACGGACATATATGTAGAAATTATACTGACCCTGATTGTGTTACGTTGTACTGCTTAAGCTCTACATGGAGACCATATGTCCATGTATTCTGAATGACGTATTGCGGCAGCTAAAGCTGATTACATCTGGTGGTGGGCTGTATGGATTTACTCCCTACTTTTGATTTGTGCTCTTCCAGTTTGCTGTTTTTGCTTTGAGTGCATATTCCAACTTGTAGTGTAGGAGGGAGCATTATTCAGGGGGACTGTTTAATCTTTTGCCATGGCATATTCAGCACAATGAAACAGCAGTTTAATGCACAATGCTTGACATGAATGGTATCGCACATACGCAGCCACTGCAGCTGTGTCAGTGCAGCTTCTCCTGAGCCTGTCTTTGCCTGCTTTACAATCTGGTTTGTCGAAAAAGGGCCTAGAACCCTCTAAACTCAGTCCAGGCACACTGTCTGGAACGTGGAACCTTAGATTAGTTTTTTTTTTCTGAGCATGTTTTGCTTGAAGGATTAATGTCATGAAGTTGAAGAGACTGCTTTCCCACGCTTTAACACACTCACATCTGCTTTACTGAATATCTCATATGTTCACATGCAGTGATGGGAGGCTATTGACCTAATTAGATTCACCCTTAGAGGATTAGATCTTGACATGAATGTCTTCCTCCTCCATCTACTTACTCCCACCTATGTCCTCAAGACACCTCAGGCCAGAGGCAAGAGCTCATGCTGGCAAGAACCTCCATACATTCATGCCATCTTGGTTTTCAAAACGTTCAGAAGGATTATCCTCAGTGATTATTTCGTTCGCCACATGGTACCAAGCCTTCGCTCCCACACCACCATGTGCCTGTCAAAGACAATGTAAGCAAAACACTAAGCTGTATATGTGCTGCTGCTTTGAGAGCTGAGTTTTAAAGCAAGACTTTATTGGAAAATCCACACCTGGAGGAAATTTACTGAGCTGTTTGTTAAAATGTTGAGGAACAGAGTACCTTCTAATTTTAATCTGTCCTTTTCACAGAACTTTATTTTTTTTCACCAGTACACTATCATTCTTTTCTGTTTATTCAAGCTCTTACCACGCTACATCATTGGGACATGTAAAGGACTCAACTCAAATACTTTGCAGTCCTAATTTTGAGTGGCAGGAAATTTTCATCACATGCATACCTCCTTGACATCCACATAAAGGTCCACAGATCAGGCAAGTATTATTTTTACTGTTACAACTATGTATTACACATTTTCATCAAATTCCTTAATTCTGTTCAGCTGGGGCATGTCCCATTGCCCTGTGGGCTCTTCTTCCATAAGGGCTGCTGTCAAGTGTCCGTTCTTGTCTTGCATGAGTGGCTCAAGGAAGACCACATGTCTCTCAGGGTTGGATTTACTCTTCTGCTTCAGCTCTGCACTTGGTGGAGCTCCAAAAATGGATGCCAGAGTGCAGCGGTCCTCTCCAAGGCCAGAAATGGTTGGTGAGGGTGGTGGAGGTTTGCAGCAACCACAGCGACATGGAGTTAGGTAAAGATACATGAGTATAAGCACTAGAGTGATAATACAGCCCAGAAGGGTGGTGTAGCCTGTGCTGAAAGATTCCTCTGATAAGCGTTGGGGAACAACGGTCAGGTTTACCTCACGGGATTCATTAATCATCCTGACTGTGTCCACAGCTATGCACTGGTAGATCCCTGAGTCTGCTGACTGGACAGCTAAGATTTCCAGGCTGCCATCTTGGTTCAATCGCAAGGTACCATTCTGGATCAACAAAGTTAAGTTTTCCTGGTGGGGAATGACCCAAGAGTAGGAGATGACCACACTGCTGAGAGTCCCAGTACAGTCCAGTCTGACCTGTTCCCCCTCGTACACCATCATCTCTGCCTTTGGGGAGATTAGAGAGATCATCTTCTCAATGGTACAGTTCTCGAAGAAGCGAGGGCTACGGAGGAAACGGATGGAGGTGAGAGGTTCCCCATACATCCGGCACAAATATTTGTCCTTGAAATCTCTGATGGCTTCGTAACCCTCTTTGTCCCAGTGCCAGAACATGCGGTAGGTAGAGCAGTCACACGCCAGGCTGTTGTTATGGATAAACAAACCTCTTTGAACAGCCACAGGCAAGAGCACAATGTCGTCAAGAGGCAGTCGAGACATGCGGTTGGAGGAGAGGTCAAGGGCTGCCAGCTTGGGATGGCTGTGCTTTCGGATGGAGAAGAAGGGAAAGTCCGTAATCTGGTTGATGCTCAGGTAGACCTTCCGGAGGTTGCTCAGCCCCATCAGGGCATTGCTCTCTATGCGGGTTATACGGTTGTTGTAGAGCAACAGTTCCTCCAACCCCAGAAGGTCTTGGAAATGGTGCTTCGCCACCACCTGAAGGCGGTTGGACGAGAGGTCCAGATGGCGCAAGGTGGTGGCATTGTGGAAGGCCGCGGGGCTGAGCAAAGAGATTTGGTTGTGGGACATACGCAGAACATCCAGCCTGGGCAGTCCATGGAAGCTTCCCGCCGCTATCCATGTGAGCCGATTATGGCTCAGGTCCAAGATGGAAGTGGTGGGCGGTAGCACAGGGGGAAATCTGTCCAGGCCCAGAGAGCCGCAGTTGACTATATCCGAGGGACACAGGCACCCTGAAGGACAGTTAGCCTCCGAGAAGCCGAGCCAGAAAGAGAACAAAACTAACAAAGCTGGTGAGGTCATGCCTCTGGTGTGGAACCACATGAAATAGAGCCAGCACAGTTGAACAGTCACTGGAATCCTAAATAACCTTTTACATAGAAATGTCTAAATCCAGCTTTGTCCCAGTTTGTTTTTCTGTGAGTTTTACAGGGTTTAAGGTGAGGTTTTAGCTATGCAGTGATTGATTTAAAGCAATACAGAAATCATTAAAAGTAGCAAGCATAACATTTATGCACCATATTTATAAAATTTAGAAGAGTATAATATAACATTTATACAGTGCATGCAAAGTAGTGTCAAAGGAAGGATCAATCCGGCAAGTTTTTAAGTTTTCTTTACAAAGATGTGAATAGGTGTGCACATCTGTTCAGTATGTGCCTCATACTCACAAGATGTCTCTTTTAAGTTTCTCCATTGTTATAATCCACTGTATGTCTAAAGATTGCTCAAGCAAATGCTAATCTTTCTTGCTTATTTCCTTTCCCAGTCATAGTCCATAAAGTGAGCAACAGGAAGGTCGTTCCTTAACATGCATTGTCCTCTTCAGCTTGAGATTCCCTCATGTCTGAGATGGATCTATCCTCCGTCAGACTGTGGGTAGCAGCCGACTTCTCAGAGCAGCAGAACAGTAGTAATCTCTGTCTTTGCTTTCCGTCTTCTTTTACCTATTTAGAGTGCAGCTCTCTCTCTTTTGCTCACTCCAAGTGATAATTCCTGATTTGCTCTCTCTCTCTCCATCGCTCCCGCCCCTCTCTCGCTTTCTGTCTCTCGCTGTCTCCGTCTTTCTCTCTCGCGCTGTTTGTTTTTAATCCCCTGTGGCATTGTTTCTCTCCACATCCCTTTCACTCTGGGTCTATGCATTTTAACTCTCTCTGACTCCTTCTTCCTCCTGAGGAACAGAGTTTTCTGAGGGAACATAGATCAACACATATCTTTTTTTTTATCTTAACTGTCCTGATAGCATTTGGTGTGGGATGAGAGGGAATTTGTCTGTATAATGCACTTTGAAATTTCAGCCTTGACTCCCACTCCTTTTTCTCCTGCTCTTCTTCGAGTTGTTGGCAGCTGTTGTCTGAGTCTTGGTCATGGTGGCCCAGAGGCTCCTCGTTCCTGTCACAGCGCATCAGTCTCGCTTTGATTGCACTTCTCCATGGGCCGCTGGCACACTGTGATAGTGTCACCTAAACACGATTAACTTCCAGAGAGCAACAGCACCAGGCTCTTCCAACCTATTTACAAATGCTAATGTGTGAATATTGGCATTTACTTAGCTTTTCTCCCTTTGTATCTATTCAATTCTTGTCGGCCACTGTCTTTTATAAAACCTTATGAAGGTTTAGAAGAGATGCAAAGTGTATTTTTACTAAATCTTGAGTCCACTCAGAAGTCCCGACATATTCTAAGTAATGAGAAGATGTGAAATGGGATTAGAAGGTTGGTTTTATTAAGGTACCACAATGTAAGTGTGCCTATCCTACAGGGAAGGCTCACACATGGCATGACTCCCAGCTGTATGGCTGGCATCATCATCACAGCATGCTCCCACACTAATCCTTCTGGCCATGGCATCTTGCAGGTGGTAAAAATTGAGATAAATTGGGCAGAAGCTTTAAGGATGCAACAACCCTTCATTATAGAAGTGAACTCTGAATTTCTGAATGGGACCAAATGGACAGCTCCGACACCCTTAAAGGGTTCTTTAGTAAAGGCAATGGATATATTTCTGGCTTAAATCTCTGAAATGGTAACTTTACAAAAGAAGGAGAAAACGTTCATAATTTTCTTATGTGAAAATTAAAGTAAAAAGATTTAGGTCATTTCTATGAGTCCATTCATTGTCATGTTTATACACAACATAAATGACATCTAGTGTTTTAAAAATATGTGAAAAGTAAAAAAAAATGGATCATACAGAACCATGAATACTCAAACTATTTGAATGCATTAAAGGATCCTTGCCAGGTTAAAAGGTTGTTCTTTATGATGGACAACCTACTATACATGGTTCCCTAAAGAATCTTTTTTAATATAGTTCTATACAGCACCAAAATGTATGGCTACAAGTCATAGAACATTTTTTGATTCTACTATAGTCTTTTTGCCATAGTTAAGCCTTCACATGTGAGTTTATTTGTGTTTATGGACATGTTGATTGTGAGTTTATGTGTTGATCTGTTGATTATTCTTTATTTTTGATCCATTCTCATAATTATGATCATGTAATTCTGAAAAGTACTTGTATTTTAACTTCAGTCTGTGGTCTTGTCTTTTTCACTTTTTGTCAAATATCACTTCATACAAATTTTGAATGGGTTTACGGCTATCCAGTTTTTTTTACTGTAGTCTAGTTGTGGCAAATCATCCAACAGCTGGTGTTTCTGCCTAGCAGCAGAGCCAGAGTTTAAGAGCAATTCCGGGACCCAGTAACAGGGATCTGAGTTTGGAAAAACACAGTATCCAGCAGTGCATATTAGAAATGTTGAGTCATGTAACTTTGTAGGTTAAGGTACCTTTATAATTCCACCATTAGCAAATGAAGGGGGAGTAGAGTACTAATACCATACACAATACTACTTATACACATCTTTTAATGCTTAAGCTGAAGTACTTTCATAAATCCAACATTAGGAAACAGGAGGGAGGGAAAATATTAACGACATGCACAGTATTACCTAGAAATATCCTGTTTTTCTAAACTGACAACCACCTTTACACCTTTGCACCTTTGCTCAGGCAAACAGACGATTAATATGTTTTTCTGAGTCAATTACATTGTGAAAGAGCCTGGTTTAGTAAAAAACTTTGTTTAGTGAAGAGTGTCCTCTAGTGGGTGGTACATGTTATTAAGAGCAGAGGAAGTGGACCGCTGTTGTCATGTCCCCACTCTTTGTTGGTGAAACCCAGTAAATCAAGTAAAATCTGTAAAATTATTCTAACAGTCCTGCATTGACTGCGAACACAAAGCGGGTGATGTCTTCTATTTGACTTCTATAGAAGCCATATATAAGATTTTTACTTCACGGTAAAATGATGTTTGCTATTTAAAACTAAGCTAAATCTAGTCTTATTTACCATGCTATTTGCCATCTTGTAATGCTTTTGGCTTTTTTAAAGAAGTCCAAAGGCGTATTGTCTCAAGCTTTTCTGCCCACTCTCTGTAAAGGACAAATTAAATAGAGATTTGGTGAACAGGTGGCGAGCCTGGTATTTTAAAACTGTAAGCCTCCTTCATCTGATCTACTAAATAATACTAGGAAAACTTCAAAGGAGGATTTCATTCAGAATCCCTCATTAAATTAGTGGCATCCTACCGGGAAGAGTTCATTCGAAACTATTATAACGGATAAGGGAGACCATAAAAATCCTTCTTGTCTGATCTCTTTGTAATATAGGGGACGCTAATTTACTTTTTCTTAAACAAGGGCAAGAGATCGAAGACTTACGTGATTGGATGGGTCAAGAAAATCTCTTATTATTTCTTTTCCCACGTTATACACTAGTAGGATTTGGGGATTTGGAGAACTCTCTGGCGGAAACGTATAATTGCACGCAGCATATACATATGTATGTGTGTGTGTGTGTGTGTGTGTGTGTGTGTGTGTGTGTGTGTGTGTGTGTGTGTGGGTGGCTGGGTGTGGGTGTGTGTGGGTGTGTGTGTCACTATTTCCTTTACTTATATCCTTCACTTTCTACTGAATAAGTTCAAACTGTTAAAAGAACAGTACTTATACTTTAAATGATGCATTTAAACCCAAGGCGTTACCTGAGATTAATAAGCTAAATATATATAAAATCATCATTTATAGTGTATTTTATATTGTCAGGTGTCTGTCCAAAACCTTAACCCCTAAATTTCAACTGAAAGGTTTATTGTAAGTTTAATTTCAATTTTTTATTTTAAAAGCTTTATTCAAAAAATGCTGCCCCATGTTTTCATGTCACTACAAGCACAGTGCTCCGTCCCAAACCGCACTTTAGTGTAGTATGTAAAAGTATTGAATTGTGTGGTTTGGGACACAGCACTGCTCCTCTAAAATGCAGGGCATATGAGTTTTAGTCTATAGGCTGAGCCTTTATTTAGCCACTGCCCTGCATTTTAGAGCAGGGAGTGAGGCTGCATCCCTGTTCCTCATGGCCACATGGTAAACAGTTAGATCATATTGAAGTAAATGTGTCCCAAAGTTTGAAAGTCAGTGTGTAACCTTAAAATTTTTCTTTTCCGAAACACGTATTTTGCAATCAAATCAACAATTTTTTTGTGTTTTAATGAAATAATAATGTATGTGCAGCTTTTTAAAACTAGTCATGAACTGGCTAGCGTTTTTAAATTATTCTCAAAATTACCCCAAATTGTTACTACTGAAACATTTGTTAAACTTTTGGTAGTGTTATTGTTGTTTTGGTAGTGTCACAATTGAATGTCCCAAAGTTTGTTTAAATAAACATGATGAAGGTATAGTGGCATTCAAAGCAAAAGAATTTTAGTCCAAAATCCAAGTCGGTCAAATGTCCGACATGTGTTTTGACCTCTGACTTGGAACCAGTTTGCTAGGATGATCTGTATATTCCTACATTTACAACAAGGCATTTTTGAAGTTGTGGAAATGTGGCACTGGTAAATGATAACGAGCCAAGATATATTTTTCCTAGTGGACATTGTGTCCGACTGGATTTCTGGATTTTGCTAACTCACACTGCTGCGAGTAGGTCTACTGATTTCCCCCAAAGAAAATGAGACATGATAGGAGGTCATAGTTACTATTTTAGGTTTTCTCAAGAATTAACTTATTCATCCAGGCCATGTTTATCATACTTACGTTAATGCTGTCTCCATTTCCACTCTGCAGCGCTCCCCTCCACCCTTCCACATCAAAGATTGTCCCCATGGTGGACATTTAGGAAAGATTGCTGAAGTGGTCAGGCAGTGCTGGGAAGATGAGACCCATAACTGAAGCATCGATCTCCTGCTCTCCTTTCACACAGTGCCCTCCTCCCAGGTGAATGAGGCTGAATGGTGGTCAGCAGTTCCTTGTTACTGAAATCAATGTCCAGCTGTACACAGAGTGTACTAGAGCCTGAGGCCAGGAGTACTGCAACACTAAAACTGGGTCTGGATCTGTGTGAGTGTGAGTTTGTAAAGTCCAGTAAACACAAAGAGTGAATGAGTGAATATTTTATTTTACAATACAGTAAACTACAATACACAGTGCAATACAATAAAATATAATATATAAGTGCAGCAGAATATATTGCAATCAATTCCTAATTCAATGCTTATTTAAGTGCTGTATAAAGAGACATGTCTTCAGTCTGCGGTCGAAGACAGAGAGAGACTCTGCTGTACGGACAGCCAGTGGGAGTTCATTCCATCACTTGGGTGCCAGCACTGAGAACATTCTCGATGCTTGTCTTCCACACGCCTTGAAGGATGGCGGGTCAAGCCGAGCTGTACTCGAAGCTCAAAGGGCTTTTTTTTTCACCATTGCCATCAAGTAGGGAGGGGCTGGTCCATTTTTGGCTTTGTAGGCAAGCATTAGGGTTTTAAATCTGATGCGTGCAGCTACAGGAAGCCAGTGAAGGGAGCGCAGCAGTGGGGTGACGTGGCAGAACTTGGGGAGATTGAAGACGAGCCGTGCTGCCGCATTCTGGATGAGTTGCAGAGGCTTGATGACCAGCCAAGAGCGAGTTGCAGTAGTCAAGCCTTGAGATGACAAGAGACTGAGCTAGTACCTGGGTGGCCTCTGGGTGAGGATGAGTCAGATCCTATGTCACTAACTTTATCATTAAATTAGATAGATAGATAGATAGATAGATAGATAGATAGATAGATAGATAGATAGATAGATAGATAGATAGATAGATAGATAGATAGATCTAAGTTCCTGAAAACATGTGTAAACTTGATCATTTAACGATAATGTTAGTGACGTATGACAAGCTGTTTCAGCTTCAAATCCAAAGCTTTTCAATATCTAAAATTCAATTTGAACAAGTAAAAATTTTATAAGTACTGCTAAATAAATTTGAGATATTTTGATAGTGTCATGGCCACACCGGCCAGACGCCTGATATAACATTATGCACTTTTGGAGGAGTCTGTTTGTCTGATTAATATTTTGGATCAGTGAGTTTGTTTACATGCATTATGTATTATTCAAATGGTCATATAAACAACATAGTCCGATCTAGGAATCTGATAATTAGCTTAGTAATCAGATTTCTCAGTGCATGTAAACTCATACCTGGATTTCTTTCAGATTTCTTGCTCTGCGCATGTGAGAAAACAGATTGCTATACCAGAAACAAGCGAGCAGCATTGATGCGAAATGGCAGCAAAACACTTTTAGAGTGGCACTGAAACCAAACATGAAATGAAGGCTTTAAATAATCATCTTCTAGGTGATGTATGTTCATATTTTCAGGTAAAGTGATGGGATGTTTTTAAAAAAGCTGCAGCTTGAAGTTTGAGTTGTACATTGTGTTACGTCACATCTTCTTCTGTGAGTTTTTGGCCGGTTGCAAAGCAGAAATCTGATTACTGCCTGTCTGATGTACCCCATGCAGTATCCCCATTATCTGATTACTCAAAGAGCATATAAATGGTGATTGGATTACTTAGATTTTCTGCAGTTATCAGATTATTAAGTGCATGTAAACACTCAGTAGTGTTATAGTGTTATAGCAGTAGTGCTGCTATAGTTTAAAAGAGAGCACTGGCAATACACCGGCAATTTATGTTGATTATAAATTTGTAATAATTAACATACTATGCACTACTATTAAAATGTTTTCTCCTCAGACTGTACTGCGGTGCTCCTCTCCAACATTTTGTTCAACTTAAACTGTAAAAATCCCAGATTTATTATTTACTAACTACATGGACTTCAATGAAAACTGGCTGAGCTTTTCTTACTCTATAGAAGTATGTAAGAAAACTTTGGGACTGCTGGTGAGCCCTCACCACTTAAGGGGTTAAATAAAAACACAATAAAAATTTTCCTCAAAAATACTGAAACTGTTGCTTTTTGTACTTTTTGGAATATGTTACACTAGTAGTTATAATTCTGCACGAAACCAGTTAAATTTTGCTGGGCTGGCACATCAGGAAGTCCAGTGTTGGCCCATTGCTGCCCAGCAATGATCTAAATTGTTATATGAAAGTCCTTCAATATTTTATGCATAAATAGGCTTATTGTACAGTAGTTTAGAGTAACACATTTACATTCCTTCTTCTTCATAATTTTCTCTATCATAACAAAGCTTCTATTGCAAAGATCATTAGTTCTCTTTCTCTCTCACTCTCTCGCCCCCTTTTTTGTCTCACACACAGCCCCATTCAGCTCTGTCACAGCTGCCGAATCTCAGTCTCCTAAATGCGTGTGTGTTTTGCTTGATGATGGCCTCCACAGCAATTTGAGCTTTCTCATTACAGCCTAAATGAGGTGCTGTGGCATAATTAGTCTGCAGTTGGAGCTCAGGCTGTCTTGCTTACAGCATAGAGGAGTGTGTTGTGCTCATGCCTAATGACTCGAGGACAATACGAAGGTTGATGTTCATACTCAATTTCAAGGAATAGCGACTTAGGCATTCATCTCCCTCTCGTTAGCATGTCTGCAATTTTCCCTCTTTCACCTGTGTGTGATGGATTTGTGTCTTGTCATTGTATCGTCTTGTAAACGTACTGATCAAAACAAAGCTGCAGTAATGTTAGAAGCAGATGGCAACATGTCCTGTTATAAAAGATTCTTTTTTCTTCTTGATGGGAAAATAAAGGCTGCTGACTCTGTGTCATACTCCATTATGTGCCAGTGGATCAACTCACATCACTTGAGTTCCGCAAGGACACCTGGTTACCAGAATTTTTTGTGTTAGAGTTGATATTTAGTTGTTTACAATGACTCAAATATCCTAGCAATCCCTCAAAGTCCCACAGAGTTTCTCAAAGCACTATAAACAATGAAGTAATGCAAATAATAGGAATGCACAATCACAGTCAACTAAGATCAGAATCAGCTGAATGATCAGCAACTGGGCAGTTTATTATTTTATTTTGGGCATATCAGTCTTGTAATTTATTCTAAATAAGGTGAGGCTACTGCATCTATAACAAAATGTCCTAGCATTCTTTACATGTAGCACTTTATTTAACTTTGTGTTAATTAAGAACTGATTTATCCATTTCTTTTTTCATTTATTCAGCACCAACAATGTTTCTTATGTTGTAACTTTGGCTAAAAGAAAGTACTGTTAGTGTTTTTTATACATTCACTTAGAAAACACAGTGGGAACTTTCGGGTTATAAAAAGGCTAATAAATGTAATCATGTTTAATTTCTTCTGGTGAAAAGACCTATTTTGTTGATTTTGTGAAAATAAGGTAACATGTTCTCTACAGAGAACAAACTTACATGCGGCATTTCCGTGTAAATTTTAGTGCACAATTTTTTTGCTGAGTTTAATATAAACAAGAAAATGTGCCAAAACACATTTCATGTTAGGTTAAATTCAGCAACTAAACAGCGATTGTGCATTAAAATGTGTTCTCTGTACAGGATGTATTTAATTTATTTCCACATAGAAAATGACATAATTTGGACAGGGACACTCAAACCTTTGCACAAAGCTGTAAGACATTGTTTCACTGTACCATATAACACAGTTTTTTTTGTATTGCAAGAATTCAGACTTCTTTTGTTTTTGTTAATATACTTCCAGTGAGTATGTCCACTACAAATTTACAACCACTCAAAGTCAGTTGACTTTACATTTACAGATATACAAAAATGTACAGATAAACATAAACAAATATATGTTTTAAATATCTTACAGATAAAGAGAAAGAATTCTTACACCACAGATTAATATATTAATATTAGTAATAGCTCAAGCTTCAAGTTTATTTGTCATTTGCACAACATGTCAGGACATTTATGCGTTGAAATGCTTCTGGTGAGGCTCAGAAAATAATCACTCTACAGAAAGTAACTAAGTAATATATATATATATATATATGTGTGTGTGTGTGTGTGTGTGTGTGTGTGTGTGTGTGTGTGTGTGTGTGTGTGTGTGTATAAACAAATAAATAAAAATATATATATTGATTTTACACAGAATCTAGAGAAATTATACACAAATGATAGTGAAATGTACACAAAATGTAGACACAATACACACAAGACATAGAGACAATATACATTAAAAGTGACTTGAGTGACTCTGTGCTATAGTTCTTTACAGTGGCTCAGTGTTAAACTGACAGACTATTAACAGTAGTAATAATAGTTGTACTGTGTTGTAAATTCTGTTGCTGGCAATTACTGTGTCAAGATGTCTGAGATAGGAAGCAATTTGCTTTTTGCAGTATTGTGAATTAATTCTGACTCATTTTTTGTGGCAAACCATCTTCAATAACCCAAAGTTACAAGGATAAAACTTATGTATGATTTTGAAACAGTGAGTTGATCAATAGGGATATTGATAGACTCAGTATTTCAAAATCACACATACATTTTCAATGGGATCAAAGTCAGGATATTGGCTAGGCCATGCATACAACTTCAGGTTCTTTTTTTTTTTACAAAAGTTTTGGGTGTATATTTTGGGTTGTTGTCTTGCTAAAATCTTCTTCCCACACTTTTTTTGGCAGATGAGATTAAATTCTCCTCTAACATGTCCCAGTTCTTTAGTCCATTCATGTCTATTCCTATGACATGTAACGTCCCAGTACCACTTGCAGAGAAAGAGCTTTATATTTTGATGCTCCCGCCTCCATACTTCACTGAGACTGATAGTGTTTTTGGCATCATATGTGCAACTATTCTTTCTCCAAACATGACAAGGCATGTTATTGCCAAAGAGTTATATTTTTGTTTCATCTGACCAGAGTACATTGTTCTAAACAGTGGTGGACAGTAACTAAGTAAATAAAATTGTTACTGTACTTAAGTAGTTTTTTTGTGTATCTGTAATTTACTTAAGTATTTCCATGTTGGGTGACTTTTTACTTTCACTCAACTACATTTCAAAGTCAAATATTTTACTTTTTACTCCACTACATTATTCAAAATCAGTCGTTTCTTTTTGTTTTTGTGTGTATAAAAATGTAACATGTCAAAACTAAAGAAGCATAAAGCAAGTACACCAATTAGAGCACAGCAGTCACCTTGTTCTGAGCTAGTTTTGACCTGTTGGTCATACCAACCCAGTGCAGGAAACTGTTCAACGTCAGCGCAGCAGCGTAAAAATACATACGTTTACCTAAATGATGGAACTAACCTAACTTTGCCTAATTAGACCACAATATAGAAATATGTATACATATGCAGTTGTGACTGGCATGTTTCCTTTTTTCTGAATTTATACAAACACCATTTCATTTTATAGTAATAGTACTTTATGTTTATGAACAGAGACCTACAGATCAATACAGTCAATACAGTAAAGGAAAACCTATTTGTGATCCTGTGTTTAGAGCAATTTTTTAATCAACTTGTAACTAAGTTACAAAGTAATCTTAAACTGAAACTTTGCTTGTTTGTAAAAAGTGATTTCAGAAGCATTCGGTTCTCCGGAAACTGTTTACCTTCAGTGTTTTGTGTCTCACAATCACATCATTTCAATAGACATCAGTGTCAGACTAATTAATGATATTCTATTAAAAGACTGGTTTGCCAAGAGAGACACTGGAGTATTTTCACCTAAACTGAGTTCATGAAGCGAGTCTTGTTATACAAATGATAACAGAACATTAGAGACATAATTAATCTTTTAGCACTTTTACTTTCGATACTTAAGTACATTTGGAGGCAAATACTTTTGTACTTTTACTCAAGTTGAGGTCTAGAGTAAGGACTTCTACTTTTACTGGAGTAATATTTTACCTTGGGTATCTCAACTGTAACTCAAGTACATGATTTGTGTACTTCGTCCACCACTGGTTCTCAAAGAGCTCTCTTGGCTTATCTTTAACTTTCCTCTGATATCTTACATAGCTCTAGGGGTGATCAGTTTTCACTTGCAAATTATCAAGCCAACTGTACTGACAGTGATTTTTATATACATTTACACACACACACACACACACACACACACACACACACACACACACACACACACATATATATATATATATATATATATATATATATATATATATATATATATATATATATATATATATATATATATATATAAAAGGAAACACCGTCCAATTTTTGAGCTCATGTGTTTCAGCCATACCCATATACAAGTGACAAATGTATAAAATCAAACACATAGCCATGCAATCTCAATTGGCAAACATTGGTAGTAAAATGAATTATAAGTAGCTCAGTGACTTAAACTATGGCTCTGTCATAGGATGCCTTTGCCATAAGTCAGTTCATGACACTTCTGCCATGTTTGATCTGCCCCAGTCAACTGTAAGTACTGGTGTTGTGAAATTGGAACATCTCAAAGCAATAACAGTTCAGCCACAACACCAGAAGAACACACAAACTCAACACATTGAGACCACTTTGTTGCGTGTAAACATCTATCCTCTGTAGTATCACTCACTACAGACATCAGCACAAGAACGGTTGTTTCAGCTAGGTCCCTTAGTTCCAGTGGAGGGGAATGTTATTGCTACAGCAAACAAAGACATTTTTCATAATTAAATGCCTCCAAATTTGTGGTCCTTTCCTGTTCCAACCTGACTGTGCACCAGTGCTCAAAGTGAGATCCAAAAAGACATGGTTTGACATGTTTGATGTGGAGCATTTCCAGTGATCTGCACAGGGCCTTGACATCAACGCCACAAAACTCCTTTGGTTGGAATTGGTACGTTGATTATGAGGCAGGCCTTCTCACTCTATGTTAGAGCCTGGTCTTGCAAAAAATCTTTTGGTTGAAAGGCAACAAATTTCCACAGACACACTATATATATTCACATGTCTGCCTTTCTGATTTCCTCATCATGCCCTATTTGATATGAATGATTTTTCAAGAAGAGAACAGACGTCTCTCTGAAGGAGGTGGAGTTCACAGCAGTGGCCCTGTGGATCGTCTGGAACTCGCTGCGATGTGATTTGCTAACTGCAGCGGCCGCAAGAGGGCGGCAGAGATAACTGAATGTGGGGCTGTCGGAGGAATGGGTTTTTCTAGTCGCTGTTATTTGTCAAAGGCAGAACAGATGCAGCTCTGGAGGAACCCCGGGGGCAGCAGCGGCTCTCTGTCGTGGAAATGGAAGAAGAATAATTCCGTGGTGTCTGTTCGTTGTTTCAGGGACGGAAATAGAGGCTTGCATTATGCATTGCACTGCACGCCCCAGTGTGAGCCATGGCAATCAAAGAAGGCAAATATCGATGAATCTTACGGCCTGTTGGTGCTATTCCAGACTTTTTTTCATTTATGGGAGGCTTCTTCTCGGAGAAACAGCTGTCCATTATGAAGCTCCGCTCGTGACACCCTGTATAAATAAAAATAATGCGTGGCCACGCCTTCTTAACGCATGGGAACGAGATCCTAATGCGTAGCCACCACTAGTAAGGTGTGGGAATAAGATGATTAAGTCGTGGCCAGTACTTAGTAAGGCGTGGGAATGAGATCACAGCTTACTAAGTCGTGGCCACGCATTAGGATCTCATTCTGACGCTTTACCAAGGCGTGGCCACGAGTTAACTATCTTGTTCCCACGCCTTACTAAGTCGTGGCCACGCATTATTTTTATTTATACAGGATGTCGCAAGCAGGGCTCTGTAGGTCCGTCGGTCAGTACGTTTAAACTTCAATGCAGGGCGGCTGTGCGTTCAAATTCCTCACATTATTTACTGTTAGTATTATTATAATCAATATTTTTATTTACGAAATCAAACAGCAAAGTCAATCTCTGAGATTTTAGCCAGCCCTGCTGAAAAAAAACAGGTGTGGAATCCATTAAAAGTTTCTGTTGGTTTCTGCTGTTGTCCAAGTGATATTTTCCTGATGGGTTGGTTTCACAGCGCAATGGATTCAAATGGTTTACCAGGTGCTCTGGGACTGATTCCAGTTGCATTTTATGGTTTCTTAATGGGATCTAAAAGTGTCCCACAGGAAACTCGTGGTCACTAATGGTACTCATTAAGCCAATTCCCATTAGAAAGGAGAAGCACCAGGTTTCAATCCTAATGGTTATAATAGTCTTTTCCCAGCAGGGAGTATATACCCCGCGCTGAATTGGAGCTGACGACGGACAAAGTTGCTCCATTAAAAAATGACGTCACTTGATATTTTATGCTCTGACACATTTAAGACAAATCATCCTATGCGAAGTGAAAGGAGCATGAACAAGTGCTTGCGTATTGCTCAGTGAATGGATGTACTGCATGCGGCCATCGCCATGTGCGCATCCGTCCAGCGCATCGCAGTGAACGGGGAGGGCGAAGTGAGGCAGGATTTTGAACCCGCTCGATTTTTTTCCCGCCCGTATTCCGAGTTCTGCGCTATGATTGGCTACTAGTTCACTCGCCTGCTTGTGTGATTGGCTAATAGTTCACTCTGCGCCTGTGTTTGTGAACGGCTGCCCAATCCCAGCACAGGAGGCGGGGCTTGTCGCAAGACGGGCGGGAAAGAAACGCTCGAGCCAATGGAAATATTCATGCGCCCGAGCATCTTTTTTCACGAAACCGAAAAAACGAGCTAGTTCGCCGCGGAACCCTCTCCGGCGGGGGAGAGCATGCCAAGATGTAGTCGGGGTGAAGTTTGGCGGAGGTTACTCGTTGTCTAATGGGCTGTGTCGCTGACGTTTTCGCCTGGACGGGAGCAAAGTAAAGGTAATTAAAGAACCGAGAGGCGAAGGCTGGCTTCGTTTGGAAGTTTTGCTTTAACTTAGGTTAGCTAGGTTAGCGTGTTAGCTTGCTGGTGTTGTGTTTTTGTGAAGGGTGCGTTATTGCAGTAAGGGCCCTACGTGTATATCCTTTAAAGAGCTTCAGACGTGAAAAATGTGTGAGGGGTAATTAAACTAACAGTCGTTTAGTCTGTCAAAGAAAGCACGGCTGTTTGACGCGGTAGACAGTTTTTTCCCACGCAGGTCCAAAGTGAACATCCTAGTGGGACCTTATCTATTCTGTGCCCCTCCGCCACAGATGTTACTGATTTCGTGGTGGACAGTTGTGTTTTTAGGCGTGTGGTATGTGTACAGCGGTCAGGAACCGTAACGGTTTTTCACTGGATTCCCAACGGACGTTCCGCGTGAGAAGCCGCGCGAGCACCAACTGTTCTTGCTCTCGCGAGCGACGTTCTGAGCAGCGGACTGTGTTGTTGTGTTTTTATCTCCACTCGGGTTTATAAAAAGCGCTTGGTAGTTCATGCGTGTTAACATGGATTTTTCTTCGTCAAATATATGCAGGTCTGCGTTGCTGTCGTGGTTATTCTGTGTTTAAAATCCCACAGTCACGCAGGCTTTCACTATTTTCATCCAAAGCTCTTATAATTGCATTACTAACCTGTTGCGTTGATTATTTCTTGCTGTCCCCCTTTGATCATTAATTTTCTATGTTTTTTCCAGACGTTTCATCATAAATATGTTAATCCTCTTATTATCTCTGGGTCAGTTTGACACCATTCAGTGTTTAACGTTTCTAAATGAATGCATTGCATCATTTTTATTTAATATTTAATGATTTTTACTTATTTAATGGGGACAACTGGGTAAACATAAAAATAACACGTTGTCCTATGCACATATTGTACGCATCAGTGTTTAGCTGTATAAAACGTGAGAAATATCTACATTTTATGAACATTTGTTTTGGTTGTTTTGAGTGATGCTGAGGGCACTATAACAATTTTATAACCTTCAAAAAACTTCCCTCTGCTGTAGGAACTGAACCTAACCTAAGCTAATCTAACCTGTAGTACTGCGAGAAGCACTGATAGCTCACACGACATGGGGGAGAAGAAAAGCCACCAAGACTTTAATATTTTGCACAGGTTTAAGTTGCTTGGGTCACATTTATCCCAATGAAAAAGATGTTAGTAAATTTGAAGATAATAATTCTCAGGACACTATAAGGTCCCTTTGTTCTACTTTTTATTTTTAACTCTTGCATTCTTAACATCGTCCAGTTCATACATCAATACATGAATGCTATACTCGCAGTGTTCTCTACTGCCGTGTGTTTCCTATGCATGCCTCTCTCTTAGTAAAAAAGCAGAGGGTGTCTAGATATCATTAAGTAAGAGCTGAGGGGAAACTGAGAAGCTTTGCCATGAACTCTCATCACATAGCTATAGCTCATTGAATGCTACATCTGTCGACTGCAGTTTGCTTTTAACTAGGTGTACTACATTACTCAATGGTTTGATCTCGGTCTTCTCTGGTGTGCCCTGGAGGTAGTAATTGCCGCCTCATGTTGGGAAGTGATAACCCCTGCTTTCTTGGCAGACATTTGGATAATCATATGAAGTGCTGACACACTGCCTCTTCTATTTACTGTAGAAGCTAAAGTATGTATAGCAGCTTTGACGTTTGGTCATTACTGAGTTTTTATGGGTTCATATTAAATATCACCCCTTTTTGTCAGAATTTTGGCTATAGACTGTATCACAACTGTGTTTTGTGTGTGGTTTGAAACAAACATCCTTAAATCTTATAAGATTGCAGATAATCACAAGAATGTAAAAGCACTGCATCATGCAAAACAGGCAAATAGATCTCAGCCTTTATTCTGAAGTCTAACTGTGACCTGAGGTTAATAACCAACCTGAGTGTGAAGTAGAGGAGTTGAAAGAGTCTCAGCTGAATCATACAAAGCAACATGTAATCCAGTATTAAGAAACTGCATATTTGTTGCTGTGTTTCAGACAAAGTTAATACCTTGATCAGCTAAACAGAACGAAAAAATAAATGGCTAAATGTAAATTAGCAAAGCTCCGTCAGGGGGGCACTGATGCTGACAATTTCTTCGTTATTTAGTCAGGCACAATTCTGTGTCCGAGCACTTGCCAGTTAATTGCTTCATCCAGTCATTGAATTTAATTAATTTCCATTGAGTGGCTAGAAGATACAAGGAGGCAGATAGGAGCAGGAGAACAGGCTGGCGGTTAGTGCTGGTTTTATCTCTTCTCTTTCACACACTCACTGTGGGGTTGAATTGGTGGGTGATTAAAAAGCTGGACACACTCTCTTATCAAATTACACAAAGGAAAAAAATGAGAGTGGTGGCAAGGGTCAAAGCTTTTTATAAGACAAACCTCACAGCACTTATTGGAGCAATTTAAGACATGGTTAAGAATTGGTTTATGCTGTTAAATGCAGGGCTTGTTTTGTCTCTATTTACCTATTATTACACTTATTATACTGATTTATCTCTTGTATGCATGAGGAAAGTGAAGGACTAGTCTGTTTCTGATCTCCTTAGAAAAGCAAGTAAACAGAGAGAAGTGTGAATGCAGTCCAAATGGGCTTTAGTGACTCACCCTTTATTTGATTTTATCATGTAATTGTGGACTTCCTGTAGGGCAAGTTCACTTCCTGCCAAACAGTGGCTTCAGTGGCAGTGTGCTGTTGTTGAGGATGATGGATGGCCTATTAGCATATTCACTTAACCATATAACCCCTAACCCCACCCAGCCCCCACAGTCCTCTTCACTTTATTAAGTGTGCAGCATTAATTAAATGCTGCTACAGACTATTAAGAGTGCAATATAGACCACAACATACCTGTCAATGGTCCCTAAAAGCACTAGACACAAGATGTATTGTAATTTTTTTTTTTTTTTAGAAAAAATATCACAAGCACTTGAACTGTTAAATAAAATGCCATTTTTTTCTAATATGTAGCTGTAGTTCTATTCCCAGATGAGTAATAACTGCATAGCTTTAGTAATACTGTGCATGTGTTTTGCTTTCTGTATATGACTCAGGATGCACAATGCAATGTGAGGTTGCACTGCTGGATGCCATTTCTATGAACAATCATACATCAACAAGCTCATAAAGCTCCTTGTACTGCATACCTTCAGTCTGTTTTATGAGATGTTAATAGCAGAAGAGAATATATTACTGTATTATTCCAAGAAATAGAGTCCTAGTCAGGAGCATTTGTCTGTGGGAATGTGTGTGTCAGAATGGAGTCAGAAGATAATGTAGGAGCTGTTTTACAGGGAAGCTCGACTAAATGCACGGTCACAAGCAGTGATGCTCATTTCCACTGGGCCCTGATCATTAGAATGATAATCTTTTTTTCATTACTTTTCCTCTTTGCAACCCTTTTACACAACTTTGGCAGGCATATTAGAGGAGTGAAGAAGAGGAGCTCCAACAGACATTTCCATCCACTTACTCGTTCACACAGACATACAAGCATTCATGTTGGTGCTGTTCAGTACATCATCTATACTAGGAGTGGGCGATATGGCAAAAATATATCACGTGAGATATTTTCATGAAATTTAATGAAAAAAATTTGGTTTTGAAACACAAAAATGAAACCGAAGTGTCACATTAAAAAATGCATGGAAAAATAGTTTGTATTCAAATTTTCACATACTGCACTGCAGTAAATTAGGTTAAACAGGACTAATTACACTGTGTTTGTAATGCAGTTGTTCAGTGTTCTACATACTGACGACATTCATGACATGCTCAGAAAACAATAGTATGAAATAAAATATCATGATAACACTATAATCATCATATTGCTCACCCCTTATCTGTAGTGGTATACCACCTGGTATTGATTTTGGTAGCAAATGAGCATTCATTTCCATAAAATAGCAGTGTGTGTTTGCAAATCTAATAGTAACACACTCTTTAAAGTGTATTACACTGTGTTTTTTCTGAGAAGAAAACAGAAGAAAGCATTTTTCTTTGTTTATTACCCTATCAAATCTAACATTTAATTGATAATATGTTCAAAGATTTTGGCTTTGTCCCCTTTTATTCATTTAAATGTGCCACTAGAGTAGCTGTTAAACATGCATATCCATAGTACAATGGATGCGGAATGTGGAATTGGTGTGTTATTTGTGCTGCTGTGTTTTCTGTCACCATATAAAAGAAGCACAATGCTGCCTTTCAGTATTCGATGCACTGTGATGTTTTCCGAATGAGCACACAAGCACATTCAGAACAGAGCTTCAATCTATAACTGCTTATTGATTGATTATTTTAATTGGAGTATTAATAAAAATGACTGATGTGGGGATTCATGTGTTTGCCTTTGTTTAATTACAGTTAGCTTTGTTAAATTACAATTGTTGCTTATTGAATAAACAGTGCTGAGACATCCTGTTATTTATGGAGAAGAGTAGATTAATGCTGGCTTTACACCGAACGACTTTTCAAGCGATTTCACTGTTGCAATGTTGGAATAAAATCAGAGAGTCTTGTCGCGCTTGCGTCATCTCGGTCGTTTGGTGTAAGGTGGTCAAGATGGCGGTCTTAAGTAAGTCCTTTTCTCATCTTTAAGCTGTGACAGAATCAACCGCATTTAATATTATTGTAAGTTTTAAGTCTTGGCTCATGCAAATAGTGACGCACCAGGGGCTGGCGTGAGCGCTTGTGGGAGAGTGCAGGCGTTTGGCGCGATAGAGAGAGAGAGAGAAAATGCAGGCATGAGTGCCTGAGATCTCTGTAAAAAAATCTGGTTTCTTATTTTGTTTGTTTGTTTCCTTAGGTTTAGTTCATGACATCCAATCAACAATGGTGAAATGCTGCATGTTGTGTTGATGAGTAAATCTTTATATCAAATTAAAAAAGGAACTGCACATTTTACACGTTAATTAAAAAGATTCTAGGTGATGATCTGTCAGGGTGTACAGTTCTGCAGTGAACTGTTCTGAGCCGCAGATCTTTACACTCCCAGTCAACGTATCATCCCATCTGTACCACTATAAAGTGGAAGGAAAAGTGTTTTATCTGCTTGTAAATTTCCACCAGGTGCATGATGGGGAATAATCTCAAAAATCTAGCTGCAGTCTTCTAAATAGTGATACTGCAAGAATCATAGTCTGTGACTAAAAAAAGTGGTGTTAGATTTCAGTGTTTTAAAAGTCTTTTCAAACTCTTCTAGTGTATGATTAGCATAAACCGCATAAATAACCACTCTTGCATTGACCTTAAAGGGTTAATGATGTAAATATTATCTGATACTGTGATAAGTATCACATATGTGGTTGGTTGTTGTAGGATGGCAATAGGATTAAATCTTATCAATACCACTAATTAACTGCACTAAATAACATATATATGCACTTAAACACTTAAAGTATGATAGGGAAATTGGTCATAATTTTTTTTTCTGTTTGGCAAAAATAGCTCAGATTTTGTGTCAGACCACTTTGTAGGTGTATTTGAACATTTTTGCTACACTTATATTTCATATTTTTAATATTCAAAGCTGGGAACAATTTAAAAAACAAGGGAAAATAGTATGATCAGATATTATTTGTGTGGTGGACCTCTTCCCAGCACAGACATAGTAGTGGCATGGTGGTGTGTCACGCTGGTACCAGGGTCTCATGCCAGCTGTGTTGCTGAAGTATCACTGCTAGGTTGAGAGCCAGAAACCAACAGTGGTTCTGTAGCCAGAAACTAACCACTGATAAAGGGCTAAAGGAAAAAAGATGAGCTAACGGTACAGTTACATGGTTTAGCAAGAATATAGGTGTGTCCAGCAGGTGAAAACTATGCAGTGTGTAAAAACCTGTAAAAAAGTATGTGATGTATAGGGAGCATGTGTGTGTGTGTGTGTGTGTGTGTGTGTGTGTGTGTGTGTGTGTGTCTAAAGGAAAGAATGAAGTATGCGCTTAGAACATATATCTATGGCTCGTGAGTGTATGAATGTAGGATAAAAAATAATATGTCTTATATTTATTTGTAAAATATAAAATGCAAGATGTTAAAAGAAAGATTATATAGTTTGAATTGATTTTAAAAAGTAAAAATAAAAAAACTAAGCTAAAATAATTTAAAATTAAATTATAAAAGTAAAATAAGTTATGCAGCTATGGCATTGCACATGAGGGTATTGCACATATTTCTGTTTACAGATGCAGTTTAATAGTAAATATAAAATGCCATTGAATGTCAACATCTTTTAATATCCCTTGAGGATGTTTTGGAAAGGAGCTGAAAGAATTTATTCCTGTGTTGTTGGAGCATGGATGGCAGTGTGCACTGTCAGCGCTATGCAGTGTTCAGTTCTCTTATTGCACTGGAGTAGACGCTGTTCTAAATCCCGTTTGTCCTTGAAGTGATGGACCTGTAGCGTCTGCCTGATGGTAACAGGTCATACATATGATGACCAGGATGAGATGGGTCTTTCAGGATGTTAGTTGCCTTGCTGAGGCAGCGGGTCCTGAAGACCTCCTCCAAGGAAGGCAGCGAGCAGTTGATGATCTTCTGGGCTAAGCTGATGACTCTGAAGAACTCTCCTGTCCACTGCTGAGCTGCTATTGTGTCATGTGGAGATGCCATATGTAAGCATGCTTTCAAAAGCATGCTTTTTTCACTAATGCCATGGTGCCGGTGGTCCAGGAAAGCTCCACACAGTCCCAATCGATGTACAAGTTTGTGCTCAGTGAAGCTCTAGGAACCACTATAGTAAAGGAAATGAAAAAAAAAACAGCAGCAAAAAAAAAAAACCCTTTCAGAGGGAGGGATTTCCTTCCTGTAGCCTTTACAAGAAGATGCAGGAGTGAGTAAACTCGAATGGTTACTTGAACAAGAACGTCACCATAAGCAGTATCTTTTCTTATAACATATGAAAATGTATTTAGTTCAGAAGTGATGGTAACATGGTAGACATTCCCACAAAGTGCTAATCAAATAGTACTGCAGACAACATTACAGTGACATGAATGTTATGGGTTCTCTTAGGGATTTCTAGTGGAGCTGGAAGCTGTGTTGGCTCTGTAAATGTAAGAGCTGTTTCACAGAGCTCTTTGATACACTGTCCTTCTCTTCAGAGACGTTTATGTGGTCTGTCATTTCGTTTTTGAAGAGGGCTGTGGGTCTATGGCTCCTTAAAGAGAAGTGTCACTGTGTCTGGTTCCAGTGAAGGAGCTGTCAGGATTATAAAGCTGAGTTGAAGGCCGAAGCGCGCCGTCTGCGTGCTTGGACCTAGCCTGAATGAGGCCAGTGACGAAAACGTGCACTGTCTCTCTACAAGCGGCGCTGCAGCTTAAAAATGAAGTTTAGCAGAGATGGCCACACCGACCTGACAGACTTTATTTCCGCTCCCTGGCTAACTCTCTTTCTCTCTCTCTTTTTCTCTCGCTCTGCTGACCTCTCTCTCTCAGGCCTTTGGCAACACAGCTTCAGATTCTTTCACCTGAATCTCTGACAGTAAAAAGAAGCAGAGAGGAGGTGCTGAAGGTACACTGTGTATAAAGCAGAGCGTGGCTTTTGAAAACATTTTTGATTGGTGATCATGCACGTGCAGATGTGCTCGTCTGTGTGCTACATTTATGGTGTACAGGAAGGGTCACGAGAAATGATAATGCATTATATTTCTTTATCACTGGCAGGCCGGTTTTCCGCAGTATAATCCTGGATCTTTTAAAGCTTGAGTAACCATTCGAAAGAGAGATGACAAAGTAAATATACCTCAGTGATGTTTGAAAGCAGTATGTCTGCTCATTGATGTATGCAGTTTTACCTGCACCATATCTCTGAGTTCATGCTCCAGTGAGTAAAGTTTGACCATACTTTTACTGTATTTCTTATGAGTTTTACAACCCCATTCCATTCCTACACCTGGACTTCCATAAATGACCCACTGTCTGGCACCAGTTGTGTGTACCAGTCTCTTAATCCGCTAGTACAATCATTCACCAGAGCTATTTTCTTCTCTCTTTCCATTCCCATGTCTGGCCTAGTTTGTGTGGTTCGCCTTGAGGTTATCCAGTCCCAGGAGGGGTCAGAGGGGAGGACAGAGTGGGGAAAGACACCACAGGCCTGTAGTCAGACAGCAGGGTGAACGGGTGTAGCTGAACCTGAAAGAAAGAATAATAATAAATCTATCACTTTCTTAGAGGCTGCTTATGAAGAGACTGTGCTCCAGTTGCATCTCTAATGTGCAATCATTACTTTGGTCTAAAGAATCCACAACAATCCAACTCAGTAATTAATAACTGAAAAAAAGAATAGGCAATAAAATTTTACTTTTCGCCATAGCTCATTATTAAATTTATTGTCTGGCAGTTGTTTCTTTCATTTATTAATAGATCTGGGAACATGTCGAAACTAAATTCTAGACCTCATAGGCTATAAAAATATATGACCAATATGAAATTAGCAGTGAATCAAAACTGTATTAAATGGCAAGAGTGCATAACAGATTAGATTTATAGAAAGATAAGAGTTATAAATGGAGCGAGTGTGGGGAAAGTAGTGGAGTACAATATAGACAATTTTGCCCAAAATACACTGGTAAACATAAGAGACAGTGCACATTTAAAGTAAAAAGTCAAATGCTGGAGAAGAAAAACACAGTAATTTGAATCCATTACACTGCAGAACTCTGTGCTTTCACAGTGTTGTAACTAATGCAGTAGATGGAAATAGGGTGGGGGTGGTAAGACTGCTGTAAGAGCTGTTCCACAGTGCTAGTCCTTCAGACTGAATATTATATTTATCACAAGTTAACAGCACCGTGGTTGGTGCTCGTATGAGATGCGGGTTGGGTGTTTGTCAGCAGGGAAGAGAGAGAGTGTGTGTTGCTTTTTAGCTTTTTTCTGCTGGTGGAGCGGTTGGGCAGAAGAGCAGTGGAGCGTCTGATTGGGCAATGCACCTGGGCGATGCAGCAAGATATCAGTACTGCTGCAGCTTATCACACAAACACATGCAACTCTGATATTTTATTTTATTCATTTAATGCATATTTTTCTGTCCTGTTTTCTGCCACCATTTCTGTTTCTGTGTCTTTGAACTCAGGTTGCTTTCTGTGTATGTATTATGCATGTCTGTATATGTACTTTGTCACTCAGTCTTGTTTTTCTTCAGTCCACCTTTTGCTGGTTGTTGCAGGCAGGAATCTTTGTATTTGTGTGATTATGAACATGAATATTCAGTAACGACTTGTAGTATGATTTTCACATAGCTGCTTTTATGGCCTTTCAGGTTTTGCTATTTGAAGGTTTAGAGGAAGCTGTCCACCCATGTTTATGTATGTATCCATCCATATGCATAACTCACTATGTGCCTGTCAGACCTTTTCCTTTCATCCTTCTCTAATCTGTGCTGCTATACTGACAATATTGCAGGCATCCCATGTAATATGAAAGGCTGATCACACGCATGAATTCTTCTTTGTGTAGGATTGAATGCCTATGGATTACAGTCAAAATACACATATATGACATTGTTTTTATATACGAGTCTTATGAAAGCTTGCTTTAAGCATACCCTACTTGTTGTTCTTTTGCCTTCCCAGCTCCACTCCTTTCACTCCCTGGGACCCTCTCAGTGAGGTGTAATCGTGTTTCTGCACTGTGGGCTAAACGCCACAGAAACATGGGGCCTGCGCGAAACGACTGTCAAAGAGTGCAGAAAAGAGCAGAGGAATCAGGGAGCGACATGACGCCGGCACAGGAGAGAGGAAACAGTGTAGCAGACGTTAGCAGGGATGAATTATAAATGACAGCCGGCATCAAAATTTCAGATTGAATTTGTGGTCGGTAGGAGGGGGAAGGAGGTGTACTCCAGCTTGAGAGCTTCGTTCAGAAAAATGGATTATGGAGGGCTGCAGGATGAAGATTTACCAGCTTGTCCAGTGTGATCTGAACCCCAAACAAATAGAGAGCACAGTGAGTGATGATGGTTTGCAGACAGGAGTTTAAAGAAGTCTATAAGACTATTTCATTGTGCTTAAAATTGGAAGACTGACAGAAATAAAGATTCTACAGTGCAGTTATAGAGCAAATAAAAAGCTGTTTTTTGTTCAAGGTATCAAATACTATACTTCTAGAAGGAAAACTAATCTGCTTCCCCCTTTCAGTTTTATCCAGTCTTTCAGTATTTATTCAGTAAGTGTTTTTTTTTTTAACTAAATCGATTTGTATCCAAGTGAATTTCTCATGGATTATGTTAACCACACCTGCATCAAAATCTAAATTCCTCCTTTGCTGTTCTGCAATGCAAATGCATTTCACTGATTAAGTGTCCTATTAACGCAGGAGTTTCTGCTGGGTTTCCCATAGGTATAATCTCTCACTGGAAATCTTAATCAAGAGCCACAGATTAGTGAGAAAACTATGCTGTCAATCACCTCATCTTTTTCTGTTTGGATGTATGTTTTCTCTTCTGACCAGGGCTTTTAGAAACTTTCTAAAATATTAGTTTGTTTGCTACCGAGCTTTGAAGCTCCATGGTAGAAATAAAGCAGTGGGGGTTGAGTCACCTCCTTGCCTTTTCTCTCTCTCTCTCTCTCTCTCTCTCTCTCTCTCTCACACACACACACACACACACAAACTTTCTCTTTTGTGCCCCCTGGTGTTTCCCCCAGGGGGTTTGTGTGTGTGTGCTGGGCCTGTCATATGGAGGGAATCACTGCTGATTAAGGTGACACTCACTAAACTGTGGTGCTACAGAGAAGCTGAGCTGAACAGATTGCATTTGGGAAGGAGCCATGCTCTCCCATTTATTTCTTTACTGTCCATACACACAAAGGAGATGAAGGAAATGCTCAGAATGGTCCCCTTAGCAAGGCAACTCTGAAAGAGCAGTAGACAAAAATAGCAGACATATATAAGATCAGTAAAAAATACAGATAAATGAGATGGCATTGCCTTATAAGGCCTAATTTTCCAGTCCACTGCAATCTGGGGCCCAGAGAAGAAGAGATCTCTATGTTTATACTGTCATATTGTTATTCCAGATTTGTTCCTGTCTTTTTTTTTTTCAACTATTTTTAAAAATGGTTTTGTCCTTTCCAAAACTGCGTATCTTACTAAAACAGTAAAGTGCTTGTTGGAGAGCGTTGTGTTTCTTCATCCGATTTGAAAGACAAGAGTAAGAGTGTCTGTACCTTTGTACAAGGTAGGGATTAATGGCAAATTTCAAAGTAGATTTCTAAATGAACAGCCTATAGTTGCAGTAAATGCTTTCTGTCTCGAGTGTGTCATATACTCTACCTTTAAAGACAGAATACTATTTGATATATTGAGTACCAAATATAAAACTGCTCCGGATCATTTTTTAGGACATTTTAAGATGAAGTAACCTGGTGACCTGGTATCTGAAAGAAAGATACACTGGTAAAATATTTATGGCCATACAGCTAGTGCTAAGTTTAAAGCCTTTAGTTTTAGTTAAGGATACATAATGATATCGCAGTCATATTCTCATGAAGGGCAGAACATTTACAGTAGTGAGCAAATGTCTATGAGCACTTATCCATTTATCCAAATCCATTTATCTTTGCCATAAATGTGCTTTGGCTTGCAAAAAACATACATATTTAGAATAAATACAAAATGCACACACATACAGTAAAAGAACAAAAAAAATATTTCTTTTAAAGAAGTAATTGATCTTTTTTCAATTAGTTTAAAGCACAAAGCACTAGCATGCTTTATGAAGCACTGGTTAGCCAAACTAGGTACTGGATGATAACTACAAATAATACTGGGCTGGCATGAGAAGTATATTGGAAATGGTTAAATAAACACATTGACATATGTAAAATTGTTAATGTATTAATGTTACTTGTTATACTAGTATTTTTCTATGCAAATAAAGGCTTATCACCCAGCTAAATAGTTTTTTTTATTCTAATTAAGTGTGTAAAAGTTTTGCACTGCACTATAAGTGATGCTACTGTACTAAAATTTCTACACTTTATTATTTTAACTGTATTTAATTTAGAGATCTTTAAGACTGGCCTTGGCAGATATGTTTGTCAGTTTGCATCAGTCAAGTGAATGTCTGATTGATTCTCCAGAATTATTGATGTAAATTGTATCTTGATTGAAAAGATTATGTTGAGTCTTGTGGTCTGTCTTTGCACGGTTTGGTAGAAAACCTTCTTTTAAGGCGATTATGTTTTATTGTTGTCTTGAGATTCAACTGTGATCTGTGTTGTTTTCCCACAGTAAGTTATTAAGACTCTTCCCCAAAAGAGAGTACCCAAAATCTCTCACCTCCCATTTCTTTCTCTCTCTCTCTCTCTCTCTCTCTCTCTCTCTCTCTCTTTCTTTCTTTCTCTATCTCTCAACACTGTTCTTCTTACCCCTCTTTGAGTGCCTCAAGTTTATTCTGGTTTTTGTCCGTTTCTAGGAAATCAAGCAGAAGAGGTCTATAGAGCTGTGTGAAACCACCTATCCTACAACTAGACTGAACCATTGGACTTCATCTGATGAAAGACATTTCATCTGAAATACCTTACCAACAGTTCATCAAGGATAAATTCTAGGCCTGCAATTCATTTTATTGGAGGAAAGTCTGAAGGCTAATGGGAAGGGAAGCACGTGCTCTGGGTAACTGGTTAATTTACCTTTGCCTTTTCCCTCACCTACTACACCCCTTTCATAGCATGTGTTAGCATGAATCATTAGGCAGACTGACCAGTCCATGCAGTAATTCATAGCATACTGTAGGGCCCTGTCACTAAGGACCTTAATAGGACTCCCTGTCTGCTTCAAACAAGGTGAGAACAAGACACAAGACACAAGTCTTAGACTACATGTGGAGACTGTTGCGCACCCCCCCCCTCCCGCACACACACACACACACACACAAACACTTGAGAAGCTCTGACTCAGCACCCTTAGCCTTCTATCTATCCCCCATTCTGCTCCATCAGTGCTGTTGTCTCTGAGGGGAAGAGTGTCCATCTGTTTATTCTCTAGGCAGACAGAGCACACTCACACTTTTCTTTTCGCTGCCACGCTTCAGCAAGCTTTTGAGGATTCCTCTGCATGCTATCTCTATCTCTCTCTCCTACATATAGCCAGTTCTAACTCTCATGGTCTCTTTCACATTCTCACACACCTCTCCCTGTGCTCCTCGCTCCTTCCTCTCCTCCTGCATCTCAGCCCTAGGCAGCTGTTTCCATCACACACCTCATCTTAATAAGCATGCTAATTAGAGATGTCCAGTTCCCAATTAGGCTGCTGCAGTGGCTGCCCCTAGCTGCGATTCTCAGTACACACACTGACCTTTGGAGAGGGCCAGACTGCTGCTTTCTGAACCTCACCACTTTTGTCTTGCTCTCTCTCACACGTGCACACACACACACACACACACACACACACTTGCCAGTTTTGTCCTCTCCGGATTCAAGGCTGTAAATGGTAAATGTCAGTGCTTTAGCCATCAAATCATGTGGGTGACTGGGTTTGTTTGACACAGTGCTATGAATGGCTGTCTCGCAGGGAGGATCGCTTTGGCCCCAAAGGGACCTGCAGCTCCTGCTCTGCTTGAAATAAGCTCACTGCATTGGTCAGCTCTGCACTTTAATTAGTAGCATTACACAGTTTTATCTCCCTTTGTCACTCTTCTCATATTTTCTCTCTTTTTATGTCTCTCTCATCTGCCTCTATTAGCAGGGTATAAGAAGTGATGGCTGTGGATTACTGCTGGCTCTGAGACTCAAGCTGACAAGACCAGGACCTTCTTGCAATCATCGGTTATGGGAACCTTCAGAGGCATTACACCTGAAACCTAACTTGATGATCAAGTAGCTGAATTACTGAAGGTCATCAACAAGCATCCTTTTTCCAGGTGGAGTTCTACTTCTGGAGTGATTGCTTTACCTGTGTTTTCCACTTATTTTGACCACCTCACTTTCTTGTGCAGTGAAAGGAGGTAAAAGATGTATATAGATGGCTGGCTGGTAAAAAAGTCAACAAATATGAATAAAACATCAAGAGAGACTGAAGGCTATTTTTCTGCAGTTTACTGCAGTTGAATTCTTCCACCCCCAAACTTCAACTCCCAACAGCCCCCTCCTCCAGCCCCCGTTTTCAGAGAGGAGAAAAAGACGCTCTGGCAAACTGACAGCAGCCGCCACTCCAGAGATTCTGTTTGCCCTGTTTGTTTATTGCCTGTTGTTTTGTTTGCCTTGTTTTTGCACTCCTCTCTCCCTGTGCCCCTGTGATGCTCCGTCGCCTCTGTGCCCGTGTGGAGCCATGCCCATACCCGAGATGGCTCTGAGCCCTGTGAAATTTTTGCACTGGGAGGCGTACCCCCCAATGGCTGTAGGCCGTGTGTACTGCACGGCCGCGCTCTGGGCTGGACGTATCTATGTGCTGGGAGGCTGCAGTGAGAACGGCCTGCCACTTGACTTGGCTGAAGTCCTGGATCTAGAAACCCAGACCTGGTGCCAGCTGCCCCCACTGCCCACAGCACGGGCGGGGGCCTCAGCCGTAACCCTAGGGGACCAGCTGGTGGTGATGGGTGGCATGGATGCACAGCAGAGTCCACTGGCATCAGTGGAAGTCTACCACCCTGATGAGGGCAAGTGGGAAAGAAAAGCAGGACTGGGCCAGGCATCCATGGGCATAACCTCGTTGGAGATAGGTAAGAACAGTGGTCTCTCTTTCATTTTCATTAGAAGAATGTATGAACTAATTGTATTGTAACAGGCATCTTCAACATAAGCAGTTCTTAAGGAGGAATCAACTAAAATTTAGCAAGAAAGCAGAGGAACAGCTTATCCCCTTGAACCCTATGCTAAAACACATCAACTGAACAAGATGCAGGTGAAATCCGGGGGTGGATTCAGGACAAAACAATGTATTACGAGACTACTGTAAATCTCCTGTTCAGACAGATTCCCTCTTATGCATCTGCTTCTCATCAGGAAGCCAAATATGTATAGCTAAACTCCTCTTATTATAGATTCAGATTAGACACTTGCTATTTAAGATGGAGAGTTTGACGATATTCCAGGAACCAGCTTGCATAGACAGCAGAGAGAAAAGTCACAATCGTACTCATTTATTCCTCTCTCAACTGGCTCTGTGTGATTAGCTGTGTTATCTCTGTCCAATCACTCCTGCTGTAATGACTGCCTCTCAAACACTAGTCTGTTTGAGAGCTGTGGATTCACAAGCTCCCAATCAAAACCCATTAGTCATTCTGTTTCTCTCTCTCTCTCTCTCTCTCTCTCTGTTATCCTAGAGTGAGTATTTAGGTGTATTTGAGCATGACAGAGAGGAGAGATGGATGAATGTTTAGTTTAGGGATTGCCTCGCCTGTTTCCTCTTCCTGTCCTTTTGTGAATTATTCCACCGTAACTGTGCTCCCACTTCGCTGGTACATTCATCACCTGGTTTGCTCTGTATACACCTTTTAAACAGGAAACCAGCAGTGAACACACGCTTAAAAAAGGCCAGCTTTGTTCCTTCTAACTCTGTCTGTTTTTGTTTGTCTGCTCCTCAACATGGCTCACTGGCTACTGCATATCAGGGCTGATGGGTGAGGGAAAGAGAAAGCAGAGTGAACAGAGGTGCGAGTCTGAAAAGTCGGTTCACTTCATTGAGCAGGCGGTCAGCTGCTGCAGCCTGACCTGCACCAAGCACAGCAGCCTCTGGCCCACTCGCATCCGCTCCGAGACACTTTTGTCATATTAATAGAAGTATGAATAATCTTCTCCCGTCGTCGGTAGAGACAGGCAGGGGTGTACTTGTTATTAGCATCAGGACTTCAGTGCAGAGCTTTTGTCATAAAGATTATCCTTTTGACAGTGTATGACAGTTATGACATTTAGACTGAAGTGGGAAAAAGTTAAGAGAGGGGCCACTGAGGTAAGCGTGAATGTTCTTTTGTGTGGTAAAATTAGTTAGTGCTGCTAAATTATGTGCGCATGTGTATGTAATTACTTTGCTATTACTCATCCTTTTGAGCAACTGTGAGCTTCTGCTCTCAAATGGCTGCTTTGTACCCTGTCAGAGCCTATAAGTCATAAAAGTATACAAATCCCAACATGACCCATTTCCTGTCGTCCTCAAATGAGGGCGTACTAATTACTGTGTGCCAATGGCTGGCTTTTGATGACTAAACTTCTTTTGGGCTGGACTTACTAATTCACTCTGCTGTGAAAAAGGAAAGAACATTTATTTTTTATTTAATGTAAGGCCCCTCAACATTTGAGATACAAATTAGGGTATTTATATGAAATTCTCTGTTTTTCTGGCAATTAGATTGATATTATGTAGCAGTACTTCATTCATTAGAAAAGGTTTATGGCTAATTTTTACTCAAAACTCCAGACCTTACAAATCTCTTAATAGCATTTAACATTTAACACCAATCAAATCTTAGCAGATCCTTGTTTTAAATTTATGTGGGAGGCACAGAACATTGTATTAGAGCTCTTTTCCATTTTAAAACTGCAAACTGCAGGGCAAAGAAGTAAAGGTTGTGACATCTTTGCAATGTCTGGGGTGGCCGAAGTTCACTTAACATCCCTTACGAACAGCTATTTTAAATTTGACACTTTGAAGGTGTTAAAGTTTTGAATTGTGTCAGTTATACATGTTGTTGAGAAGAGTTTATTTCAGACTTGTATATGTGAAACTCTTCTGAGAAAAGACGCTCATAATCTAGCAGATGAATCCATGCTCTAAAGCAACTTTCACACGTGTAGTTGTACCTATAAATGTTCTGGGAATTTCTTGGGATGGGGTTTTGTGTGAGTGTGAGTTGGGGTTGGAATCCCGAGTAATTCTTAGCAAAATGCTCAGCAATGATCTGGGTAGCCTCAATTGTGAACCAAAACTGAAACACTGTCAGATAAGAGGATGACATTTTAATGAGATGATCTTTTCAACAGAACAAAGCATCTTCCGGCAAACATCACATCCTGCGTCTTGATTCTCCTGATATATATGAACACACTGGACCCAGCGTTGTTCTAGCAGTAGGCTGCAAGTGTAAAAGGGGAGTTTGCCGGCATTACTGGTAAAGTTAATCCAGTAATGTTCTGAGTTTTATATCAGAAAGGGGCTTAAGAGTTCACTCATCTGAGATTTAAAATCAGCAATGGTCATGAATTGCACAGGATTTATCTCTTTTTTTCTGTAGGATAATCCATGAAAGATGTGCACTGTATGTTAAAGCCATCTGCAAAACTTTGACTGAATGTCAAATAAAGTGATCATTTTATCTCAGACACTACTTTTACTCGTTCGAAGAAACTTTAAAACAGCTTAATACTTTAAAAGTCAACCTACTTCTACTCTTTATGAGAGGATCAGCCTGATTTAAAATGCAGTCATATTTTCAGGCAAGACACACATGTAGGAACAGGAACAGAATCTAGAGTCAAAATCATTTAGCCTTTCAACAAGGATGAAAAACTTTGCAGCAACTTAGCATTTTTTTTCACTTGGTGTGAAAAACATACCCTCTCAAATTAAAAAGTTTGTTGAAGTGTTATGTGTAAATTGTCTTGTCTGTGTGCTGCAATTTTGGTCAAGGCTTGCTTTAAAAAAGAAATGACTAGCCTGGAAATAGAAACTAATGATTATTGTATTCTCTCAAAAGTTCTGATGTGCTCCCCTCTTTCTCTCTTCTTCTCAGTGCTCTGTTGCCTTCTGTACCTTGCATCATCTTACAGAGCAAATTGCTTTGAGGATATCATCGTATCTGCATGTCTTTGAAATCTGTTAACCTTTACAGTCCCCTGATTTTGATCAGTGGTTTGAGCCACCTTGGGGAGTGTTTTCCTTATCCTTTTTTATTTTGTCAGAAAATTGGATGCATAGGGTTAACAAAGCCATGATTTGAGGGTTCTAAGTGTTCTGTGGAGAATTTAGAGGAATGAATACTCTGGGCGTGGTGGCTGTATTGCCAATAGATTTCTCCAGGTGATTATGAGGTGTTTAGGGCTGATTGTTAGCATGCTGGCATTTGGACGTTGAGACTATTTCACCTAACAGCTCACCATTTGGACTAACGGTCTGATCACTCACCTGTAGGAGCCCCGCATCGCTGTGAGGCTGTGATTGGCACAACTGTTTTCAAAACCCCGTTTACTCCCTATTCATCCCTTACTCCATTTGTGCCCTTCTGTTGCTCTCTAATGTGTCTGCTTCTCTAATTCTCATTTCTCCTCCTTTCTCCCGTATCCTTCTCACTTCCTGATCAAGAGAGCATTGCTGTTGCCTAGCAACAGGTGTGTATATGTGTGTGTTTGTGCATGTACGTGTGTATATTTGACCCAAAGACATTTTTAGAACGAAGCAGGCTGAGCTGTGCCAACCCATGACTCCCTCCACTCTTGTTGTTGCTTTTGTCAGTTCTTTGTGTGTGAGAGAGAAAGACAGGGTACTTATTACTGGATCTATATCAGCTCCACTACCATTAGCTTGGCTTTCTCTGCCAAGCTCCAGCTGCGCTCATGCTGTCATACCTCTTTTGATTGGACTAGCTTTGTTTGAACCCCCTTAACCCAGTGACCTTTCACACTGTCAATGTCATAGCAAAAAATTGTAGCTTCCTTTTTTATTTGACAAAAACACCAGCTGCCCTTAACTTTGTATGACTGTTTGATTCATAATGGTCCAAAATTACTTGGAATAACATCATTTTATATTGACATATTGAACACTTTATTTTTAGGGTTGTACCTGAGCATCTGAGTTGCACCCCAAGCCTGTTTTAATTTAATTGAAGCCATAGTGAGATACTATGGTATTTACATACTTTAACATAATTTAACTTTTAAACATGTTGAGTGATATCCTATATTTATGCTATCTAGCATAGATGACGTTGTCCTAGAAACGCAGCTGGTGCCAGAGTATCACCTCATCTCCCTCTCATTATCCTTTTGAAGCCTAGCATTTTAATACTTGCTTTATATGATCTCTTCCATTATCTTCCTTCACAGTAACTTTTTCCTAACCTTTCGCTCTTCTCCCAAAATACCCTTTGGCTAATGAGCCAGATCTGTAAAAGTTTTTGGGTGGTGCACTTACCCTCAGGGAAAGTCTACTTTAGAATATGCCTCTGAACATCCTCTTTCTCATATCTGCTTCTGCAGAGACTTAACTGCTGCCTAATGTCTACGTTTTGTCCTCCTATACCAGAAGGGAACCTGCGATAGCTGCCGGTGGGGCTCTCCACACAGTGAATTATGCAAACCAGAAAGGACTTCTCCTCTGTAAGAGATTGGTTTTATCAGCCGCCGACTGCATAATGCGTTTGAATTGAGGTCAGCG
This sequence comes from Pygocentrus nattereri, assembly GCF_015220715.1. Taxonomy (NCBI): domain Eukaryota; kingdom Metazoa; phylum Chordata; class Actinopteri; order Characiformes; family Serrasalmidae; genus Pygocentrus; species Pygocentrus nattereri. The sequence goes on from NC_051219.1 coordinate 38,732,444, forward strand.
CGAACAATGTTTCTAATAAGTGAAAGTCACTGGGTTTTTCCTCTAATGAGACACCAAACTCTGGACAAAGGATTCTGGACAAAGTATTTTGTCCACAGTGCAACTATGAGATATGGATGGAAAAAAATTAGAACAGTAAAGACATGTTGTGAAATGAGGCTATATGGTTCTCTGACAGGTGTTATGTGAAAAGAGTTTTTTGAGGGCTATTATTGATCAGGAACTGCCACATATGCTTTCTCTCTCTCTCGGATAAAGACGGAATGACCGTAGAAGCCCCTAACCTAAATTGAACTATAAAATGATATTTAATATTTTTCTTGGGCTGTCCATAGACTAATTGTATTCACATTTTTTGGCCTTGTTAAAACATCACAATGCTGCTCTCTGTATTGTGCGTTGGTGAGCATAAGGCAAGCTGTGGACTGTTCGGCCAGTCTGATATGTGTATTTTGGGCTGTATTTTGAGGTGTGAAAGTGGCGTCTTTATGGGAGTGAGTGCTTGAGCTTGCTCATTATATGAAAATGCTAGAGGAGATTGAGAGCTAAACCCATCAGAGTTGGTGGAGATGCAGATCTCTATGGTAACACATCCATCTCTGCTTTGTGGAGGGGAGAGACAGGCATAAAAATGCACTCTCACCCCAGCACACCCATACTAAAAACAACACCCTCTGTTCAATTTATGGTTTCATTTCCTGCTTTCTGTTGCTTTAGTACATGTTGTTTTAGGGCACTATTTGTTAAAATCATATGTGCCTCTAAGTTGCAGTAATTATTACCCATCCACTTTTTTTGCATAGGCATAAACCCAAACAGAATACTAATGTTTGTGAAATGTTCACTCACATGCAAATTCTCTCTGATGTGTGCTACTTATAAACCCTTTATCTCATGCATACATATAAGCACACACTAACAATCTGGAATAAAAAGCGCTGAAACCATTAGCCTTTTTTCTCTCCATGTCATTGTGTAAGGACCGTTTGATCTCTCTCTGCGACCCAGCGTGCATCAGTGCACTTGATTGCTAAGTGAAGCGTACACCGCTGGCTTCTAAGGAACACTGAAGAATAGGTGAAAGAATACGCAAACACTCATTTTCTGTTTTCTCTTTATCTTTCTCCCTCTCTCTTTCATTTGCATAGAGGCAGGCTCACTCACATTGGTTGTTATTTAAAGCATCTCTGATTCTTTTCTAATTGAACTGGTCCAGTTTCCTCAATAATTAATACATTACTCATTGTTTCTAAACCCAGTAGACCTGTTGTAGTGAGTAAATATGTGTGTGTGTGTGTGTGTGTGTGTGTGTATGTGTTTGTGTGTGTGTGTGTGTGTGTGTGTTTTTTTGTTTTAATTCTGTGAAGCTGCTTTGTGACAACATCCATTGTAAAAAGCACTATACAAATAAATTGGATTTGATTTGATTTGATTTTGTGGTGCATTAGTTCATTGGTGTTTTATTGGGGTCCTATCCATCATTCTGCCTCAACATATATATGAACATATATATTTCAGTATCTGGCCACCAGTTGGTCTTAATATTCAATTCTATTTAGTGTCGTCCAGAGGAGGATGGATTCCCTTTTTGACTCTTGGTTCTTCCTCTTGCTCTTAGGGTGTTTTTCCTTGCCGCTGTTGCCATGCTCTTGGGAACTTGGGACCTGAATTATTTATTTATCTATTTATTTTGTGACTTTGTGACAACGTATTTTGTGAGAAGAGATGTATAAAGAAACTTTGACTTGACTTGAGTCAGTACTCATTGTGTAGAAATCACATTTTCCTAAGAAAAAGCTTACAACTGTGCGTAAGAAAAAGGTTTATGAGAATGTTTTTTAATACATTTCTCCAAAATTAAAGTTCCCGAGCATTCTCTTAACAAACACATATTTCAATAAGGTTTTCTTGTGCTAGCTGTAGGTAATTTGTTATGTAGCCCATCAATATCATGTTACATTTTATATCTTGTCATAAACATCCTGAGATACATTTTGAATTAACTGGTTATTATGTTTATTATAAACAGTGTTTGAGGGAAGCAAAATGGAGGAAAGACAAAATGCATAAGTTAATTTTTTTTCAGTAAACAAGAACTAGAACTGATGATGGAGAAAATTAATAAAAATTCTCCTTGTTCTATTTTAACAGTCACATTTTTAAAATGTGATTGTCAAAAAACTTACCTTGTCAACTCTTTTAGTGTAAGACAAGTTTGAAGCTGTCACAAGATTAGAAGAATATTTTAAAATATTTCTTTCAAGAATATCACTAAGAATAAAGTTAAAGAGAATATCAATTGATCTTAACTTTTCTCTTTAGAATTAAATAAAAATCTACTTTGGTTCATTGACTGAAAAAGTCCCCCACAAAATTTTGTAAATAACTAAACTATGCTGACTCAAGAAAACACCTTCCAGCTGCAAAATGGGCAAAAAATTGATTACCCATAGTGCCAACAAAAATCTGCATTTGCCTGAAAATACTGACCTTAATTTCCTTCAATCCAAATTTCTCCACACGCTACACACAGAAAAAATAGGATTTGCTGTGATTGTTTTCTTTGTTCACAGAGCTCCTTAAACGCAACCGATGATTACCCCCATGCTATCTGGTACTGCACACCTTTACAAGATTTTTGACAACTTGTGACTGAGCACACTTCTGTTCATCTGGCCTGACGAATTCCAGCTTCCCCATGTCTAGATGACCACTCTATGCTTACTATCCCAAATCAATGCATGTATACTATACTCATTACTGTTACCGTAGCAAAGAAAACCATTCTCCTGAACTAGAAAAGTAGAAAAAAAATAAGTGGGACAATGTGGGACACGCTACGTAACAACTTCTAACAATATTACCCATATTACAAATATGACCACATTCATTAATTCACTTTCCCATTTAATACATTTACCATCTTATCGTGTTCCCAACCACATAATGTGTATATTTAATGCACACACACACACACACACACCCACACACACACACACACATACACACACACACACACACACACACACACACACACACACACACACACACACACACAGACATTCTTGCTGCCCCATTTTCTCTTCCCCTTTTTTCTTTACACCTTTTTGCTTGTTTGGTTGTTTTTCATTATTTGATGCTTTTTAATTTTTTTTATGTTTTATATTTTTATATTACTTATGATTTTTTATATTTCATCTTTTTATGTTTTGGATATCTGGGGATAGTAGATATCTAAAAATATATACTATCCCCAGATATCTAGAAAATGACACATATCCTGTAAGCTGTTGTCTGTAAGTGTTTATATGTACAAACAAATATTGAACTCTTAATATTTAATAATAATTATCAAAATAATGAAGTAGTCCCCCAGAAGGCCACAAAGCCTGGGATTTAAAAGAAAAAGTGCTATGATGCTTATCCAGCTCTCTTTTCCATTAGTAGTTCATACAGTGGCACCCAAGTTGTACTAAAAGGAAGTCTTCCAGGATACTTTTCACCATAGTTCAACGCAGGAACGATTAAAGAGAAACTGAATTTCCTCACAGACAAAGTTAAATGTCATGAAACTGACAGCACGTACTTTTTTCTCCACTCTGTTTCCAGCTGAGAAGTTTATTTTTTCCTCAGGAGAGCTTTGAGAGGATTGCGCTTTCGACATATCCTTTGCTTTTTCTTTGCCTGAGGCATGGACACAGTCCACAGCTGAAGTGCTGAGCTGACTTTAGCGAAACATTCTGTACTATTACCACTGTTACTCATCCCATTACTCCACCTCACGTCCCCTCGCACAAAGTCTGTGCGTTATCTTTGTTTATGCAGAACCTCATGAAAGCAAGCTCTGACATTAGCTGATTCACAATTAGAAGTGTGCAGCTTTCTTTGTATTCTATGTTTCTATTCTATGTTTTGTTGATTTTGAACTTTTAACCATTATTTCTTCCCTTTCTTTCTGGATTCCTGAGGTAAAGTTGGAGACTGATTGAACCATAAATGCAGTAGTCATGGTATTGGAGGAATAAATGCTTCTGCCAAGTTATGCCAAGCGAGTGCAGTGGGGAAAAAATAGCTAGAATATGTTGTTGTTTACTGGCAGGCTAGCTGGAGTGTGAAAGTCATTTCTAGGAGTCTGTTGTTGCTTTGAGCGCTGTCCGTGCGCTTCCTCAGCTCGTGCTGGGCTGGCAGCACCTGAGCATGGAGGGCATGCGTGGGTCATGCATTTTCTTCACTCTGCTATGCCTAACCCAGGGGCTGTTATTTACAGCAGTCCAAGGTCTTTCTCCTGGAGGAACAGCAGAGGTCAGTTCATTTTGAAAAGGCAGTCTTCTTGATGTTACCCCTGAGACACAGACAGAAGGACACTCATTGCCAGTCGTCAGTTGTCTCTAAATTTTCCTTTGGCGGCAGAACTGTTTGATACACTGTGTGTGTTATAGTTACACATTTCTGAGTTAGTGCTTCTTTAGCTGCTGCTCTGTGTGTTTTTTAGTACACAAGCAACTTTTTCATGCGCACAGGCTTTCAACTCAGCGTAGCCCCACACATTTGCGTGCCAGATTTAGTGCTTCATTAATGTATGCACTGTGTAGCCTCACCACTAATGGCTGGTTTATGGGTGTTCTGATAGATCACAATGCGTCAGTAGCAAACTTGCATTCAAGTTAGTGCTGAAGTCTCTTATGCATGGTAACCAGAAGCAATGGTTCCTTTGGGTCATATGTAATTATTCTGATGTCGATGAAGGGTTAGATGGGAAGCTATGAGAAGTGGGGTGCCTGTAATGCAGAAGTTGAACACTGGGATTTGCATCAACCTTGACTGCCTGTGTAAAAAAAGTCACATTACTGCTATGATATTTACAAAGTTTCTTTTCTTTTTTTGTATATGGTTATCTACTAAATCTTTTCAAAAATTTCGCTTTTTACAGTTGATCATGTGCTGATATGATCTTATTACAAACTTTTCTTAAATTATCTATTGAATATGCTGTAATGAAATGGTAATTATTTCTTTATAAGACAGGCACTTTTTAGAGATTAGCACAGTCTTACAGTTGTCCTAAACATGCAGCCAATATGAAGTTTTATATAATAGCTAACAGCTATAAATTTAAAATAGATCACTTTTATTACTTTTAAATTACAACTCACTATAATTTTAAAAAACTTAGAGTCACTTGCCATATGAGACATTTTTGGTCATTTTATCATCAAGAATTTTTTTTACAACCTATTCACTAAAAGGTATTTTAAAATGTTTTAATCAATATTTCAAGAATTTTGTGGAATTTAGTTAATACTTGATATGTAATGTACTGTAATATACTGTTTTCATTCATTTTTTGTTAGATTATCTGCCTTGTGATGTGGCGACTACATTTAAAACATTCTATTTATTCATTTTTTAAAACTTAAATTCATCATTTTTTTCTGTCATTTTAGAATCTTCTACAGCTTAGTCTTTATTTTTGTTGTGTGTTTTCCTGCTGATCATTTGAAACCTGTGGAGTTACACAGGACTGCACTTTTCTGAAGTCAGATAAGTTTAATTTGAAAGGAAACAGTGAGTGCGTTTACATGCACTTAATAATCCGATCATAATCGGATTTCTCCAGTTTTCCGATTATTCAAATGGTCATTAGAACACCATAATAAGATCTAGAAATCCGATTAAGAAATCTGATAGAGAACTGGATTTTAGCTCAGTAATCAGATTTCTCAGTGCATGTGGATTCTTACTCTGATCTCTTTCAGAATTCTCAGTCTGCACATGTGCAGAACAGTCTGCTATACCTTAAATTAAATAAGCAAGCAGCACCGCTGCGAGACGCAGCAAACACTTTTGGAGCGACACTGAAACCAACTTCTGAAACCAGCATCTTCTCAATGATCTATGCTCATTTTTTTCAGGTAAAGCTTTGCAATGTTTAAAAAAAGCTGCTTCATGAAGTTATGTTTACATCACGTCTTCTTCTGTGAGGTTTTTGGCTGGTTGTAAAGCAGAAATGCGATTATTGTCTAACTCACGTAAACCTGGAGTTTCCCCATCATCTGATTACTCAAGTGCATATAAACACACTTCCAGACTTTTGAACAGTGGTTCCAAACTTTTGAATGGTGGAGTAAATACTACATACTACTATATACTACTGTACTACAGTGTAACATTTATACTTAAAAAATCAGTTTTTGTGATAATTTCTCCTGAGGTGAAAGGATCACTATTGTTTTTCTCAGACAACAAAAACCCAACAAAAATGTGCAGAATAGGTGTCATTACTGTGCCTTGTTTCTTATTGGAGAAACTGAGTGTGATACAATATCTCTTGGTCCTCCCTCTATTAAGCATTAATTCAGTGTTTGTCAGTGTGACGTGTCACACTAAAAACAACTCGTTCCTCAGTGGTTCAGTCCTGAATGAGTGTTCAGTGACATTCTCATTGAAAATTCAGAATGCACATATGTGCGGTGATTCTTTTTTTTTTTTTTTTTTTTTTTTTTTTACAACCACTCTCTATGCCACTCTAACTGCTTCTGAGAGATTGTTCCTCTGAGCAGTCATTCTGGCCAATGAGCAAATTCCAGTGAGAGGTTCTTCTCAAAAAGCGAAAGAGGACAGAGAGAACCCTCCAAATAAGCACTCCTGCTGCCTTATTGTCCTGAGCATGTTTTATTGTTATAGTGAGCTTCAGCAGACAGGTCAAGCAGCCTTCATGTGAACAGAAAACAAAACAAAAACTCACTCTGGCCTGCACTTTAATTTACAGTGTGGGCTTTGAGAGATAAGAGATTTTGTCAGGGTCAAGAAAGATGTGAGTCACTGAAGGTGCTCATGGCCACAGGTGCCTCTCAGACACAGATCAATAAACATAAAAGACTGTAGCTAAGCTCTTCCTCAGGTCAGTGTAGCTCTGCAAAATATAGAATGAGATTTAGTGTATATCAGTCAGCCTCTCTAGCTACCTGCTGTTGTTTCGATAGTCCCAACTCTGTCTCAGTCTTTGCTAGATTTGCAGAATATTTGTTATAATAGTAATTAAGCCTTTTGTTCTAACGGCCTTGTTTCTTTGTTTAATGGCCTTTTATATGTTTATGTAGGTCACATTGTTCTTCATATTTATTGTGATTAATGCAAATTTCTTTGTTTCTAAGTCTGTTTACACCATTAAGTGCACAAAGGGAGGGATCTGATTTTCTTAGCGCTTTAGCTTGTAGAAATACTAGCCGGTGATAAAATTTCCTTACATTTTTATATCTTAATGAGCATACATTTCTTCTTCTCCCTAGTATATAGTCAGTATTGGACAGAGCTTCTCTCCCTTTTGCATGTTGATAAAGGTGAAATGAAACATGCTTACTCTAAATCTATGACATGAACACTTTCATTTTGTAATAAGGCTCCAAAGCACTGCACTTGAGTTTGTAATTTTTCCACCAAACATTCAGTGGTTCGGGAAACATCAGCTAGCAAAATTTGAACATAGCCGTTTACTTTCAGCTTACAGCCTTTGCAGCTTTGAAATGACTTTCTAGCTCATTTCCTTCTCATGCGTATACAGTGTGACAAACTGTACATGTCAGTTGCACTTGCCTAATTATTTTACTGCGTTACTATAGCCCTGTCTTTCAGAGTTCTTTTTACTGCTTTTTTTCAGTCCCTGCTTCCCCACTCTTCTGACTCCTCTCCAAATCTCTCCACACTATTCCTCTTTTTGGCTGAACCATGGAGATGACTGCAGGCTTTTTAAGGGGAGCTTTATTAGTAATTCAGCTAATGCTTTTGCTGGCGCTGCACCCACACTCTGAAATCGGCTGTTAAGTGATGGGGGGCAGAAGAGGGCCAATAAGGACATATTTTCTCCTTTTGTATTTTTTCTTTTTTCTGTTCTCCTCAGTCTCACTCACTTCTCTCACTTTCGCCGCTTCTTCATTCCAATCACGTATTTAAATACTTTGTATTTGAATTTTATGCCCTGACCACTTTTCTGGTGCAATCCCCATCTCTCTTCCTTCTCTCGATGTCCTGCAGTTCCTTCAAGGACTTTTAGCATGCATTAGGTTGGATTGCACTAGCACTCTGGTCTCCGCTGCCAATCTGACAGAGTTAGGATTTGCAGCGTGCGCTAAATAGACTGGAGGCAAGCCAAGCTTTAGCTATGAATCATAGCCCAATAGGCATGCTGTGGATACACACACATGCAAGTTTAGACACACCTTTTTTCTTCTCCCTCTTCCTACATCTGTCTTTCTGATAGAAACAAATGCACCCATGCTATATTTGCATTTCTGACAGTGCCATCTCTCAGTCATTCAACATCAAAACACGAGCAGTTGCTTGCGTTTCTCATTTTTGTTACTATGGCAATGTGTGTTTCCATGGAAAAGACTTGCTACTGGCAGGTAATTAACCCCTGTATGTGTCCTAGTTTGGTATTGAATTGAAAATGCTGTCCCATTACAACATGTGATTATTCACACAGAGAGATGGACAGCTAGAGACAGTGTAGTGTGTACAAGAGCCAATCGTTTTCCCTGCTTGTACTCCTCTGAATGAAACACTGTGTTTTGCAAGTGATGCTGCATGTGACAGTGAAATAGTTGATGCAGGGTTGATGCAGCAGGCTTTCTGTAATTCACTTTTTACATGAGACCATGACAATAATCAGTTTTCCACTGATACCTTGGCAGTACTTGTAGCTGAGTTTGGAGGTACTGATATTCCTCTTTGAACAAATCTTCATTTGCTTTTTTTTTCTTCCAATGTGTAGTCAACATCGATATGTGGAATCAGCAAGTCCATTTCTATTAATGATAACTGCCAAAACACCTGTGTACAATGTAACCGTCGAATTTGGATTAGTATCAGTAGTGTATGTTGATTTGCTTGGTAGGTCTATAATACAATCCTATTCCCAAAAAAGTTGGCATGCTATGCAAAATGTAATCATATTGCAATAATGTGCAAATCATTTAAACACTATATTTAATTCAAAATAGTACAAAGATAACATATCAAATGTTGAAACTGAGAAATGAAAAATCTGAAAAATATGCTATAATGTTATGAAAAATATATATTCATTTTGAATTTGACTGCACAGGAAAAAAAAATCAGAATAACATTTCTCAGTGTAAAATAGCCATTTTTATCATCTGTGATACATAATATCTTTAAAAGATTCTAAGAATCTGGAGAAATCTCTGCATGCAAGGGACAAGGTTGATAACCAGTATTGGCTGGCCGTTATCTTCAGGTCCTCAGGCCGCATTGCATTTTGAAAAAGACACGATTTTTAGTGGAAATTACTGCATGGGCTCAGGAACACTTCTGAAAACCATCGTTTATGAACATAGTTTGTCGCTGCATTCTCAAATGTAGGTTACAACTCTATCATGCAAAGAAGAAACTGTATATATACAGGATCCAGATACACTGCTGCCTTCTCTGGGCCCAAGCTGAATTAAGATTGACTATGGTGAAGTGGACGAGCATCCCGTGGTCAGAAGAATGAAAATTTTAAATTCTTTTTGGAAATTATAGACGTCCTGCAGGCTGTAGTGGAGAGAGACCTTCTGGCTTGTTATCAGTGCACAGTTAAGCATCTGTTGTGGTAAAGGATTGCATTAGTGTACATGGCATGGGTGACATGCATATCTGTGAAGGCGCCATTAATGCTGAACGATATATTTTTCTAGCAACATATGCTGCCATTCAGAGGATGTTTTTTTAGGTAAGGCCTTGCCTATTTTTAGTAAGACAATGCCAAACCACTTTCTGCATGTATTACAATAGCATATTTCTGTAGTAAAAGAGTCCAGGTGCTGAACTGGCCTGCCTGAGAATATTTGGTGCATTATGAAACAAAAAATACACAGGAGACCCTGAACTGTTGAGCAGCTGAAATCCTCAGCAAGCAAGAATTGGAAAACATTTAACTTTCAAAACGACAGCAGTGTCTCCTCAGTTCCCAAATGCTTACATAGTATTGTTAAAAGAAGAGATGATACAGCACAGTGGTAAACATGCAACTTTTATGGAACATGTAGCTGGCATCAGTTTCAACACTTGATATGTTGTCTTTGTACTTTTTCCATTAAATCCAGGGCTTCAGTGATTGTCACATCATTGCATTTCCATTACATTTTGCAAAGCATGCCAGCTATAACAGGGTTATATAATCTGTTGTTCCAATTCTGGTTAATTGTTCATCTGCATGATGTGTGAATAATGAAATAACCTTGTATACGTTAGTTAGACTAGGGTCCAAATCCTTCCTTAGGCTCTAGATTATTAGATATTAAACCACCCTTTATTTGTTTAATTCCCACTCAAAATGGCCTTTAAGTACAAGTTATTAATCATTTTGTCAGGAAATATTTCCAAGGAAAATAGATAATCTGCTTGCTTATGAAAGGGCAAAGTCAAGTGAAAATAAGTCAGAAAACATGATTTTCCAAACTAGCGTTTCCAAAACAAAATTAAATTGTTCAGGTATAATTTTATATTGAACAAATGTTTTTTTTCTGTTTTTCCTAACACTGAAAATCGAGTAACTTGCAATTGATGGCCATTTTGACTGGACATTAAAGAAATGAAGGGTGGTCTTTAACTTTGGTACAGCATTACATGTTAGTTATATGAGAAGAATTGCATATGCCATTTTTGGTGGGTGAGGTCTGCTAAAGTCTAATGCAAATGCAGTTTAGATAGATATTGCACAGTGCTATATGTGAAGTGAAAGCCGCTGCATTTTAATTTACCCTGGAGAAACTAATCAGATGAATAATGTAGGAGTGTGTTTGAGTGTGGGAGAAAGAAGGAGAGAAAGACTCCATTGCAGTAGATCTCTGAAGAGACATACAAGACTGTTTGAATGCCCTCAGCTTGATACCACTACCCAGGATGCTTTGCCTTGTCTCTTATCTTTTGCCAACTCAGAATTCTGCTATTTTAGTGACTAGCTTTGTTTGTCCAGTTTGCTGTTTATGCCATGCTTGAGAAGAGGGATAATACTTTTTGTAAAATGCAAAACTTTATCGTTTGGAGCTTAATCAGCAAGAATATCCAGACAGGAATTGTGCATACTCCATAGCCGCATTGGACACTGTACAATCTGCAGATCACATCTTCTCATTAACATAACCATCTTGCCTCCTGCAGGTGTTAACAGTTCTGCTCATACTCCTGAATAGTTGTTCCCCACTGCTGTGCTCCCTATTTCAACACACCTGGCCCATGAAGAGCTTAATCAGTTAATAAGTTGAAACAGGTGTGTTAGAACAGGTAAAAAAGCTTTACTGCTTCAGTGCTACAGCTTTTCAGGTCTGGGAGAGAGCAGCACTGATTCAGGGGTTCAGATATTAAGAAACATGTTCTCCTGCACTGTTTAGAGATAGAAATGTTCATGTTTCTCCATTTATTCTGGCCAGAGTGGATGTACATGCATGCACTTGCTTATCATATGTCTGTGGATGTACTCCGTCTGTGATCAAAATCAGCTCAAATGTTGTGGGACTCTTTCCATATAGTTATTGCCATAGTAACTGTGTGTGAATGGCTCAGAGTTTTCACCTCTGGATAATGGATGGGTGATGTGGCTGGTCAGAGTGTTTCTGCCTGCTTCTGGGATAGAAATGTGATAGATATGTGGGCTGCTGGAACATGTCTCTGTGAGTCTGTGAGCTTCCCCTTGTGAAAGAGCTTTTAAAGCCATCTCTTCTCTCTGAGATGTAAGTGCTGAGTGAGAACCTGGTTGGCAGTAGCTCCTACAGAAGCTGCAATGAGTGTGTGCAAGAGAATGCTAGTAACTGTGTGTTCGGATGATTGTCTGTGTGGGTGGGTGGTGGTGGTGGGGGTTATTTTCCAAAATATGTAGAAACCCAAAAGAGTAAGAGGGGTAATTGCACATGATTCCTCTGATGCACATCAAGCCAGCCACCTTATCTTTTTGAACTGTCAATGATGTAACGACATTGGACAGGTTGACATGCTTGGAGAGAATGTAAACTACCAATTCTTTTATGTCAGCTAACATATGTCCCCATTGGTTAGCATCACACTGTGTGATGAGGGGGACAGGGAGGCTATTCTGTCAGCTAAAGACAGCAAGACCAGTTATGCTCTCTTGGGCATGGATGGTTATGGCATCCCTAGGGTTGAGTATTGGCCTCAACTTTACAATATGTTATGTATCACGATACAACCACCACGATATGATGACAAAATACATCAGTGCAAAAGTTGTTTTTTGGTCAGTGTTTTCCCTAAAATTTCTTTTAAAACAATAATAATAATGAATGAATAAATAAATAAATAAGGTTGGTGGAAAATATAATTACAGTTTTAATTATTGCTTTCCTTAAAAAATTTTATAGTTTTAAAAAGGACAACGCTATTAAATAAACAAATAAAACCCGGGGGGGATGGTAAAATCTATATCATATTTTTGGCTTAATCTGAGGTTGCAGTAAGAACACAGACAGTGGAATGAACTTCTGGCCTCATAGTCACGAAGGTAAAAGCCCCACAGTAATCAGTGTTTGTACACATATGCATGTGTGAGAGAATCTGTGCCTGTAAAATGATCAGTCAACAGCTGAATATTCACTAATATGCAGCACAGTAACATCATCCATCTAGTTTTTAACAGCACTATAACATCATGCAGCTCTAAAAACACATAACCTAAACAGCTAAGCACTGATCACAGCAGGCTGGATATATATGAATAATAACTGAACACGAAACTAACCAGAGTACAAAGAACTGTACACAACAACAGTTAAGACAAACAGAAGAAAAGAAGAAAAGACAATCACTTAATTCAAGCACAAAACAGCAGATAATAGACTAAATGAATGCACCTCACTCTGTGCTCTGTTTCTTCTGAATGTGCAATATGCCAGAGTAAAATGCTTTCTTCTCCACCGCAGGCTTTTATCCAAATAATGATAAATGAAAAACTATTACTTTGATAAAATATTTTTACATTAATGTCAATTATAAGTTAAGAATGTTTACCATTTTGCCATTGCATCTCTTAGCAGTGAACAGCGCTGCTCTTGGAGGCCAATGCTAATTGCCAGTTCTGTTAGCTAACAGACTTCTGCTTTGGCTAGCAGTGTTCTGGGTGATGAAGGGTGAGAGATGGCCGTCCTATCCATCCTGTCAAAGTGAGTCCAGTTATCCTCTTATGGACTTCTGCCCAGCAACAATATCTCCCCAGCATTGTCAGGGATTGAGTTCATGATGTACTGATAATAGGGCCAACACTTGCAGTGCCACTCTGAAGCCCTGGCTTTGTTCATTATTATTATTACATTAAAGTAGTTACATTAATATAATACAGGGTGATTAAAAAGTCGTCCAATTTCAAAATTCTATGACCCCCTCTTTCAGTTGGAATGTGATTGGTTCCTAGGTGCCTGTAATTATAAAAATCTGCATTTGTATTGTAAAAATATGGTGCTTTGAAATCGGATTAAACTTTCTGAATCACCTTGTACATATGGAACATATCTCCAAAATGAGAGTCTTATAGGGGATGGAAAAAACACACTCTACTTTTAATGTAAGTCAGTGGAACCAAACTATTTACTTCTGTTGGTCTGTTCATCATGAAATTTACACACAATGTAAAGGACACTTTCAAATGATGCCAAAAACTGTTTTGTTCCTACAGCAGCAATATGTATGACCTCATGTCCTGACTTTGTATAAAAAATAGACCTGTGTGTAAGAGAGGGGCGTTTACGGAGTGTGAGCTGGATGTTGGTCGTTTAAACCCTGTTTAGTGGAGCACCCTCACACCTGTCTAGCTGCGCCAAAGGCTCCCTGAGTACCCTAAGAGCCTTCTCTCAGAACACCCACACCCATACATGCTGAGCCAATCGACAGCATGGCGGAAAGCAGCTTATTGTGATACAGCAGAGGAGAGGCGCTGGCAGTGCGGGCATACACACACACACACACACACATACACACACACACACACACACTCACACCCACACACTCACACCCTCCAACCATGTGTCATCCTTTTTCTCATCAGACCCCTTTTTCTGCCACCACCCAGACACTGTGCTATAAGCTGATTATTATAAGAAAGGGTTTGTGTGTTGAGACTGGGATATTCCTCATTCTAATAATAATTGTCTGTATATTATGAGCTGAATTTTGTGTTTTGGTTCCTCATTTTTAGACAGGTGAGTAGATATTACTGCATCTAACTGTGCATGTTTGTGCATGAAAGGTTGTTGATTTGTGTTTGTATGAGAGACAGTCTGAGCAGACATTGTAGCAGTATTAAACTCTAAGGCAGATTGCTTCTTTGCTCCACTCAGATTAGTAGATTAGCCTCATTTGCACATTTGCTAGCTTTGTGTGTGTGTGTGTGTGTGTGTGTATATGTTTTTATTACAGTTTAGGCTATCAGTATAAAGGAGTAGCAGTATCTCCTCCATCTCCATTCGTGCCTAAGTCTCAAAATTTATTCCACCATCTTTCTCAGTCTCTCTGCCTCTCTCTCTTTCTCTGCCTCATCACTCTGTGACATGTCATTAGTGAGGCTGACAGGCCAGCAGCTCTGACTTTCTCTGACTTCATCTCCCATGGTGCCAATTTACACGCCGCTGACTGACCAGAGAGCATGCTCAGTGTCGCCTCCACCATGCCCCCTCGATCCCACCAGGCCTGTCCACATGTTTCAGACCAAGACCGTGTCTCCCTTTCATTTCTCTCTCTGACAGAAAGGGCTGTGTTACCCACATTCCTCCAGCGCTGTTCACACAGGTGCAGTGAGTGCTCAGTGGGAGAGAGTAAAAATAGAGCACGCCCCCTCAGTCCAAAGGCATAGCAGGAACCACATACACACATCACACTGTTACAAACTTCACTAGTTATCTCTTGGCCCTTTAACCTGCTCATCTCTCTTACTCACTTTTACTTGTTGCTTCTCTCTTTTCCTCTTCTACTTTTTTTCTATAACTCTTTGGGCCAGTTTCCCAGAACCAGATTAAGGCTAATGCTAGACTAAAAAAATTCGAATACTGTTTCACCATTAGCACTACAATTTAGTCCTAGACTAGGCTTATTCCATGTACAAGGATACAGGCCCACTCTATCTTAATTTGATCACTATGTATTATACTCTTAAACTGTATAATATGCGCCATCTACAGCCTGGATTTTGTAGGGCTATTATGCATTAAATGGAAATGACAAATTACTGTGCAGTACCTTACTTATTGGACAATAAATTGCACAAAGGTGTTAGGTGGGCACAGGAGTCAGACAAATGCGGATAAGAAGACAAACAAGGTTTAATACCGGAGAACGAGTATCAGGGTCAAAAACAGGCGAGGGTCAAATACCAAAAAGCACAGGCAACCAAAATGCAAGGGGAAGACAAAATCCTGGTCAATAAACAATCCAAAAAGGTCCAATTTCAAATACACAAAACCAGCTGGTGAAGGTACAAAAGGGGGGAGATCTAAAGGCAAAGTCGAAATAACAAAGATACGGTCATAACAAGGAATTCAGAATCACAAAGTGAACACTCAGTATGCTCAGGGAGAAACAATACTTCGCACTGAATCTAGCTGAAACCCGGGCTTATATACCAACTAACTAGGTCATCATGCACAGGTGTGTTGGGTTAATAATCAGGAGACTGTGAATGCTGGTAGTGACGCATGTGATTGTCCAGAGTCATGTGATCTCCTGAAGCATTGTGGGACATTGAATCCGATTCAGTCCGAGGCATGACAAAAGGTTAAAAGTTAGCAAGCTAAAATTAACTATGTCATAATTAGAGATGACGGGATACCATTTTTTAATTCCTGATATTGATATTAAAACTTTGACTGGATTCATCTTTTTTTCCCTCCAATCCAGAACACTGGTATTGACCTGATACCAATCAGTGGGCAACATTCCTCGTTTCATTTTTTGGCATTTCTAAGACATCGTCCCAGCATTAACATTACACTACATCCTAGTGCTGAGGATGAAAATGAATCTAATTTTATATTGCAATACTTGACATTTCTTGTATTGATTGGACTGTATTTTTTCTGTTTTCTTCCCTTACAAATACATTGGTGGTAATGATGTATTGTAAATGCTAACCAGACAGAAACTATGTTTCCAAAAAGGAAAAAGCCCACTTACTATACTAATTTTCATGGCTTTTAAACTTTTCAAACCAACCAGAAGCAACTAAAAACCATCACACACCCTGTCAGCAACACGTACATCACTATGTTAGTTATTATATCACGTGTATAATGCTCATTTTCTGTCAAACATGAATATATGTGAAAGTAGCACTAAAACTGAGCAGCAATAAGGCAGTATGTCAATATTTTAGTATTATTTCAGTATAGATCAGTATATTGCGCAGCACTACGACATCCTGTTTCATTTCATAGTGTAATAACACTATCTGCACTAAAAAAGTGGCTTATACCCATAGGAAGTGCTCAGTCTGAGACATAGTTTGTCTCTCTTTTATCATCCTTTCTGGCCTCATCCCCTCTTTCCTCCCTCGTGTGTTCATTCTGTCTTTTTCCCCCCCACTCATCTTTCTGCAGTGCGTCAGTCCTACACTCAGCTTGCCGGCTTGTTTAGCATAGGGTTCTCTCAGTGGTAGACTGTGGCTTTGCACAAAATCACTGGTGTGTTTGTTTTGGGTAAATGCACTGGAACAGGAATGGAGATATTAAGCCTGTCTAGTTTGGCTGAAAAATGGCATTTATGCAATGATGAGGCAATGGAGATTGAGCACAAACTACACAAAGGGAATCTACACACATACATCATTACACAGCTGAAACAAAACATCAGTGTGTGATCATCCCACCAGTAGCTAATTCCTCTCTGACACACACTCTCACATACACACACATTTGCACATGACAAATGAACAAACACACTAAATAAACCACTTCATCCAAGCACGCTGTGTAGTTGTGCTCGAGTGTTTCCAAATATACCCATGGGCTGTGCGTAACGCTATGTACTGCCAGAGATGGGCTCTGCTGTAGCGTGACTGTGACGTCTGTATATAAAGAGTCCCTCACTGTGTGTGGCTGCCCAATCCCAGCCTCAATAACCTGCCAACACTGTACACACAGATACACACTGCAGCTGATGTCTGTGCTTTGTAGACAATATTATCATGTTCAGTACTGTTCTTTAAAGGTGCATCAAGCAGGATTTTGATGTTAAAATAGCATCATAGCAGGCTGACATTTGTCATCCAGAGCCAGAATGATTGATAGAATGATTTTAGAAAGTGTCACCAGGCCTGATTCTGTTTAAAAATGTAGTAGAGAAAGAAGCCAGCCTTAAGAAAAAAAGAAAAACAGTCACATAATAACTGAAACAACACTTATTCACAGTTTTGCTTCTTACACCTGGATAAGTGATACAATGAAAAGTTTATGGCATTTACATTGCATTAGGCTAATCCTGTGCCTAGGGTTACTCTTTCTGCTGAAGCTGTCTTTTTTCAGGCAGATTACTTAAATGACTCCTGTTCAAGTGCAGTATATGTCTGTCTTTGTGTCTGCCCTGCAATGGACTGGCAACCTGTCCAGTGTGTATCCTGACTTCTTCGCAGTGATAGCTGGGACAGGCTCCAGCATCACCTGCAACCCAGAAGAATAAGCAGTTTCAGAAAATGTGTGCTTGTGTGTATTCTAGTGCAACTGTTGTGACCTGTTTTGCAGAATAAAAACAGCAGCACTGCTGTGTCTGATCCATTCGTACCAGCACAACTCACTCTAACCCACTACCACCATGTCAGTGTTAATGCAGTGCTGAGAATGATCCACCATCCAAATAGTACCTGCTCTGTGAGGGTCAATGAGGGTCCTGACCACTGAAGGTAAAAGGGGGCTAAGTGTCTGCGTCTGCAGAGAAACAGATGGACTGCAGTCTGTAATTGTAGATCTACAAAGTGCACCTATATTGTAAGTGGAGTTGATAAAATGGACAATGAGCGTAGAAACAAGGAGGTGGCCATAATGTTATGCCTGATTGGTGTATTTTGAAACTATCTTATGAAAAATTATTTGAAAACCATCACATTTAATGTGTGTTAATCTTTGAAATAATCCCATTTCTTCTTTTTACCCCTACCCCTTGTTTTCGAGTCTTGTAACTTTGAACTGAGTTACGAGGGGTAGTGGTTGAAATCCTGCTCTATGAAACGGGACCCTCAAATTTGCAAAAAAAAAATCTGTAGACAACCCTGCCACTCTGCAGTGATAGCATAGGAGGGTGAAGTTCAGCTCCTCACTGCTGGGCTTTAGTTACATTTAGGATATCATATGCCTTCAAAGAGGGGGTTTAAGACAATTATTTATAATCGCCCACCGCTAATTCTTTGATGATACGAAGTCAGATATTCACCATCTTCTTGTTCAAATTTTCCCGTTCCATCTTAAATGGTGCAGCAGTTACATTCTGGCTCTTCAGGTGTCAGCACTTCTGGGTTATTTAAGGTGGAACAGGAAAGTTAGCTAGCTAGTTACCGAAACATTAGCATGCTATTAGCAATTTTTTATGCTTGTCATGAAGAAAACAACCATAATACATTGAAACAACATTAAATTAAGATAATATGATAGTTATTGTAATTTTTTACGGAGAAAATTCTTTGGTTGCTTGTGACACCCTAATCCTAGACGTGAACACGCAAAACACCGGGCTAAAGGCCAAGTGGTGGGGCAAGGGGTGAAATGGGATTGGGCCTTTGTCTTGTGTCTCACGTTAATGTGTTGTACAGCTTTGGCTGTTCAAAAACAACCAAAACAATTTTTCCTACCTTGATATAGCTTGAAGATTTTAAATTAGTATTCAAAAACAGCCAGTACTAGCCTTTCCCATGATGGTGACTACACTGTTAGAAATAAAGGTCCTGTGCAGGTACATTTTTAATTCATCAAGGTACAACAATTTAAATGTTTCCTCAAAGGTACAGCAGTGGTTTTAAGGTCCAGTTGTGAACCTTAAATAAGTTTTTTCCAGGTGAAAGTACATATTTGTGCCTTTTCATAATCTAATGTTTAAAACAGAACAATAAAAAAAGCCTGGAGACGAGACGGGATGTGTGGAGTCAGTACAAATTATAAATATAATTTCAATGGTTTGTTGTACATTTATGTTCCCTGACTAAAGGTACCAAGATATACCCTTGAGTATACCACCCCAGTAGCAAGAGGGGTACTGCCCCAGTGACAGTTTCATACCTTTATTTCTGAGTGTGGAGAGAAGGCATCCATATAACTGATTGGTCAGTTTTGATGACGCGTGGTGTATTTTTTTGTGCTGTTAAGCGGCAAGGTTGATGATTTTTCAACTTAAATGTGTGGTTTAAAACTGCAGAGTGTGTTGCTCAGGCTGGAGGAGCGCTTTTCAGTCACTGTGCATGTTGATCTACACACAACAAAAAGAAGAAGCACATTGGAGTTTGAATATACCCAGTCATGACGAATAAATGACAAGAAAAGACAAAATATTCAAACATGTTTTTCATGCCAAAACTGTGCGCTTCAGATGCAGTACAATTATTTGAAATTGCACTGTTGTTGGTGCCACAAAAAAAGAACAAATAGGTAAAAATGGGCAAAAAGTGACAAAGAAACCAAAAGGGCAATTAGTGACACTGAGCAGGCAATTATGAATTTTGGAAAAGCAAAAGTAGCACAGACTTTCACCTCCTCATTTTCTATGCCAACACCAGAGACAACCATAACTCTTCAAGCCGAGGACAACTAAAATAAAGTTGCTTTACTTCATTGAAAGAAACTTAATATGTGTGTCGTTCCAAAACAATCTGAAACGCCCAGCTTATGTCATACTTGTAAGTGTTTGTTGTCTATCAATACTGCTAAAACTACTGCCAACACTACCCCTATAAAAGTCTTTTACCCTTTAATTTAAGTGAATATGGAAACATTGGACTGGTTGCTCCATATCAGCAATAGGTCTTACTGCCGCTGCTGCTTTCTTCTAATGGAAATCCAGAACCCCCTAGTGAGCTGACTGGCCTTTCACACTGCTGCAAATATGATTACTTTTTGTGTGCCACCCTTATTCTTCCAGTATGCTGTGACATTAGCTGTAAACACAGCTGTTTTTTCTACAAAAGAAAGCACTGAACCAGTCACACATCAGTCACACTCTTCCACGACCCCGTATATTTGCAGGTCACTTTTGTTCTAGCCATATACTCAAATGTTTGAAAGTAGGGAGCGGTTGTGTGGTAAAAGTGGGTCACAAGGCTCAAAAGGTTGAGATCCTCTTCTTTTGTCAATTGGTTTATCCTGTGGGATTTTGGGAAGGCTTTGCAGTTTCCTTGGGTACCCGCTGCTGTGAGGCATAAATTGGAGCACACTTTCAAACCGTGCTTGCACAAGAGAAAATTGTCAAAGATTAGAAAACAACATGGACCTTTTCCAATTTGCTGTTCAAGCTGTGGCAGTAATGAAACATTCCGAGAGTACCACTAACTTGTTAGCATTTTATTATTCTGCCCCTCTCGCAGTCTCTCTATCTCTCTCTCCCATGTTCACATACACACATTCATTATGTAGTTAATGACTAATTTGAAACATATGTGTCTCTCTTCTTTGATTCATTCCACCTGAGGTTCAGCGAACATAATGTCACTTCACTGCATAATATCATGTGAACTGTCACAAAGGGTTCTGTGAAATCATGCCATAAAATATCCACTTTAGGTTCTCTAAACAGTCTTAACGATCCAAAAGCATTATGTGACATCACTTCATGCTACCTGAGGTTCAGCGTACATAATGTCAGTTCACTGCGTAATATCATGTGAACTGTCACAAAGGGTTCTGTGAAATGCTATAAAGTATCCACTTTGGGTTCACTAAAGGGCCTTTAAGAACCAAGAGCGTTACAGGGCATCACTTCAAAAAACCCTTTTTGGCACTGCTGTCACTGTACTAATAATGGCTAATGCACACTGATCAACTGAATTCATGTGTATGAAGAGTCATTGTTTCTTCAGATGCCTCATTCTGCTCTGTTCTATACCTCACCCTCCCCTTTTCTAATGTATGTAGGTCTCAGCTGGTCTGCCTGCAGTGTGTGCAGTGCAGTAGAGCAGCTCTCTGCAGAGTTCAGCGCTGATGTATATTTCATGTACTTATTCATCCTGCTTCACTGGGTACCATGGTGGGTGTGTGGAAAGCCTTTTAGTGTACCATACATACACACATATACGTGCATATAGCTAGTTATTCTCAGGTTCACTCAGAATATGTTACATTACTTTTAATATAGGGTAAGAATAATTTGCTTCTGCAAGTGGGTGAATATGAGATAAGAGCCAATACAGGAACAAACACACACCCATAAACACACAGCTGTGGTTGTAGAGAAGCCCCCTTCCTCCTGCTTTGACAGTTCCTATATTTAGAAGAGCTTTTAATTGGTGTATGGAGCTCTATACAAACACAGCCCGCGGAGGAAAGAGGGAGGGCTCAGTAGATCAAATGAGCAAACTGATGTCCCCCCGAAGATCCGTCTTTAAGATTCGGGCTCCATAAATGGCCAGTATCTGAACACAGGCTTAAAAGTCATCCCTGCTCAAGCCCTTAATTCATGGAAAAGATTACAGTGTGACTTTGCTATCATCACTACACATGCCTACTGTCTTTAGTGCTGTGCAGACGTATCACTGTTCCCTTGTATGTTAGAACAGAAGACATAGGGCTAAGAGATAAAACGTGTAACAGGAGCAGAGAATGTTGTGGAGTAGGTTGGCAAATAGCTACCTCTGCAAACTTCATTGTAGTACAGTAGAGCTTGGACCACAAGCACTGTTTGGAGATTAGATATAAAATAATTATTTGCTGTGTAATAAGCAGAGGATGCAACCAACTTCTAAGACTGAACTTTGAAGGTGTGGAAAAATATTCCTGTTGATTTCTTGAGAGAACTGAAAGAAACAATCACAAAAAAGGGAAGACTGTAAAAGCGGCAAACGGTAGACGTACTTAATATGAGAACAACTGATATTCTATTCGTTGTTTAAGGTTTTGTATAACAGTTTGTTAAATTATGGTTTCTGTATTTTTGCTGATGCTAAAAAAAATGGAAAAACTTGTATTTAATGGCCATTTTGACTGAAAATTAAGTGAATGTTGGATGGTCTCTGATTTTTTGCACAGTGCTATATGTTCTTGGTATGAATTTATTATCTTACACATTCTGCTGCGTTAAAGTTGAGACATATAACCCAAAGGCACCCTGGAATTACCTTTATCACAGTCAATGATATATGCATACACATTTTTTAAACTAACTTTTCTTGACCTCTGCTTCTGTAATTGGTTAATTCTATCATGATTTGAATATAACCAGCCAGTCTGTTCTCTACAAGAGATGACTATCATAATATTCTTGGAGCAGATTAAACAGACTGTCTTCTTCATAGCTCCATAGCCTGACCCCAGATATCAAAAATGCATTTCGCAGTCCATAGTGATGAACCATCCTTGGCTCTTTAACCTTCATTTATGCTAAACCAGCTTCATGGATGCTTTGAATACGTAACTGATATCAGTGCTGGCTTCTTTATTTTGCAAGTGACTGAACGCCAGGTATTTTCACTAGTTAAGAGAGAGATCTCTTTTGCTGGCTGGTCTGCAGTCCATAATGGACCTCATGGTCTGAGAACTCCCTTGAGGATAAAGTCCATTAGGTGCAGATGGCAGCTGTTAGCTGTGATATAGATTTTCAGCTTAAATCCAGCAGTTTAATCCGCAACATCTAGTGAGATGAACACACTTCCTGTATCAAGAATCTATTTGTGCTAGAAAAATGATTTTCCTCTAAAGGTCAGTCTGTATGGCTTAAACTCAGCATGATGTATGAGCTTTTCTGCCACTGATGAATGTACATTTCAGAGGTGTTACGCAAAACAGTGTCATGGTTACACAGAAATGTAGTGAGACAGGGAGAGACACAAAGGTATGCATGTTATTAGACTGGGTGCAGAGTGTGAAGCATTGTGTTAATGAAGGCCGCTCAGGCAGCACATCAGTATATAGCAGTGCGTGTTGGGAAGATTTTACTGGTCAGGTTTCAAACTTACTGCTGCAATTGTGGTAATATAGTTTAATACATGGGTTTGGGGGCTTTTGTAGGTGTGTTATTTATGTGTGTGTGTGTATTATACAGTATTGTATAGTAGACCTTTGTGAGTATTGCCCTTTGTCTTGTTTGAGTATCAGATTTGCTCACTCTAAAATATAAAAGCATCTCTCTTTGTCTCTCTCTCTCTCTGTCTCTTTTTCATTTTAATTTTCCTCAGACTTTTTGTCTCTTTCCCTGCCTTTTACATACTGCTTCATCCCTCACTTTTTCCTCTTTCTGCTGAGAGAAAAATTGGGGGCTCTGCTGCTTCAAATGAACAGTGTGGTCGATTGGCACCTTAATGGCTGTAACCTTTCAGTCTGAGGGCTCTTTTCATTGTGTTAATGTGTGGCCAAGTAAATCAAAGAGCACCACATCTTTCAACTCCATTTTCTCAACACTTCCCTGAGTTTGTAAGATTTGGGGGGATCTATTAGCAAAATGGAATATATACAGCATACAAAACCATGTAGTCATTAGTGTTCAATCACCTCTGGCAATGTATTGTTGTGTTTTTGTTAGCTTAGAATGACACCCTTCATATCCACATAGGGAGTAGGTCCTCTTCCATGAAAGGTCATCATGCTGTACCACCATATTTCTACTGTAGTCCAGAACAGACAAACCCAATACTGGCTAGCAAAGTATGCAGAGAACACATGGACTAGTCTGTTATTGTAGAACTACAAAGTGCACCTATATAGTAAGTAAAGTAAAATCACTGTGTCTCTGTGTCTTCAGTTTTTTTAGGATGAAAACTGCTGGCTCTATGCTCTCTGCATGCACACAACTTCAGGCTGCTGAGATCTGACTCAGTTAAAAAAATAATCTTTGAAATGACCAACCTTAAGTAGAGCTGTTGGGAACAGTAGTGACACACAAAACCTCTGCACATGCCTGCCTGTGGAGCCTTCTGCCAGTAAGTGTGAGAGCCAATGTTGGGAGCAAACCGGAGCAAAGTAATGTGTTACATTACTTGTTACACGTCTTGTAATCACAGTTACTGTCTTAATAAGAATTTCTTTACTTGCATTACTCCAAAATTTTTAATAGTGCAATATAAATTATATGCAATGTATTTAACAAGTAAATTCCTTCTAAATAGATAATGCATGCCTCTCCTGTAATTTTCACATGCCTCTAATACATGTGACAATTGACTGCATGACTTTGATTATAAGTAGCAGCAGAGAGATGGGAATCACTGTAAACTTGGCAAGCAACCCATCAAATCATTTAATCATACGAATATGAAACTTGCCTCATACTGAAGAAGAAAGAGCCCAGACCTCACTCATACAGGCCAGACTCAGTTTTTGTTCAGCTTTACATTTTTTTCATAAGGATTTTATTTCATGACAGCTGTTTTTGGATCATTTGTTCTGGCAAGCTTTCTTGGTTTATCTAACAGCATGAGCCATTCACAGTTTTAATCAACATAACTGGCTGAGACATGCCTTTTAAGTGATGGTTGCTGTGACTCGCTACTGCTTTCTAAATAAAGTACTGAAAAGACTATTGAATTTTTCCTTGTTCTTTCATCTTACTACAGATTGGTAGGGGTTTTAGAGTAGGTAACGTAATGAGAACTGAGATGACTTTAATAAATATGTAAGTAATAAAGTAGCCCCATTACCGCTTAAGAGAAGTGATTACTTGTTTTGTGATGGAACTACCCAAACACTGGTGAGTAGATAGATAGACAGATAGATAGATATATAGAGAAATATAATTTATTGATTCCGAAGGAAATTTAGCAGCCAGTAGCCAGCCTGTCACACAACACAGGATGGTTATAAAAATAAGGGTGATACAATATTAAAAGAAGAATATATACAAAAAAATATCTACAGGCATAGATACGAACAGAAATATACAAAATATGCAATAAGATCTATAACCTGAGAAAAAAAGTGAAATAATGTACAAGGAGGTGCAGGTAACAGCATATAATGACAGTACTGAACAAATATGGGCATATCACTGTTGTCAGGAGAAAACCTTGTATCTTCAAAATGGTATCTTTACAGGAGAAGGAAAAAATGTACTTATAATGTAAGTCAATAGAACCAGACTTTTTTCCAGGTTATTTTTGGACATTTCTTTTTGTTCATTCATCATGACATTTACATTTTGAAAGAGCAGACATTTTCAATTGATCACATTTTTATCTGGTATTTCAAAGTTAAAATGACCTTTACTTCTGCAACATAACTGCAAAGAGTGACCGAAGCGTAAACCACATGCACTAAATGCAATTTTTTTAGTTCTCATACTCTATAAAGAGCATTAGCCAAGGACAGATTTTTAAATAAGCATTTTTAGCGTGATTCCATTTTCAGTGAAAAATTAGAAGGACCTGAACAATCTGCTGCCTGGTGGTCTTTCAGAAACGGCAAAATAAGTGAAACATGCTCTGATGAATTCACACCGACCTTCCTTGACCTTTGACAGATACAGAGGAGCAGTTGTTGCAGCTTCCTTCCCAATTCTCTGACTGTGTTGAAAGGATGTTTCAGTGCTAGTGTTGAACTGATGGACTGTAGGTGAAAGCAGACAGGTGTAGCTCTGTGTTACTGTGCAGGACAGCAGCAAGTTTGAGCTTTTGCTGGTTAGCACTTGTTGACTTATCTATGCCCTGAGACATAGTTCTGTACTGTTTAGGTTTTGTCAAAATGTAGATATTTTTCCATGCCACACTGTTAAGACCGGTCAGTTTTTTATCATTTAATCAAGGTTTTTAGGGATAAACATGTGGTGCACAGGCTTCACTGGCTTCAGCTGTTTTTGTTGCTAGCAAGTAAGCTAATGTAAAAGCCTATATAGCATGGCTGAAGGTACTCTAAATCCCCTTTTACACCAGAAGTGGTAGCCATGGCAGTATTTTAGTATTTCAAATCAGCCATGGTGACAATTATGGCAAAAACACAAAGTGCTTGTTGTTGCCTTGAGCTACATCGATAAAGTCAGGCAACTTGGTTTAACACAGCCTAAACACAGGCATTCTGAAAACAGCTATGCTGCATTGTCAGTAGTTGGTAACTAGTGTAACTAGAGTGAAACTGTGAGCAGGTTCTGTAATTTGAAAGATTAACCTCACATCGTGCCAGCTATCAGGCCTTAGTTTGGAGCGATTATTTCCCTCTCTAGAGTGCAAATGTGCATTACTTGAAAAATGATATAGGCTCTCTTGCTGTGAGATTCCCAACCATCTGTCTATTTCTGCTTGACTGGCTCTATGATCCCTCCTTCATGCCACTGGAAAATATTGTTTAATGACTTAATCAAGGCTCCGATTAGCCTGTATTCCCTGATGGTATCACTCTTGCAGTGTTCGTAGTGCTCAGAAACACTTTGATTGAAAAGTCAGCAGCATTATGAAATGATGTGAGATATATACAGTGGGTAAAAAAAGTATTGAACACATCACCAATTTTCGTAGTAAATATATTTCTAAAGGTGCTATTGACATGAAATTCTCACCAGATATCTGTAATAACCCATCCAATCCACACATGCAAAGAAATCAAACCATATATGTTTATAAATTAGGTTATGTGTAATAATGAGAAATGACACAAGGAAAAAGTTTTAAACACATGAAGAAAGAGAGGTGCAAAAAGCCATGGAAAGTCACGACACCAGCTGAAATCTATCAGTAACTAGAAGCAATCCTGCCACTTAGTGCAAATTAATATCAGCTGGTGCAACTGATGGCCTATAAAAAGGTGTCTCTTTACCAAGGTGCCACACAAGAAACATCTTATGATAGGTAAAACCAGTGAGCTCTCTCAAGACCTTTGCAGCCTTATTGTTGCAAAACATACTGATGGCATTGGTTAGAGAAGAATTTACTCAAGGTTCCAGGGAGCACTGTTGGGGCCATAATCCGGAAGTGGAAAGAACATAATTTCACCATAAACTGGCCACGACCAGGTGCTCCCCACAAGATTTCAGACAGAGGAGTGAAAAGAATTATCAGAAGAGTTGTACAAGAGCCAAGGACCACTTGTGGAGAGCTAGAGAAAGATCTGGAATCAGCAGGTACAATTGTTTCAAAGAAAACAATAAGTAATGCACTCAACCGCCATGGCCTGTATGCATGCTCACCACGCAAGACTCCATTGTTGAAGAAAAAGCATGTTGAAGTCCATTTAAAATTTGCTTAACAATATTTAGACAAGCCTGTGAAATACTGGGAGAATATAGTCGGTCAGATGAGACAAAAACTCATTAGATGCCGAAAAACTGTGGGGCTGTTTTTCAGCATATGGCAGTGGCGTGCTTCATACAGTTGAAGGAGGGATAAATGGACAAATGTACCGAGACATTCTTGATAAACATCTTCTGCCATCTACCAGGATGATGAAGATGAAGTAAGGGTGGACATTTCAGCAAGATAATGATCCCAAACACACAGCCAAGGAAACTCTCAATTGGTTTCAGAAAAAGAAAATAAAGCTGCTAGAATGGCCCATTTGTGGGATTAAAAAAGTATCACTTAATGTGTGTGTATATATATATATATATATATATATATATATATATATATATATATATCACTTAACTTATATGTAAGTGTATATATATATATGTATGTATGTATGTATATATATATATATATATATATATATATATATATATATGGTAGGGCTGCAACTATCGAATATTTGTGGGATCGACTATTCTGTCGATTTTTTAATCGATTAATCGAGTAATCAGATAAATCGCACTTGTGTTTTTAAACAACTGTATCGATAGTGTGTTATGCAACACGGAAGGTCTCTTAAAATGAGCTTCCTCTTAAAATGTTATTCCTCACAAAACGTTTTTATTCAAATTCAACACTTTTACTAGATCAAAGCTTAAAACCTTTGGCTTATTTTCTCCAGAACTAAGCCCATTTATTCAACCTTTCTGTGAAACCTTTATCATGTACATGAAAAAAATACTATGAAATACAGCTTCACAAACATAGGTTAGCCTATTTGTCCTTAGTTTTTTCTGAATAAATAAGGAAAAAGGGTGGAGTGAGTGGAGTCATAAATGAATTTGTCCTTCTGTTGCATTTATTATTACTACCTTATGTATGAGGAAGGCGTGTTTTGAGATGTAACCTATCAGAGTGAGTGTGTGTGTGTGTGTGTGTGTGTGTGTGTGTGTGTGTGTGTGTGTGTGCGCGGGAGGAAGGGAGGGAGAGGTGAGGAGAGATAAATTACATGAGTGAGATCTTGGTGCATTATTCTTATTAGTCTTGCTACTTATTATGCCTGGTCACTATCGACTCATAACACGGGCTAAATAATTACAAACATTGTACGTTCTACCAAGCACTGGCGTTCATATCAGTTAGCAATCATAAACATGCACTGTAGAGGCTCCGGGTCCGCCTGGAGAAGGGCAGTTCACGTGAGGATGCTTTCGGTTCAGGTGCTGCAGCACTGACAAAGTACTATTCTGGTAGGCCAGGTCCGTTTTACAGTGTATACACTGCACTACATTGTCCGCCTTGCATAGCGTAAAATGGTCCCACACTTTAGACATTTTTGGCCTTTTTTTTTGTAATCAAATTATTTGAGTTACTCGAATAATCGTGTCAGCTCTAATATATAGTGAGAGAGAGAGAGAGAGAGAGAGAGACAACATTTTTTGCAGTGTAGATGGTCAACACTTGAGTTGGACTTCAGCTCCAATGTAAATCAGTATTGAGTAGTCTGTTTACATACATTTATGAATGTATAATTGTCCTTTTTAAGCTCTGATTTGCCTATATTCCCATGGTATCACTCTTGCACTGTTCCTAGTGCTCAGAAACTCTTTGATCGAAAAGAGTCTGCAGTATTACGAAGTGATGTGAGCGATGCATTTCCTCCTTGTGAATTGAGGTCATGCTAGGATGCTGGGTTGTTACAAATAATAGAATCTCAGTCTCATACTTGAGGAAAGATTATTCTTTCTGCTTAAGACTTAGATCCTCGCTAAAGCTTTGTCAGAATTTTTGGCTTCTCTTCTGTTATAAGACTTTTTTTGGGGGTTTTGAAAGAGAGACCATAAATCTTAAAAGATTTAGCTCACTCTCTCTCAATGTATCTGCTGGTATTTTGTTTGATGTGAAGCAAAAATCGACCTCGTGTGGCCCAGTGCTGACTCTGCTCGTGGCTTTCAGTGTCTCTACACTGTCCGGAGGATGAGTGACGAAAGTGATGAAGATATAAAACTGATAGTCTGGGTTGGAAATGGCTGATTTGATTGTCTTTAGACTTTCTGTTTGTCTTTTTGGAAAAGTGTGCATAGTAATGATGATGGAGTAAGGTCTGTATGGAGAGTGCAGCTTCTTTCATTCTCTCCATCTTCCCCTTCTCTCTCTCTCTCTCTCTCTCTCTCTCTATATCTCCTGTGTCTGTCTCTCTGTGATTAATCAGACATGTCACGACTGCTGCACTAGCGTCAGTACAAGCAGCTCCCTGCCAGCACAGGGCCTCCTGCAGAAATATAGAAACAAGGAAACAAGACAGCAAGACAGCCTCTCTCTCTCTCTCTCTCTCTCTCTCTCTCTCACTCTCTCGCTCTTTCTTTCTATCTCATCCCCTGTCTCTCGTTTTTATCTCTTCTAAGTTTTATCTCTTTTATCTCTTCTTCTTTCCTCTGTCTCAATCTTTCCTTTTTCTCTTTTCTCCCTCTTTTCTGTCATGCTGCCGCCCACTTTTCTTTCTTTCTTTCTTTCTTTCTTTCTTTCTTTCTTTCTTTCTCCCTCTCTCTCCCTCTTTTTCTCTGTCTCATCTTTTTCTCCCACTTCTGTTTCTCCCACTTCTGTCTTCTTTCTTGTTTCTATTTTCTCTATTCTCTTCATTACCTTTTTCTCTTTGTGTCTTCCTTCCTTTCTCTCACATTTCTCTTTCCTTTCTCTCCTCTTTTTCTCCTTTTTCTCTTTTTTCTCTGTATCTCTTCCTTCAGCTCTCTGTAACTGCTCTCCTCTCTCTCTGCCTCTCTCTGTCCCTCTAATTCTCTCCTTTTTCTTTGTC
Source organism: Pygocentrus nattereri (assembly GCF_015220715.1). Lineage (NCBI taxonomy): Eukaryota > Metazoa > Chordata > Actinopteri > Characiformes > Serrasalmidae > Pygocentrus > Pygocentrus nattereri. The sequence goes on from NC_051219.1 coordinate 38,762,647, forward strand.
TTTTTTCTTTGTCTCTTTTCATTTGTTTCTAACATATCTCTCCTTTTCTCTCTTCCTCTTTTTCCCCTTTTCTGTCTGTTTCTCTCTCTTCTTCTCTCTTGACATTTCCCTGTCTCTTTTTTCTCTCCCTTCTCTTGCGTCCTCCTTTTTTTCTTCCTTTCTTATTTCCCCTCTCACCTCTCTCTTTCTCTCACATTAGAGAGAGCATGTGTATGTGTGCATGTTTGTGTTTGTGTTCATGAATTGAGGTCCTAACTGCTGTTGTTTATCAACAGTCTGTCAGTTTAAATTTGCATCTTTACTCAGTGTCTGACATACAAACTCCAACGCACATGTCACACACACATTTTCACTGTGTATGTGTGTCTAGTTGAGTATCTCTCAGCCATTTGAGCTGCAGCGTTTCTGTTTCTCGGGGTACCTTTCATTCAGTAGCAGCATGAGTCAAACGCCTGCCGTGCTCTGGAGAGGGTATTGTTTTAGATTGTTAAGTAGGGTCAGCTATAATGACAAAGATAGCAGCAGTGAATGTTTCCTCTTAAAACAGGCTTTGGGCCACAAGCACAATGCAAAATGTGCCTTGATGTGTTCACACAGTGCCTGAAATTAACATTGCATTTGCTGTGGCTATAGCTCACGCAAACTGTACATCGCACCGCCTACTAATTGCATGCTCGTGAGGCTCTGGGTTTAAAAGCGCAGCAGAGCAGTAGAATCATGAAAAAACTTAAGACAAAAAAATGAAAGTTGTGAAGTAATAGCACACCTTTGAAGCAGTGCCATTAATTTGTACCTGATTCTAAAAGGCAGAGAAAATTCATGCAAAAGAGAATAAGTAAACTGCTCGATTAATACCTGCATGTAAACACTTCTAACATATTCACCCCTCCTGCCAAGGTTTTCATCGTCCTCCCACAAATCATATCACACAAAAACATTCCTAACTTTTAATGGAAGTAAATGGATAAGTCATTTTTTACAAGTCATTTTGTACTATTTCTGTTGGTCTGTTCATCATGAAATTTTGACACATGGGTAACTGGTACTTTAAAAAAAGGGTAACTGAACTTAAAATTTAAAATAACAAAAATACCAGATACCAGGCTTGTGCGCTGGTTTTGTACATAACTTTAGTTAATTGCAGTGTGGGCTTGTATGTGCATGTTATTTGCTGGATGTTCTCTTTTTTTTGAAGGAACAGGGTAAAATACATAAATCCTTTAAAAAATGTATAGTCTATATTTCCTTTTCAAAAATCTGATTTCTGTCTGGTTATTACTGGTTAATACTGACATCTTTTTAGCCATTTGAAGGAAGCAAGTGTTCATTAATGTGGTTCTTTAAAATTTTAAATGTCTTCTGATACCAAGGTGCTGTGATATATTTGGAAAATATTGTGATATTGAATTTCATAAACACAAACACACGCTAGGTATTTTGTATATGCATGCTTAGTCAGTAAAGAACTGTATTTTGCCAGTTTTTTACACTCTGTACATCCTTTATTTTTGCTGTATAGGAAGAGCCCACAATGTGTAATTAGATATTGAACAATCTGTCTAAGATGCTATCAGCTCTATTTGTTAGGCAAGAGTGCATTTGAAAGCAATTACATTTTCCATTTGTAGCTAAATCAGATTTATATAATGAAGTGAAATTAAAAAAATGGTCTCGTCCTCTGAACTGATTGTAGATCAGATGTCTTTGCATACATATATGGGACATAGTGCTCATTACAGAAATACAACCTGGACCCAAGGCAAGCTGAACAGCAAATACCCATAGGCTGTTATCTTTGTCTCTGATAGGGGCTTTTAAATTTTTTTATAATAATATAAATTATAATTATAATAATTATTATCTTTTGAGCAAAAGATGAGATTTTAAAACGTCTTTTGTTCTCTGAAGTCTCATAAGACCTCCATCCACTAATCTCACCTTGCACAGGGAGAGTGGGTGGAGAGACAGATGAACAGAAGAGAACTAGAGAAGGAGGTGTGGTGTGATGAAGGAGGGATAGATGGGAGATATTGAAATTTCATGTCATGAGAAGAGATGGATTGCAGTGGAGAGGCAAGGATGCACATCTTTAAAGGAATGATTAGGCAGGAAGCCAGGGGAGGTTGGGGGTGTATACAGTTGAGGACTACATTTGTATGTATCACTGGTCATCGGTTATTTGTCTGGAGGAGGGAAAGAGGGGGAGGTGTCGGAGAGCTGATGTGGCTGTGATGAAGTGCTTTAAATCTGTTAAATGCAGAAGGACAGTTAGAGGTCAGAAGTTAGTCCTCCTAGGTCCTATATTGGCGTGTATGCCATAAAATGCCTCTTCTTCAATTTCTACTTATTTATTTCTCACACTTAGCTCAATGTAACAAGCAGAAGTGTGGGTGTTAAACTTTCAGTTGATACTGCAGATTTGCACTATGGAAGTCGAGAGTTATTACTTTTGTTTTGCTTTACTACTCAGAACTTTGATTATATGGTGAGTAACACAATGCATTACATTCACATTGAATTTAAATTCTGTACTGAGAGTAAGCATTTGCCATGCTTTACAATGTTATAATTCATAATATAAATAATATTATAATAAAAAAAAGGTTCTTTCTGTTGCACTGCAGTTGTGTTTATTGTGATTGTTTACCAGCCCCACTTATACATAACAACATGCAAAATAATTGCGGATTTCCAAAGGTTAAAGGGTAGAGGTGAGAGGTGTTGAGGGGGATGTGGGATTGTGGAATATACAAGAGTGAGGTAGAGTGGATTTGCACAAAACTAGAACCAATTAGTGTTTTTTTTTATTATGTAAGGCCTTGTCCAGTTCAAGTGCCTCTTTCCTGGTCACATATAATAACATCAAAATTTGTTTTGTCAAAAAAGCTCCTCATACTTTTCACTCTCTCCACAATTATGCAGCTCACCTCTTGAACGCACTTATGTTTGTAATGATAGTGTGTTGTGATTTGATTGTTCTTCAGCACTTTACATATGTGTATGTGAAAGGACCGGCCGTTTTTGGTCCGTTCATGAAGAGGAACCAGAGAGTGGATCACATGTCCTGTGGAAAGTCTCAGTCGCAGCAAGAGCGCTCGGTGCAGAAAGACAGAACCACTCTCGTAATCAATCAAAGAGTTTATTAAGTCTTCTGCACAAAGAAAGAAGGGCACTCCTTCTTTTATACAAACACGTCCTGCCCTGTTGCGTATAAGCCTGTGATGATCCTGACATTTTAGCTGAAGACAAATTGTTTACTGTGGAAGTATAAACCTTAATATAAGGTTAATGCTAAATTAAAAGTATAAACCTTAATGCTAAATGTTAGCTGTTGAAACTTAGTAGCTCTCAACTGGTGACAGATACACCTCAAATAAATGCATTATTCACCGCTGCTCAAATGCATTGTGTTTAGTGTTGAGATGTATTACTCCAGCGAAATACGTGTGTTTACCGTTACATTTACTTTTCAGAATGTGTACACACTACATTTAAAAATATATATCATCTTTGAAAGAAACACCATCAATACTTGCTTATTAACTATTTTAAAGTCAGCGCACAGTATGCAAACATGTGCTCTGAAAAACTCAAAAATTAGCTTTTTTGCAACAACTGCAGTTCCTGCTAAAGCCAGAGTAGACTGATAAATCAATGTGGTGTGACAGTTATTAATCTCAGCGTTACAAGCTCTCAAGGTATGATGGAACTAAACCTTAGTGGACATGTTCACAAATGATAAGCTTAGCATCAGTGTTGTTCTGGACTAAATACATGCTTTTAACAGAAAATCATATAGTCTCCCACTTTATAGTCACATTTGAAAGATGTTCTTGTTGGGATAAGGTGATTTCTGTTGCTTAGTTCATGAGATGGCAGTGGGATTATGTGAACTGCAAATGGACTGAAGGTGATGAGCTTAATTTAAATGAGTGATTTTTTTTAATTAAACATTTTAATAGAACAATTGAGAGGATACTTTTTCTTTCTTCTCTAATACACTGACTGTATTACAGGATATTCAGTACATACAGTTACAAGTTAGAACATCTTAGTCACTGGTGATCCCTTAATGTGACTTGATAAATGATCAGCCTGCATTACTTTGACCAAAACTACTTTTTTGAATCATGTCAGTTCCTTGATCCATCAAAGCTTCCTCAGACACTCATCTAGAACATCTAAGATCGGTCAGAACACAGAATGTACAGTTTATACAGAATATACAGTTTTGTGATTTGTTAAATGAGTAATTTGAATAATGCTGCCGTGTGCAATATCAGCAGTCCAAAAGCCAATATTATGATAACATTTAAGAGATTATTTTTTGTGCACTTGTATTGAGTACAGTACTAAGAGACGAGTAAAGGTCAATGTGAAATTGCCACTTCAGAGCTCTTTTTAATCCACAGCCTGGAGAGCAAGCGTAGCTATCGCTGGAATACAGAGATGAAGAGAAATCTGTCTTTTGGAATTTCCTTGGTGCATTTTATTATTTTTGAGCTATGAAAACCAAAGACAGAAGGAAGACCAAAGAAAAATGGCAAACCAAAGAAAGAGCAGTGATAGTAGGACTTCAGAGAGGAATAGATGAATGAATATAGAACACTGAGAGAGGCAAAAAAGGAAACAAAGGCAAGGAGACAGAGAAAAATGTAGTGAGTGATTGGGATGAGAAGTAGTGAATTGGGAAATTTGGGCAGTTTAAACACTGTTGTAAAATGTGGTTTTGGGCTCTGGTCGATCAGATAGGGCTTTAAATGCTGCTCTCCCAGTGCCTATAAAGGTGGTGTTTACAGCTCTGTTCTCTCCTGCTGATTTTCCTTCCTGTCAAAGCCAGAAAAAACAGTCTAGAAAATACTGCAAAGTCACTTATACCCATGGACTTTCTCCTTACTCTGCAACACAGATCAATTCTGGCCAGTGGCCTTCAGTATTGATAGCCTGCAACAAATCCCATAGGCTAACTGTAGTTTTTAACAGTCTTTCTTGGAAGTGATGCAGCTATAGTAATGAGAATGGGTTTTAAGTTTTTCTAGATTTTCAATAAAACAAGCACCAAAAGTGGTTCTAGTGTGGGATTGCTCCAAAGAACCCTTTATTTTAAGTGTATAGAACTATATAATTTGTCCTGTTCCCTGCGTGACTAAAGGGCTTGAGGTTTGAGGTTTTTGTGATAAGATCTTGACTGATGTGTTTCCTCACCTCTCACACAGTACGTTATTGAAATGCTGGGAATTTGAAAGCTCTTATTTTGTCTCTCTAAAGCCATGTTTTGTGACAGAAACAAATTGACTTTGCTTTGTTCTTCACTTTAGTTTGCTTCTGCTTTCCCATGCTCCTGTCCTTCATCACCTATCGATGCTGTCTCGTCCTCCTGGTCCTGACCATTCAGAGCACGTTTCAGTAGTCATCAGATCCATACACTCAGTGCTATTAATGATGGGCAGTATTGATCAGGGCTCGTGAAGTACAGAGCAAAGTGGTCCAGAAATGCCAGCACAAGAGCCAGTTAGTGGGGCCATCGTCAAGGCGACAGACGTCGTCCCACAGCCGCTTATTAAAAACCACACCTGTCTGCCTCTTCAGATCTCTGCGCAAATATCAGCCGGCTCAGAAAATCCACTCTGGCAGAGTATGTGTGGGTGTGTATATGTGTGTGAGTTGGAGAAGGTGCCATCTGAACTGCTTACTTGGATTAAGCTTCACTATTGTTCAATGCCTGACTGATGTTAGGAAATCTCTCTGCATCTTTAACTCAAAACAGTAGTTCTTGATCTGCATCTCCATGATCTTTCTGTTTTTCATTATTTAATGCTTTGGAGGTGTCCTTTGTTGCATATGCTTGATTTTCCTTCTGGAGTCTTTGAGTTTGGCTTGCCATCCCTTTATTTCTTTGATAGACATTTGATAGACATTTAGTTCTTATAGTGCTATAACATGAAGCAGGTCTACAAATATGCAGGCTAAATGTTAGCAGCTACCTTGTGATCACTATAGGCTACAAACTAACAACTGACTACATTCACAAACTAAACCATATTTTCAAAGTGGTTCTAACTCAAGTACTTCAGTAACTCAAGGATCATATATGTCCTAATAACAGTAGTAATGACTTCAATCCCACACAAAACAGCAGATGATAAATTAAATCTGAACCTGAATGTGCAACAGGCAGAAAGGACCAGAGTACAGCATCTTCTTCTCCAACACAGCCTTTTTCTACAAAGAATGATAAATACAGAGCTGAATCCTAGCTGTTATAGCATGGGATTGCCATGTGCTGGACGCTGTGAAAGCCACACTCTCAGACTTGTATGCAGTATCTGTTTTACTTGCATGTTAATGCATAAGCATTTTGCAATAGGCTTATCTATGGTATATTGCCATATCAGTATCATAGTCTGCACTGGTCTTCACTGGAGTGAATGTTAGTCTTGTGATCACAGAGATGAAAATGGTCATAATGCCAGGCACAATGACAACGTGTGATGTGTATATATGTGTGAGGTGGTGCCTTGATGGTGTGTTAGAGGGAAAGAGAGGGGAGCTGAAATGAAGACACTATTTCTGATTGTAGCTGGGCACTGGAATGGACAGTAAGCAGCAGGTGGTCTGTTTAATAAGCGACTTCTCTTCAATGTGGGAATGCTCGCAACAGCTGTGTGTGCTTGTGTGAAATAAAATGTGTATGGTTTCTAGATGTTTGTATTTGGAGATTGTTTAATCATATAGTAGCATGAGATGTGTGCCTATTTCATACATATACATGTATTAGTTTTAATGTGTATTTTTGCATGTGATAGACACCTGCTCTTTGTCACTTTTCTTGCATCCCCTGTCAAACCAACATTTCCTAATTGCCTGGAGGTGCTTGTGTGGTTGCTATGTGCTTTCCCAGCGAGACAAGCAGAGATCAGAGCCGAGGCCCTAATTGGAAGTGACCATACGTGATTGGGCTGCACAGTCTGCAGGGGGTGGTAGACTGAAGGGACTGTGGAAGATCTATTGGATTTTAGATGGAACAACATCAGTCAAGGATGCTGGAAACAAGGTACAGCTAGCTGTGTACACCCTGGACAGTCCATGACCTGCTGAGCTCCCAGACTGAAATTCCCAGAATCTCCTGTCTTGTTATTGAGTGGCTATCTTCCGTCACCTCATGTTGACTGAACTCTGCTGCCTTTGATATCCTGTCTCGTAAAGTGTAGCCTGTTGATGTGCCTGTGATATTGCCCCTGGGACAATAGCCCCTGGGTTGCTTTTCTCCTGGCTTATAGACTGGGTTCACTAACAGTCAGTCAGCTTTAACCCCTAGAATTCTAGAGTCATTACTACTTATTACAAATGAGTTAAATGTTTGTTGGCTGTGCATTCTGTATTGACAGGTCTCTGTTTGATTCAATGTAAAGCAAAGACAAAAAATGTGGTAAAATTGTAGGCCTGGCTTTACACTGTGAAATTTTCATGCAAATAGTTGAATATTGTGAGTTGCCTGAAATATAATTGCTGTGCAACTTGACAATTACATAAAGCAACTCATAAACAATCAGTGTTGCACATGTTACGTTCTGTTTCTCCTCTAGATTAGCTTCTAAGAAAGTTACAGTTGTTCCCCTTGAATGCCTTATCATAATTATCTCCTTTTCATCTGCCCAGTAAGCCTTTTTCTAGTTTATCAGTGTCCACTAATTTGGTGAAATGTAGTTCAATTTTATGTGCTATCACCGTTTTGATTGGCTTTTTTATTGGCTGTTGAACAAAGTTGATTTTAAAATAAGTTGCAAGATACTTTACATTGTGGAACTCAAGTGCAATTTGGTTTCATTTATGGTTCAAGCAACAAAGGTTGCATGAAATATGACTATGTAAGGCCAGCCTTAAGTACTTGTACAGCAATATGTTTTCATATTGGTAACAGTTAAAAGAGTTATGAATTAGAAATAGTTACAGCATGTTTTTGTTGTTGCCAGCAACAAGTGCATCTTTTAAGGGTTAATGGCAAAGCTTCTTACAGGGCTACTAATATTACAGATGCCATAGGCTAAAGGATAGTGTTTGACATCGACCCCATATCCAGCCAAATGGAATAGGGCCTAATGTTAATCCTGTCCTCAATCCTAGCTTTAAACATTCACAGGATTTGTTCACATCATATGATAATGTTATTCTACATGCATGACAAACTGTTCTATAACTGTAGCAGCTGTTGTCTTAGTATGGATTAACATTCAACTCCATCTGCTTTATATATGTTCTGGAAATCTAACTTAAAAACATTCTGCTCTTCCTGACTATGTGATGGATGTATGGCAGTTTGATGGTAAGATGTTACCTTACAGATTGCATGAGTGTAGTTCGATCACAGGACGCTAATGCTTAGATTTAAACTGCCATCATTTGGCACCATATTTTGTTAACAGTTGTTTGATTTTTGCATCTCTAGATGGCTGTCACATTGTTTTAAAATGGGGTCAGACAATGAAAGCCTGTGTAAAAGACACCTTTTGAAGTTGCAGTAAGCTCTGCCACAAGATGTTAAAACCACAGAGATTTTTAAGTATCACACCTGTGCAGCATTTCCTTTGATTTTTATCTCCGTCACACCCACCTCTGTTCTTTTCATTAACAAACACACACACACACATGCACACACACAGATAAAGATGGAATAGATAGGCATTATTAGGTCTTATTAAGTGATGATAATACAGTAACATCCTCTGAGATTTTTTAAGCCAACAGCATACCACAAAATGAATACAAAAATCATATTTATCTCTGATTTGGAATGAATAATAAATAATAATTGCCTTCATTCATGTTCTACATTTTAATATACTGATTTTAACTGATTTCTCACCCAGTTAGGTTTGGTTAAATACTAATACTGATATAATAACAATTAATGATGATATCTAATATACTCAGCATGCTAAATATAACTAACTAATTAACTATGGTCTAATTATTGGTTTAGTTTTTTTAATAGGACTGTGTGTAAATTAAGAAGGGCTACAACTAACAATAACTTCAATCATCAGTTTATCTGCCACAAAAATGCTGAACTATTTTGAGTATTTGACTAATCTGTGTTTCATTGAGGAATACATATAAACAACAGCACAAGAAACCTTAATTTGAAACTTTAATTGAAATGTTGAATTGTTTTTTAATTGTTTACATTTATTTCTCTGTGGAAATTGTTGCTGAATCAAAAGATTAAATACAAGACTTACAGAGTAAAAAAAGAAAAGCTTTTGATTATTGATGAAGTATCCAAATAGTTAATAAAATAAATCTGTATCAGTTTCATCATGAAGCATGGGTGACAGATTAATCCCTGGAAGAATGTTTCTTTAACTGTGTGTAAGGCTGGCTTTAACTACTGGCAAATTTGTGATTTTATGGCTGTATATTTTACACGTTACATGTTAAATTTGATCCTGAAAGCATACTAAAACTATTTTTAACCTCCTTGGGATGACTAAACAGTGTTAGCCTGAAACGTGGGGCTTAATTTTACTACACTGCACTAAACATCACTGAAATTCCATTAGATGACCTGTTTTCCAAATTTTCCACATTACCTTTACTGGACTGGCATGAGACACTTAGGTTATTTAGTTAATGTGCCTTCATACATGTTTTACATTCTAATATACTGATTTGAACTGATTTCTAATACTAATACTAACATAATAACAATTAATGATAATATCTAATATACTCAGTATGCTAAATATAACTAACTAATTAGCTATGGTCTAATTATTGGTTGCATTGAGAGCTGTTGCTCCGCTTTTACATATAATGCCTTGTGATGACTTTAGTGGGTCTTTCTTGTGCTTATCTCTGTTTGCACCACCGTTGCTCAAAGTTCTGTCTATGCTGCAAATTGTTGCTTATTATGATGCAAAGAAATGACATAAGCCATACTGACTTAAGTGCTATGAAATCTGTAGAAATAAACATACAAATAAACATTTTACGGTGCTTTTCTGAAGTAACAAAGCATCGACAATTAAAAGAAATCCTCAAATTTTTATAATTGGCATAGTCAACTTTGCCAACTAATTGATACCGTCCTAAAGCTGAGGACTGAGTATTAAATGATGAACTGAATAATGAAATCCTCCAGAATTAATTGAATTATAATATGCTCATATTAGATCTCATTAAATGCTAATACTGCTATATGGACATTGCTTTTTATCATGTAACATTCAGAATGTGCCTAATTGAATCTCTGCTCTAAGTATGCTCTGTTCATCTTTTGTAAATGGCAATACTTTCTGGTGCAACTGTTGAGGTGTAGGAATCATACTGACTGTAGGAATGTAAGGATCGGCCAAAACAGATGCCAATGCTAAATCTGTCCAAACTAACTAGCTTATAAGTAATTTTTTACGATTCTAGCTTTTATTTTATTTTGGTAAAAAAAAAACATGTTCCATGTTGCGAATAAATATGCCACGGTTTAATTAATTTGTTTGAATATATACACATATATTAATTTTATTATTAACACTTTATATGCCTCTGGTGTGTACATGTAAGCATGCAGCAGCTTCTCTGGTCTGGCAGAAGCGGTGCTGATGTTGTTTTACTCCTGAACTTCTCAAGTAATTTGTCTCACACATGGGCCCTGTACACCTTCTTTTACATCCCCAAGTGTGAGACTCTATGGCAGTTTAGTGAATATTACAGTCATTAGAGCTGTCAGTTGCCGCTGTTTTCAGCAGATTTCTCAGCTTAATTGAAGCAACAGGCTGTGAGACCACAACGCTGTCTTATGCAACTGACTGACGGAGATAAACCAAGAGATAAAAATATTAAACCAAGGCTAAAGGCTGTCACTACCACAAGAGACTGTCTTCACCATTCGCTCCTGTGGAGGGGTGGAAGTTGAGAAGGAGCAAACATCTTCGCAATGAGAATGTGCATGATGAAGATACTGTGGCTCCAGCTGAGCAACTGGCAGTAGTGTGGGAGTTTTATTGCTGCATACTGGTCTCTCTCCCGCCCTGTTTACGCCCCCATGCATTTCCGTTTCGCTCGTTTGTGAGCTGCTGAGCTGTGATCACAGACCGCTGTCCCAGCTCAGAGCAGACTCCTGAGTCAGCAAAAACTACTACTGCTCCTCTCGAGGTGCGTGTGAGAGATGGGGAGAGGTAAACTATAAACGCAGTGTCTCTCAATGGTTGAGGGAGTTCACAAGTGCAGGCCAGTTCTGTCTTCACTTCCTGCTGATGCTCCTGTTTATCTAGGCTGTGGGTTGATGCCATAACAACACTGACTGTTTCTTCTTCAGATAAACCTCAGGATTTTCTGCTTTCCTCCTTGCTCTCTCCCTCACATGTACACACTGCCGGGCATGGAAATCACGGCCTTGCTGCAGGATAGCATTATGTGTGTCTGCTGAGGTGGCATTTACTCCCTTCCCATATTGATATTCTAATGTCAGTACTGTGCTGCTTTAAACTTTCTCCTTAGGAACTTCTTCAAGGACAAGTTTGAGTGACACTGGCTCTTAAAGGCCCAGTCAGCGTTTTTTCACAATCGATTCTTTTTTGGCCTGGTCACATTCCTGCAGACATGATATTTTTTCACATCTCTCACAGTGATTGGGCCTGGGTTTGTTGATACATAGAACATGTGAGTGTCAGTTGTGATCAGGTTTCATGTAAAAAATGGCATTCTGGTAAGGGATTCAACTAAACTAAGACAGAGGGGTGTTTACCCCATCTTACCTAACAAGCCATTAGTTAGACATTGAGAAACGTAGCTGATGACCCTGTTAATTAGGCCAGTGCGGTATTGACATAAAATGGCATTCAGCAAAGCTGTAGGATATTGCAATGCCAATAGGAGAAGTGCCACTGACTGGATGTAATGTGAGTACAGATTTTTTTTTTTTTTCAACCCTTGTGTGGTGTTCAATCTGTGGGACCCATTTGCAATGTTTACCAAAAGAAAAAATGATGCAATTTGTTGCTATTTCAGCCTCAGATTCTTTGGCATTTTCAGTGACTTCACACTGTTCACCCCCCACACGTGTCGTTGGGGTGAACACACAGCGAATAAATGTGAGGGGGTGCTTTGTCCCTTCACTCTGTTCTCCTCCTACATGGCCTGCTGTTAGTGTGTGTGTGTATGTGTTTGTATGTGTGTGTGTGTGTGTGTGTGAGGGAGGACAACATGAACAGGCTGCTGACTGGCAACAGCTGCTAAAGGAGAACCCAAAGCTGGCTACTTGGGATGTTTTAAACATCTGGTATTTTTACATAAATTGTTATGCTGTATTTATTTAAACAAACAATGATGCAGTGGGTTCACCAGACCACTGAGTAACAAACACATCAGCACCACACAAAGGGTTAATTAAAATTCACAAGAATGTGTTTATTCATTTATTTATTTTTGGTTTTGTTATTACGTATGTTTGTTGTGACAGTATCCATTATTGCCTTGCACACATAAAGCACAATACGTAATGTTTGATGTGTTTTGTGCTTCCACATGGGAGAACAGGGTTCAAAACCAGTACACAGAAGCACTCAGTAGGCTTTGTGTCCGTAATGTAGCGAGGTCACTCTGCTGCTGCTGTGTGTGAAGTAAATTAATATGTTCTGTCATCACTGTTCTAATGAAACTCATTTCGCGATAACAATAAAAATACTAATCCATAAACCTAGCTTGATTTAATTAAAATCTGCTTCAGTAGAAGTTAGTAGTAAAATAGCTCAGCATGAAACTTTATCTATAAGAACTTATTTAAAGACATGCTTGAGTGACACTGACTCTTAATGCCTCAGTCATGTTTTTACAATTGACTTTCTTTTGGAATTGGAGCTTTCTGTATGTGTTTTTCTGTAACTATATCAAAGAAATGAAAAAGAAGGCAAACTAAAAAAGAGTTTATATCACCCCCTTTATGAAAGATCTGCACTGGTAACATTTGTTATTTGTCTTTTTAATTTAATCTATGATTTTATTATTTTAATACTCATAATACTTCTATTAAGTGTTAGCAGCTGTCTGTAAAGCACTGCAAAGACTGCACAGTGCTAGTCTAGCTCCTCTTGGTGTTTCTGCTCAGTACTTTGTGTGCTGTGTATTATTTTGACTGAAAAAGCTATATTTGAGATTGTTCATGGACAGAGCTGACTGTAAAGGCTGCATTTCACATAGCAGGCCAATCAGACGGAGCGTTATTGTGCATTGTGAATATATAAATCGTGGGCTTTGTCTGTATATGATTGTCTGTTCATACATACAGTGTGGGTCACCAAAGAGCAAGATTTCTAAAATCACACAGTGTATATCTGGCTTTAGAAGACAACTACAGCTAAACCAGCAAACAAGAGACTCTGAGAAGACATAAACTTCACAAGTGAGCTCTTTGGCTGCATTAGCCTCAGATGTAATTCCTGCTATTATTGTGCTATAGACACTGATGTGGAAAGAAATAGATTGGGATTCAGAACTATGAATCATACTTTGCTTACAGCTGTAGAGAAGTGCTTTTCTGATCAAGTTCTGACCAAATTTTAAGCATCTTTACATACTGAGACTTTAAGGGTGTTTTCCACTTTTGGTCCAGATTGGCCTTTAGGGGGCGCTTTCAAAAACACTTAAAAACACTTAAAAACTAATAAAATTGCTATTACAATGTTATGTGCATAAGGTGAACAGATAAACAGTTGGTACCATACGACTCAGTTCACTCACCTGAACAACTTTCTAATTGCATGTCATGTCAAAAATTGTACTGCTTGTCTGGTATTTTGGCTTATTTGTTCAAAGATTTCACTATACAAAGGCTTATTATACAAAGGTCAAAAGGTCATTCTGACCAAAACCTGGTGAACGCCTTATGGTTTTAGTCCTTGATCAATACTGATATCATATTGAGGCCATTGGACTAATTCTGACCCACTTTCACTGAGCTTCTCTGTACTTAAGGGGCACCTAATGAGTGCATTAGGCCTCACTATGGCCTACATCAAATCAATGGGCTAAATATACAACCAATCCACTATGCAAGTGCTACAATGTGAGTAATGCTGCCATTAGTCATGTAGTTCTGACATCTATGTTGACAACCTCTTGGATGTTCTACAAACCAGTGTAGCTCAGTACATATGAATGGAAAGTTATAATGTGTATAAAGACCTCTGCTCATTGTTTGTGGCAACTGAAGGCCTTTTGATGAATTGACATCACTTCAGTTCTATTCACTCTGCCTATGAATAAGATCCAAACAGCTTGAGGCCTTTTTAGGCTGATTGGGCTAAACCTGCAGAAGGGCCTGAGCTGCTGGTGCATGCTTGAACCCACTCATCGCCGCTTGTGGCTATATTTATTATTGTTGTTGTTATTATTACTATTATTAGTAAAAATAGTATTAACAACATTTAGTTAAGTATTGAGATATTGCAAGGCAAAGACAAGGAAGTAATTGCCCTCTTATAAAGTGGTGTGCTCAATGTGAGCCTGCCATATTTCTGTAATAGGTAATTCAGCATCTGTGTAACAAAAGAAACAGGAAGGCACTGTGGGTGTCCTGACACACCAAGCTACATACTCAACACTCAATGATATGGATTAATATTCATCTGTCTGCCATGTTGTTGGTAATTAACACTAATGATAGTCCACAGTGTTGTCTCTAGGATAGTGTAATTAATGATTGATCTCCTTGAGCAGAGGAGAAAAAAATCCTAAGAGTGGACACAGTTATAGCAGGGGTTTCATTCTCATAACTTTAAACTGCCCTGAAAAGGAGTGAAAGAGAGAGAGAGAGAACACTTTCATTGTAGACAGTGTGACCCATATCCCCTCAGACATCAGTATAATTTATTTGTTAATCTACTTTGACAAAATAACATTCAGGGTACTGTAGCAAAACTAACAACTTTATCTTTGTCTCCCTGCCTCTCTCACTCTCTCCCTCTTACTTCTCTTTCTCAGATGGAAAGGTGTATGCGCTAGGTGGTATGGGATCAGACACCAGCCCTCAGGCTTTTGTGAGGGTCTATGAGCCCGTGAAGGACCAGTGGTTGTCTCTGGCCTCTATGCCCACGCCTCGCTATGGAGCTTCCTCCTTCCTGCGCGGAAACAAGATCTATGTTCTTGGTAAGCCTGCCCACTCTCAGCCAATCAAATCATTGAGGAGAGCCTTACTGACCTTTCATCAACCAATCAGGTTGCTTAACAAGCTTGTCCCTGCGGCAATGAGAAAATAGTCCACCCACGCAGTGTTTGAAGCATACATTACCTGATGACGTTCCTTGCTGTGGGTGAGTGTTTACAGATATAAATGAAGATATAGAAGCTTGGTTCTCAGACAGTGCGCAGTAGTCAGTAATTATAATGTGTCTGATTTCTGTGTTAGACGGTGTCACAATATTCAGGTGGTGTGGCAGACAGGATAATAACACCCGGTAATTGTTCGTGTTGTATTAAGGCTGATTGCCGGCTCTGGGGACCTGCAGCTCCTTAGAGAAGCTAAAATGTTCAGCAGAGGGACTGCGTTTTTTTTCTTTTCCATCCCTGATGAGAGAAACCACATCCACTATAGCCAAAATGGAAGTTGGTACTGCTGGTCTTTTGCCTGAATCACAAGAAGACCTTCAGAAGACTCAGGCATTGTAGATTAGGTTAATGGCACTATGAGTAGGTGCGTGCATGTCTGTGAGAACTGTGTGTGTGTGTGAGAGAGTTGATAACATCAGCCAGTTAGAAATGTCTCAATTAAGCTTTTTTTTGTCACACTTACTATTGAATAATTGCTGATATTTTCACAAACACTACTGCTGCATAGTGGATGTTTTACATTTAAAATTTTAAGACCAGTCTATTTTGGGTAAGTTACAAAATTCAGGCCGTAAATGTCAAAAGTTGGCAATAATGCCAATTTCTGCTAGAGCCCCTATGAGATTTCCAGTATTTTCTAATGTGTTAATATGTTAGTGCTAAGGTAATGCTGCTGCGTGTTTTGGCCATTCTAGATTAAACATGGACACATTCCATATGGTTTATTTTATGCTCTTTTACCCTGTATATTTTTACAGTGGCTCTTTCAGTAAAGAGAGCTGCCGCCATTGTTTTCCATTTGTAATGACTGACCGAAACCTGGATAAACTACAGCTTGTATTTGCAGTCTGTGACGTGTTTAAGGCCTAGAGTAATGTTTTGTGTAACAAAATTAGTCCCACTCATTCAAAATCAAAACATGATTGGTTAAATCCACTGTTACTTCCTAATTATACTGGTAGTTAATCTAACATGTAGGGCCTTCAGCCCACCTCCAGAACTGCTAACTAATTGACTCTTTTTACCTAGATACCACAGGGAAAACATTTTCCATTTCAAGATTTTTAATCCTTTTGTTTCCAGTTAAAACTTAATGAAAAAATAAGATTAACACTATAATACTTGCAGTTTAAATACAACAAGCATGATGAAATAAAAATAAACATATGCTTTTTCAGTTCCCTTAAATAATTAGGCCTTATTGAAGACCTTGAAGCTTCCCCACTCTGCTGAACTGATATTTTTTTGGGTTTTTTTGGACCACTGGTGTGAAGTAAGCATTTTACGCTGTGTTTCTCTAGCATGCAAGGTAGCCGACTCCTACTTGTTCTTCTCAACTTTGAATATCCTGTTTCTGCACAATCTGTAATAGCTGTGCATTCAGCACTTTCATGCAGTTAGTTTAAGTAGTCAAGGCTCTGGCATTGCAGGTCTTACATGTGACTGTTGGGCTGTTCAAAATAGTTTAGTACTGCATGCATATAAACCGCTTGTTCATTTCTGAAAATGTGCCTCACTGATGCAAATTGTGTATAATAAGTTATGATGATGGTGAAAATAGAGTGCAGTGGTATTAAATAGGACTACATATGGATAAGGTTTAATATTGCTAATGCAATATCTTTGGAGAAAAGTGGCCCAAGTCCAGTGTACTACACAAATCTGATTTTATTGTGTGGTCGTTCACAACAGTAATTCACATTTTAATACTATATCTGACACGAGCCTGGACAGGTCAGGCTCCTGAACAATCCCACATTCGCAGAGGACACAAAGCCAGTTGGCACACTTGTCCAACAAATGCAGCTGTCCTCTATATTTCCCTAAGATTAATTGACTCATTTTATCTAACATCAAACTTTCATATGTAAGTACTGAAACTGAGCAAACTAAAAAATGTAAATAGTGGTGAATTTCTGTGACGGTTTTAATTGTGGAAGCTGATCAGTCAGAAAAAGGAAGCAGGTATTTTCATTCACCTCTAGGAAAGGGAAGCAAACTCAGTGTCAAAACGTAATATGACACCGTCTAAACGCACTTGATCTATATGATGCTTCTTGTCCTCTCTTATTTTAAACTATTCTTCAAGTAAAGTTGAATTTGAATAGTTGTTAGTTCTCTCATTGAAAAGTGCCATTCTTACATGTTCACCGTGCCTGTGCTTCTCTTGCTGCTCTAGAACAAAGGACATGAAGCATAACCATAGTAACAGGCGTTTCGATGAGATGATAAGGTCTGGCCCTGCGCCATTATGATGAGGATCATATATATGATTGTATATATCATATATATGAAAATAAATCTGATTATCTGATAATAAATCTGATGTGTGTGTGTGTGTGTGTATATATAGTCAGAACAACTTATTAACCTTTGAAGCAGTTTCAAAGGTTAATCAGTTCTGACATGCAGTATTTTAGTATAATAATAACAGTAACCATTAAAATAACGTCAAAAAAGGTCTTTGAAATGAAGGTGATCATTTCATTTTGTGAATTTACATTCTAAATTAATGACAGTGGTGTTAAATACAGTGTGTATATATATATATATATATATATATATATATATATATATGTGTGTGTGTGTGTGTGTGTGTGTGTGTGTGTGTGTGTGTGTGTGTGTGTATATATATATATATGTGATTTATTTACATGTATGTCTTTTCCCCCAAAAAAATTGTATTAACAGATGGTGATCAGTCATGAGCCAGTAGTTCATACGGAGTTGTCTGTGTTTGAGCCGTTTTCTTCAATGTGCTCTGCACCAACATGTTGTAGAGGTCCCAGAGGTACAGAGGGAAATGAGCTGTAGATACACAACCACACTGCTTCAAACTATTCTGAGTTCCTCAATCAAACTCAGATACACCCTTCTCCCTGAGAGTACTGCTCTGATCTGCAGTTGAATGATGCGCTCAGAGCTTAGGGTCCATCCCAGCCCTCTGATCAACTGAGTGAGGGTAGAATAAGGGGGATATAGGAGAAAGATGAGAAGAGGGATAATGGAGGGAGCAGAATGAATGGAGTGATTATATAGTTCCCATCGTCATGCTTGAGACACTTAACCTGCTTTTGTGTCGCTGATTAGGACTTACACAGATCGGTCTGACATCACATCTCATTATTCATACTGAATTTGGACCAGGCTGTAATCACTGCTCTCATTCTTTTTTCTCTTTCTCTAACTTTGGTCCTCATCTGTTCTTTATTCTGTGGAGGTTGAGAGTTATTACTTTCATTTTGTAATGCTATTGAAATTAAATTGCATAATTATATATTTATTTATGTAGTGAAAGATGCAGTGAATTACATTTACTGATCTAATTGATCATGTTTAAGTCTGCACTTAGGATTTAGATTTATTTTGATGAAATACAAAAGGCGTAAACGATGTTTTCTTCTTTATGCAAAGTAATACTGCGTGCCTGATAACTTATCATCAAATACCAATTGTGATAAAATATGTACTCTTCTGCTTATGAACTTAAATGTGTTATAGTTTAATGAAACTGCACTTAGGAAAAGTGAAAGTGAAACTGCACTTAGGGTGCACTTCCAACAGACCTTTTCTGCTTGTTTTAGTGAGCTACAGGTCACTACACTGAACCACACCATGCTTTTATCAGCAGTTACACAGTCCTATGCAAAAGTTTAGGCACCCCTGACCAAATCATTTATTTATTTATTTATTTATTTTTAAAGTGAAAAGAAGTGAACACAACCTCTGCACCAAACTATTAATGACATGCAGTAGACTGTAGTTTTCAGTCATGCATTGACTGCCACTGTTTCCCTTCACTACAATTTCCTGACACTTGGACAAGGGAAATTGACACCTTTTTACAGCCTTCCCCTGATTTGTAGGTGTCAGTTACCTTAATTTTCTGATCATCAGCATGCTTCTTAGAGGGGCCCATGGTTGCTGAGTGTTAGCACAAGGTTTGAAGAGTCAGGGAAGTCATTAGACTCTGGAATTGCCATTAGCTGACAGTTCTTAATTACAGTTCTTGGCCTGCCTAACTAATCCTAATGAGTCCGTTAAACCCAGCAAGGTAGTTTAGTTGTAAGGCTTTACAATGGAAGGGTATCCAAACCTTTACACATGCCTCAATTATTTTTAGTACTCAATTTCATAAAGTCATATCACATTAAAAAGAAATTGAATATTAGCATTAACAAAAAAAAATCTTTTTTTAAGTAGCTTGTGAGGGTTGTGTTTCTTTTCACTAAATATGTTCCAAGGTTGCCCAAACTTTTGCATACAGCTGTAACTGCGACTTCTAAAGGTTTTGCTTTACATTGCTGAGAATCGGACAGAGAAAAGTTTCTGCTAACTTGTTCAGCAATTGGGGGTGCTGCAGACAGGCAAATTGAGCCTAATTTGGTTCTGTCTGTAGGGGTCTGCCGGGCTGTAGATAGAGCAATGGCAGAATCACATTAAGGTTGTGCATGAGGGATGAGCCTGGATGGGAGCACACTCTATTTATGGAGATGCAGTTTGGGATGCGACCCCGCAGGTTCTGTCTGCACTCAGACGGCAGGGACTCAATAACAAATCATTCCAACCACCCCCCCGTTCCACCACCCTCCTCCCTACATCCACAGTGATACATACAAGCCGTCTCCCAAAATAGGATCCCCAGTGTGAGTCTGGAGGAGGTAGTCTTGCTGTCTGTGAACAGTGAGGACTACACGATGACCTTGTTTTACACAAAAGCTTTTCAATAAAAGTTATTAGTAGAGTTTCTTTTTGGGAGCATTTTTCCAGCCTCTAACATTGTGGGCAATTTGTAACGCATTTGTTTATACCTTGGGACCATGATTGAGTGGCCGTGCTTGTGGAATTTTAGAGTCCACTGATCTAAATTGGAAACAGACTCGCATGTATAAGCCTATCGTCTGCTCCACCCTGTTTTTCCAACCAGACAGCAAACATTTAGCCTGTAAACATTATTAGTTAATGAACTGGGCCATTACCATACACTGAAACGAGCACTGATTTCTGTAATACATTCCACACTCAGTGCAGCTTTCATCCTGATGTATTCGCTGGTGACTTCTGAAAGTCTGGCAGTTGAAAAAGTGAGTGTGTGCGTATGTGCATTTGTATGCACTTCGCCAAACGTGCATACGGCTTGCTGCCCACCCGTCTGTCCTCAAAACTGTTAGACCCGAGGCTTGGTGCAGACCAGATGCACTAGTGCATACATGTTTGCTATTCACCCTTTTCTCATCCACCGTCTTTGTGTATCTTTCCTTTTTACATTTTCCTTTAATGACTGATGAAGCTTTAATGATTGAAGCCAGGCGTCCGAGAGACTTGAAAGGGTTTAATTAGAGAAAAGCTGAAGAGGTCATGAATATTAAGTCCACTTTGACCAGACGGCCTATGCCTCCTCTCTGTCTTTCTCTCTCTCTTTTCTCTGCTCAGACAGGTCTGTGTCCTCCTCCTCCTCCTCTCTGCCATGCTCCTGCTTTTGTTTTTTCCCCTGTGTGTGTTTTTCCGCTGTCCCCCTGTTCTTTGTCCCAGTGGGCTCTGAACGGTGCCAGAGCTGGATGGGGATCAGACATATAGCACATTCAGAGACGGAGAGAGAAGGAGCGAGAGAGAGGATGAGCGAATAGGGAGAGAGAGAATGAGTAGAAAAGGAGAGAAAATAGAAGCGTGTAAGGAATGTCACAGGGTTTGCTCGCATTAGGCTGCAGCTCATTGTGCTGTATGGCGGGCTCCTGCTCTGGATTCTGTTGCACTCTCAAACTTGGCAAGCCATACAGCTACAGTGAGACACACTCAGATACACACACACAACACACACAGGTACTAGAACTGCAAAATATATGTATATATCTCTGTTGGATTCACAGTATTGGTCTTCAGAATGCTAATATGAATGAAAGCTGCAGTATGTAAATGTGTGCTGCAGGTAGTAAGGCAAATTTGCACCAACTGTTTTGACCAATTAGCAACCATCATTGGTAAGTAATTAATTTTTACCCAGCAAAACCTAAAATCAAGGTTGTGACCCATAGAAATTTCAGTTGTAAAATGGATAGTTCTGGACCTGAAATCTGACTGGCTGAGCCACGTTTGAAGCAATTGTAACAACTATGTTCAAGATTGTATGACGGTAAGTCAAAGAATTTGACGAAATGACTCGAATGCACAGTGAGGAGCTTCTAAAAGTTCTATATTCCAAAGTCCGGAAGTTATAATTACCGTTCATTACTAGCCCAAATGCCATTACTGCAGTTATTTTTGGTCTTGTGGGATTTCCTCAAAGCACCATCCATGAACCTTTCTCTCAGGGAACATGGATGAAGCCGTTGTCTGACTTATCACTTGCTTTGTTCCTCTTCTCAAACAGTGGTCTCAAACACTGCTATTTTAGAGGATTTATTTGTTAGTATCTCACAGAACCATATACTTATTGTACCATCATGCATGCATTTCATAAATGTTCCTTAACGTGAATGAAAACCTTATTCAAATAAGAATGTTTTTTATTGTTAATTAGTTAAAATGAATTTTTTTGACCAATAGAAGTGGTCAAACAGTTGCATATTTGACAGTAAACAGTTAATCATTTACGTCCTAGCAGTGAGCATCCTGATCAGCTTTAGATGTTCTAGATACATTTCTGTCAGGGGTGGAGCCAGCAGGGGCATGGGGTTGTTGGGGGCTGTCAACATGAACCCTCCTCTTCAGGGGTCCTACAGGTGTGGGCAAAACACACACACGCACACACACACACACACACACACACACACACACACCGTTTATTCCTCAGGGTAGCGGTGGGTGCTGGAGCTAATCCCAGCGGTCATCTGGCAGAAGGCAGGATATACCCTGGACAGGTCGCCAATCCATCGCAGGGCAGACAGACATACAACCCCAATTCCAATGAAGTTGGGACGTTGTGTAAAACATAAATAAAAACAGAATACGATGATTTGCAAATACTTTTCAACCTATATTCAATTGAACACACTACAAAGACAAGATATTTAATGTTCAAACGGATAAACTTTATTATTTTTTGCAAATATTCACTCATTTTGAATTTGATGCCTGCAACACTTTTCAAAGAAGTTGGGACAGGGGCATGTTTACCACTGTGTTACATCACCTTTTCCTTTTAACAACACTCAATAAGCGTTTGGGAACTGAGGACACTAATTGTTGAAGCTTTGTAGGTGGAATTCTTTCCCATTCTTGCTTGATGTACAACTTCAGTTGCTCAGCAGTCCGGGGTCTCTGTTGTCGTATTTTGCGCTTCATAATGTGCCACATTTTCAATGGGAGAAATGTCTGGACTGCAGGCAGGCCAGTCTAGTCCCTGCACTCTTTTACTACGAAGCCACACTGTTGTAACATGTGTAGAATGTGGCTTGGCATCGTCTTGCTGAAAGACGTTGCTTGGATGGCAGCAGATGTTGCTCCAAAACCTGTATGTAACTTTCAGCATTAATGGTGCCTTCACAGATGTGCAAGTTACCCATGCCATGGGCACTAACACACCCCCCATACCATCAGAGATGCTGGCTTTTGAACTTTGCGCTGATAACAATCCAGACAGCCCTTTTCCTCTTTGGCCCGTAGGACACGATGTCCATGATTTCCAAAAAAAATATGAAATGTGGACTCGTCAGACCACAGGACACTTTTCCACTTTGCGTCAGTCCATCTCAGATGAGCTTGGGCCCAGAGAAGCCGCGGGGTTTCTGGGTGTTGTTGATATACGGCTTTCGCTTGTTTTAACTTGTACTTGTAGATGGAGCGACGAACTGGGTTCACTGACAATGGTTTTCTGAAGTGTTCCTGAGTCCATGTGGTAATATCCTTTGGAGAATGATGTCGGTTTTTAATGCAGCGCCGCCTGAGAGATCGAAGGTCACGGGCATTCAATGTTGGTTTTCTGTCTTGCCGCTTACTTGCAGAGATTTCTCCAGATTCTCTGAATCTTTTGATGATATTATGGACTGTAGATGATGAAATCCCTAAATTCCTTGCAATTGCACATTGAGAAACATTCTCAACTGTTCTTAAACAGTTGTTTACAAAGTGCTGAATCTCGCTCCATCTTTGCTTGTGAACGACTGAGCCTTTGAGGGATGCTCCCTTTATACCCAATCATGACACTCACCTGTTTCCAATTAACCTGTTCACCTGTGGAATGTTCCAAACAGGTGTTTTTTGAGCATTCCTTAACTTTCCCAGTCTTCTGTTGCCCCTGTCCCAACTTTGGAACGTGTTTTAGGCATCAAATTCAAAATGAGTAAATACTTGCAAAAAACAAAGTTAATCTGTTTGAATATTAAATATCTTGTCTCTATAGTGTATTCAATTGAATATAGGTTTGAAAGGATTTGCAAATCCTTGTATTCTATTTTTATTTAACCTAACATCCCAACTTCTCATCTACTCTGAATCAGATGTTATTTAGTTAAATATGACAAAGAACAAGTCTCTGAATGTATTACCAGCAAAACATAAGACTTGACAAGGAAAATGTATTACAAGGTACACTAATCAGGCATAACATTATGACCACCTCCTTGTTTCTAAGCTTATTGCCTATTTTATCAGCTCCACTCAGACCAGTGCAACACACACTAACACAACACCGCCATGTCAGTGTTACTGCAGTGCTGAGAATGATCCATCACCCAAATAGTATCTGCTTTGTGAGGGTTCCTGACCACTGAAGAATGGGGTAAAAGGGGGCTACCAAAGTATGCAGAGAAACAGATGGACTACAGTCTGTAATTGTAGAACTGTAGAAAGAGCACCTATATAGTAAGCAGAGCTGATAAAATGGATAGGTAGTGTAGAAACAAGGAGGTGGTCATAATGTTGTTCCTGATCGGTGTATATCACCGTGTATTATAATATACATGTGTATTTTTCTCAGTATTGTGCAGCCTTAATACATGCACACAGTAGAACACCTGGCTTATGTTGGGCTTTGAGGAATAAGCACAAAAACACGCCCTCAGCATTATGCAGTATTAGCGGCACATACCTCCTCAAAAGTCAGGCTTGGTTAACAGAAGGCGGAGTAAGTAATGAGGCCAGAGGTTAGCATGTATAAAGCTGCTGCACACTACTAGCCCACCCACACATGCATAAACCGAACAATCTGCAAATGAGACCAGTGGCCACACACAGTGATCATAGATGCAGAATACAAACACATACATACAAGCAACCACTGCTCCAGAGAGCAGCAAAACAGCGACAGATAAAACAGAAGTGTCTCTGCAGCTAAATTATCCCAGAGGACATGCCCCCTATGGTCTGCTCTGTGGTGAGTATACAGGTGATCTGTCTGCTGACTGATGAGTCAACAGCACAGCAGAAGTGGTTTTCCCCCTGTGAGGGTGTTGTGTCCTACTTCCACCCCAGACTGCTGGGCAGAAACTGTGTGTGTACATATTTAGGGGAAAATGTCCTGACTGTGAAGGAACATAGAAAGACAGTGGTAACTAAAAACAAGGTTAACCTGCCTCATCAAGAGCAGCAAAATGGTCTTGACTTCATGTAGAGACCTTTTTAAAAAAGCTACATTATTCATGTTTTTTAGTCAGAAAGCAAAAATGGAAATGGAAAATGAAACAAAAGCACACACTAAATAAAATATCAGATCTATCAGTTTTTAATTTGTCTACTTTTTACTTTTGTGCTCCTTCCCCCACTTTCACCCCATCCTTGCCATCTTAAAACTGATTTACAGCTGTATCTTCCCCCAAAAAATCTGTTCCCAAACAATATGTTCCCCTTTAAAGACACACTAACATCCATACAAGCAACTACTTTTACCTTCTTTCTCATGTGCATCTAAATTGCTAAAATACAATGGACTGGGTGGATTAGATAATAGATCATTCCCTTGCGTGAGGAAAGTCGAATGAAACAGCAAGAGTTTCCAAAACTGGTTTCAAAGAATGATTAAAAGATAGAGTAAATGGGACTGTGAGAAGAAAACACTATGGGTCTAAAAGAATATGTAGCTTTCAAGAAGCTGTTTAAAAGAAACAGACAAGAAAAATTACACTAGAGTGCTCAAACTGAACATGAAAGATGTAGAGTGTGGTTTTATAAACTGATGAGCCTAAATTCGGAATTTACTTGGAATCGGGAGAAGCAGAAAATGCAACCAGCTTCTAAGACTGAACTTTGGGGGTGTGGAAAAATATCCCTGCAGATTTCTTAGAAAAACTGAAAGCAAATCTTCCAAAAAGAATTGAAGATGTAATAAAGGAAAAGGGTAAACACACAAAAATATGACATATTTGATGCTATATTTCAGATATTGTTATTATGTTTTCTCTTAAATTTTTTTTTTTTTTTTGCTTTTTTCCTTATGCTGAAAATAGATAACGTGTCCTTAATGGCTGTTATAAGTGGGCATTAAATAAATTAAGTTGTGGTCTCTAGGTTCTGCATAGTACTGTACATATAATATGTCTGGGCTATATATATGGCCCCACATCCTGACAAGGTATAAAAATGAATGTGTGTGTGTTGGGGGTGGATCTATGCATACATGCGAGAGAAATAGGTAGAGAGACAGTTTGTTTTGTGCATGATGGAAAAGGCTTTCAAATTGTCACTGAAGACAAAAGAGGCCTTAGTGAGTTCTGACATTTTTGTAATCACACTCACACACACACGGTCAACATCAGCATAGATGCTGACTGAGTTGTATTAATCTTCAGCCTTACACACACACACACACACGCACGTTCATTCACTCTCACTTTATCATGGCTGGGACACCGATTCAGATACAGTACCACCTCTGTGTCCTTAGGCATCAGTTATTACTACTTGACCAATGTTCTCTCTATTTCTCCTGAATGTGCACAGTATTGTACATTTTAATATTTTTTCTATGGATTTTTTTTACTTCCTTTTGTATTATATTTTTGCCTTTATGGTAGCCAGTATCAGCACATTTTCCTTATGTGTGAAAACACATTTGGCTATTTTTGATTCTGAGACTGTACAAATGCCCAGACAGAAGCAGGACACAAAATTGACTTCTGTCTAGTTGTGTTTATTTTGACACCTAAAATCATGTGAAATTAAATATCTTCAACTTACAAACACAAATGTGCTATTAATTGAAAATTTAAAGTGTGCACTTGCAACAGATTTCAGAATAATTTTCAAATAAGTGATAAAATTCCTGACAATAATAATAGATTTATAAAAGACTCTCGCTTGTATCAGGTGGTCGACAGGGCAAGCTGCCGGTGACGGCATTCGAGGCCTTTGACCTGGAGATGAAGAGCTGGACTCGGTACCCATGCATTCCTAGCCGCAGGGCATTTTCCAGCTGTGCGGCCAACGACCGAGCTTTCTTCAGCCTGGGGGGACTGCAGCAGCCCGGACCACACAACTTCTACTCCAGACCACACTTTGTCTCCACAGTGGAGGAATACGACTCTGAACAGGGTGAGCGCTGTTTTCTTCTTCAGACTCTGTCTGTCTCTCTCTCTCTCTCTCTTTCGCATGTACATACACATTAGAACTTGAAATATTTGTTTGAAACCGATGGGACCCTCCTTGTCAGACTGGGTTCAGTTGGTTTAGGTTGTCATTTCCCAAATATGTGTGAACCTCAGAATTCTCACAGTCCGTGCACCATTTTTAATGGATTTTAGGTGCACTTATCCCTGCTTTACTTTTTAACCTTCCTCCCTATGTTCACTACCAAAAAGCTGGTTTAACTGTTGCTGGAGTTAACCCTTTATGTTGTTGACAGAATTTAGCACTGAAGTCCACAAGGTCCACATAGGAAAGTGGATGCACAGGAAATAAAAAGTGAATCAATTCAGGAGAAGAGACATTGGCTGTTTATTAAATATGTATGTAACATGTTCTACATAAAGAAATAGTGTTTTGTGATGAAACAGGTGAAAGCTATCTTGCTATTTCAGCTCTGCACATTATGAGAACAGTGCAGCGTGGAAAGTTTATCCATTTACTTATAGAAGAAATTTACTTAAAGAAAGTCCATTTACTTAAAGAAACTTAAAATTAAATTTTGGACAGCTGATTATTTTACTGCTTCATATTTTTGGTATTGTTTTTTCCTCCCTGGTGTAATGACAGCAATTATTTATACTACAAGGAAATTTAACTGACGTGTCATTAGAAGTATCACATTTTATTTCACTTTGGATGACCATGGGCTGGTTCAGATCGGTTTTGGACAGAATTCTTTTCAGTTCTGGTTAGTTTCAAACTCAGAACTTCATGATGTGTTTCAGGTCTGATTTTAAAAAAAATATTGGTCTTAAGTTTGTTTTAGAATCAAAGTGGTAATATTGTACGTCAGGCTCGGACAGAAATTTATCAGGCTGCATTCAGGTTTGGACACACATCACAATTAAAGCTCTAACACACACACACATATATACACACTATGTGTCCAAAATTATTCAGATGCTAATAAGATTCTTATTAGTAAATACAGCTACCTAAAAGCACATCCATTGCTGAAATAAGCATTTATTTGCACACATACAAATGCTTGTGTAATCTTCAGAGAAAAGCATTGACCAATAGAACTGGACAGTCTTGAGTAGCAACATGAGCCTCTTTGGAGTCATGGTGCAACAAGACCTTTGGGATGAGTTGGAGTGGCATTTGTTATACAGAACTAATTATCCAACATCAGTACTTGATTTACTAATGCTGTTGTGGCTGAATGTGGTCACATCCTCATGGCAATGTTCAAATATCTAATGTAAAACCTTCCCAGAAGAGGAAAGGCTGTAACTGCAGCAAAGTTGGGACAAGCTCCCTATTAATACCTTTGATTTTGTAAGAAATGCTAGATGAGCAGGAGTCTACAAACTTTTGGACATACAATGTCATGTCAGTTTTGTTGCAAATAGGCTACATGTATATAACCTTTAAACATACTAGTGCTAATATGATATTAGACATTTTTTAAACAGTAGCAAGCGTAGTGAAGTCAATTGTGGAGCCCTGCTCAGTCTGCACTAACAAACAGTCATCTGCAAGATATGCAAGATACAAGAGTGAGATGGAACACACCACTTAAAACTGCATTTCATGGATCATTACCTCACTTGTGTCAAATCAAGCAGCAGTTTCACACCTTTTCACGCCTTTGGTTTTGCCAGTGACCATACGGTTAGTCATAAGCTCTTATTCATTAGGCCAGTAGCTCAAGCAGAGATTAGACATAAAGTGTGATGCTGGTCTAAATAATACAGTCAGTGGAGATTTTCCAATTTATTCTCCAATTTGCATTGTACTCCAGTTATATTAGATTTCAACTGTGTCCAGCGAACCAGCGGTCTGTGTAGTTTTGTCCTGCTTAAACACATGCGTGAGTGTCTCACATTAATTCCCTTGACCGTGTTCTTTGCTCTTTGTATGCACACTGCTGTCTGTGTGCTCATACTTTCACTGTTACCCTGAATCCTTTACACTATTTAATTAAATTGTCATTTCAGCCTGCATGAAAGCCACAGTGGCTGTCAGGCTCTGACTACGCCAATGCAGGCCGAGTTTAGAGTACGAGCCACATCAGCTTTTCAGAATTAAGAGAAAGACCCCCTATGGAGCATGAGCCTTTTTCACACAGCAATGTGTGCTGGCTTTCTCATCTCTTATCTTTGCTTTTTCATTTCTTTCTCAGTCTGGCTGTGCATGCTGGGTTTGTGTGCGAGCCTGGGCTTTGTGGAGGGTGATCTCGTCTGTTGATACGAAGCTCAAACTAAACCCTCGACTCATACCAGACTCCAGTCTGCTTATATTAAGCTTTTCCCAAGTCCTCTGGGAGAACCATTATCCAGGAAACTCATTCAGATGGCAGAAGAGAAATGGCTCAGAATAAATGGCAGAAAAGAAAATCAATAAGGCAACGAAAAGCTCTGTAGATTTTGAAGCCCCTGATACCACTTTTGTGATTTTTACCATACCGAATTTTCCAGTGTCATGTCATGGGCTTATTTAAATTAGGGACAAAGACAGTTTCCACATTTAAACTGAGGTAACACACTTTTTGCATGTGAGAGTGTGACCTAATGGCTGGCTGCTCTTTGTCAAATAGGCAAGGTTGCAGGGTGTGGCACAGGGTATAACCTGCTCCATTTTACGGTTTAATAAGGAGCATTTGCATTTAAATGTCTGATCATAAAAATTCACTGCTGTGATTTGTGTGGTTAATGGGAGGCTTTGTGTTAGCTGACTTGCGTGTGTGTCTGTGTGTGTGGTAAATTGATGCTAGCGTGAGGGGCCAGTGTATGTGTAAGTGGCAATCAGTAATTCTATTATCACTTTACCTATTACTGCTGAGGCTCTGGAGAATGTAGGCGAGTGTAATTACCAACCCGCAGTTACAGGCCAGCTCAATTACACGTTCCTGTCCGCTAATCTGCCCATTCACCACACTGACGAACACATGTAATAAGATTGTGTCTGTGTCTTCATGTATGCACTCCTGTTTTGTAAAACCATACTGCTAGTACACCAAGTGTTACACTGTCCCACAGTTCATATATTTCCAACAGAACCAGTTTTATTTTGCTGCAACCGTCTAACCGTTGGCCCTATTATCAGGAGCTTGTGAGCTCGATCCCTGGTGGTGCTACAGCCATCTGTGGCCGGGAGTCCAAGAGAGCACTATAGGCCTCGCTCTCTCTGGGTGGGTAGGATGCCCCCCTTTTCTACCCCATCACTCAACGCAGTGCTACTCAGAGCAGGCATCTGTTAGCATACGTAGCAGTACTGGCAGTTGACCCTTTCCTCTGAGCACGTGTAGCTGTCTAATAACGCTGCGTGAGCGGCAGTTTGTAAAGTGGTAGCTGTCTAGCACAGGTCTCAGAGATGGCCTGTGTTAGCCTTCACCCTCCTAGCACTAGTACTGTTGTGTGATTGGGAGTTCTAACTAGTGGGTGGAACAGGAGATGACTAAATTGGGGAGAAAATCAGGGAAATTCCCCCAAAAAAGTTTTATTTCACTAAAATAGGTTACACGTGAGAAATTTGGCCTTGAACACACTAAAAAGTCCAGATAACTATAGAAGCCTATTTTGTATTCCAGATATGGAATATGAATTAAATTATGGGTTTAAAATGACACACCGTAGGAACCTTATTGAATTTAATTAAATTTACGCATACGTTGCCATTTGCATGTGTGTGTGTGTGTGTGTATGTATGTATATATATATATATATATATATATATATATATATATATATATATATATATGTGTGTGTGTAGTATACAGTAATAACAATATAGTATTGCACTACTTATAGTATACAATATACACTACCAGCATATCTTTGCCACTGTGTAGCTTTATGTTTTCTTCAGTGTTTATGGCCTTTTATTTACTTCTACTTACTTACTCATATCTACCCTATACCTTAAATAACACTGTCTTCTCTGTCTGCATGCATGTAGGCCTGATAGCCTACCTGTTTTCTGTCCTGCCTTTGCATTCGCTTGCTCTCCAGCGTGCCTGCTCATGTCTGCTTGCAGCATATTTGCTCATTCCGCTGCCTCCTTTGGCACCATCAAGGTATGGCGTTCTCAAGGTAATTTGACTATAACTGAAGAAGAGTGGGACAATATCTGTTCAGTTTCATGGCAGACAAATTATTTTGGCAGTTGGAGGCAGTTTTTCTTTGAAAAAGTTTTTCATTACATCATCACAAAAGAAGCACTTTTCAGTTGGCTTAAAGTGTTGGAGGGATTGTGGAGAAACAAATGCAGACACTTGTCATAATTTTTGAAGCTGCACAGTTATTTGCCTCCTCTGGCAAGAATTACACAAAACAGAGCACATGTTAATGCATCAAATACCATAAAGTTTTAAAGTATTGTATTTGGGCCTTATGCCTCCACAGGTGAGATCAATAGAAATGTCCAATTTATAGAATCTCCTGAGTTGGTTGTTGAACAAAACTACATTCTTACATATCTTTACTTTGGTTTCAGGTCTTTACTTCATATACATGAAACTTGTGACTAACTTGAGACTGTAAGCATGCGTATTGATGAAATTTTGCATGTTTTTTTCCCTCCTTCAAATCAAGCTGTTCCAAAGTGTCCTACTTTATAATGCCTCTGGTGGCGTGTGAGTTCATTATACAGCAGGGAAAGGCAGAGCCAGTATAAAAACCCATTTATGACATTTTGTGAATCGATTCAGAGTCTTTCAAGAGAGACATGGTGCATCCAAGAATTTAACATTTTATCCACCCAAATTTCCATCAGCTGTTGATGGGATCCATTGAGATTTGAGTCACTGATGAATATGCATTGCTAGATTACATAGAGGGGCAACACATTCAAGTCTGTGACCCTCAGACAGTTCAGTTTTTGTGCCAGCCATGAACTCTAGAGAGCCCCCTAGACCCAATGCAGGTGGTGGGAGCTGGAAGATTGTTCTCTAAACTTGCATCCATGCTGGAGAACAGCTCCTACTCCTGACAGCACAGGGCAGGTCCTTCAGTGACAGGCTGCTTCACCCCAAGTGTGTGAAGGAGCGCTATCGCAGGTCCTTCTTTCCTGCTGCTGTTAGACTGTACAACCAGCACTGCTCCCAGGAGAACCTCCGTTAGACCTCACATACCTACAGAAATTGAGTGTCACTATACCCGTGTAAAATATTATACCTCATGTGCAATACTTCTTGTGCAGGATTTCTTGTGCAATGCTTTTGCTTATTTTATTTATAGTATATTTTTGTTATTTTTAGTTTACTTTTTATTTTTATATATTTTGTCTATAAGTAACAAACTGTAACCTTGTTAAGAAATTAAAAACATAAAACTGTTACAACAAAATCATTTTCTTCTTTAATTTTGGCCGCCAGTAACAGACAACCTTTTAGCAGTCAGTCCAGTCTGACAGCTAAGCAAGAAGGGTGAGCTGAAAGGTGTTCGTTCACAGTCAGATTCAGCTCTCTATCCGCTGTGCTCTAGTTCACCAGGAGGGTCTCCTGCTCCCAATGCAGGTTATTTGGTTAATTACGAGCGCCGACTTCCTCTCAGCGGAGAGCAGCCCTAGGCTCAGGAGCTGTCTGAGGATCATCTCCCTGCAGCTCCCTCAAAGCAGCGATGCTTAAAAAGCCTGCAAAGAGGTTCGTTAGAGGGAGAGTCATTAACGTTAGAGTCCTCCCGCTGCCAGTACTGCCACTTCTCGTGTTTTCCTTTTACTTTGCCGTTGTCAGGCAGAAGCTCTTCAACAGATATCTTCTCTTTATTTATGACATCTGAGGTGCTAAGAATATGCCGCTCTGCCTTATCTCAGTCTATTTATACCCATAAGCCTGCTTTCCTCACTCCCTGTTGTGGTTTTCAGTCCTCTCTTCATTTCTTGTTCTTGTGTAGTTTTTCCTCTTCACCACTGCTGAGTTCATCCATTTTTTTTCTTTTTTTCAACCACCCTAATCAGATCTGTCCCATCTCTACTACTTTGCTGTATATGTCATTGACTTTTTAGTTCATCAGGCTAATCTGCAGTGGGTTGGTTGAGCTCTGCCTCTGCTGCAGGCATGACTCAGTGAGGCATTTGCGCTACCTTTCAGACTGTTTCTTCTTCAGCAGTGCTTCTGAATCGCTTCAAACCTCCTATATCCCATAAATCCCTTCTCTGCGGACCCAGGCTGATCCCCACAATTCACTGCTAAAAGCGCTCAGCTCCATATGGGGATCCATTCTGGGCTACTGTATTTCACTCGGTTTCATTTACACACAAACGAGCTGCATGAAGTAATCTCCGACAAAATTTGAAATTGTGTGTGTGTGTGTGTGTGTGTTTGTGTGTTTGTGTGTGTGAGACAGAGAGAGAGATTGCAGTAGAGAGACAGGATATACTTCATCAGCGAAATACACTGAGAATATTGTTGTAGACTGAGGCAATGCCAGCAGTACACACTGCTCCTCCTGTATTCATTTTGCAAAGACAGTTATGTAAAAGAAAACCTGAAAAATACAGGGCTTCACACTTCTCCTCTAGCACTGAAGAGAATCAAATATTTATGTCAGCTATTAATTCTAACTTTAGTGGTTTATGGTACTGTTTCTCATTTCTGAGTTTAACGCACAGCTCATTTTACTTCAGATTAAAGAGAGTCTCGTCTTTGTTAAACGTCTCAAAGCTGTGAAGTCTCCTGCAGAAATCTCTCCACTTAGACTTCATAAGCCGAAAGCGAGCTTGATGTTCAGAGTATATTTATTCCTTAGAGTAAGAAGCACCTAAAATGTATGTTGCAATTATTCACTAGTCTCTCATGAATTAATTTGTTCGCATTAAACTCAGGAATATGTCATGCCATAATAACCCTGTCAAAGCAATTTTCAAATCATGTGCGCTTGTTGTTTACTGATGTCATAGTCAATCGGCTCTGGGGGAGGACAGTCTATTAACAGGCAGCAGGGGTGCTACGCTGCTCCTGTGCTCAAAGGTGCTTCAGGCTGGGTCCAAGACGCTGCTTTTTTCTGCCAGCATTACACACCCAACCTTTACCAGAAAAGACAAATTTGATGTGGTTTTTAAGCACATTTGTTTTTTATACACCTCGCCAGGGCTACAACAAACTATTACTTCTGTAATTTATTAAACTGGTTGCTATTTTGGTAAATTATTCAACTAATCTAATGATTATATTTCTGTTATGAAATAAAATACATTAAAAACATTACCTCTTCTTTTATCGCTCACTATTTTTCAGCTTACGACCTGTTTTTCTCTGTTTTACTGCACGTCCAGTCATTTATCTGTTTCCCATTTTTATCACGTTTGTATGATTCTGAGGTGGTAGGTGATTGGTGATATCTGACGCATTATTGACTAAATGTGTCTGAATTAAACACTGTTATGTTTAGGACTTGCATACATGACTGGCATGATTGTTTATTTTGCAGATTTTAATTTGAATTCCAAATTCATCTTGGAGTCTTAGCATTACCTAGCTGAATTGTTGCCTCGGTATGGCATTTTACTACACTGAAGTTAACACTGAGTAAATGTTCCACTCTTCCAATAGATGTTGTTTTCCAACATGTAACCTAACATTTCTGGACTGACATTAGCCATTTAGGCTTGTATGTAAAAGTACATTCCCACAGTCAGTGGGAGCAGAAAACATGTTGGAACTCCTTTCGTTTTGCTTTTGCAGCACTGTCCTGATGCTGTGAAACACCATCTCTGCTTTGCACCACACTGTAACTTGTTGGTTCTTACTTTCATGTCATCAAAGGGCAACAGTATCCAAGGGGCAAAAACACAAATCATACACGGGAAAACTCGTCCAAGGTTCGATACACAAAATATACAGAATAGCAGAATCATGGAACGCTCAGTAATTGTCTAAACAATCCTTCGCAAAGTTCTCAACCTGAGTCCCTGCTTAAATATTAGTAGGGGATGAGCATCAGGTGAAAGGAGTTCAATAATCAGGCGACTGAGAGCGCTGATAGGTGCATGGGGAAACCACGTGACCTGTCTGAGAATCTTGGGGGTTGGAGTTTTCAAAGGCCGAGTCCCCTAGCACGTGATCGATCATGTGGTCTCCCCTAGCACACTTATTTTTTACACAGATATTTCCACAGATGTGACCTTTTATACATTTCATGTGTTATTTCATGTGGATGTCTGTGTCATCACGAGTGTGCCTCCTTACTAGTTGATCTGTTTTCTTCTTAAAACAACAAAAGGGATCTTTCATAATGTATGTCTCTTGGCATGACAGCAGGTACATCTCTATTTTACAGTCTTAAAAATACAAGTGCTAAAAGGTATTTTTAGGGTGATGCCTTAAAACCCATGTGTCAAACACAAGGCCTGTGGGCCTGATCAGGCTTGCAGCACAATCTTATCTGGTCATCAAAATTATTTTGATTTTCTGTTAGCATTAGCCCATTTCACAGTGTGCTCAACTTCAATCCACAGCATGCACTGCAACATAATGTACTCCCCCAAGTCCCTCCCCCCAACAACAGTCTATAGGCCACCAAAATTCTACACCAGTCATATCACCAAACACACTACTTTTCAGCTGCAGTTTAGCCAGTATAAAGACTTCGCTCTGTAGCTCAGAAATACAGAAGGTTATCACAGATATGATGCTTATTATCTTTAAAAATTTTGTTGTGTGACCAAGTGGCCAAGAATTGCCTAACCGTATAGTTCAGATGTCATCAACTGGCAGAGACTGTGGTCTGAATGTGGACCCCTCAAAGTATTTCAGCAGATTGTAAAAAATTCTGTATCAAAGCCAATTAACGTATGTAAAGAATGGTCATATTTCAGCTAAATACATGAACATAAAACAGCAGTCCTGTAGCAGTTCTATAGTGCACCTGTGTTGCAGTTTATCCAGTTACATGCATTTATGTAAACGACTTTCATTCAACACATATCTTTAGAGGAGAGACTACAGGGCTAAATGTCTAATCTAAAAGCATATAATTTTACATATATTCATCCATCCATCCATTTTCTAAGCCGCTTCTCCGTCAGGGTCGCGGGATATATATTCATAATTTTTTTAATTTTATGTACTATTTTTGGTTTGAGTAATGAAGCAACAACATGGCATGATGAAAACATGTTTAAAATCAAGTGAACAGAAAACTGCGTGTTGCTTTCCTTTTCAAGTTAAGCATCAACATGTTCATCTGATCAGAGTCCATGGTGTCAAATGGAAACTGTAAGCATCTGCAACATTGCGAAACAAAACTTGAGTCACTTGAATTAACCTAACGACAAAATGCAAAGCTCAGCATTAAAGGGACAGGGACAGGGATTTTGTCTTCAATAGACAAATATTTTTCAAAGATACTTAAAAGATTTTCTGCTTATTAGTTTGTTTGTCTTTTTGTTTGTTTGTTATTTTACATTTATTTTACAAACAGTACACTGTTACTATACAATTTTAAAATATTCATTCGATCATACAAATATGTTAAGAATTTAACAGTTTAGTAAAATATATGAGGTTCCTTATTTTGTAACTAATTGTTAATGGTTAAACATTTAAAAGTAACTGTTGTTGCTAATCACTTGCAGTAGTTTGCTTATCTAGAACTGGACCTTCCAGTTTTAATCGAAAACATCTGTTATGGAAGAGATCACTGAGCGCTATGTGATCAATAAGTCTCACATAAAACCATGATGTAATTTAGAGCATGTATGAAAAACCTTCAGATGAGCTGCTGTTTTAGGTCATAACAACTCACAATCTCACATGTTTGCTTGATCATGATCACATGTGATTTTTCTGTAAGAGCAGCATTCCCACAGTGTTAACATTTAAACACAGGTCATGTGTCCCCTGCGGTCTTTCTCTTTTTTACTTGCCCTTGATTTTATGTCTCTCTCCCTTTTTTTTTCTGCCAGCACTCAGTAAGGATCAGAAGCAAAGCTTTGATATGTCACCTACCATACCACAAAACTCCAAACCCTGGTCAAACACTGTCAGTCAGTCTGTCTTTCTGCTTGTCTGTTGTTTTCTCTCTACAACCTCTCCGATTTAATTTTTTTCCCCTATTTTTTTCCTCTACGTCCTGTAATCTGTATAGACTGCTGTCCATTTTGGTCTCCTGCTTTTGTGTTTATGCATGTGTATGAATGCCTAAGCCGCATCTGCACGCGCATGCGTGAGACCATTGTGAGTCAGGCTTAGTGTGAGTCAGAATAAGTGAAAGTATTGCAGTGCTGCCCTCTCCCCTCCACATCCATCTGCTCACACTGATACCACACTGTGCGTTCACACGCCGCACTAATAGCATGAATCATGCAATAATCCTCAACAATGAATCATGGACACTTAGCAGCGCACAGAGATTTAGCCATACATATCCACTGACTGGTGAGGAAAACAATTAGCTAGTTACACCTCCTTACAAACTGCTACTGTAAAAGAGTGAAACTTCTTGCATTGACTCAAACATTGGGCGTGATTTATAATGATAGTCTTTTACAGATGGTGCACCTCCCTGATTAACTTCTTTAGCATAGCTAAATTTGCTAATACCAGTGAAGGTCTAACTCAGCAGGCAGTCTTTAGAGATGTTTATACATATTTAACTACCCCATAGGGTGATGCACAGCTTTGGGCTGCAATTATACATAAATAGACATGTTTTGCATCTCAGTGTGTCTTAGCTAAATCAAAAGCATCTGATTAAACTAAAGTGAAGCTGAAAGTACAAGAATGTTCCCATAAATACTTTCAGGCTGTGTGCTGCCTGGCAGTGAGAGACAGATAGTTCACGCGATGATGAAGTTAGTGCTTTTATTTTCCTTTACCCAAAGGAGGAACATTGCATAAGAGGCTCGTGCTTGTTGCCACCGTAATTTTAAAGCATAGGCCAGGGGGAAAGATGACCTCAGGCATAGAATAATTTATTAACTCACAGGGCAGCAAGAATCTAGCCAGCAAAATTACATCAGGATAAATAGCAGACAGTAAATCAAGGTGTCTGGGAATGACTGCAGCAGACAGCGAGCAGCAGTAAGTGAATTAGGATGCTAAATTTGCCCCATCAGCTAATGGCTCCAGGTTATCATGATTCAGCATCATCGTTTCTTGCCAGCACCCTGAGAGCAGCTGTCTGTGTGTCCTATACTACTGTGCTCTGCTGAAACTAGGCCTGACAGCAGGGATTAATTAGGTAAACAAAATTACAAAGGAGACACAACTACCTTCACACAAAGAACAGCTGATGAAACAGGATCTGTGTTCATAACTGATCGTTACATAACAACCTCAAACGTCAACATTGCTTTTTTTCTGTGAGCCTTTTCTGTTTTTCCTTACTTTGTTTTTAATTTTTGTCTGATGTTTTTTCTTTTCTAATGTTTCTTTTGTGCTTAGTTTTGATTAGTGGTGTAGTGGTTATCACCTCTGTGACCTCTACAGACTGGGGTTCAATCCCCTGAATGGGAAAGTACCAATATGAACCCTTGGGTAAGACTTCTAATACTACTTTCACCTACCTCTGTATAATGATGATTGTAAGTCACTCTAGATAAGAATATCCGTGTTATGTAAACATAATGTAAATGTTGTGTATTGTTTTTATCTTTAACTTCTTCTTTTATGTCTTTGACACTTTGGTGCAATGTCAGTAGTTTTAAATATGCTATAGAAATAAAAATTACTTACTTCCTTATTGCAATAGAGTAGGGAGTTAAGCATCCTAACTATCATACCCTACTTAGCTAACCAAGTATCAGAGTTATGGTTGCACTAACATCGTATCAGTATAGCTGGCAATACCAGCACTTAAATACAGTATTGGTATTGTCAGTGGTGATACCAATACTACGAATCGATTTGTGACATGCACATGCTACTGAATGATATGTGCAGATATATCTAAGGCCTTGGTTTAGCCTTTAGCATAGCAGCCTACTAGCTGGGACAGTGTGTGCACTAGCTCCACCTATTGTGCGTCTTTGCTGGTCAGCTGCAACAGACAGCAGCATGGTCTCAGGCCCAGATAAAGGCAAGAAATCCATTGTATACTGGTAAATATTATTTATAATTAGTTAATAAACACAAATAGGTGTTCTTAAGGATCAAAAATGGTTTCATTTGTGAAGCAGAACACAACTTTTACCAAAATAAAATATTTAATAAGTCCAATCAGTTTCTGTACTCTGTATCAGCAGAAACTAAACCTAACTGAAAATGGTGGCACGTTGCTACATCTGATGGGGAGTAACTGTGACTACACATGTAGAACATAGCCTAGAGTTAGAAGTGAATACAGTGAACTAAGTCTCTGAATGGAACATCAAAAGTGGATTACCTTCAGTGATGTACACGGAGATGCATGAAGCTGCTGAATTTTGTTGCTTTTGGGGTTGCATAACATGCTGATGTTAGCGCTGATAGTCATGTTCTGCTTTATTAGCTGCTCCTGTGTGTCTGTAAGTAGAGAGCAGAGCCTCATTACCATGTTAGCCTTTGTAGCGGGGCTGCTGGTATCGGAGTGTGCCCTGGCAGGTCGATGTTCAGTCATTAGCTGTGATGGCTGCTGTTGCGATGCTGGTTTTTTGGGGACCTTTTGATATCAGTGTATGGCAAGTGTAAACATGCCATTTTTGTGCATTTTTCAATCCATATAACCAGACAAATGATTAAAGGTATTTCTTATTGTTCATGTTGCATTTTTGCTGTCAGAATCATCATTTGTGCTGGTATTGTTGTTGAGAATTTAAACATTTAATTGATGTTTAGTGACATCCCATCACAGTTCTAACTGCACCAAAATAGCTGTCAGTTTGTGCTTCTTTTTTGTTATATTTCTATATATATATTTCTCAAGTTAACCTTATCAAGCGGAGTGTATCACTGGCTATGATTTCTTCTGAGTGAGTACGCAAGCTTCTTAGAGTGCACTTCAGATGGTAAGTGCCTGTTGTTGTTTTGTTTAATCAGAGTAAAATAATTCAATTTTGTTCATGTGTTTTCTTGTTCAAAAATGCATTTAAAATATACAACCCCAATTCCAATGAAGTTGGGACATTGTGTAAAACATAAATAAAAACAATATGATGATTTGCAAATCCTTTTCAACCTATATTCAAATGAATACACTACAAAGACAAGATATTTAATGTTCAAATGGATAAACTTTATTGTTTTTTGCAAATATCCACTCATTTTGAATTTGATGCCTGCAACACGTTCAAAAGAAGTTGGGACAGGGGCGTGTTTACCACTGTGTTACACCACCTTTCCTTTTAACAACACTCAATAAGCATTTGGGAACTGAGGACACTAATTGTTGAAGCTTTGTAGGTGGAATTCTTTCCCATTCTTGCTTGATGTACAACTTCAGTTGCTCAACAGTCCGGGGTCTCTGTTGTCGTATTTTGCACTTCATAATGCGCCACACATTTTCAATGGGAGAGAGGTCTGGACTGCAGGCAGGCCAGTCTAGTACCTGCACTCTTTTACTATGAAGCCACACTGTTGTAACACATGAAGAATGTGGCTTGGCATTGTCTTGCTGAAAAAAGCAGGGACGCCCCTGAAAAAGACGTTGCTTGGATGGCAGCAGATGTTGCGCCAAAACCTGTATGTAACTTTCAGCATTAATGGTGCCTTCACAGATGTGCAAGTTACCCATGCCATGGGCACTAACACACCCCCACAACATCACAGATGCTGGCTTTTGAACTTTGCGCTGATAACAATCTGGACAGTCCTTTTCCTCTTTGGACCACAGGACACTTTTCCACTTTGCATCAGTCCATCTCAGATGAGCTCCGGCCCAGAGAAGCCGGCAGCGTTTCTGGGTGTTGTTGATATATGGCTTTGGCTTTGCATGGCAGAGTTTTAACTTGCACTTGTAGATGGAGCGATGAACTGTGTTTACTGACAATGGTTTTCTGAAGTGTTCCTGAGCCCATGTGGGAATATCCGTTACAGAATTATGTCGGTTTTTATTGCGGTGCCACCTGAGGGATCGAAGGTCACGTGCATTCAATGTTGGTTTTCTGCCTTACTTGCAGAGAGTTCTCCAGATTCTCTGAATCTTTTGATGATATTATGGACTGTAAATGATGAAAGCCCTAAATTGCAATTGCATGTTGAGAAACGTTGTTTATAAACTGTTGGACTATTTGCTCGCACAGTTTTTCACAAAGTGGTGAACCTCGCCCCATCCTTGCTTGTGAGCGACTGAGCCTTTCAGGGATGCTCCCTTTATACTCCAATTAACCTGTTCACCTGTGGAATGTTCCAAACAGGTGTTTTTTGAGCATTCCTCAACTTTCCCAGTCTTTTGTTGCCCCTCAAATTCAAAATGAGTGAATATTTGCAAAAAACAATAAAGTTTATCCATTTGAACATTAAATATCTTGCCTTTGTAGTGTGTTCAATTGAATATAGATTGGAAAGGATTTGCAAATCATCATATTCTGTTTTAATTTATGTTTTACACAACGTCCCAACTTCATTGGAATTGGGGTTGTATGAATTGTTGGTGTGCTAGATTATGTTCTTTATATATTGAATAAATGCAGCAAGAGCATTGGAGTCACTGTATGGGAACATACAGTTATTGCAGCTATATTACACTCAAAAACATGTTAGGGTTACAATTTATTTAGATTTTAAAATACAACATTATGTTATTTTAACAATTACACCCTCTTGAGCCATCAATTTAGCAATATTGAGTTTTAAATCAGTTATGTAGAATTCCAAGCATCACAGAAATGCTCATCCTCACGCATTTTTGTGCCATTTTAACAGCAGTCATCTATACTTGACTGTGAAAGATATGAATTAAATGAAAACAGATGCCAAATAAAAATTCTAAAATATAGAATGAAAGTTGTGGTCTCCAGGAGTCGTGTCGCTGGTGTTACTGTGTAGCAAAAAACACTCTGATGACATCACTTGATTTTCTTTACCTGTTTTTTGAGGATCTATAAAGAAAAGCACATGGTAAGTCCACTGTGTCTTTCAGTTATCAGAGATTTTCTCATGATTTCATATGAAGCTTTTAGTTGAGGTTGTTGGTATGACCTATTTTATTCTTAGGTAATTGTGAAAAATTAGAACACAAATGTAGTAAATGACATATTTTAGTGGATTTTCCATGATTGACAACATGTGGTTTGATGCTCTGTAGCAGCCATTTTGTAAAATACATTTTTCATTAAAAATGTCTCTGGTGTTGCCTTTCTGGGGTGTAACACCAATGATGATCAGTAACATCAGTGGATCTAATGGATAGATAGAAAAGTGGACGTTTCTGTAGAATGACCCATTGAGAAACCACTTGATTAATGGAGAAGAGCAAATTAAAATATATAAATAGCCACATTTTGCATTGGCTTAAAGCATTAATTAGTAGTTCTTGATGTCTGGTTAATTTGTGTCACACTTGTGTTATGTATGTATTTTACAGTTATACTGGTTAGTGCTGTCAAAATTTGTTCCAACATCAGTGCAAATGATTACAAATACTTTAGTTTGTTTTCTGATCATATGAGGAGGCAGCTTCAGTTTTTACCATCTGTACATCCTGAGCAGGTGTACAATGTCAAACCCACAGAGAAAGAATGTGGACCTGTGAGCCTCCACTGCAGAACACTGAGGTGATCTCCCGCTGTTTTAGAGGTGACATCACTGTATTTAGGTGCTCACAGTGTGAATGTCAGCATGTGTGTCGCAGTATGTTCCTCCTTCTCTCCTCTCACTCAGTCCCTCTTCTCTGGCACCCCTCTTCTTTTGCATTTCTAGACCACTTTATTGTTCCCTTTTCTTAACTTCCACGCTTCAAAAACTTTGACCAGCCCTGACCATATGGAACCCAAACGCCGCTGCTTAGCACACTTCAGGGCAGGTCTAACCCAGTGCACAGCTCTACGCAAGATGACCATGGATTAGCCCATTGATCCACTTAAATCAATCCCAGAGTGCATCTCCACTGTGAAAGGAGAGAGCATGAAGATTTATTAGGGCTGAAGAGCAGCTCATTCCCTTGAGCTTTGTGAGTGATAAAACATGCACTTTGTCTAGATTGACTCTATTGGAGAGTTATAATCAAAGCTAACAGTTCGCAATATGAGGTGATATGAATTGAGGGTAGACATAACATTGCTTTGATTCATGCTGTATGATTATGTTCTTAACTAGCAGTCCAGTGTATATTCAGTAATTTATTATGTAGGTCCACATAACAGAAGATTTGTCATAACAGCAGCTTAGAATGCATGTTGCTGTACAATATGAACAGAATACTAGTACTACAGGTACAAACCATGACTGTGATGCACAGTTTTTAAATACATTGCTGAATCAATAACCTGACATGATTAAAGACTGACCAAAATAATTGACCTTTGTTGGATTACATGAATACCTTGATTCATCAAAACATCTACAGAAACGCTCATCAGGATCCATGATTGGACAGGATGCTCACAGCTCACAGTAAATTTACAGATACAGAGAACTAGGTTGCTGGTAATGTGAGTATAAACACAGCGAAGTAAAGCCACTTGGACATCATACATGTACTTCCACCTTGCGCTGTAAAATGAATGCTTGTCTATGGACACCATGTCAACAAGTTTAAACAATGCAGATTTAACAAAAATGCTGAGGTCTATTGCATTTTCCTACAGCAATATCCAGATTATGAGCTCTAACAAGACATTTCATAAGTATCCATATTAAAGTTTTTTCTAATATAACCAAGGCTAGGCAGCCTGTTCCGTGGTTTCAAAGGGATGGATGTATCTGCACATATACACTCACCGGCCACATTATTAGGTACACCTGTCTGCCTTAATTCTTCGTGGCATACTTTCAACAAGGTGTTGGAAAAATTCCTCAGAGATTTTGGTTGGTTATTTGAGTTACTGTTCCCTTTCTATCATCTCGAACCAGTCTGCCCATTCTCCTCTGACCTCTCACATCAACAAGGCATTTTCTTCCACACAACTGCATATTTTCTCTTTTTCGGACCATTCTACCTAATAAAGTGGCCAGTGAGTCTATATGTATATCTAGAAGTAATTTAATGGCCATAAAGCTTTGTTTGGGTATCAGAAAAGGTGTGTTTAATTGGAAGTTTTTAAAAAATATATGTATTATCTTGGAAAATCGACTCGTTTTTTGATAGATTGTGCAACCTAGAACTGCAGAAAATGCATAAAATCTATGTTTTCAGTTACAAACTGCATGTAAATGAAATAAAAAGTCTAAACCAGGCTAAGCATTCCTTCATGGAGAAGTTCTCCAGCATGGAGAATTGAATTTAAACCTTGGTTACCTTGCTGCTTATGACATATAATAACTCCCATAGATGCACTACTGAAAATTAGCATTATGTTTATGAAATTTGACAAAACAAATTTTTTTTTGCATAAAAATGCATCATATTAAAAAATATCAGTTGTTTTTCTCAGCAGAAAATAAAAAGTACATCTGAATCAGCTGTCTATCTTAAACAGAGGGACATTTTAAAATCT
This sequence comes from Pygocentrus nattereri, assembly GCF_015220715.1. NCBI lineage: Eukaryota > Metazoa > Chordata > Actinopteri > Characiformes > Serrasalmidae > Pygocentrus > Pygocentrus nattereri. The sequence goes on from NC_051219.1 coordinate 38,806,981, forward strand.
GCAAAAATCAGTGCAAGTCTACGGGGAACGCTTTCTTCTGGAGGGTGTGCAACATTGGCCCAGTGAGTAAAATACATGTGATTCGTTTGAGGGCGTATTGCACTGCAGCCTTCTGCAACATGAGTACTGCAGAGGTCGATTTTGCGCTAAACATTACTTGTTTATTATAATACATTGCGCAGTCCTTATTTAACTCTTTGTGTGTCCAGGTGTCAGTGTACCTGTGTGTATATGTGTATGGGTGTGTGTACAGGTGTGTGTGCATGTGTCTGTAAGTGTATGCGTATGTGTGGGTGGGTATGTGGGGGTGTGTGTGTCAAAGATGATTGATTTGTCGGCTTTAAATAAACACAGGTTCTCATTTCCAGCTGGGTCATTTTTCTGAGCCTGCAGACCTGTCAATCAGCACATCTCCTGCTCCACATAGAGAGAGAAAGAGAAAGAGAGAGTGGAGAAGCACAGCTGTGACTATGCTCTGAGAAAGAGCAGAGAATAATACGTCATAGTAAATGTGAAGTGTTTATTTTTCAAGACTGTAATGACATATGACTACTTATGTATATTTTAGTTTACATGTGCAGGGTCTTTGCAGATGCTCTCTTTTTAGTTTTGCAAGTACAGAACAGCTTTGGTTGCTAACTGTCCAGGATTTGAACCGATTTTCTTTTTTACTAAATCTGTTGAACCCATTAAAATAAGGCTACAAGCACTTGCTGCCAGTTCCTATCATTTCAGATTGTAACAGAAGCGAATCGTGAAGGCCTTTTGGGTATTACAGATGCGTATGAATTTCGAGGAGGCGAGTTGGTGTCTGTTTAGAGAGAAACCATTTAAAGGCTAACTTTGCTTACAGTGAAAGAAGCTAAATGGCCATGCATTAGTATTATTAAAATATCACACTTACTGGTGAATATTTGTTTATGTTCTTTGTTAATTACTAGGCCTATGCTGGGTAATGGTTTACTGAGTTACTATGGTGACAGACCCATGTGACTTTTAACCATGTTGAATGGTGTGATATCCTACATTAGTACCACATTTATTGTACCTAACATAGATGAGATAGCTTTAGAAATGCGGCTGCTGAGCTATGGTGGTTGAATGCATTTGTTGCTGCAGGCAGTTATATATGCACAAAATGCCATGCCATGTTTCAGCTCCCGTACAACTGCACTCTCAAAAAAAGGTACTGTCACGAGGGTGGTACCCCTCACATCACTATGGTGGTGCCCTCAAGGGTATATCTTCAGTACTTTTAATTTGGGAACATATTCCATTGCAGTTGCTTTATTAAATTTCATTGACAATATAAAATGGCACTGACTCCAGACTTTTCTCTATTTTAAAATGTGTGGTTGTGAAAAAGTACAAATATGCCCCATTACCCTGAGAAAGTGTGTGTAGGGTGTCTCTAAAACTTATTTACTGTACACAGTTTTACCTTAAGACAATTGTTGTACCTTTGAGTCCATTTACATTGCTTGTACTTTGATGAACAAAATGTACCTGAACAGTACTGGTTTTTACGACAGTGTGGACATCAGGTCAAACAGCTTAAGGCTAAACAGTCTTGGGCTATAAAGTTTGTATAACTGTCACAGTTCCTTTCTTTCTAACTAGATTACTATAGCTATAATAATATAATAATATGCTACAACCACATTTTTACTAAACGGCTTTATTATGTTCTTTTATTTGACAGAGTTTAAGCTTTAACTCGCACACTGTCACTTTGCTTCCGTGTCCACTTCTGAGTCCCTCTAAAAATTACTGGTAGGAAAAGTGTGCAAACACTTTGTGAAAATAAAAAATACAACGGAAAGCAAAGGGAAAAAAATACACCTTCACTCTCACTCTCAACTCCCGCAAATCCTGGTTTTAACAGTTTAACACAATTACTTTAAAAGGAGGATTCTGTTACTGGCACAGGCCTGTTAGCTAAATTAGCAAGTCTGGCTGGTATATTCCTATTAACTTTACCTCCTGAATGGTTCTGTTGGTTCTTTGCTGTAGTAACAGTGGTCTCATAACCATAAGGCTATGGATTTAAATCCTTTTGTGACATCTCAGAGAAAAAAGGTTAAATGAAACCCAGGGGCTGTAATATCCTTGTAACTGCATGAAGAAATCATGTCTCAAAGTTATTACAATATGACAGAAGCCTTCTCATTTTTGTGTTAGAGTTGAGTGAACTCTAAAGTGTCATGTAAAAACATTCCTTGATGTTTTTTATTGAATCTTTATGAAAGGGTCCTGCTGCCATAGGTTTATCTGTGTATATCTCTCCCTCATTCCAACAGACACTCTGCACTCAGAGATAGGGAAAGAGCAAGAGAAATACACACACACACACACACACACACACATACACACACATGCAGTCTCAGCATCGAGGCAGTGGCAATTTCAGCCAATTTATCTGGAGATTTCAGCAGGGGAAGAGGGAGATGGAAATTGTCTATGGCTGCTTAACCCTGTCTCCTTTCCTCCCTTTACTTCTATTTTGCTCTCTCTCTCTCTCGCTTTGTCTGTCTCTCTCTCTTTGCTGTCTACTCTTTTTTCATTTACATGCTATCAGCAGCTTGTTTCAAAGGGCTGCACCGTATATCTGTCCCAATAAGCTTCTCTGGCGCTGAGGTGCTGGACACTTTACATGGGTCAGCCCAGCCACAATGTGTTTGCTGGGCTTCACGAGCCACCAGCAGCCTGCATTGTGCGCTCTCTCTCTCTCTCTCTCTCTCTCTCTCTCTCTCTCTCTCTCTCTCTCTCTGGGTTTGTGTACGTGTATGAGCAAGAGAGAGATCTGCAATTGTTTTCTCACTTTCTTATCATCAATGAGTTTACCAAGAGTCTTCTGTCAAATGCCAGTGGTTCATTAACCGTGTTCAATGGAATGAGGAGAACACCATTAGAGACATGAATCTTTCTTTCTCTCTCTTTTTGCCCCTCCGTACACTCACTCAGTGCTTCTGAGAACTCCACCAGACTGCACTGAAATACATTGTATCTGATAATTTGAAAGAGAACAAATATTCATAGTGGTGAGTTATATGAAGAATTCAGATAATATTGAGAACTGTAATAGGGACTAGGGGTGTCACAATACACCTTAAATACATTTGTTTTGAGGTCAAGAGATGATCCAGTTAGATTTCAAACTATGAAATGGGTGATAATGGGAATGATTTCAATAGTTCTGTTTAACACAGTTCATAATATTTATGGTAAAATAGACTGATATTGCATGATGTACTGTTGTCTATTAAAAAGGACATAACAGACAAAAATCAGGCTTTAACATGACTAATACAGCTGAACTGTACAGTGCAGTTCTTTGTGCTCTGGTCTGAATGAGGGATGCCAATCATAACGGTAACAGTTGTCTCATAACTGTTGGTTTGTGGGTTTAAATCCCCTTACAGCATCTCACTGAGATAAGGTTAAATGAAACCTTCAGGCTCTAATATCCTTGTCACTGCATGAAGAATTCATGTCTCCAAGTTATTCAATATGATAGAAATCTTCTCTCCTTTGTGTTCGGGTTGAGAGGAGTGTTTAGTGCCATGTAACAGAATTCATTGATGTTTTTATCGAATCTCCCCTGGAGGCACAATATGAAGACCACACAAATTGCTGGCAATTGCTAAGTGGTGGAATATAAACTTCCATTACTTAGTAGCTACATTAGCATGTCTTTGCTGATTTGGACCTCAGAGAAAAATTGCAAAATTGTGAGAATTGTTTTGTAACTAAACAGTCACTCAGAAAAAAGCAGGAAACATTAAATGTCACTGGAAAAATAGACTGGTGATTATGATTCAGCACACATGGATAAAAACTTTTGTTTTTACGTGTCACTATGGGAGATGATTTTCATGTAGAACATGTGTGTTTATCAAATGCCTTTGATACATTAGATCTAGGAGTGGGTGATATGATGGCAGTAAGGTTCATTAAGCATGTTTGTGGTGTCATCAGTACATCCAGAACAGTGATTAACAGCATTTTTCATTAATCCTATCCAACTGAACATCTTGTCTGTGATCCATTCTGAGAATTTAGTGATGGCCCCTTGTTTAAATCTCCCAGAGGAGTTATGGCATTTTTATATTCACATTAGCCAGAATGTTGAATCTGTCACTATATAAAAGATGCATGATGCTTCCTTTATTGCTGGATGCACTGTGATTTAAAAAAAAAATAAGGTGAAGTGATGCATGACATATCCTATTCATACATTTCCTTGTTCAAAAATGTTGTATGAGACAAACTAAATAAAAAGTAGGCATTTTCAGCTTTGTTAGATCACATTCTTTGCATATCAAATAAATGCAACAGCACTGAGAGATTTCCAAAGAAAATCACAGCAGATTAAACAGCAGAAATAGCCACGTTTTTCCATCAGCCTTAAATGAGATAAATGAGTTACAAACAGATTTCAATGATGCTTCCACTCGAGTAATCACGAGTTTGATCAAACCCCAGGAATATTAGAACATAACAGTCCTCATTTTTTATACTACTTTAACAAACAACGCTTAATTGGCAGTGCATGATTTTTATTCATAAACAGACCAGACTTATCAGAGTTTTTTCCAGGTGCACCGCATATGAAAATGTGCAGAACATTCTACTAAACACTGATGCTTCAGCTGTTTTTGCTCATGCAGTAAATGCATCTGAATACTTCTAACATGTACTGGAGATTTTTATGAAAATTTAATGAAGTCATCTTTAATGCATACCAGGGAACTGGTGTTTCCAGAACATTAAAAATAAAACATTCCTAAAAATATCAAGACCTTAGTAGGGTAGTACATGCTTGTGTTTATGCCTCCACTTGTCATCTAACAATTCCTTTTTTTGTTAGTAACCAATAAATTAAATTAAATAATTTAATTAAATAAATTAAACTAACCAATAAATTAAATTTGCATTTAATTAGTCATTGTTTGAGCTTTACATTAATCTTAGGAAGTATAATCAACCTCTTTGGCAGATACTTACAAGATCATCTTTTTAAAAAGAATCTCCTCTGTAGAGGAGATTGTAAAATAAAGTAGAAAAAAAGTAAGACAAATTACTCAGATTGGCAGATGCAAATATTTGCTCCGACCACTAGGGCCACCAAGCCATTGACTTTTGCAGTCCAAACTGAGAATTTGTTTCCAGAATAATACAAATATGTTAACATGTTAACAATGCTTTTGTGCTTTTCTCCTGCCAATTTTGTCCGTCCTGACGTCATCTGATCTAAGTTATTTCAGTAAGTACTTTTAGGTTAGTGCACGTCAGTTTATTTAACATCTTATGGTATTTAGTGATACTTTTTTTGATCCCACAACCAGGGAAATTCCACCTCCGCATTTAACCCATCCGTGAAGTGAAACATCACATACACACTAGTGAACACACACACTAGGGGGCAGTGAGCACACACTTGCCCGGAGCAGTGGGCAGCCTTATCCACGGCGCCCGGGGGGCAGTTGGGGGTTAGGTGTCTTGCTCAAGGACACCTCAGTCATGGACTGTCGGCCCTGGGGATCGAACCGGCAACCTTCCGGTCACAGGGCCAGATCCCTAACCTCCAGCCCATGACTGCCCCAAACCCTTGTGTGGTGTTGATGTGTTACTCAGTGGTCTGGTGAACTCACTGCATTATTGTTTTTTTTTAAATCAATACAGCCATAACAATTTACATAAAAATACCAGGTGTTTAAAATGTCCAGCAACAAATGGCCAGCGCAGGGTTCTCCTTTAGCAGCTAGCCAGTCAGCAGCCTTTCCATGTTGTCCATCCTCACACACATGCACACATACAAACATATACACACAGCGAGACACACACACAAACAGCAGGTCATGTAGGAGGAGAACAGAGTGAAGGACACAACACCTCCACACTTCTATTGCCAGCAGGTTCACTCTATCATCACATTTGTAATATAAATTGGGGGGGGTGTACAGTGTGAAGTCACTGATAATGTACTATTTTATATGTTCTTCACAGAAAAAGGCCAAGAATCTGAGGTTGAAATAATAATACATTGCATATATTTTTTTTGGTGAACATTGAGAATGGGTCTCACAAACCTGTACACCACACAAGGGTGATGTTCTTATTTCATAGTGATATTAGCAAACATTTCTGATCACCAGCATTATCACTCATGTATAGCCTACAGTGGTTATAATTGATGAATTCAGATAAAATCTGATTTGCCTTGTTCGATTAGTTCCATCTCTGACCAAACAGGTTTGTTAAAAAGGAAAAAGAATGAAAAAATGCAATTAGCTACTCAGGCCACAGGCTCTGCATTTTAGTGCCCAAAATGTGAAATGTTGTGGCACTGGGAACTGGGCAATAGGCAGTGTCCAGCCCTGTATATACTGCTTTACAAAAAATCCTGCATACGAAGTATTCTTAAATGTATTCTGATATATTTGTCCTTTGCTACCCAGTTGTATAGATTTTTGTACAATTTATTTTAAATGAATAATTCATAAAGTTCTGCAATGCTGTATCACAGTAATAAATGTTTGTCTAGCCCTGATGCTCCCAGGAGTAGTCTTCCACAATACACTATTATAATGTAATTATTCATGCTGTTCTGCATTCAGGTTCTGTATAATCTTAATACAGAGTAGATTACAGAACACTAAAGTAGACTGCTATCGCTACTGTGCCATATGTTGGTGCCAGTATTTGGCAGCCCATTTTTACTAAAACGGAGAACTCACCTGTGGCAATATTCGTCATGTGCCTTTGACAAAGACAAAAGCATTGAATCTTTGGATTTGTTAATGGCCCATGTTCATTATGATTAACCAAAGCACACTGTTTGGCTTGAGATAAGGAAGCTCTGAGTACTTGTTTCAGTGGCCGGAACACCCTTGGGGTTATCCTGCCTAACTACAGATGAAACACCCACCAATGATTTTCTTTCAAAGCTCTTGAATCCTGAGAACAATTTGCTCTGTAATTGAGCGTGTCTGCTTGCTAAATCGTCCACATCTACTTTTGTGATAAACAATAGACATAAAAAAGAGAACTGTCCAAAACTGAAACAGCTGTGTTTGATCACATTTCCCAGTCATATAGAAAAACACAGATAGAGATACAAAGAGAGAGAGTGAAAAAGATTGGGCACATAGTGGCTCCACAGATTGTGATGTCTGGCAGGGGTCTTGTCTCGGGGGGCTGTTGACTCATCTCACCCATGTGGAGCACATCAACTGCAGCTACGACTCTCGCCTCTTTCCTCTGTTACCATGGAGAGACTTTCAGCCTAGATCTAGAGAGAGAGACACAGAGAGGGAGAGAAGGGCAAGATGTTCCAGATGTAGCTTGTTTGATGTTTTGTGACAAACAGCATCTGGGAAGGTCTTATTGAGTATAACTGCGTCCCTGGTGTGTTCCTCTACTTTCCAATGCATGAGCCAGCATCCTGTTATGGGCAAGCTTACAGAAGGAGAGAGAGAGAAAGAGGTTTGACATTTTGTGAAAGGAAAGAAAGATGTCTCAGCCAGCAAAGTATGAGGCACAGGACATGATGAACTAACGTTGGCATAGCAACATAAAACGCATCCCATTACAAATAACTACTTGCTTCTCTCAAACTGTAGTGGAATTACTTTGCTCATTACTTGCTGGAAACGGTAATCTCATTTCTTTACTTGATTAGGTCTGCATTACTTTATAACACTAGCGTGTATCTGTCTGCATGGCTGCCTTTAAACAAGACACAGCCAGTTATGCTAAGTAACTTTATGAATGGCTGATGCTATTTGAAAGAAAATAGCCAGCAGAAATGATCAACAAACAGCTGTCTCGAAATAAAATCTTTGTAACTAAAATGTAGTGCTTGCAGAGTTGTTCCTGAATAAATATTTAGTTTGGCCTGTTCAGTGTTCTTCAGCACAGTGATCTTTATCCAGCAGTTTCATTTTAGCAGGGAGCACACATACACACAAATGACATACAAGAGCAAGGACAGATATTTATTTATTTATATATATATATATATATATATATATATATATATATATATATATATATATATATATATATATATATACTGCTCAAAAAAATAAAGGGAACACTTAAACAATACAATATAACTCCATAACCTCTGTGAAATCAAACTGTCCACTTAGGAAGCAACACTGATTGACAATCAATTTCATATGCTGTTGTGCAAATGGAATAGACAACAGGTGGAAATTATTGGCAATTAGCTAGACACACTCAATAAAGGAGTAGTTCTGCAGGTGGGGACCACAGACCACTTCTCAGTACCGATGCTTTCTGGCTGATGTTTTGGTCACTTTTGAATGTTGGTGGTGCTTTCACACTCGTGGTAGCATGCGACAGACTCTACAACCCACACAAGTGCCTTAGGTAGTGCAGCTCATCCAGGATGGCACATCAATGCGAGCTGTGGCAAGAAGGTTTGCTGTGTCTGTCAGCATAGTGTCCAGAGGCGTGGAGGAGGCCGTAGGAGGGCAACAACCCAGCAGCAGGACAGCTACCTCCGCCTTTTTGCAAGGAGGAACAGGAGGAGCACTGCCAGAGCCCTGCAAAATGACCTCCAGCAGGCCACAAATGTGCATGTGTCTGCACAAACGGTTAGAAACCGACTCCATGAGGATGGTATGAGGGCCCGACGTCCACAGATGGGGGTTGTGCTCACAGCCCAACACTGTGCAGGACGCTTGGCATTTGCCAGAGGACACCAGGATTGGCAAATTCGCCACTGGTGCCCTGTGCTCTTCACAGATGAAAGCAGGTTCACACTGAGCACGTGACAGACGTGACAGAGTCTGGAGACGCCGTGGAGAGCGAGCTGCTGCCTGCAACATCCTTCAGCATGACCGATTTGGCAGTGGGTCAGTAATGGTGTGGGGTGGCATTTCTTTGGAGGGCTGCACAGCCCTCCATGTGCTCGCAGAGGTAGCCTGACTGCCATTAGGTACCGGGATGAGATCCTGAGGCTCCTTGTGAGACCATATGCTGGTGCGGTTGGCCCTGGGTTCCTCCTAATGCAGGACAATGCTAGACCTCATGTGGAGTGTGTCAGCAGTTCCTGCAAGATGAAGGCATTGAAGCTATGGACTGGCCCGCCCGTTCCCCAGACCTGAATCCAATTGAGCACATCTGGGACATCATGTCTCGCTCCATCCACCAACGCCACAATGCACCACAGACTGTCCAGGAGTTGGTGGATGCTTTAGTCCAGGTCTGGGAGGAGATCCCTCAGGAGACCATCCACCACCTCATCAGGAGCATGCCCAGGCGTTGTAGGGAGGTCATACAAGCACGTGGAGGCCACACACAATACTGAGCCTCATTTTGACTTGTTTTAAGGACATTACATCAAAGTTGGATCAGCCTGTCGTGTGTTTTTCCACTTTAATTTTGTGTGTGACTCCAAATCCAGGCCTCTATTGGTTAATAAATTTGATTTCCATTGATGATTTTTGTGTGATTTTGTTGTCAGCACAGAACAAAGTACTCAGTGAGAATATTTCATTCATTCAGATCTAGGATGTGTTATTTGAGTGTTCCCTTTTTTGAGCAGTGTATATATATATATATATATATATATATATATATATATATATATACACACACACATATATATAATTATATTATATAATATTATGTACAGTACTGTGTGAACGTTTTAGGCATCTAAGCAAATTTTTAAACAATTTACTTCAGCAGTAAGTTTATCGCAATATACATTAGAATAAAGTCATATTGATAATTCAAATAAACAACAATACAAAGTAACAAAGATTTCTTGGGTCCATATTTTTCCTTGACACGTTCACAGCCGCCACAGAGACTTGTTAATATCATTAATTACATCATGAGCACAATTTACTGAAGCAGTGTTTATTCAAATATTAACACTTTTCTCAGCAAATAAACAAGCTACACAAATAAATAGATTTTGAAAATGTGTCTTGGGTGCCTAAGACTTTCGCACAGTTCTGTACATTATCCTATTATGTATCTTAATATCTTCAGAAATATCTCTTAAAAATATATGTGTGTGTGTGTGTTTTGTGTGTGTGTGTGTGTGTGTATATATATTCCAAAAGTTTGAGACCATATTGAAATTCTGTGATTTTTTTCATTAAATAAAGAACATAAAGAAAATGTTTGAATTTTGAGCTGATTCTGCACTATTTGTAGCACTGACCATGTTGAGACCATTGTACAAAACGGTCAATTTTTTGTTAGTCTTATCTCTTCCATTAAAGTCTGTGACCAGATGAATTTCAGCTGCATTTGATGTACTTATCAGGTACAAACCTGTGAAGTCCATGCCAGCTCAACTGTAGGCTGTCATTAGAGCAAAAGGGGGACCAACCAAATACTCAGAAATTCAAAACTTTTCATTCAAATTGTTATGCTGATACTCAGAGACAGGGAGAGCCAAAGAGAGAAAATGTATGATTAATACATGTTGCGAATATTCTTCTTTCAGAGGCCTATGAGTAATGCAAGTAATGAAATTTCTTATCATAATGCCATTACAAGATTTTAATCTAAACTTTGTTACAAGATGAAATAATCACATTACTGTAACCATGTTAACCCCAACACTGATTCTCATTGATTTTGATATCTTTGATTCACTTAACTTGGGAACTTGGTAATACATTATTAATTATAAGTATAATTAATAATTATATCTTACTTCCCCTTAAACTTTTATCCAGTTGGCAGCATATAATCCCTACATTATTGGCAGCAGCCATTTTTTTTATGTGGTATGTAAATTTGAATGGACCTACAGAAATTTTTTTAAATTACTCAGAATGAAAACTGCTACATTAACTTTAGATTCAAAGTTAGGAGTGTCTTTGCCTTGTCATGTTGCTGTGTTATAGATACATTTTTTTGGGGGGGGGTGATGATGACAACATGTATTTGTGTTTTAGAAAAATAATGTAGAGAAATAATTAAAATGATGAATCAAATATACAGTGAGAACTTTACTAAACATCAGTACACAACCTCATAATGAGTTTGTGCCATTCCTTTTATGATCCATTGTTTTTTCCCTGATCTCCCTCAGTGCAACTTTATGAATATCTGAACAGTTATTCACTATTTGAACACTGGCACCCTAACCAGTCAGCAAAAGTATTTGATCACTCATCCACACTTTTGGAGTGAATACAAAAGTCCTGATTGCCCAGGAAAAGAGAAGACTTCAAAAATGTGACTGATATTGAGCAAGGGAGTGGGCTTAGTGGACTCTGGACAGTTAAAATCTAGTGTTGGAACAGATGAGTTAAAAGTGACAGTACAGTATCAGTGCTGACAGCAGACAGCAACCTCAAACAACAGCCAACGTGTCTGAGGGTCTCACAAAGATATAGAGACAGCCAGGCAGGCCTCAGGGCCATTCTGCAGTTTTATTCAGTATGTGTTCATCAGTTGGGCTTTATGGCTGAGAGCAGATTGAGGTCGTGTGGCTGGACTCTTTTTGACTCCTCTGCATCCACTGCCCCTTCTGCTCATTTTGCTTTATGGCCACCATTATTAGATCGTTCCGCAGTGCACACTCTCCTGTCAGCACAGAGCTTTCCATATACACTCTGACAGATGCAGTCAAACAAGCAGAAGTGACATGTTCCTGCTGGATGGCTAAATCACAGACAAACCATTTCACTCTGAATAATTACTCTCATTCTCGTCTGAGCACCACTGCAGATAATGACTGAAGGAATAGTTTGGTGAAAAATCTACACATTTTATACTGTTTTCACATCGAAGCCAAGATGTATTTAGTGTCTGAAGATTGCTTAGATTTTAATTAGAGCTATAGACCTTATGTAGCCCACAGGTAATGGAAGCTTATTTCCCACCAGTTAGTTCTGTACAAGCTTCATGGCTAAATCATCACAAGCCAGGGTCCTTTCTGTGTGGAGCTGTCTGTGTGCATGTTCTCCCAGTGTCTCTGGGGGTTTCCTCTGGGTGCTCCGGATTCCTCCCACAGTCCGTCCAAAGACCTGCAGTCAGGCCAGTTGGACACTTTGCCCAGGGTGTACCTTTCGCTCTCTGTGTCCATACATATACATACATACATATATATATATATATATATATATATATATATATATATATATTTATATACTTGGAGCGAGTGGGCGGGGTTCTGTAAAGGGTCCCGGCTACAGACTAAATAGTCTTACTGGGAGACATCAATGCTCACGTTGGCAATGACTGGGAGACCTGTAGAGGCGTGATTGGGAAGAACGTACCTGCCCAATATAAACCCGAATGGTGAATTGTTACTGGACTTCTGTGCCAGGCATGGATTGTCTATAACGAACACCAAGTTCGAGCACAAGGATGTTCATAAGTGTACAGGGTACCAGAGCTCCTTGGGTCAAAGGTCAATGATCGACTTTGTTGTCGTTTCATCTGACTTGGGACCATATGACCACACTCAGGTGAAGAGAGGCATTGAGCTGTCAACTGATCACCATCTGGTTGGCCCAAAGGACTCCCGATTCAGCAGATAGGTACCGACAGGCAAAAAAGGTGGCAGCTGCATTGATGGCAGCTGAAAAGGAAACTTCGACCAATAGTTGAACCTCAGATTGAGGAGGAACAATGTGGATTCCATCCCAGCCATGGAACAATGGACCAGCTTTTCACCCTCTCACAGATTGTTGAGGGGGCATGGGAGTTTGCCAACCCAGTCTCCATATGTTTGGTGGACTTGGAGAAGGCTTATGACCATGTTCCACAGGATATCTTGTGGGAGGTCCTCCGGAAGTATGGGGTGCCGGAGATACTACTCTGGGCCATTCAATCTCTGTACTCCCAGAGTGAGAGCTGTGTCTGTATACTCAGCATTAAGTTGGACCCTTTCAGTGTTAGTGTGGACTCCGCCAGGGTTGTGCCCTGTCTCCACTCCTGTTCATGATATTCATGAACAGAGTGTCAGGACGTAGCCAGGGTCAGGAGGGCATTATGTGTGGAGGCTGGAGGGTGGCATCTCTGCTATTTGCAGATGATGTTTTTCTTTTGGCTGAATCACATGGATGCCTCCAGCACTCACTGGAGAGGTTTGCAGCTGAAGCGGTTGGTATGCGGGTCAGCACCTCCAAGTCTGAGTCCATGGTCTTAGCCCGGAAAAGGATGGCATGCCCACTACAGGTAAGGGGAAAGGACCTGCCCCAGGTGGAGGAGTTTAAGTACCTTGGGGTCTTGTTCATGAGTGATGGGAAGAGGTATGTTGAGATTGGCCGCAGGCTGGGACAGGCGGCAGCAGTAATGCGGTCACTGTACCGGACTATAGAGGTAAAGAGGGAGCTGAGCCAAAAGGCTAAGCTCTCTGTTTACCGGTCGGTCTACATCCCAACACTCACCTATGGTCATGAGCTGTGGGTAACGACCGAAAGAACGAGATCATGAATAAAAGCAGCGGAAATGAGCTTTCTTTGTAGGGTGGCGAACTACACTCTATTTGATAGAGTGAGGAGCTCAGTCACCTGGGAGGAGCTCAGAGTAGACTCTGCATTGAGAGGAGCCAGCTGAGGTGATTCAGGGATCAGATCCAGATGCCCCCTGGATGTCTCCCGGTAGGGGTGTACGCGGGGGACAAAAAGTTGCGGGGGACAGGGTCATCTGGGATTCTCTGCTCTCTCAAGTGCTACCATGACCCTATCTGGACTGAGCGGTTAACGATGATGATGATTTTTTTCTGTTTTTTGTTTGATTTTGCAAGTGAAAACATCACAGGAGTGTATTTTCTACATGACTCTAGATAGAAGCGACATGCGTAGTTGCCGCCCTTCCAGCATGTATAGCTGGTATAATGGCCAGTAAAGCACAATGTTTGTGTTTTCAGGATTGCATAAGAGAAAAAAATTGCGGGAGTACATTTTATGATAGAGAAATGAAGATGCCTATGTTAAGAACTTGACTGGGATTTAACGGAATGGACTTAGAGAAATTCTTTAAAATTAAAATTGCTACATTAACTTTACACTGAAAGTTAAGAGTGTCTTAGTCTTCTTCTGTTCCTGTGATATAGATACATATTTTTGGGGTTTATTTGGGACAATGACAACATGTATAATATAATGTAGAAAAATTATTAATATGATGAATTAAATATAGAGTGAAAACTTTACTAAACATCAAGACACAATGAATATCAAGACGAATGTGTGCCATTCCTGTTATGATCCATTATTTTTTCCCCAATCTCCCTCAATGCAACTTTATGAACACCTGAACAGTTATTCACTATTTGAACACTGGCACCTGGACCAGCTAACAAAAGTATTTCCTGACTGCCCAGGAAAAGAGAAAACTTCACAAACGTTACTGATATTGGGCAAGAAAGTGGGCTTAGTGGACTTTGGATAGTTAGAATCTAGTGTTAGAACAGATGAGTTAAAAGTGACAGTACAGTATCAGTGCTGACAGCAGACAGCAACCTTAGACAACAGTCAAAGTGTCTGAGGGTCTCAAAGATGGACAGATAGACAGCCAGGCAGGCCTCAGGGCCATTCTGCAGTTTTATTCAGTATGTGTTCATCAGTTGGGCTTTATGGCTGAGAGCAGATTGAGGTCGTGTGGCTGGACTCTTTTTGACTCCTCTGCATCCACTGCCCCTTCAACTCATTTTGCTTTATGGCCATCGTTATTAGATCATTCCGCAGTGCACACCCTCCTATCAGCACAGAGCTCTCCATATACACTCTGACAGATGCAGTCAAACAAGCAGAAGTGACATGTTCCTGCTGGATGGCTAAATCACAGACAAACCATTTCACTCTGACCATTCATTCTCGTCTGAGCACCACTGCAGATAATGACTGAAGGAATAGTTTGAAAAATCTACACATTTTACACAGTTTTCACATCGAGCCAAGATGTATTTAGTGTCAATTGCTTCAGTTTGAATTAGAGCTATAGACCTTATGTAGCCCACAAGTAATGGATTTCCCGCTGGTCAGTATTGTGCAAGCTTCATCACAATCAATCATCACAAGCTCTTTTCCCGCTTCAAACCCAGGACATTAGTTGGATACTTTTATCAGAAAAACTTTGCGGAACTCTCACGTGCAACCCTTTGCCATGAAAGTCTGGGTAAACAGGAATTGACATCCTCAACATGGAAGGCCACCAGTTCCTTTATTTCAAAGCACTACTGTGACTTTTTTCTCATTGGTAAACTGAAGACTTAACTGTAAAAACAAAACATTCTCCTTTCACACCTGAGAGTTCAACAGTAATTAAACTGGATAGAGATAAGTGAACAGAAGCCTGAGCCAAAAAAATTATAAAGTTGACCCAGCAATTTGCCAATACGAGACCTATATCCCCCCTGGCTGGGTGACCAGGGTTCTTTCTGTGTGGAGTTGTTTGTGTGCATGCTCTGGATGCTCCGGTTTCCTTTAAAGACACGCCGTCAGGCCAGTTGGACACTTTGTCCAGGGTGTATCCTGCCTTCTACGTGTGTGTGTATGTGTGTGTGAGACTGGAAAAACAAAAGTTTGAGGACTACATATGTGAATTATGCAAAGCCTGAACATTACCAGTAAAAGTATACCAATAATGTCTTGGGTTTTGAGTGTGAAAGGAGCTATAAACATTTTGCTTTGCTAGATTTTTCCAGTTTTGCCAGTTTTCTTTGGAATCATACGAAATCATACGAAATACACTTCTCTGAATAAACTGATTCATACCTTTTAATTTAATTGTTTTTAACCTTTACCTTCTCTTCTCACATGTCCCTTTTGTGGTCTGACCTTTGCACTTTTGAACCTATGTGTAGGTGTTTGGCTGAAGCCCACAAGGAGCTCTCGGATGAGGGAGAAAAGGGCAGACTTTGTTGCTGGCTGTCTCGGTGGAAGGGTGATTGTTGCTGGAGGGCTGGGTAAGTCCTAATGGAGTACACTTATATTGCAAACATAACTCAGCTGCAACCACTGCAAGACAGTTTTTAAGACAGTGGCTTAACTGTCGTTATACGACAACACCCACACACAAATTAACTTGTAATAATATGCTTTTCCAAATAATTCTGTCTATTAAGCCGCTTTAAATTTCAAGATAAAACCATTAGGTATATGTCACATGGCAGAAAAATACCAGCTGCACAATAGATTACTGCAAATCCTCTTTCATTTCTTTTAAACCTCTAATGATGAATGATAACAACAACATGGTAGCTTGTCATTGATTGACAGTGGTGCAAGGAAGATACAAATCCTTGAGTAAATCCCTTGAAATTAGTTAGAAAAAACTGGATGTATTGCTGATATGTATTAAAGTTTAAGCTTATTAAAGTGAAACTGCAGCATCTAAAAATAAATATTAAAGTGCTTGCACTAAAATGTGCGGTGGTGTCAAAAGTAGAGCTTACTGTATGAATGTAAATGATACAGCACGAATGTGAAATTACATGTGGCACAAAATATAAATAAAAACGTTGAAATTACATTTTAATGCAAGGCACAGTGTTTTCCCTTTTACCAAAATATTTATTGACCACACCTTTGTTTCAGTGCAAAATATGTTGAGATGTGTGTTAAATGACCTCTGAATTTGTAAACTTACACTGGACCTGTCACACTTACACTTGTCATGAAGGGCAAACACTAATTGGCTACAGCAAATCACAGTCTACTTTATATAAAATGTTTATGAACTATTTTATTGTATATTTAATGTATTAAATCAGCTCACTCTCCCATATCTCTCTGCATCTCTTCTACTATTGTTAGAGGTTTAGTATTTGCTTTATGACTCAGTTTCATTCACAAATGTAATGGAGCTTATTGAGTGGAGTGGTATGGTTCAGCTACACTTCTACTCTGTTTAGAGAAAATGTATGATTGGCTCATCCACATTATGGTTCCCTGTTGGCCAGACATTGTGTCAATTAGCTAATTGATTTGTGCATTAGAGTCGTCACGCTGCAGCTAAAGCAGACAATTCACACAACATAGAACCCCCAGAAGGGCAAACTTAACACATTTTATATCTATATTCAGTGAATCTTTTAGTAAATACGCACAGCCTGACTCTGAATATTATTGGAGGAGCCGGTTAGCCAGTTAGCTCTTTGCCAAGCTCGTTATTAAACAAAAGAATGTTCATATGTAGCATTTGTTTAGTATGGTTTCAAGTCTTCGACTTCAGAGTTCAAATATCTGTATATTAGAATTAACTAGTTGATGTATTTGTGTTCTTTTCAGACCCATACACAAATTATTTCCATGAAAATATATCACTTAAACTTCCAGGACTTAATTAAGGATGCACTTTGATGTGGTTGAGGACACTTTTGACTAATTTATGAAGTACTGTTAAAATGCACAAATCACTGTTTAGCCGAACGCTGCAGGCTACTGTTATACACAGATAGGTCTAAATTTACTTTAGGAGTTGTAGTGCTTGATCCAGTTGCATCACGATCAGTTTCTGTGACATTGACCATCATCAATATGCAGGAATGTGTGTAACTGTATGTCTGGCCCTGATTTCTGTCTGCTTCGTGAATACCGATGGTGTTCTGGAATAGTCGCTCATAGTGTTATTTTACAGTGGTGGACGAAGTACACAAATCATGTACTCGAGTTAAAGTAGAGATACCCAAGGTTAATATTACTCCAGTAAAAGTACACGTCCTCCCCTTAGACCTCCATTTGAGTAAAAGTATGAAAGTATTTGCCTTAAAATGTACTTAAGTTTAGAAAGAAAAAGTACTAAAATATTAATTAACTTAATGCAACTTAGTTACAAGTTTAAGTTTAATAAAAACTTTAAACACAGATTCACAAATGAGTTTTCCTTTACTATATTGCATCAGTAGGTCTCTGTTCATAAACATAAACTAGCAAGAACAAATTTACTATAAAATGAAATAGTGTTTGTATAAATTAAAAAAAGACGCATCAGTCACGACTGCATATGTGGACATATTTCTATATTGTGGTCCAGTTACACAAAGTTAAGTTAGTTCCATCATTTATGTTGAATAGACGCTCCCAAAATTTCGAAAATATAAAGTCGCCCAAAATGTAAAAACTTCAGTAAAGTACAGGTAGACTGGTGTTACTGTACACCACTGTTATAGCTTTTTTATAGTTCACTGTATGTCATACTGTATCCTAAAACATATCAACAAGACTGCGTAAACAAGATCTGGATGGGGTTTGAGTATGTTAAGAGTTCTGGTGATGTTTTTGGACTAACTGGGGGCCTATTGTGTTCTAGTGTTTGTTAACACTTTCAGCTTCACAGCTCCAGTTTAATTTAAAGAAGCAGAATTTGGACTCATACATGACTACATATAGGGTTAGTAGAAGGTTGTGTCATTTTAAATTTTCACCAAGACCATTCTTATAAGATATACTTAGCTTGCTGTTTTTTACCCCTGGGTTTGAGGCAAGATGAGAGTTGCTATGAAATTATTATTAATGTTTGTGTTTTAATGTTTAGTGTCTCATGTGAGGCCTTTATCAGCAAGGAGTATATACAGCATCAGTGCAGGGTAACCACTAAGCATAAATAGGTCAACATGGATCACACAGCTCAGAAGGTTAAGAACCTCTGATCTAACACATTAGGCTAACTATTTGTTTTATGATTCATTTCATATATGTTTCATTCACAAATATGACTGAGCATCTTGAGAGGAGTAGCAACAATCCTGTTACCCTTCTTTTCCAGAGAAAGAGTATTATTCGCTCATCCATGTTATGGTCCTCTCTTGGCCACACATTGTGTCAATTTAGCTAATTGATTTGTATGTTATAGTCTTCACGCTGCAGCTAATGCAGACAGTTCACACACGGCTGAATCCCTAAAAAATCACCACCCCCTTCCTGCCTCTTTTTTTAATCTGTCATAACGTTCAGAAGAGAGGGAGACAGATTTCTTCTTCAATAAATGCTAGCCGACAGAGTGGGTGAGAGAGATTTCTGTCACTTCCCAAACAGTATATTTAGGGCAAAATGATGGAGATTAAACTTGACAAGTTTTTATTTCTCCACTTTAAATGTTCAGAAATAGAATCTAAAACGGCCTGGGCTTTCGGACGAAGCAGGGGACGATGTAGAAGTGCAAAGTGTCCTTTCAAACAGAGCAACTCCTCTCTTTATTATTCATGCTTTTGAATGTGTGAGTGACTTCTTTCAGTGTGTCACACAGGACTGACACACTTTCTTACTTCTTTCTTTTTTATGCAGGCACAGACAGGCACATGCACACATTTACACACAGACACTGTAATAACATGATGAGATTCCCTCCAGGTCCTCATATCTTCCTGGAATTAATGTCTGCCATTAACTTTGAGATGGGGCTCATATTCCAGAAATTGCTCACCATCACTAATGACCCTGTCCAACCTTAATCTAAAATGCTTGTACTCCATTTCGACCGCAGATAACATAAAACAGGCTATCAGAGTCATTGTAGGGTATTAGATTACAACTTATATGTCAGTGAGTAGTAATTAGACCGTTGCTGTATCTTCATATATATATATATATATATATATATATATATATATATATACATATATGTGATTATTTGAACATTTTGCGAAGAATGGATGAATGGAAATGGTCCAAGAATTTTGCTGCTATTTCAAAACTTCTGCATAGTGCAATTATTAATTTTAATATGTAGACATTTAAGATTTTTAGATGTGAAAGGTTCTATTCAGGAGAACAGGAGTAACTTACAGAGTAAGATTTGTTCACAGTGGTGATAGGAACCAGACATCCAAAGCATTTAATGCCTTTAAAAGTTACCTTGCAGAAAGGTAATACACGAAATGGTTACGAATGTTTTTGAAGTTAGATTTTGGCCTTAAACTATATTTTTGAATCTATGTATGACAGAGAGATACATGCAAGACATTTAAGGTAAAATTGAGCTCATATAAAACATTTATTCTGATTTACCATTATTTTCAACACTACATGTAAAAACTCAGAAGACGTGTAGGTTCACTGGTGTTTTTAAATAGTAAATTAAATGGCTATATTTATGACACAGACATCATAAGCCTGCATACTGTCACTACCATTATAAAGAAATCAAGAGTCAATGAAACATTTGGCATGAAAACACAGTAAATGACTTTGTTTCCTATTGATTTCTGCAGAAATTTTGTAAAAATTATTGGAGTTCCACTAAATGTGTTTAAAAGTTCTCTCACAGAAAGCAATTACATGAAATATTTGAAGTGAATACACTGCCTGAGGCCTGAGACATTGTTTTATGAAAGTTTTGACATACGGTTTCAGGCTAAAATGTATATTTAATCCATTCATGACAGAGAGATCCATAGATTGTGTTGTAAGGCAAGATAGTCCCCAGAGAAAACTTTTTGGATTTACCACAGTTTTAATTTTTCAGTATTACGTATAAAAATTTTCTGGACATGTGTTTTAGTTACAAAAAAGTTAAAAACTTTTTTTACAATATGTAAAGGTATCATTTTAGAGAGACAGGGTTTTATTACCACAGTAACAGCATGTAGGAGGCTGTCACTGGAGGTTTTTTGCCATTAATTTAACTTTTGCAAGTGCTGCCTATGTGTTCAGTTTGTTTTTTGCACAACTGTGGCTTGAGGAGTTAGTGCAAAAAGCAACTTGGCTGGGGTTTTCCTGCTTTGCATAAGAAGACTGTACCCTCCTTGCTGAAGATCCAAGAGTATGGTGTAAGAGTCATGGAGAACGCAGAGGAGACAGGGAGGCAACAGATAGCAAAATCCCATCACAGAGAAGTGTAGTGGAGGGTAGGGAATATATTAGCTTGCAGGGAGGAGTTCTCAGACACATCTTCCTCCCAGACTTCATTTGCACACTTTGTTCAGCGCAGTCGGAGCTGAAGCATAGCTGTTTGGACTGCAAAACAAGCCTGTCAAGGGAGATGCATGTGTGTGAGTGTGAGCACATGGGAGAGTGCATGTGTATGCGCACTTGTACAACTGCAAGTGTGGGACTGTGTCTGCTGACCTAAGAAACGAGAAAAAGAAATACTGAAAAAAGGGTGTCAGAAGACCAGACAGAGTCAGTCATTCTAATCACAAGTGACGTGTAAATGGTTGGGTGCTTTTGCAGATTCAGAGCTGTATATGCTCTGCAGTGTGAAGTGGAAAAACAGTGTTATATGTCATCAGTATATTGCAAGATTGTAAACAGAACATAGGGCAGTATGTTTTAAATATATAGTAAAAGCCTCCAAAAGAGCCAGATACTTTATAAACCCACTTAAAGTTTTAATGTGAAATATAAAAAAATATTAAGTAATTATGAAAATTTACTGGTTTATCCAGTAAACACACTTCTTTGTGTGGTACTGTAAGTGTTGAGCCAAAATAATTCAAAGTAAACCTTTATTTAAAGGGTGGATTTGGACAGAATAATTTCAAAATTCTGTGGGACAAACAGGAAAGTGGGAAAAATGTTAGTAACATTGACAAAGTATAAAAAATAATTATCTATAGTGGTCCTAGAAAATGAATACTTTAGAATTCGTTAAATTTCTAAATTCCTAAAATGTGATCATATCTTCATCTAAGTCATGGCAATAGATAAAGTGATCCCAATAAAATAACAAGCAATTGTGTAGTTTTTCCATGTATTTATTAAACAAAATGATCCAACATTGCATGTCTTTGTTGGTATAAGGAATAATTAAGGTCAGGAGATCCAACCGATTGGATGACAATTAAGTGTGAGTATTGGTGACCCTGCCCTATTTATAAAATATAAAATAATAAGACTGTACAGATAATTTCCGAGCAAGAATATTACTAAAAGAATGTGGACTAATGAGGCAAAAATAAATTTCATGGCTTAAATGACAAATGTTGGGTTTTCAAAAAGCTGAACAATGCATTGCAGCATAAGAACCTCAGTCTAACTGTAAAACATGGTGGTGGCAGTAGCACTGTTTAGGGCTGTTTTGCAGCCATTGGACCAGGACAGTTTGCTATTACACTTGATGGTACACTGAATTCTGGATTGTATCAGGAGACTCTACAGGAGAAGCTGAGGCTCAACAGAAGCTGGGTCTTACAGCTAGACAACAGCCCTAAACACACTACCAAATGTCTACCAAAAGATGGTGGAAGCAGAATAAATTTCATGTTTTGTAATGCCTAAATCAATTAAGTCCAGACCTTAATAGAATTCAATAGAATCCAATAGAAATGTTCCTCATGTCCTGAAATGTGGCATTCATGTTAGAAAGTCCACTAGTTTGTAAGTGCCCACCAGTGAAAGAATGGGCCAAAATTTCTCCAAATAAGTGAGCCAGACTAATCAACAGTTACAGGAAACATTTAATTGAAGTCACAACAGTTACAGAGCACAAGTTCACATACTTTTAC
Organism: Pygocentrus nattereri; assembly: GCF_015220715.1. Lineage (NCBI taxonomy): Eukaryota > Metazoa > Chordata > Actinopteri > Characiformes > Serrasalmidae > Pygocentrus > Pygocentrus nattereri. The sequence continues at coordinate 38,829,383 of NC_051219.1, forward strand.
CAACAAAGACAGTTAATGTTGGATCACTGTGTTCAATAAATGAAAGGAAAAAAACTATGTAATCATTTTTGTTGGTTGTTTTATTGAGTTCTCTTCATCTAAGAGAACCTATGTATGAAGCATAAGATTTTATGTCATATTTGAATATAAAGCCTTAGAATATTAGAGGGTTTACAACCATTCTAGGACGATTATATTGACATATGCTAGGATTTTTTTTCTGAAGGAAAATGACTGGGCTTGAGAGCACCAGTAGACTTAAATGTTATAAGTGGCTGCATTACGTCCAGTCCAACTTTTCTTCTTTTCTGATTTTTTCTGAGTCCTTACTGGGGGCTTTTCCCTTATTGCCTTTTTCTCTAGGAGCGGTTTGCAAAATATAACCACAGTGTGAGTTATAAGGAGATCTGTGGCCCTTCACACTGAACCATGGTGCGGTTTCTCCCTGTACAGATTACAGACAGCAGCTAGGCTGACTTTTTCTGATTATCTCCTGCAGAAGCGGCTGTGGCACCGCGTTTGTTCTCCCGAGAAATTATGATAACAAAAGTCACCCCTAGCATCGCTCACACATTCATATCATCCACGCTTCAATTTGAGTCTCCATGGAAACTGGTACAACTTAGTGGCGGGTGATGCGTAATGATGTTGGTCTCACCACCAGAGGCAAGGCAGGCCGCAGAGAGAGAGAGAGAGAGAGAGAGAGAGACTCTTATTGACCCCAGAGACACAGGGGAAAATATTCTAGTCAAAGCTCCTGTCTCTGAGGCAGCCTGCCTTTACTGTGAGAGCGGTGAGAAGTGTCAAGTAGCCTGGTGTAGACGTTCCTGTCTCTGAGGCAGCCTGCATTTACTGTGAGAGCATTGAAAAGTGTCAAGTAGCCTGGTGTAGATGTTTCTGTCTATTGTCCACATTGGAATATAGCAGGACAGCACTGCCCAGATTTCTGGGTTTCACCTCATCAAAGAGTTTATGAGGCGGATTCTCAGGGTGTGCATATGCTGCATAATTTTTACAGATATCTGCAAGGTGCCACCTGTCAAAATCTGCATTAGCCCCAAAACCCACCAGGTGGCAGGTGCTCCGTCTGCAAGAGACATCCGCGCGCATTTATGTGTGTGTGTGTGTGTGTGCGTGTGTGTGCGTGTGTGTGCGTGTGTGTGTGTGCGTGTGTGTGTGTGTTGGTGTGTTTGAGTGCAGTAGGGGGGTGTTATGATGTCAAGGTGCTGTTGTGTTGATTGAGGAGCTGGAGAGGCAGCCTAATGATGTGGCAATGCACACCTGCCTAAGAGTGACTCATAAAGCTTCACTCTGAAAGCTCCCTCCTGCTTCCTCCAGCTCATCTGAAATATTAAACACTTTAAATGCTATTGCACATGCTGTGATTCTTTCAGACATGTAGAGAAGGAGATGATGTTTGTTAAAACATCATGAGGCACTTAACTAGTTCCTTCTCCTGAAGGGAATTGTGAAATGATACCAGATTCTTGAAGATTCTAACAAGTATGGTTGAAGATTATTGACAACCTTAAAGACATTTACAGTGCACAGTATCTAGATTAACCAACCGCATTGCATTTAAAAAATAGCACCAAAAACATTTAATAAAATTATTTTTGTTTAACAACTAACATGCTGCACTGAACTAAATCCAGTTGAACAGGGCTAATTATGCTCTCTTTGTAATGCCACATGCAGCAATTTTGATCAGTAGTGACAACATCCATGATAAGCTCTGAAAAGCATATTGTGACCTAGTGTGGTGTAATTCCTAACAGTAGTGATTGTCATTTTGTCATATTGCCTGCCCTTCCTATTAAACCTCTATAGGTATTTTATAGTTTTTAACCTTTTGACTGCAAAGGCCAAAATGTAGGCCCACATTTCAGTTCCTTGCTTTCATTATTGCATGACATAAATATTTGTGTCATAATAGCTGGTGCCACTAGCTTTGGAAGGGATTTATGAATAATTTAAAATAATGTATTATTTTTGAATAATTTAAACATAAAAATGTAAAATGATTAATCATTAATGAGCAATTTTAACACCAAAATAAAAGGGCAGTGGTGACTTGCTATCTGTTATCATTCTCATGCTTGTCACAGGTAGTGGTAATGTACACCACACACAAAAGTGGTACTCTTGTGATCCTTAGGGCAGCATTCCGGGGATGACGCTGTCCTTTACTGGTTTACTGCTCTCCCACTCTCAGATATTTGTGGCCTATCTAAACCATCCTTGTTATCTGTTGTTCTTTGTGTTATTAGATCATCACATGGTTTTCTTTTTTGCAATGGCTAAATCAAAAAAATTAGGTTTTCTTGTTTGGTTTGATGTTTCTCACCATCTCAAATGATCTGTTAGTATTTGTTAATGAACTATTGTAAAGTGGTACAAACTAGTTACTGAATAATACATCATAAGAATAATAACCCAATAATATGCCTGCATTTTAAAGGGCCAATAAAGTAAATGCATGCCTTTTCATCTGTACAGCATTGTATTCATCACTTGTGTTTGTTTTTGTTGATTCAGGTAACCAGCCTTCACCACTGGGATCAGTAGAGAGTTATAATCACGTGAAGAGGAGATGGGAGGTTGTGGCTCCACTCCCTAGCCCACGATGTTCTTGTACCTCCCTGCAGACCTCCAACATGCTGTTTGTCATCGGAGGGGTATCCCAGGGACCCAGTACCGCGGTGGAGGCCCTCTGTCTGCGAGAAAGTGTCTGACAGACACATGAACGCGTGCGCACCTGTAAACAGGCACAAATGCACCCAATGCTGGACTATCCTGGGACACAGACCAAACTGCAGAGTTCTCCCACAATTGCCTGGCTGATGGTCCAGATTCAGACACAGGCTCTAGTGTTTCAAGTCTGTCCTTTCAACAAGGGAGATCTACAGGAGTCTAGACAGCACCACACATATCTGGATGGACTATAGACTGTGTTGATGCTGGAGGTCTTAGACAAACAAGCAAAAAAAATCTCCACACAAACCTACACAGACAGAGGTTCAGTGGTGCAGACGCCTTTGATCTGTACAGTGTCTTTTCAGAATCAAAGCAGGGTACTTTTCTGGCTAAACTCAAAAGGAACTTAGGGCCATATCCACCACGCTGCCGCAGCGTTTGCCTGCAGTAGCACGTTTAGCACTTTTTCTATTACCTTAAAGGAAAAGGAGAGATGATGTGTGAGGATTTTTTGTTGCAGGAGTGGAGGCGTATGACTGTGTGTTTTTGTACCTTCACAGCCATGCATGTGTGAAATTCAGCACTGTTATTCTTAGAGCAGAAAAGAGCACTCCGCTAATGGTTAATAACCGATTCCTGCGCTGTAGCATGGGGTTTCGATTAGGACGAGTGATGGAGAGTGATGGTCGTGTCAAAATTAGCCAGCAAATGTGCGACCAAGCTCAGTCCAAGCGAATTGTGACAAGTGTCAGAGTCCCACATAATGCATTTATGACTTCAAAGTTACCAACCAGTATACCCTCCAAATGAGCAGTTGGCATGACAACTGATGATTGGTTTCATTGATCTGGTTGGAAGGAACTTGTTTGAAGCAGTTTGCTGAAAGCCTACGACTAGTGCAGCAGTTAGCCAGCCGCACAGTGTTGTTGTCGCGCCATGTCTGTCCACACACTGAAAAATGGAGAACCATTTTCAAAGGCGCCATTGACAGCAGGACTGGCGACTGCTGCCAAGGGTATGCTACCTGGAGTTCAGAACAGAACAAAATCCCGTTAGGTAATCTTCACACGCACGGTTTTCACACCCCCTGCACGCCTACACACATGCACACACAAAACATGCTTTACTGGCGCTCTGTGGTTGCCCAGTGTCTCCACCATAGATAATATAGCCATGGTTTGAGGTCAGAGTATTCATCAAGACTCTGCAATTAGGAGCCACATTACTGTGAAGAAGTCAGAGACCAGCCTTCATGTATTTCATTTCCAGAGTAAACAGCTGTTAGGTACAAATTATTGATTTTTCAGCACCATAAAAAAAAGCAGAAAACATATATATAACAGAACATTATATAGCCTCCACAATTAAATATTATATCAATTCGGTATTTAGTGTGTCCAGCCTTTGTCTGTATTTTTTATTATTAAAAAATATATTATTATTGACCTTTAGGCAAACATGCTCATAGTTACCTATGGGCATGATAAAGATGAAGAAAAACAAAAAAAAGGCTGTTAAGGACTGTTCCTCAAGGTGATATGTCAACGGCTGCTATATATGCCAAAACGTGTATATTTTCTAAATTAAGTTGTGTGTCAGTTCAGTGGAACTCTAATGGACGCATTATTGTAACCTGGTACAACCAAAATATATTTCTTGAGCGCAAAGACACTAAGATAAAAACAAATGCTTTGTTTTATAATGAATATTGATTCCATATAAATATTTAATATATGACTTAGCATCTCTCCAACCTAGGAGTATGTTAAAGACCACAAAGCTCTCTGAGAGGCGCTTTAGCTCATGAAAAATATGTATGAATGGCAATTATTCTTATTAAAGATTCTTATTAACTGATTGGTAACTACTCTGATGCCAGATTTTCACCATAAGACCCAAAACATACTTCATTCAAGAAAGCTAACATAGATGCTTTCTCAGGCAAAGATTGCTTACGTAAATATAAAGAATATGATACATTATCACTTTTTCATTCCAACAGAAGAGGTAAAGCAGCTCACACTCCTCTATTTGTCCACGTTTAGCTGTTGAGACTGTTGGAATGACAGCACAGGCCACCCCTAGCCACCCCTTGGCTTTGTCTCTATACAGAGAACAAAACCTCTGGCTTTTTCAAATCTGAAATACTTAGATTTTCACAAAGAGGAAAGCTTTAAGTGCTGTTTATTTGATGGAGATGTTTTGGTGGTCTTTTATGGCTATGATGAAGGGTGCTCACTTGACTTTTTCACAGTATTATGAATGACAGGCTGGAGGTGCAGGGCCACTGTTGGAGCACCAGAGGAATTAGCATGGTTGTGGGGATGTTTCTGGTATATTGTTTCAATGGAGAGGAGTGGGGTGACACTTATAGCATGTTGGTCATTCTGATTAAATCCTGACCTGCTCTCTGATGGTCTCATGGCCTGCCATTAACAGAAGGCCCAGTGCCTGACTCCATAATAAGACACTTTTACATATTCATGCTCTCTTATTTAGCCTGTCTCCAGGGTTTGCTGCTGTCTCTCAGTCATCTGTCTGTGCGTTTTTGTGTGTGTGTGTGTGTGTGTGTGTGTGTGTGTGTGTGTGTGTGTGTGTGTGTGTGTGTGTGTAAAGGGTGACTGTCTCTGATGAATGCTGTGTGGATGGCAAAGACGTTCATTTACTTTCAGCATGTGAGCGACACATGCCTTGCCCGCAAACACGATGATCAAAGAAACACGTGCACATACGGTCCTGCGATCACACACATCCGCACACCCACTCACGTTTGACATGTCTTGTTTGTTTAGATTTACACCTCCCTAATGATACAACTGTGATACTCCGCTGGCTGCCAGCAGTCTTTTGCAGCACGTCACAGCAGAAATGTTAGCTGGTGATAGATGGAGGGTTGTGGCTATGTGCAGCCTTGACAGGCTTGCCTTCTCAGAGACAGCATAGAAAGAGGGAGAGTTCATGAGGACAACAAGGAACGAGCATTCCTTTCTTTTCTCGAAAAAATACGCCTTATTTTTGCTGTCCTGTAACAAAAATAATCACAAGCTTTGCTGTGCTACAAATGCAAAGCGTGTTTCTAGCATTGTGTGTGGCTTGAATAACGGCTTGTAGAGTTGTATGTCTTGACAGTTGGTAACAGCCTCCAGGCTTTGCAGGATCAGGTGATGTGTGAGTAGATTAGCTGAGATGATTCTGAAAACAATATACCTCTTTTTCTATACGTATTCTGCAACATGACAAGACTTACGAGTGCAACACACTACAATTCGCTATTCTTAACATTCATAAATCCTGCACTCCGCTTAGAGACCCCTAACCCAGGTCATTTCTTTTAATCTTCCAGCAGATTACATTTCTTTTAATCTGTTCTTGGATAAGAAATGTTATAGAAATAAGGGGCTGCACATCCAGTGTAGGAGCAATATGAAGACCTTTCTAAAGTTTCAGATTTTAGATCTAAATGAAATAGGCAATCAATACAAATTTTACCAATTTTTTTTTTAACTACACCAAGTTTGAATATATTCCCCCAGTCTGTGCAATTGTGCATTTCTAATAAGGAACACAGAGTGTATAGAACACCTTGGACCTTCAGTAGCAGTTGTGTTGCTGTGATTTTGATCATGTTTCTCTATGTCATGGATATTTCCCTGTGGTGAACCTCTAGTTTGGATCAGTGAATTAACCCAGTGCTTTGTGTTTGGTTGGTCTACTTGTTTGTTTTTGTTTGTGTGTGAGGTAATAGGTTGTCATTTTTCACCCTTTTTTTCCGATGAGCTGAGGTGCTAGGTCTGTCCTTTCTTTATGATGCTGTGTTTTGACCTTTGTAATTGGTGTATAACTGAAGATTGTGCTAGCTGACGGGCACTGATGTTGTCCGACACGCAGGGCTGGTACTTTGTTCCAGAGCATAGCTGAGTCTGTGCCTCCAATTTAGAAAAAAAAACCTGCCAAAGAGGAACTTAGTCAACAAACAAAACACTGTTAAAGCTATTGGCTTATCAATGGAATATTGTGTGTAAAAAGTATATGAAACATGCCAGTGCAATCACATAGTAGAAAATAGTTTTATATTTCCAGATTTTTTGCCATGTTCACATCCTTCACATCAGAAATAATGTTGGAGGCTTTGGTACACAACAGACACACTTGAAGAGAATGAGCAGAGACAGCGTGCTTGACCACCGCCAGCCATGGGGAGCCAGTGGTGTCCTTTAGCGTTATTCTTCTCCCTTGAGCAGAACAAGAACTGTTAGCCCTGTAGGTTAAGCCAGTATTCACCGTGTGCTGACCGAATTTCATTGTAACAGATCTAATAATGGCAAAGTGCTCCTCTGCTGGCTTTTCTAATACAAATTTCGAAAGTGATGGTGGGAGAGCTGGCTGCCATGATATCCATGTCCAGTACAAGATTCCAGCAAGCTCTTGCTCCTCTGACAATCAGTTTGAAGCAATTTTAAATGAAACAGTCTCAAATGGCGTCACTCTTGACTTTTTCAAGGCCATAGAACTTAGTTAACCAGATTGATTTGTACTTGTATAGAAACAACATTTTACAGCCTTTCTATGCTGGAGCAATGTATGAAGATCACCACTTCGGCACTGTGGCGGATTTGATTCATCACAGTGTACAAGCACACCAATAGTGTCCCACTTTGAAGCACGTGTAGAAGCTATAAAAGGCCACCGTAGCTTCATATTGATGTCAAGGAAGTGGAGGGTAAGCTTGTGTAGCAAATCCACATTGTAGAAAAGTGTCCTAGTGTTAGATATTCATTCATCTGATAGGTTGCTGTGCATAAACTTAACATGTATCCATTTTCATGGAGTATTGCTTGTCATTTTTGAGCTAAGTTTCTATCTCAAAACTGTCAAACAGTGACATTAATGGGTAGAAAGCGTGAATGTAATGAACCGAGTACAGCACAGTACTAAAGTACCTGATGCTACAGTAATAGATCACCTTCGCACCTAATAAGTCCCCTCTATTCTTAAGTGCAGATTATAGCAGCATATCACATGGAAACCTTCTCTCAGACTGGCATGGTTGCTGACAGCGCTCTGGGAAAACACAGGTTCATGCAGGTTTGTGCCAGCGGCTCCAGTCCAGTAGTTCAGTGCCTATATATGTGAGGTAGTGCCTCTACTAAGACTTCTCTAATAAAAGCATTGCTGTCCAGTCTTGTTTTGCTGTGTGCCTTTTCTTTGCCTCATCTTTTACCCTCTGATTTTAGTGGAATTTGACAGCAGCCCTGCAGTGCAACCCTGGACCATGAATGCAACTGGCCAGCTTACAGAAAAGTGACAAACAGATCCCGCTCAAATGTCACTGCCATTCATTATAGATGAAGTAGATGCCACCAAAACATCTTCAAATGTCGCAGTGGGTCCGTGCAGGCGAAAATGATTTTCTTGCCTTGTTGCACTGCCTGTTACATCTTTGATTTATGCTTCTATGGTAGAGCAGTTGTCCGAATAGAAAAAAAGGCTTAACTATGTCATTTATATTAGGGTCATTTTACAGGACAGATGGGCTGGTGCACTAAGCATAAAGCCAGAAATGTCAAATCCTTGCACTGCAGGCATGCTGTCAGTGCATTTGCATCATTAAATACAATGCACAGCCAGTGAAGGTCTTTCATCAGCAATGTTTAATCCAGCACATAAATCGCAGATGAACTGAGGGTATTGACTTTGACTCAAATGGTCTGCTTGACTCCTTATTTCTTTTGTCAGACGTTGACCTTTGAAGAATGTTAGCCCAGTCACACTAAAAACTGCCAGCCAATTGAAGTGTTATCCAGATCGATCTCATCCTTTTCTGAATTTCTCTCTTCATTAGACAGTGTCAGGCTGTATGATCTGACCCATTAGAACGTATACATTGTGTCATTCATGGTGAATAAACTGAATTTCTTAACGCTGTTATTTCTGTTTTCTGAGGGTGTGAGAGAGACAGAACAGGGTATTTTTATTCGCTACCCTGGCAACTGGCTCTGACATTTTGGGAGATTTCAAAATCCTGAGCAATGGACAGTCTAGGCTACCGCTGGGCTTTTGTCATGACTGATTGCACACTTATGCCACTCAGGGTCTTGCTTAATGCAGACTGATTTTCAATGAAAAGAAATGGGTTAAGTGTTTTCTTGTAAGAAACAAGGGTAGGGACAATGTTAGATTGACATATTGTCAGATCACCCTGATTTTTATACAGTTTAATACAGGTTCTAAACTATTTTAGATCTACACTTTAAAACTATGTTCACTAAAAGAATGTTCTCTGGGTGTAAAACCATTATATTAAACTGAGTACACCTTTAAAGCAAAAGACAAAACAAGCATGACAAAACCTCGACCAAACCCATCAAACAACCACATGCTGTGTTCCAAGATGCTCTATGAAGCACTGACATCTAGGGACATTTTTAAATATTACACCATGGGGAACTTCAGTAGCTCAACAGGTATTGAACTGAATTCTTGTTCTCCTTTTTGGAATTTCACTGTAATTTGCTTGTAACTTCACAAACAGTTGTAAGAAAAGGTATCTTTAGAAGTATCTGTATTTCTATCTGTGGTCTGATCTTCAAGTCAGACTGCATTGCATACCATTTCCAAAGCCATATATTTACTGAGCACATGGTTTAAATGATCAAGGTCATCCATATAAAAGGTTTGCAAAGCCTTGTATTTCATAGCTAGTATATTTTCATAACTAGTCTAGAAATAGCCTTTCCTGCCACAAACTTCAACAAAAGGTTTTCAGTAGTATTTTTCGTTCTTCTGGACTAAATTTAGAATAGAATAGAATTTAGAACCATTTGTCACTGTGTTTGCACACTGTTAAATTAGACCTCTGCATTTAACCCATCCGTGCAGTGAAACACCCACGTGCATGCACACTAGTGTACACACACACTACGGGGCAGTGAGCATACTTGCCCGGAGCAGTGGGCAGCCCTATCCATGGCGCCTGGGGAGCAATTGGGGGTTAGGCGCCTTGCTCAAGGCTCTGTGAGGGTCCATTGGGTGTGGAACAGTGTGAAAGGGGGCTAACAAAGTGCAGAGAAACAGATGGACTGTCTGTAATTGTAGAACTACAAAGTGCTCCTATACAGTAAGTGGAGCTGATAAAATGGACAATGAGGTGGTCATAACATTATGCCTGATCGGTGTGTACTACCTCCACCATGATTCACAGTTTTCCCCAAAGAAGACACTGTATGAAAGTTCAACTTTTGACCTGTGGTCCTCAGTAAACTTGAGACAGGCAGCAGTGTTTCCAGTTTCAATTTCAGTGTCTCAATTTTGCAAGTTCCAGTCCTGGATTTTGTAGTCACTGGTCAGTATTGCTCTGGTGAGGCAACCAGTTGCATCTGCAGTTCAGTTAAATGTAAGTGATCACAAAATCCAGGACTGGAATTGGTCTGAAGTCTAAACCTCTTATTCATCTGAATCCTTTTTAATCATTTCCCATCATACAGTGTAAAGTCTTACTATTCCTACTCAATCTCTGTAGCAACAGTATCATTCTGAGAAGAACAGGTCAACAAAAATATGTATTTTTAAGGCAGAACCTGTCAAATCAATATTTTCATTGACTGAAACACCTGATTCCAGTTACCTTCTTTCTTTTGAGCACTGTTATGCTGGAGGTTCACTCCTTTTCCATCAGCAACCTTAAACATTTCAATAATTTCAGATGTAACATTTTATAAACTTGTCTTTTTATTTATTATTGATGAGATGAGATCTCATTTGAGCAGCTGATTATTAAGAGCTCTAGATGATTCCAAATGCTCCCAAACTTTCCTCACAGCTGTACAATCCTTTTTGCAGCCTGTAATTATATCACAGTAATTAGTTTAGTGTTGAATGAGTACATTGCAGATTTATCTATTTATCTATTGTCAGTCTGAGGCTTATAAGCAAAGATTAGCTGCTCTGAGCTGAAGAGACCCTTAACAGCGCTGATATTAACATCCACTTATGAATGTGAATTATTCACCAGGGCTGTTGAGGGGAAAAACACAGAGCGATTATTTATCTTTCAGTCGGACCTGATGACTGCTTGGGTTCCCCTGATGGTTGTTTTAAAATTCACTGAATCGTTTTTTTTCTGATGCACTTTATTTTTAGGGGCATAGCAATTGGGGCTACTCATATAATTGAATTCATGATTGACAGATAATGTTTTTACAGTTTCAGTACAGTGTCATATCACTCCCACACAAGGAAAAGAATTTTATCAGCAAAAAAAAAAAAAGTTTCCTGGTAAAAGTGCTGTCATTTCTCAGTTAAGCAAATGAGGCCTTCTTCCTATTTCTAGCGTTGTGTTGGATGGTAATCCAATAAGGACATTAAGTAATGTCTTTGATGGGCTTGACACTTCTAGGGTAAGAGAGCTTATCCCCATGAAGCTTGCAGTCAGCACTTTGGAATAGGCCTCCAATGTGTGCAGATCACATGACCTGAGAAAGACAAGAATCTCTTGAATCTCTGAAATTGCAGTCTTGAATCTCTTTTAATTGTTTTATGAGACAAGGAAGAAAATTCTTAATATTTGTTAATCTAACATGATAAATAGCCAAAATATTATCAATCTGAAAGTTAAGAACAGCTGAGTATAAAATTAAGGTCACACTTTATTTGGACAGTCCCCAGTAGAATATCTATAGATGTTCCAGTTATTAATAAACTAATTGTTGGGACTCAGTTGCTTCCCAACAGTGTTGGTGTTAGATGTTAGAATTAGTTCTAGGGATTGGTTTACAACCTGGATTAGGGTTAGGTTTAAGTTTTGGGTTGAGGTTACAGGTAGGGCCAGGCCAGGGTTAATTAATATTCAGGTGAACTGAATAGATAATTATGCATTTTAAGTTAAAGCAAGATGGTCATGTTCAAAGCATCTGCAGTGGGTTATTCAAATAAAGTGCTACAAAAAAATTAAGAACTGAAAAAACACAATTGCACTAGTTTCTTATGACAGTGACTTATGTAAGCTATGTGCACATTCAGATATGTTTCAATGGTTCTTTATCTGTACAGTACATGCATTATTAATAGAAACATACTGTTATAGCCTGTAACAGCGCAGCACTGATTGCAGTATATTACATCAGCCAGACATCAGTCACAAACCTTGTCAATACTGTGTTTCTCTCTCTGGAACAATGCATTGCATAAGCTCATCAATATAATTCATTTCAAACCGGAAGACAGCAAAACGAGTAGGGCCTCTCAGCGTTGACTGGGAATAGGACAATATGTTACTGCATTTTAAAAATAACTTCAGTATCTAATGCCTTAAATGGCTCATTAGGAATATTTGAATAGTTTTTCTGTTTCTTCACTAGTTTTCAACAACTCCATGTAAACATGGTTGTGAGTTTGTTTTTGTTTTTTTATGAACTGTATGTGGGTCAAAGGATTCTTAGCTCTGTTCTCTAGATCAGTGGTTTCCAGTCCTGCTCCTTAACACATTCCCTGCTTGAACACATCCATTTTAACCTCTTGAAGTGCTTCATGATTACTAGAGTCAGCTGTGCTAGTAGCAGAACAAAAACCACTTAAGGACACTCAAAAAGAAACAGGTGGTTGTTTGACTTCTGTTGGCAAATTTTCAGTTTGTAAGGAAAATTACCTTGAATTAATAACAAGGATACACAGTGTTAGTGATGCAAAGCACCACTCACATGAAGCACCAAAGCTACTGGAGTGCTAATGGCACCCCATTGCAGAGAATTTTCAGCTGCAAAATGTGAGTATGTTACATGTAGGGGTGTAGCCACAGCCAGTAATAATGCCAGTTATAATAATAGTTATAATAACAAGCTACATTTATATAGTGCTCTTCACAATCCCAAGGTCACGTTACATAACAATGAACACACACACACATACACAAAGCTAAGACTAAGCAGTAAAGGAGGAAGAGAAATGCTCATGCAAAAGAAAAGTATTTAAGTCAGATTTGAAAGTAGAAAATGAAGAGCAGTCATGGACAGATTCAGGAAGAGAATTCCAGAGTTTGGGGATCACGGCACTGAAGGACCTCCCTCCAAAGAGGAAAAGTGGTGTGTGGGACAGAAAGTAAGTGATTACATGAAGACCTGAAAGACCAAGAGGGAGAGTAAGAGGTCAGAGTTTATGCAGGCTATGCCAGGTTATACAGGGCTTTGAAAAGTGAGAAGTAAAATTTGAAACTTTATATGAGAGAGGACTGGTAGCCTTATGGCCACCCCACTTATGCAAAGTGGGACTTTAAGCCATCTGAATTATCAAGGATTAGTATGCAGCTTTTTTATTTAATGGTGTGATATCTAGCAGAGTTGTGGTCATCAGAAGGAATGAAAATATGTAATTGGGTGTCATCAACAAAACAAACAGATAACATGACACTACCTAGAGGTAACATCTACAAAGAGAAAAGCAAATGGCCTGATTTTGAACCTTGTGGGACACCACAAGAAATGATTTTGATGAGTGAGGAATGTTTGAGTCCTTAAGTATCAGCATATCTGTGACTGGCTGTTTTGCTGAGCAAGCAGGCGAGTGTATGCTGGTCAAATCTTTAGTTTCATTTTGCTTCATGTCTCCATTAGGAAAGCACATTTAAAAGCACCTAAGTGAATTTCTACATTGAAACAATCCACTATTTTTTGTTTTGTGATACAGCATGCTCTATATGGATCAGTTCACTGAAGACTTTGCAGTAAAAATGGTACAAGAAATGAAACAAACAGTATTTTTCACAGAATCTTTTGAGGAACAAAATATATATATATATATATATATATATATATTAAACTACATAGAATTTTGAGCTATGACCACATTAATCATTTGCCCTGTACACTCCTCACAGCATGCTTCGTCCCTTTAGAGGTGCTGCTCTGTGTATAAAGCAGGTAGGATGTGTTAATTACTCAAAAAGAGCCAGCTACCATCATTTATCATGTTAAATAATTACTTTTTACAGCTACAGGCATATGTTGTAGGATTTCAACTGAGGTGAATCGCTAAAGCCAGGTCAGCTTATCAGCCAGCCAAAGATTTTTCACTAAAAATGTTACCTTGTGCTATGCTGTCTGTCTATCCTTATCATTAGTCACATGAGTAACCTGCAGCCTGACCGAGTAACCTCTATGGCCTAAAATATAAACTTAAAGTTAATGCACTGAAAAAAGTGATACATTTCATTCTATTGAGTCAAATGTGTGCACAATTTCCTCAAGAATGAATATATTTCAACTCTCTCAAAGTCTTTCAGGTTACTCTCAGCAATAATTGCGTAAATTCAGTGCATTCCAGTCAGTGACGTATCTAGAACTTCCAAAAGGTCCAGAGTGATATTTTTCGTATAAAATTGTTTAAAAACATAATTGCTTCATTCCTCTGTCACTTCTGGATCATGCTGATGGTTAATCTGTTAGGCCTGCTCCACAGCCTTTAAAGTCCTAACCAATTGGAGAGCTCGCTCAGCTATACCTACTTAGGAACCACAAAGAAAAATAATTTCTGATTGGCTGATTTTCAAGAATTTAACCCTTTTGTTTCCATCTAGAATGTAACAATGAAACAAGAATAGTACAGTAATGCTAGCAGGGTTTAGATATAAGCATGATTCTAATGAATAATAATGAACTAAACTTTACAAACATGTATTTTTGTAGTTCCCAGAAATTGTTACACCCTCTTTAAAGGCCAAGAATGCCCTCAGGGTTCGCTCTGCAGTAAAGGCATTAGGGAGCCTGGTCACATGGCTCCCCATGCTAAGGGCCCCAGTGCAGCTGCCCCCTGTGCATGCTCTGACAGTAGTTATGCCACTGAATTTACAAGACAGAAAAATGCTGGCCTAGATCTAATTTCTGGGAAAAAACACTGTAATTAGTAATCAGTAGGGATATGAATAGGATAAATGATTAATTAGATTAGCTTTTGATGTGTAAATTCATATTCGTTGATGCATATATCGTATATATTTGATTTATATTTGTGCTCTGCCCTGTTATGGAAATTGTATTAATTCAATGCATTTGCTTTATTGCTTGCAGAGTGTAAGACTAGGTACGCTGTTCGAAATACTATGCAGGTACTTGATTCATTCATCAAGGTACAAACAATGTAAGTGTACTCTCAAAGCTGCAACAATGGTTTTAAGGTCCAACTGTGTACCTTAAATAAGTTTTTCCTAGTGGAAACATATGTATTTGTATCTTTTTATAAACTAATGTATTAAAACAGAACAATAAAATAAAAGGCCTGGAGATGGGACGGGGTGTGTGGAGTCAGTACATCTTAGAAAATGTCATTTCAGTGGATTATGGTACAGTTATGTTCCCTGACTAAAGGTACTGAGACGTACCCCTGAGGGTACCACCACAGTGACAAAAAGAGTACTGCCCCAGTGACAGTGTCGTACCTTTTTTTCTGAGAGTGTACAGGTAAAAGGTCATGCCCCCTAATACTTCTGCTTTTAGTAAGACATTCCAATCAGGGCATCTCTGGTCATGCACCTAACCTTATACGGCTATATTAACAGTAATCTGCAGAAGACTGGCAACAGCAGCTGTCAAACCTTGTAGCTGGTACCGAGCCAACACCAAGTTTAGGGTATAAAACCCCTATGTATTCATTCTCTGGTTTGTATCTCTTCCATTTTCTAAATAAATAACTCTTGCTTATTCAAATCTTGTGAGTTGTTCTGTTGTCAGGACTTCCATGACAGCCCTCATCCCAGATACTCTTTTCAAGCCTGAGAATTCTCTGACTATAGACCGACACCTCTATCTGCAGATCAAACTAAAAGATAGAGATTTAGTATGCATAAAAACAGAAATACTATGATCTGCACCTCTTCTCTGGTGGGATACAGTGTTCTGCATTCTAAACGATGAACCGCAGTAAAGCTTCTCTTCATCTGCCTCAGGACTAATTGTGTGAGACACATTGATATGAATAATCCCTGCTGTCAGGTGACCCAAAACAGTCCTTGTGCTGGATCCCAAAGCCAGTAGGGCATCAGCACTACAAGGTTAAGGTACTTTTTCCACTTTTGCCTTTGCTGAATTTTTTCGAAGAGAAACCTTTGGGTGGTTTGAAAGTGCATGGACGTTCCTGTCTTAGCGGTAAGAAAACTGCAGCTCCAGAATCGCTGACATTTGTCAGGTTCTTATCACAGAACTGTAGCTGTATTGGGTGTTTTGACTGAAAACGTCTGAAGCACTGAAAGGCTCTGAAATATGAGCGTGAACATTTTTGGCTGAGAAGCAGTTTTTCAAACCCGCTAGCGTGATGGGTCAGCGGCTGAGTGACGATTCGGACGATAAAGAGATAGACGTTGCAGAACTGCAGGAGTGGTACAAGAAGTTTGTGGTGGAATGCCCCAGTGGAACCCTCTTCAAGCATGAGTTCAAGAGCTTCTTTGGTGTAACTGACAACCAAGAGGCTGCGGACTACATAGAGAACATGTTCCGAGCCTTTGATAAAAATGGGGTGAGTGATGCAGTTTTATCCTCGGCCAACAACTGACTGATTGCATTTTAATTACAAAACCCAGTTGTGATTTTGATATCAATTATGGATTTAATGAATTGACTCTGTGGCCCAACAAGATTTCAGTTTGTTTTTTTTCTGTATTATTGACATTCTGCTCTTTTCTACATTTTTTTTTTTCATAGGACAACACTATTGATTTTCTGGAATACGTTGCAGCCTTGAATCTGGTGTTGCGGGGCAAGCTGGAGCACAAACTGAAATGGACTTTTAAAATGTACGATAAGGATGGGAGTGGCTGCATCGACAAAACAGAGCTAAAAGAGATTGTAGAGGTAATCACCCTCCTGCTTCCTTATCATTTATTTAATCACAGTGAGTCAGTCTGGGGATTTCACCTTAACTGTGTGAATTACAAGACCAAAAATAAGGCAGATGCTGAAGATCTGAATGTCATTTGCAGCAGGATTAATGCCACAACCCTAGTTGTGTAACAGATACCTTGACATTGACATTTCAAAGTGGGAGAGTAGCACAGGATGATTATCTGTTTGACCTCTATGATTGCACGGCCTCTTAATTGCAGCTGCTAAGCCACTCGTGAGGAGTGTCATGTGCCCTGGTACTCCTCACAACCATCAAGAAAAGGCAACAGATTGAATACATATCATAAAACGTTTATTAGTATCTTGTTATTAACCCTTTAAACTGCAGCCTTATTATTCAGGTAATATGACTAATACATAAATATGCATCGTTGTGAGGAATTGAATTGTGGACCTACATACAGGGTTTAAATGAGTCTATATTACATCATTCTATTTTTAAAGATAGTTCTGCAGTCGTAGTGTCTCTATTCCTGTTGGATTGATTAGTTTTGTAATATCTGGCATGATTTTTTAGTCAATCTACCGAATGAAGAAGGCATGTCATGGGGAGCTGGATGAAGAGTGTAACCTACTTACCCCAGACCAGGTGGTGGACCGGATATTTGAGCTGGTGGATGAGAACGGAGATGGTTAGCTCATTTTATCTACCATATCTATAGCATATAGTCAATTCCCTGCTGAAAAAAACCCATATGACCTGTTAAGTGTTTCTTTATAATGTGTTTTGGCTTTTTAATGGGCTGATATTACACTGTAAAGGATCCTAATGATTTAACAGGTGACCAATGGCTGATTCTAAATGCATTTCACTGTTGTCAGAACAAAACCTCATATCTCCAAAACAGCAACTTTACAGGAGAAGAAAAAACATACATTACTTTCAGTGTAAGTCAATGGAACCAGATTTTTTTCAAAGTCATTTTTGGCCATTTATTTTGGTCCATCCGTCATGAAATTTACAGACAATGTAAAGGCCAACATACCAATTTGCTATGTCAAAAACTGAAAATTGACAAAAATGGAGATATGAGGTTTTGTTCCAACAAGAGCGATTTGATGGTTTCCTAAAAGGTGGCCAAGCCAATTCCCATCACAAAGTAAAACAAGCAATTTTGGTTTTAGTCCTAATGCATACTAATACTTTTTAATAATTTCAATATTTTCTCCTGTATGTGAAAGACTCGTTGACTCAAAATGCACCTATAACAGCAGCAAATAGACACTTGCTTGAGCACCTTTTGAGTCAGTGTGGACAATCTCAGTAGACAGTTAGGACTTTCATAGTAAACTAAGCAGGCCACAGAATTACTTTCACTTTCTGACCAGCTGTAAAGCTTCAAAGTCTCATGAAGTCCCAGTGCTGTTTAAAGAGCGATTGATGGTGAACTTGTTTCCTGTGTTCACAGGGGAGCTGTCTCTGGATGAGTTCATTGATGGTGCACGGCGTGACAAGTGGGTCATGAAAATGCTGCAGATGGATGTGAACCCAGGAGAGTGGATCAACGAGCATCGTCGAAGGAGTGCCAACTTCTGAAGCACGTCCAACAAACTCCCAACATTTCACTCAGTCTGACCACATTTTACAATTGTCTGAAAAACACCATTAGTTCTTGGGATGAGGAAGCACAGAGGAAACCTTGGGCCTTTTCCTTGAGCAAAAATCGACTTGGAGCGAGATACGCTTGGGAAATGACAAAGGAAATGTACTTTCACATCCCTTATTCCCTTTTCTCATCTGTACCACTTGAACTGCATCATCCTCCCAACAATTGAATGTATTTCCTGCTTAATTCCACTTGTTCTGGTGAGACTTGTTCTGGAAACTTGCTACTTAGCTGAGATCCATTTGAATTTTGAAGTCAGTATTGTTTAGATTTCAAGTCAAACTAGTAAGCTGATGAGTTAGACATTGTTACATGGAATCTTTGAATATGAATATGTATGTATATTGTGGTAAAGTCACCTTTTCTCTGTATATATTTACTACCAGTAAGATTATTGATTGTACTGATAACAAGATGTATAAGAATGTGTGTCACCTGATGAGTAACTGATAAATAATAACTGATAAATAAACTTTATAGGTACTTTAAGTGAAGTGTTATTGGTTGTGATAGTAGGATGGTCTAACTTGCCAATGAGATGTTAAATAATAAATGGAAGATTATTAATCAAGCAGCCATTAAAGCTGAAGACATGGTGGAGAGGAAATCCATTTCTAGACCCCTTTTTACAGCTTGGTGAAATCTGTGCAAAAGTCAGCCTTTCGTTTATTTAACAAGTTACAGCTGTGTCCTCCCGACAAAAGGTTCCCAAAGGTGTCACTGACATTATGATCTCCTTCAAAGAGATCCTTCAATAACATTAACACCAACTACCCAAACACACCTCAGCTGCCTTGTAGATTTATTTTTTCTCATGAACATCTAAAATGCCTAAAAGAGATATTTCTAAAGGGGGATTAGATACAAAATAATCCATTTGAATAATGAACACAGTGAATGGAAATGTTATTGGAAATTATACAACAGTTAGTTCCGGCCACGCAAGCTGATTGGTTGAGATGCATTCTAATTGTGCTGATGTTTCGCCATAATATCGAAGGTTTTTCACAAACACTATCACTCCGCTGAGATGGCATTGCTAAGCAACGACTTTGACAGCTATAGGAGACGCTCAAGCCATTTGAATGTTTTTACTTCTTACTTTGCCACAAACAGAAAACAGATACTTTTAAGATCACATTTGACCGGCAGCCGATTTGGTCAGACATGACACTAAAGTCCCAAACTGTCAGCTCGTCTGTGTGGAGCTGGAGAATGAATTGCCAGCTGTGCAGCGAGTGGGCGGAGCTCGTTACTCTGATGTAGCAACGAGCTGCTTGTTAAGGAACTATAATCTGGTGGAAGGAACCGCAAACATAAAAACATATTAAGTGATACATTCACAGCCCAGTTTATTAATTTCTTACTGTATTTATTTACCTGTTTTACAGCTGTGATGATCTACGACATGCCTGCAACCAAATCACAGATGTTATTTCGGGATAACAGATTCCCTCTCGTGTTCTCTTGCTTAAAGAAGAGAGAAAACAGAAGTTTCCAAAATTGGAGTTCCAAAAATTATTAAAACATATTTAAAAAACTGGTACTAACAACAGTGCAATGCCTAGAAGACCACCAAAACGTAAATAAACAGCAATAAAAGCATTCATTTTGGAGGAGAAAATCAAGCTCCACTCTTTAGATCTGAAAAAATCCACAGGTGTTTCTGTCCATCCTTTCACTGTGAGAAGACATTTCAGTGCTATGGGTCTGAAAGGAAGTGTAGCTGTCAAGAAGCCCTTGCTGTTAAGAGGAAATAGATGAAAAATTCCGTCAGACACCACATAGACAGAACTTATATGGGTTGTGAGAACCAGAAACTTAAAAAAACTTCAAAGACTAATCTTTGGAGGTCTGGAAAAATGTGCAAAAATCCTCCCAAAAAATGGGAACTGTAGTAAAGGCAATGAGTGGACACACAAAATATTGGACATTTTTATATGGCTTTTAGTTGTTTTGGCTTCTTTTTTCCTGATGCTGAAAAACAAAAAACCACATCATGTCTGTTTTGATGGGAAATTAACGGAATCTCTTGCTAACAATAGAAAATCGGAATTTGATTGTAAATGAAAGTATGTGAATGATGGTGGGTCATGTAATAAAATAAATCCAATGTCTCCTGTTAGATGTTCATCAAAAATTACACAAACTTTTAGTTTTAATGACCAAAGTTCTATGGCAGTTTTCTTTACCATAGTAAATATAGCTGCTGGACATGATTGGGTTAACTGATGTGTCAAATCAGGCAGGTTTGAGCAGGAAAGTCACCAAACTGTGCTGGACTCTTCATTACTTGAGTTGGCAGACCTGCTCTAAAGACAGAACATGTTCAAGGGCAACTACCTACAGGTCACAGGACTCAAGCACTAATGTGCCTGGACACTTACACAGCAGCAATTTAAATAATGCATTGGTCAGAATGATCTCACTTCATTGTGTTTGGGAGGTGAGTCTCTCCTTTGGATGACAGCTGCCTACATGTGTGGTTGGAGAGGTAGCAGGATGCAAGTCAGCAAAGCACTAAAGGGGGAATTTCCCTCTAAGTAGCATTAAGGCCAAATCTGTTATGAAAGTACTAAAAAAGATGGTTCTTCAGGGGCTCTGCAGTTATGGGAATATTTCTATTTAAGTCTGTTTAGAACCATTTCACAGTGGTTCTCTAAAGTGATGGATGTGCTATAAATGGTTATATATAGAACCTTTTTGAAAATGGCTCTATATAGCAACAAAAAGAGCTCTTGGGTTGTTAGTATCAAGCTTGTAACAATAGAAACCCTCTTTTTTGGAGCTGTATAGCAACGTAAATGCAGAGTCCATGAAGAAAATCATCCCAAATGTCCAACCATGAAATAAATGCAGTGTCACTATGCAAGTAGTGAACTGTGCTGCCTGTAACAGTTGCCAGAATACGATGGAAACGACAGTTAAAACAGAAGTTAGGACATCACAATGGTTGTCCTGAAGTTAGGACAGTATTCAGGAAATTTAGTCCAGTTAGGGTGTTTTCTGTAGTACTGTTAAGATTAAAAATATTTAATATTATTAATATTTAATATAATATAGCTAAGATTATAAATATTATATTATTCTGCTGTCCTAAATTCAGTTCTAACTGAAGTTGTCATGGTGATTAAACAGATAAGATTTCAGAGTTAAGATGTTTCACTGACAGTCGTCCAAGCCTTTTGTCAGAACCCCCCACGCCACATTATACATGCTGAGCGATGGGTGCGCCTTAAATTCACTTGAAGGGATGTCCGGAGCGCAAATGGGACGTGCTGTTTGCTTTTTCGACGCCAGGTGGCAGTGAGGCGCCTCTGAGAGAAACGGACAGCGGCGTTTCTGCAGCTGCTGTTGCTACACAGTTTAGCTGCGTTTGTCGTTTAGACGGAAAACGCTGCAGCTGTCGCCAGGGTTGAATATACTTCTAAGAAATGACAAAGTAAGGAATTTGTTCATATATAAAGAAACTTTTCAGGCAGCCAGTAAACTTTATTATGCACTGAAGCTTAGATATATGGGTTTGATGTGAGAGTTAGCTTAGTGGCTAACTAAGTTAGCAGTACTAAGCTTGGGGTGATAGTAAAGTAGCTTTCTTAAAACTTGGTGTGTTTTGCATTATATTTAATCAGACCTGCTTTTTGAATCTACTTGGTGCATTGTTTAACGCGAGTTATAGGCTTTAGAGACAGAGCTAGCCAGCTAACCACTGACGTTAGTTAGAGTCGATATTTTCAGCTTTTGGTTTTGTTTGTTTGGTGCTCTTAACGTGTTGATTCCTTGATTTAAAATATATATATATATATTATTCTGGTTATTTGGTTGTCAGATGTCTAAAGAGCCCAAGAGCCAACTTGGTGAGAATGAAGACAGAGATGATGTAAGTGGAAAGAAACACATGGCCACTTTAATGGAAATGCCATTTTTTGCAAGCCTGTGTTCAGATTGGCTTCAGGTCATTCTGACAGAGCTGTATATAGTACGTATAGATGTTACCCTGAGGGACTATAGGAATATCTGTCATCTTGCCTTAATGTAATAATAATAAATTACAATTAATTACAAATATATTGCAATTTCCCTCTGTGATCAATAAAGATCTAGCTATCTAGCTAGCTAGCTATCCCCCCCGCCCTCCCTGGTAGAACGTTCCATGTTATGAGTAAACCAACGTACTGATGTCCTTCTCTTCTGGTCAGGGTGAAGTAGTGGGCGGTAAGCTGAAGTATGTGAAGGGTGATCTGTTCTCCTGCCCTGCCACGGACGCCCTGGCACACTGCATCAGTGAAGATTGTCGCATGGGAGCTGGTATCGCTGTCCTCTTTAAAAAGAAGTACGGCGGAGTGGATGAATTGCTAGCACAAAGTGAGTGTCATGAACAATATGGACAAAATACCAGTTTGATTATATTTCTATAAATTACTGTTGTGAAAAGCCCAGAAGTTGATTGAATGAGATTAAAACCAGATATAGGGCTAATTTTTTTGGACCAGTGTGACGACTGGATTCAAATTGTGATTATTTCCTGTAAATTAAGAACCAGGCCTGCTTTTTTGTTTATTTTTTTTTTCTTTTTCTTTAGCCAAGAAGATCAGCATATCCACTTTTTCTGGTTTCATTCACTGAGCGCATGGTGCTGGACAGCCAGTCAGTTGTGGTTGTGTTGTCATATATGAGTCATGTGTGTGTTTACTTGTTTCTGATTGGTCTAATTAATTTATAGGCAGTTCACAAACTTATTACATAAAAATCCCAGTTTAAAACTTGTATGCAGTAACTAAAATTGCTAGATTGCACTCTTTCACATTGCAAATTCAATATAAAAACACACAATTTTCAGCCCTTTTGAGACATAAGCAAAGATTGCCATTGCTTCTTGCAGTTGTGCCAATGCCTTGATTCATACCCAACACTAAAGGACATTTGTGATTGTTTGGGATGCTCACAGCCAGGGCTGTCACTTGTGGGAGGGAGGCAGCCGTTGTAAAGGGCTCCCACCTACCTCTTGAGATGTGGTCCCCAGCTCACAGCACACAATGAAACACTTTGATATTACAATGATGATTAAAAGAAAATATATTGTGTAGCCCTAAGACTGACCTTTTTTAGAAAACACTGTAAAAGTCTGTAAAAGGTTTAACTACTGTTGTACTTTATTGTCTGTTCTCACAGAGAAGCAACCTGGAGAATGTGCTGTACTTAAGAGATCTGACCGATTTGTTTACTACCTGGTGAGAAAATTATCATCACTGTTTAGGATTATTTGC
The DNA here is from genome assembly GCF_015220715.1 of Pygocentrus nattereri. Lineage (NCBI taxonomy): Eukaryota > Metazoa > Chordata > Actinopteri > Characiformes > Serrasalmidae > Pygocentrus > Pygocentrus nattereri. The sequence continues at coordinate 38,852,837 of NC_051219.1, forward strand.
TCGGCAAAATTGTGTAATGTTTCACTACTGGTATTAGAAAAGGTAGTTAATCAAATAAAAAATATTTCTGTTAGAATATAGGCAATTTTAATATTCAAACTGTATATAATTTTCTTCCCCCATCCCGATTATCTGCTTCAGATTACAAAGAAGAAATACAGCCACAAGCCCACCTATCAAACCCTCAGACAAAGCCTGGAAGCCATGAAAGCACACTGCTTGGACAATGGAGTGACCGGACTGTCGATGCCTCGGTATGAAGCATTCATCACTGATTGGCTTCAGAGTTAGATGATTTTTTTAACCCAACATTTTGAGCGTTATTCAGGTTTTTTTACACACATTTGTTTACAGCGAATTTGAGAAACTGACTTGTACATACAGTAAAAGTGCTGAATATATTGTAATCACTCTTTGCATGTCTTAGGATTGGCTGTGGCTTGGATCGACTAAGCTGGGACAAGGTGTCAGTGATGATTGAAGAAGTCTTCCAAAACACAGATGTGGCCATCACTGTATATGTACTGTAGCCCATGGCGATACAGGTAGAAGATTTGCACTTGTACTTGATGGTTGGATGTTCCTGGGGACAGTACGATAGGGCTGTGAAAAGAATGATGATATGCAAAGTCTGTTAGACTAAAAAAAATCTCAGGCTAAATGAATCAATTTCTTGGTGTAAATTACGGACTAAGTATTGTTTTTTTGTATTGTTCTTTGATGAAGTTCTGAGAGTTGTTGTGGTAAATGGATCATAAAGCATGTTGACCACTAGATGGAGTCAGTGCTTTGAAATACTCTGTAGCCGTCTGCTACATTTGTTGAATTTTTTATTTTAGTACCAGTTTAATCATTTCTGCTGGTTGTGATTGAATGAAACAAATGGATGCCTCACAAAATAAATGTTTAATTTTCATAACCATATCTATGTCCTATCTTAAGTGTTCTAGCATACAGAATGCAAACAGTTGTGTTATAATGCTTTATTATAATGCATCAGCAGTGCTACACATTGTAATATTTAGCTTATTTTAGACATATTTTACTTGATTTAATTGCATCAATCTAGTGTTAATGCTGGATAACTCCTGTGAGCATGAACATCAGAATTACACATTTCCGCAGTCGTGTACAAAATGAATACTAATACTCGTTTCAATAAAAATATCTTCTTCCAAATATCCACATAGATAGAAATAGAAATATCTTCCACAATACGGTTTAAGGAGTGGTCAGTAATTTCAATAATCCAATAATCTGGAATATGAATTAAACTTGTGTGTAAATGTAACTTAAAATGTATGTATCATTTACATCATAATTTACATGGAACGTGCAGCTGATTCATTTAAATATGTTCCCATATCAATAGTAAAAACTATCACATACTCCTCACAGTTAACCCAAACTCCAAAAAAATGCATTTTATGAAGTAACAAGGTATAAAAGTGGAGTCAAAATTAGAATTTATTTTTTAATTTAGTGCAATAAAAGTGTGATTAAACTCCTAACTTGTATTTAATCAGATAACCTACTTAGAAATTGTAGTTATTTTAGTGGTGTATATACTCCCATTATTCTCCATATCTGTTTATAAGGATACATTCTCCATATTTTTCCTCACACAATGCAACACACAGTTTAATTCTGGGGGCATATAGTGCATGCCATCCTTTAGATGGATATTGGGTAACTTCCAGTTGTTTAATAATAAGTTTAATAATGATATTTTTTAGTCATCAATTGCTTTTTGTTAATGTTGTTGTTAGTTGTCTACATACATTTGTATGAATGATTTGCATCAGTATTCAGTCTGTTTTATTTAAAGTAGTAAAAAAGTGTTGAAGGGGAATTCCACCAAAGTTTCAAAATTCATTCAGTTGTGCTATTTTTTCCCCAAAAAATGTATTGTGATTTACCTTTTAAACTGATTTTGCATCTTTCAGAGTAGTTTGATGTGAAATGTGCTGTTCTGGAGAAACTTACGGAGTCAGATTTGTTCATGGTGGTCATGAACTGATGGCAGACAAAATTCTTTTATTTGGTTTATGATCTTTTATTAGTCCTGTCTTCTAGGCCAGATCTAATCTAGACTAAAAAGGATATTAATAGCAATGTGTTGTTTTTTTTCTCTAAATGGAAGACTCACTTTTTTTCTGTGAGTCAAAACAAAGAGAGATCATGGTGCTGTGACAAAACAACAAGAATTGCAAACTTATTTGCAATTGCTCCCCGGACGCCGTGGATAGGATTGCCCACCGCTCCGGGCAAGTTTGCTCAGTGCCCCCTAGTGTGTGTGTGCTCACTAGTGTGTATGTGGTGTTTCCCTTCATGGATGGGTTAAATGCGGAGGTGAAATTTCCCCGTTTGTGGGATTAAAAAAGTGTCACATTATTATTATTATTTCATTTATGTACACGACTGCTGAACAAATTCCCATGATAGTAGGATTTGTTCACATTTCAAGCTTTACTGCTTATTTCCAGCTTTTGCTCAGATTTGATCATCCTCTCCTGACGGTTCAGGTTTGTGTTTGCAAGTGATCCATATTTGCCATTAGTGTGAACAGACTTGGCCTGAAAAGTCAGTAACATCACACACATTAACTACATGTGATAATGTGACACTGGATTAAAACAACGATATGTGCATGCACAGTGAATTGTGATGTAAAAAAAAAAAACTCATTACATTCACATGGCCATGCATGTGTCCACTCCAGGATCACATATAAAAGTGTGGCAAATCTGATTTTAAAAGATCAGGTTATTGTGTTTACATAGTTCTGAAAAACTTAAAGATAAAACAAAATTAAACAACAAAAAAATATTTACACTACTTCGAAACCTGTAACATGAATCTAGTCTTAGAGGCCATTAGGATGTGCAGTCTGTATTTCAGGCATTAGTGAGATAGAATAATGCACAGAAATAAAAACAGGTTTTCTATAATTAAATGAAATATGGCATGTACCGTTAGAGGAGAATGTCCTTTTTTTTGACAAATCCTGAGGGGGGGGATTACTGTAGATTTTGGAAATTACAGTTGATAAGGAGAAAGCGCATTAATTTCAGTAAAATAAATTTCTAGTAATAAAAGTAATTCACTGTTTAGAACCTTTAGTGCTACTAAAGTCACTAATTCTCTGGGTAATCTTCAGTTTCATTCAGAAGTGAACTATACTACATTGGTATCAGCTCAGATCCTGACCTTATTAAATGGATCAGATAACAGTCAGTTGTGACTAATCCACATTCTGTACTGCTGTCGTGGTCATTCTAAAACTGTACCATTTTGATCACTTCCCATAAGAACATAATATAAACATCGTCAGAGTCGTCAAGAGAATTCTGCCTGTATGAAATATATACAGCAGGTGTCAAAAAAACAGACACACGGTCTTACCTTAAACACCTACCATATAAGTGCACTTTGTAGGTTTACAGCTGCTGACTGTATCCCATCTGTTGTTGCGCTCGTTTTATCAGTCACCCTCCATTCTGTCCATCACTGGAAAGGGACCACCATCGGCCCACAGCTGACGCTGATATTATTTGGGCGGTGGATCATTCTCCGCATCGCAGTAGAGGCATGTTAGTGAGTGTTGTGTGTATCTGGAGTTTTTACACGTCATTATTCACTGTGGTGTAAGAATAGTCCAGTCATCCTCTGGACAGACCACTGATGGAAGGACTAGAAGATGATCAACATTGTGGATAGAAAAATGAGTTACTTTTCTTAACTGTACACTTACAATATAAGTGTGTCTAATAAGGTAGCCAATAAGTGTACACACCTCAGCTGTTTTGGTGTCTGAGAGTGATCCACCACTCACATAATATCTGGTCATCAGTAGCCTTATTGTGGTCCTTTTACATTGATGGATAGGGAAGAGTGGGGCTTGCATGACATCACAAATCATGCACCAGCGGACAGCGGATTTGCTACAGTCAGTAATTACAGTAGTGGTGCCTTTTGCATGGTACTGTATTTTATATATCTAATATAAAATATATATATATAATATAAAATACACAACTACAAACTACACAAGTACAAGAATATGAAGGCCTTAACAGAGAACTGGTATCAGATCAGTACAGTACACTGGTTAGTCAGTGCTTCAAATTCAGATATTACATATGGCATCAGAAAAGAAAACTTTGGACGTTGCATCCGCTAGTTTAATTTGAGCGTAAATGCTTATATTAAGCATCATTATGGCGTCTTTAAAAACTGATGTAGTTAATTTTATTACATCATTCTTGACCAAAAACAAAGCACAATACAAGATTACAGTGAGGGGTTAAGTGCTCTATTTACCCTATTGCAGAATGTTAGTGAGCTTCTCATCATAGTACTCGTAGCTCTCTTGACAGTCCTCCCAGAGTGTAAAGTTGTCTTCCTCGTTCTCTACAAAAGTGGACCAAACGTAGGTGAAGTCCACAGGTCTCATCATCCTTAGTTTGCACCCTGCTTGTGCCAGAGCCTTTAGCCCCACCTGCACCTCCGGTTCTTCCCACAGGAAGAGGCGGGAGCAGTGGATGTTAAGGCGTAGTGTCTTGCGGACTCTCAATATCTCTCCCAGTTTAGCAGCACACGCGGCACAGGGGCTGGATGATGTGTACCAGGTGACCGTGTAGCACAGTGATTTGTCATACTGGGGCAGCACCTGTTGGAAGAATGCCTCTTCAGCATGAGTGCCAGAATGCTCATCCTCTAGGTAACCCCGGACACCATCGGGTTCTCCTGAGCTACTCTGTATGTCCACCTGGTAGCACAGGAAGGTCTTGTTGCGGCCAGAAGAGTACTCCACGTTTTTGAACTGGAACTTGAAGAAGTTGGGGTTGAGTCGATCTCTGAGAAGCCACAGACAGTGATTACAGTGTCAGGGATGGGGACAGGGATCCTAATGCAGCCTTACAAGCTTATGTCTTTACATGGGGAAGGCAACTCCAGTTTGGTGATTTTACTGCTTGAACAAACTTGATTCATCTCACTTGTGAAAGCTGCACTATATAAGATTTTTTTGATAAGAGTGAAAGACGTAGCATTATTCAGTCAGGAGGAAAAAACACAAAAATGTATGTGTGCTGCTGCGAGTCACCCTGTAAAGCCTAGTCATATATAATAGTCATTTAAAAGTTAGAGGTCGTGGGTTGGATTTTTTTGGGACTTCTTTGGACCGTATCGCACATCTTTATGCTTTAACATCTCACACACAGACTCAAAAAGAAGGCTCAATGATTCATTTTCAAATGCAAAATCAACATTCTACTGATAAAGATATGATGATCAATAGTAGATCATTTATTTACATCCTCAGAAGACATGTCCATCAAGTTTTGACTGTTTAGTCTTTCAATGCACTCTAGTCAAGACTGGAAGAATTCCAAAGCACAGCTGATGTTACTAAATTTTCTTGTGCATGTTGCATACAATTACACATTGTCTCTAAATGTCAGAATCTTACATAGTGTAGCTTAAATGATCAGGTTTAGCAGGTGTGTTGGAGCAGGAAAATCACCTGTGCAGGGCTGCAGCCCTTCAGAACTGAAGTTGCCCACCCCTGGCCTACTTAAGTTGGCAAATGATGAAATCTCACATTCTCATATTCAGTCTTGCTTGTCAGTATTTAGTGCTGTCCTTACTGAACAATTCTGATTCTCTGATGAGTATGCAGCACTTTAAATAAAGCAACATACTTAATTTAAATCATATTTCTTAAGTCTAAGAATACCTACTAGCTGCGGTTATTGCAGGCGATGAAACAAAGAAAGGTGTTCTAAAAAAAGCGTTTTATGCCAGTGTCCCTTTAACCAATCAGTGCTTGGCCTAGAAACCAGTGTATGGCTTATCTAAATGTGAAATAGTCTTATTCTATAGATAGAAGTACTATGGTAATATCTATTGAAAGAACAGTCATGAATCTGTGAGATTTGTTCATTGTTGCTCAAAGAACTCAAGAGACAGATGTAAATATATAGTCCTTACCCTATGATGATCTCAAATGGAGGTAGCTCTATAGGCTCAAACTGAAATTCTCCATCCTCGGTGCCTCCCTGTGCTCCTTCGGCTGTCTCCCCATTTCCATTTGGCGTATTGTCCTCTGCGTTTGGCTTTTCTGGGGCCTTCTCTGGCTTCTTTTTCATCTTCTCATCCTTCTCTTTCTCCTTTTCAGCCTTGGTCTCTGCTTTTTTCTCCTCCTTTTCAGCAGGCTTTGTCTCCACTTTCTTTTCTTTCTTTTCTTTCTTTTTTACCATACCTACTTTGCTGGGGGCCTTTTTATCTGCCATGACTGAGCTGAATGCTAAGCTGTGCTTGTTGGAGAGTTCGGCAGTGTGATTTTAGCAGGTGTGTCAGAAAGTCAGGGACTGCGTTTGTATGCTCCTGATGTCTGGGAGTGCGTTTGTAGAGATGATTTCAGTCTCCAGAGAATATGGAGCGAGTTGGTCAGAGAATGCCGTTGGGAGGTTGAGGGGCAGCTGCTCTCTCCTGTTTCCATGCTATTAAAAGAACCAAGGATAATGCAGTGTGGCGGGGGGGGGTTCTGCAAGCATTCTGTTATTTCAGACCTGTTACATCGGTGAGACAAACACCAGTGACTTTTTTAGTTATTATTTATTATTTTTGTTCCCAGCCGTTCTTCTTTTTCAAGTCAAATTTAAACACACCTGCTCTTTGTGGTGAACTCACACATAGATAAAGCTAGGTCTCCCATTCGTCTAGTTATTAAAGTTGTCTGCACACCAACAACAGGCAGTTTATTAATAACCATTTTTGGCAGAGGGTGTAGGAGTGAGTCATTCTCTTTGGATAAATAGGCCATAATGCCCTCGCACCAAGGCCATCTAAAGGTCAATACAGGCCAGGCACTGAAATGTATTCTTGTAAGCTCAGTAGAAATCAGAGACCTGTAGTTACTCTTCATTTAAAAGTATGTTTAGTCTTTTCTTAGCTAGACAGAAACGAACTTGTTTCTTTACAGATGCTCAATCCCAGCCCAGGGGGTCAGCAGAATTTCAACTAGGTACTATAATACTGTATATAAACATAGGATAAACATGGCACAGTGTGGGATCACCATGGAATTTCACAATATGGTGTTAAGGGGAGATAATCTCCTGCTGTGCGATGAGATCAACTGAACTGCAACAAACATTGACTCATTCGGCTAAACCATTGCAGATCTATTTCTTGTTGCATATTGCCACTGTATCCTATGTGCATGTATTTCAATTCACATAAGATGTTGAGTTCTACATATTTTAGTAATCTGCAAGTGCTGATGTAAGATCAGTTTTTGCATTTCATATCCATGTGGGGTAGAATGAGCTTAGATCAGAATTCTTAGCTGGAGGTGCATTTCATATACGAGCCATAATGTTTGCCAGGCACCATGTTTACCATAGCATAAATATGTGTGGAGCAGTGTGTACATTGCAGTCTTTGCCTTGGATTTGCCCGTTGGGCGTAATATGAAAGAATACACTGTTTATTTTTCCTTTCCACCCAGAGCAACAGAATGACAGCTCATCCATTTCAGTCGGGATGAAAATGGCCTGTCGGCACACTGTTACTGGCCTGGTAATTACCTCTGAAAAGAATTACTCAGCAGAGAGAGGGAAATTGAAATTGAGGTGCTGCTCCCCCTCTTCCATTCTCACATACACACTAAATATTCATTACATCTGCACTGCGCCACTGCTCTCCTCTCTCATATCAAAACCTGTGTGAGATTGCATTTATAGATGTATAGGTGCTTTATAGTAATGACCAGAAAATACAAGCTTCTAAGAAGCTATTGAAAATGCATAACCTGACATGTATGTACAATCTTACGATCACTCGCATGCCTGGTTATCTTCACTATCTTCTAACAGACAAAATCAGCAGTGATGCTTTTGTGTTATTAAAAATGGTAAGTGCCTGGTTGCTATGGGATTCTGCCTTCTTCGTGTTGTGATAGAGAACAAAAAAGCTGTTGTTTCCTGGCGGCTGATGTGTTTGACTGAGAATTTTTAAACTCTTCTTTCTATTTACACACCAACTGCCAAACAATACATTACAGGCCTTCATTTCCTTCATGGTTTAATGCTCTTGCTATTTAGCCATGCCAGCTGGAGACTCTGTTCAATTCCCTACAGGAATGAAATGTAATTATTTCCAATTACCCAGCCTGCCTGCAGCTTTCCGGTAGGCTGGATTTGTAAGCTAAGAACAAACACAGAGAACATTTATCTGCCATATTGTCGCTTGCTCTGATCTCCTTCATGGTTATAAAGGTTGTATCAACAGGGAAGTGGTACGATTTTGTTTTTCTTTGCCTGGAAGTCAGCAATAATACAAAATTTGAGGAAATCAATTAAGTTGTGAACAGCATCCTGCCTTTGGCCACTGCATCATGCCTGATAAGAAAATAAAAGCGGGGCTATGCTTTTGTTGTGAACTCTTATTTATTTGGATATCATAACATTGAGGTGAAGCGCAAGTAGAAAGAACATGAGAATGAGAATTATATGTGTAAAACATGCCACATAACTAAAGCAATAAAAGTATCAGCTAGTACAACAAAAAAAATCTAAACTACATTGTAATTAATGTGTAAATATACGCATCTATAAATATATTTAGTGTGTGTGTGTGTGTGTGTGTGTGTGTGTGTGTGTGTGTGTGTGTGTGTATATATATATATATATATATATATACCCAGACAAAAAAGACAGTTTGATGTTCCTTTGGGTAATTCTACAGTTTGAATACTCGGATGTTACAGGCACAAGCTGCTTTTGGGATTTGAGGCATCTTCCATTTAAAAAAAAATCCCAATTTCTATAAAGCTATTGTCAGTAACCTGTAAAGATGCCCTTTAATTTTGTTAGGACCACAGTATACTATAATTGGCCTTTAAGTAAATTAGAGTCTCTAAGTTCTTTGGAAGGGGCCGGCAGCGTTCTGGTCTTAGGGTTTTGCCCACAACACTGAATATCCTTTCCACGGTTGTAGCTGTAGCTGGCACTGTAAACACTTTCTTGGCAACTTGTGATAGCAAAGGGAAGTCAATGGACTTGCGCTTCCAGTACTGCAGTGGATCCTCATCTGTGGGCTCCTCAAGCAGGTAAGCAGACAGCTCCTGCTCCATACTCTTGGCCTGCGTGGTTGGTCTTTGCTTGATGAAGGAGAACAACCTGCTGCGTTTGGATGGTGATGGCTGGGTATCTAAACTCTGTTCTGGTGGACTCACTGCCTGGGTGTGCTTTCCCACCTCCTCTAGGAGAACCTGCTTGTGCCAGTCACGATCACTGCTCCACGAAAGCTTGAACTGTGGGTCCAGGGTAGTAGCTGTGACATACAGAGGGTCCTCCAGGATGCCTGTGAGCCTCCGGTCCAGTGCCTGAGACAATCCTGTCACGATTCCAGTGCACTGGTGAGTTACGATCTCTGCCAGGTGCTTACGCAGACCCAGCACGCTAGGAAGGGCAAGGCTGATGGATACATGCTTGTCTCCCTTAACCATATCTGTGGCCTCCTCAAAAGGCTCCAAGACCTCAACCAGCTCCCGCAGCATGGCTTTCTCCACACTGTTAAGGGCCAGGTCGTTTCTGTCCACTATGTCCTCCAAAAAATCCACAGATTCTAGCATTTGGCGCATTGTCTTAAGTTGGGTGTTCCAGTGTCTATCTGAAGCTGAAGGGCCTTGTCCATTTCCAGGACTGAACACTTGGGCCAGTTTTTCAGCAGTCACCGTTGCGATGATGTAGTTATAGAAGCAAGCAGCTTTGGTGAGTGTTATGGATAAGTGAGGGGAGGAACGGATTCCTTCTCGGACGCACTGACCTAGTGAGCGGGCAAAACAGTCTATTCTACACCGAGCCAGGAACTGATTTACAGAGTTGTCCTCCTCTGCTCCACCAACATCTTCTTTACCTACCCCTGGGCCAGTCTCCTCATCACTGCTATCTTCCTCTTCCTCATCATCCACATCACCATTACCATGGAGGTAGAATCCAGGCAGGCGGAAAGCAGATCGGCTTTCATAGGAGGAGGGGTCAAGAACAATCCGAAACACCCTACCTGAGATGCCGTTAGCGTGGGAGATTTCATCAAAGTCATTAAGCATGCGTTGAGTGTCAAATTGACTTGGCAAAGGTAAACATGCCAACAGTGCTGATTTGATCTGCCAGTCTGTGGTTATGAAATGGCATGTCACTCCCATGTAGCCAGAACCACCATTGAGCGACACAGCATTGCTCCTCCACAGGTCCAAGGTCACGCTGCACGATTCTGCTCCTGACAGAGCCAGCTTGGTTGCTACCTGTACTTGGTAGGCGTACGCCGGGAGGAGCTGCTGCTGTATGTAATGGCTTGGTTCTGGGACGTAACGTGGCTCGAGGAGCTGAAGCAGCTCACGGAAGCCTTCGTTCTCCACAATCTGCACAGGCTGCAGGTCTCGGATGATCATCTTAGCAATGGTTTCAGAAATGAGGGACTGTCGTGGATCGCTGCGGTCAAATTTGCCCGTCCCCGATCCGCTCTGAGTAGCTGTTCGACTGGCATCTCTCATAGGTGCATAGGTATGCACCGTCCCCGAAGCATAAGCCTCTCTCTTCACATCCTTCTTCCTCAGAAACTCATCATACATTTCTTGATGTTTGCGCTGTGTGAAGGTGGGAAAGAAGATAATGGTTGCCATTAGTTATGAACACTTGCACAGTCTGTTTCCTGCCATTCCCTCCTATGGTCCCATATGGAAAATAAATGCATGTAAAGTGTATTTATCACATGCATTAAAAAATGTGTTTGGAATACATTTAGAAATAAAACAATGTATCTGAAATATATTTTCCATATTAAATAATACTTGCCCATTTGAAGTGAAACCTTTGCTTCTATGCATATATGTATTATATTACTTTATATAACAAAAAAATAAGAAAATAACATTCAGTCTCTATTGTCACCAAAGGTCAGGGTCAGGTTCCCACACAAGGATTAAGCTTGGCCTTGCACTACCCAGCAATGTGAAAGGAAGAATTAGTCCAGGCCTAGTAATAGCTGTTTGGGACTGTTTGTTTAGTCCTGGACTACATTTAACCAGCAGACATGTCTGAGTTACTAAAACCGAAAGACGGGACGTACCAAGTTATAACCGTTTTCATTAGTGCTCTACTGCATTAATATTCTAGTGTTCCTGTGCATAGACTTCACGACGCCATGAATGCAGTTTTGCTCAAATTAATAAGCGCCCATCGCATTACCTTTAAATGTGTAACGAAGTTAGAGGTAACTGTCCGCTTGGCCTGTATCCGTGTGCCACAGGCTTTGCAGTTCGACTCGATTTTTCCATTTTCCCCCTCAAAGACAATATTGAAGTAATCCAGAATGGAGACTCGAGAATTTGACGCCATCGGTGATTCTCAAGTCCTCTACGACGAGAGCAACAGAACACCCAGATACACAACTTTTCCCCCGAATCGTTTGCGATTTGCTCTCCTCTTCAAACAATCCCGCAATCTTAGACAGCGCTCCGATTCAGCACTGTAACGCCGATGGCTTCGCCGCTGTCAAACATGATAGCAGGCTTGTTGTCTGCGAGATAAGGCGTTCATCCGAATCTACACCGATCGCATCGCCTGCGCATTATGGCGGAACTGTTACATACAGCATCCACGGAGCTCGGCTGTTATGTTTTCACGCTCCCGGCTCAGAACTCGCGACATAACCTACAGGCCAAGATAATGTGGAAACGTATTCGCCCCCCCACTGTAAACAGCTCTATCTAGCCGATAGCGCTTCGGACTCCAGGAAGTAGACAGTAAAGGGGAGGGCTTCCCTTCCCTTCCCTCGACCATTTTGACGGTTCCCATCCACAATTGGCTGAAATAATATGCATCCAAGCGGATAATGCATTCAGCGATCGCGGCGCTGGGACGGCCCGTGTTTTATTAGGTTATCGCTTGCAGGAACAACGGGCTTCGTCGGACTGTTGTGAGCTAGTCTGCGTTCAGACGGCGCGTCCTAGTCATCATTAAGCAGAGCCGCAGCAGCGTCTGGCGGCTCAGTTCATTCAAACAAAACATGTGTACTTCACCCCACCGTGTGAGGCTGAAGACCTAACACCATGCTGGCTCGCACAGCCACGATTCTGTGCGTTTTGTATTATATGGCATGGATACCTGCAGAGCTAACTTGGCTAACTAGCACGCTAGCGGGTGCAGTGCTGATGGGATGATGGTGGTGAAAAAAGACCCCACAAAACACGTCCAGCTGCAAGTTTGTTCAAGTACTTCCAAAAGACTGCTTAGCAGCAGCTTCGGCCATACGGCGAAAGCAAGCAGTCTGCTCACGTTAACTCGTTGTTTAGGGGCGCACTGAAGGCAATTTGTGTCGGACAGACGGACAGGAGAAGCAGCTGGCTAGCAGGCTAGCTAACCCAAATGTAAACAAACAACACTGCGCACATTCGAGGCAGAAACATCTACACACATCACATTAACTAGCCGTGTAATTGCATGTGTAGTCATTGCTCCCGGCAACTCACATCCAAGTGTTTCTTCAGGTTTGAGCAGGACGTTTTCGGTGTCGACAGAACGTTCTTTGTAGGGAGGCATAAGTTGCACTGAACATAGAGATTATTTCCACGCTCTTCTTGAATTGTGAAGTGCCGTCTAAACCGCCATGCATAGAACCCAACCTTCCCCTTTCTCCCCATCGTGACCGAGCACGCGTCCATCGAAAGGCTCGGGTGACAACGTTTAGCCAAAGTTTGAGAAACACTTATAGCCACTAACAGAAATGGCTGGTAAGTTGGCTAAACAGTTTGATACGCCCCCTGTACCCCCTGGTGGACATTGTTCAAACATAAAAGCCTCACATTATCCTAAACTTTATTGAAATAAACAGCTCTCATCGAAAAAAAAAACGTTTCAGCTTGACATAAAGCAGTAATTCAGACGTGTTTAGTTCAGTTTCATATCTATATACCTTTATATTCTGATTGTATCATCCAGCGTATTTATGCAGTGCTGGGCTTTTGAGTGTAGCTGTGCACTGCTGGGTCTTAAATGCATTGTAGTCAATACTGTACAGCACTGTCTTTGCGTTATGCTGGTATGTTTAGTCTATATCTCTGACTTACACTGTGTGGTGTAAACACACGTTATCTCATTGCACTGTGCACTTGCATAAGGATGGGATGATAGTGTTTAAAATAATAAACTATACTGAAGGCAGAACCTGATTATGTGGCTCTTGAGGAGGATAATCTGCTGTATTGTTCACTATCATTTCTTAAAACAGGTGGTCACCATAACCAGTGTCCAAACACTCCACAATTTTAGTTTAAATCTCAAACGAGATAGTAAATAGTATAGTAATTACACTTGGAACAATGCTTCACACTCATACCACATCCCAATGCTAAATTATACTGTTTATTAGGAATACATTAACGACAAATGTTCTACCCTATGTAACAACATTTTACTACTTGATTCCAAAAGAGATTTATACATCATTGTTTATTCCTGATTTACAGTCTAATTTCCGTGCATAAAAGGGACTGGTAGAAAATCATGGAAATAAATAATTGATCCAATAAAGAAAAAAGGTACAAGAATTATGTTAGGTATTATTCCTTCAGTCCTTGACAAATCTTGTGTTTCTCCTTTATCTGAGCCTGCATCTCCATTCTGGTTGCCAGAATTGCACTCTGCAGGGTTGCAATCTCTGCTGACAGGGTGATGACTGCAAATACAAAGAAAGAAAATTGCAGTATGGTTATATTCAAAGATCTCAGTGTTCAGCCTTTTCTTGGATGAACAGCATGTCAAAATGTTCAGCATGTGTCATATTTCCTATCATAAATATTTTAAGAATTCGCTTGAAAACCAAGATTATTACAGCCAACAAAACCAACAGGCCAGAGAACAGAGACTCAAACACAGACAGAAATATTTGATGTTGGTTTGTTAGGAGAATCTCTCCCTATTCATTCTGATTCATTTTGCTGGCCAGTTCCTCTTCTGCACATTCTAAAGGTAACTGCACTCATTATAATGTTGGTATTTGTTGCAGAGTGTTTAGTCTCTGTGCTCTGTTCTTAGGAATGTTGGATAAAGAGATTACCCTTAAGATTCCTCAAGAATAACAGATCCAATAAAGAAAATCTCTTAAGAAAAATCTAGTACATATAATTAAGTCTATGGTTGCCCCCCCTACCCCTCTGTCCCACTGTTCTACAATTTTACACCTATTATAAGACGTTTTGCATTTGTTAGGTGAATACAAGCTTTGTGAAGCTGTAATTTGGCAATTGTACGTGCAAGACAAACTACTGCCTCAACAAAAACTTTTTTTTTCCTGCAGTCATGCGCACCGCCTTCCCACCCTCTGATCAAAGGTCAGCTTCAGTGAAAGGTAAAAGGTTACATGCCTTTATGAATGAATTTCTCTGAGATCTGCCATTCTGTGCTAAACTTACAGAATATCTTACAATTACACTGTAATTACATGTTATAGTCATTTGCTGTCCACAGCTGCACATGCACTTGAACTATTTGAAATCTGGTGCATGTGGGTTCAAACAGTTCTGAATAAACTCACCACCTGAGATAATGTGTGTTCATTTAGTGTTTCTCACCAAAAGTCAGAAATGTAATTCTGATTGCGAGTCACAGTGTTTGTGCTGCTTTTTAACCTCACCTTCTTTAAAAGCAGCCTGAGCCTGCTTAAGATTCTGTGGCACAAGGATTCCAAACCATTTCAGTGGATCTTGATGCTGACTGAGGGATTTCTCACTCTTTATGCTACCCTGAGGTTGCGTTTCACATTGCCCCTTGGAAGCGTACTCTTCCTTAGGTTCTTTCTGTTTGACATTCATTCTCCTCCTAAGGCCTGGAAATGAAGGATGTTTCTCATTAAAACTTTCTCCACTTATGTTCCCTTGTGCAGTGTTTCTCAACCCTGGTCCTGGAGGCCCACTGCCCTGCACTTTTTAGGGTTTTCCCTGCTCACAACACACCTGCTCCAACTAATCAGCTCATTAACAGCTCATTAAGTTAAAGTGGGTGTGTTAAAGTAGGGAAAGAAGTAAAATGTGCAGGGCAGTAGGCCTCCAGTTCCAGGGTTGAGAAACACCACCCTAGTTCATCGTTGTTATATATTAACTGAATATGTAACAACAACATTTTGATTTAATGATGATGAATTGGTTCCAGCTGTGCAACGTCACTTTCCAACCTCACAGTCATCCATGCATTTCGTAACTGTTGTAAGTGCAGAAGTTTTTCACTGAGAATTCATTTATGACATCAAAAAATGTCCATCCCCATGTATAAGTCCTACCTCCATCAGCTGGTCCTATGTTCTCTACTGTTCCACTCGTTTTCAGGTCTTCCGTTTTGAGCTCTGTTTGTTCACACTTAAACTCCACATCACCCTTTTCTGAAATGCTGCATTTCAGAATAATAAAAAATAATAAGTAGTCATATACAAACTTCTTTATGCTGCAGTGACCATGGATACTACAAACCTAATACCAAAAAACAGGTAGGACAGTATGTGAAATTCAAACAAAAAACAGAAAGCAGTGATTTGTAAATCCACTTTGAGCTATGAAAAACAGTAAAAGAAATTTATCTTATCAACACTTATTCTGAACTGATGTCTGTAACATAAACTCACTCATGTAGTGTCTCATTGAGGAATGTTCAAGAATTTTAGGTATTTCCCCCTTTACAGTGCATATCATCATCAAAAGATTCAGTGAATCCAGAGAAATCTCTGTACATAAAGGGCAAGGCCAAAACCCACAACTACATTTACATTTTACATTTACAGCATTTAGCAGATGCTCTTATCCAGAGCGACTTACAAGAAGTGAATACACAACTAAGTGCCTGTGACCTTTGATCGTTAAGACAGCACTGCATAAACAAAACAAAACACAACGGCAAGCTTCTGTGATGGATATCAACACAGAGCTTTGGAATACTTTGAAAAACTGTTGTCAATAAATACAGTTTGTCGCTCATCTCAAAAAGACGCACAGTGGAAACATGTAACATGGTCTGACAAGTCAACTTTTATAGAACTGGAACTTTATGTTTATGGAAATAATGTGTTCTCCAGGCCAAAGAAGAAAAGGATCTTTAAGACTGTTACCAGCATAAAGTTGAAAAGCCTGTCTGTCATGGCATGGACATGCATTAGTGCTCACTGCATGGGTAACTTGCACATCTGTGAAGGTAACGCTAAAAGACATACATATTTTGGAGGAACATGCTGCTTTCTGCATGATAACAGCAAACCACATTGTGCATGTGTTACAACAGCACGGCTGCATGGTCAAAGAATGTGGGTGCTAGGCAACCCGAGTCCCACTGAAATATGTATGCAGTATGAAGAGTAAAATATAACAAAAAGCCCAGTATGGCTGTGCAGCTGAAGACTTTCATATCTCATATCAAAGTCCACTTTCATATCTCGATAAGTTGGCATCTTCAGTCTGCAAATGATTATTAAGGTGTTGCTAGTGGAAAGGTGATGTAACACAATGGTAAACATAAACCTGTCCCAGCTTTTTTGGAATATGTTGCAGGCATCAAATTTGGAGTATAGAAGACAAAACATTATGGTTTTGTACTGTTTTCAATTTAATTTAATCACAGCTTTCTGTTTTTGTTTTGATAAAGGGTTTTTTAAAGTGTACATTCTTCATCCACAAACTGAATTGAAATATGTGTATCAACAAGCAGATTAGTAATTCTTAATGGTTTTGTAGGCGACGCATCTACAGCATCTATCAAAATATGCATCAAGAATAGTCATAGAGTAGTTTACTGTAAAGGATGTGGATTTTGTTTAAGCTTGAAAGCTGGTGGACCTGGAATGAACACAGACGAGCGATTCCATCTCATTTGCATACTGTAGAGACGAGACCTGCTTGTTTCCCATTGAGTAACGTGCCTTGGATATGTTAAACCATCCCTGTGGAAATAAAATCATTGGCCTTTCGTGAATCAGTCTTTCAAAAAAGTCATTCATACCCTTACTAAAAAGTATACTGGCAGTTGCTGGTGATATACAGTTTAAAAAGATGGGTCTTCAAGGGTTCTTTGGTAAAGGCTGCATTCCATATAGAACTATTTGCACCCTTAAATCAGATTGATGGAAAACATGTTGTACAGTGGTGCTTGAAAGTTTGTGAACCCTTTAGAATTTTCTATATTTCTGCATAAATATGACCTAAAACATCATCAGATTTTCACACAAGTCCTAAAAGTAGATAACGAGAACCCAGTTAAACAAATGACACAAAAATATTATACTTGGTCATTTATTTATTGTGGAAAATGATACAATATTACATATTTGTGAGTGGCAAAAGTATGTGAACCTGTAGGATTAGCAGTTAATTTGACGGTGGAGTCAGGTGTTTTCAATCGATGGTATGACGAGCAGGTGTGAGTGGGCACCCTGTTTTATTTAAAGAACAGGGATCTATCAAAGTCTGCTCTTCGCAACACATGTTTATGAAAGTGTATCATGGCCCGAACAAAGGAGATTTCTGACGACCTCAGAAAAGGTTATTTATGCTCATCAGGCTGGATAAGGTTACAAAACCATCTCTAAAGAGATTGGACTCCACCAATCCACAGTCAGACAGATTGTGTACAAATGGAGGTAATTCAAGACCATTGTTTCCCTCCCCAGGAGTGGTCGACCAACAAAGATCACTCCAAGAGCAAGGCGTGTAATCGTCAGAGAGGTCACAAAGGACCCCACGGTAAATTCTAAGCACCTGAAGGCCTCTCTCACATTGGCTAACATTAATGTTCATGAGTCCACCATCAGGAGAACACTGAAGAATGGTGTGCATGGCAGGGTAGCAAGGAGAAAGACACTGCTCTCCAAAAAGAACACTGCTGCTCATGTGCAGTTTGTTAAAGATCACGTGGACAAGCCAGAAGGCTATTGGAAGAATGTTTTGTGGACGGATGAGACCAAAATAGAACTTAAATGAAAAGGGTTATGTTTGGAGAAAGGAAAACACTGCATTCCTGCATAAGAACCTTATCCCATCTGTGAAACATGGTGGTGGTGGTATCATGGTTTGGGCCTGTTTTGCTGCATCTAGGCCAGGACAGCTTGCCATCATTGATGGAACAATGAATTCTGAATTATATCAAAGAATTCTAAAAGAAAATGTCAGACAATGACCCTAAGCACACAAGTCGTTCTACCAAAGAATGTTTAAAGAAGAATAAAGTTAATGTTTTGGAATGGCCAAGTCAAAGTCCTGACCTTAATCCCATTGAAATGTGGAAGGAGCTGAAGCTAGCAGTTAATGTGAGGAAACCCACCAACATCCCAGTGTTGAAGCTGTTCTGTACGGAGGAATGGGCTAAAATTCCTCAAAGCCGCTGTGCAGGACTGATCAACAGTTACCGGAAATGTTTAGTTGCAGTTATTGCTGCACAGAGGAGTCACACCAGATGCTAAAAGCAAAGATTCACGTACTTTTACCACTCACAAATATGTAA
Source organism: Pygocentrus nattereri (assembly GCF_015220715.1). Lineage (NCBI taxonomy): Eukaryota > Metazoa > Chordata > Actinopteri > Characiformes > Serrasalmidae > Pygocentrus > Pygocentrus nattereri. The sequence goes on from NC_051219.1 coordinate 38,871,382, forward strand.
TATTGGACAATTTTCCTCATTTGTCATTTGTTTAACTGGGTTCTCTTTATCTACTTTTAGGACTTGTGTGAAAATCTGATGATGTTTTAGGTCATATTTATGCAGAAATATAGAAAATTCTAAAGGGTTCACAAACTTTCAAGCACCATTGTATATGGTTATATATACAATCTTTTAGAAAATGGCTCTCTGCAGCACCCAAAAGTGTTCTTATATTGTTACAAGCTTGACAACAGAACAATATTAGAGCTCCTCTTTGGTGATATATACAACCTCAAACCTCTTTTTTTTCCAAAAAAAGAGCGATTGTGTGAAAAAGTAGATAAAAACAGATTTCAATTACATGCAAATCATGCAAACCCTATATTAAAATTAAATGTATGCACCAACAATATATGTTAAAACTGAGAAAATGTATTGTTTTCAAAAATATATGGCCATTTTGAATATGATGCCAGCTACATATTCCAAAAAGGTTGGGATGGGGGAATGTTTACCACTGTGTGGCATCACTTCTTCTTTTAACAACACTCTGTAAATGTTTCCTAACAGAGAAAACCGACTGCTGTAATTTTGAAAGTGAATGTTTTCCCATTTATTCGTGATAAAAGATTTGAGCTGCTCAACAGTCCAGGGTCTCCTTTGTCGCATTTTTTGTTTCATAATGCACCAAATGTTTTCAGTGCGTGACTGGTCTAAACTGCAGGCAGCCTCCCAGACTCTTTAAGTACAGAGCCATGCTGCTGTAATATGTGTAGAATGTGGTTCGACATTGTGTTGTGTTACTGAAACAAGCAAAACCTTACCTGAAAAAGATGATGTACATATTGTTCAAGATTAATGGTTCTGAGACAGACGTGCAAGTCTCCCATGCCATCACAGATGTTGACTTTTAAACTGTGCATTAATAATAAGTTGGGTGGTTCCAGAGGAAACAGTGCCCATAATTTCGAAAAAGAATTAAAATTTTTAATTCACTGGACCACAGGACATATTTTCACTTCACCTCAGTCCATTTTAAATGAGCTTTGGCCCAGAGAAGGTGGCAGCATTTCTGGATCCTTTTTATATATGTTTTCTTTTTTTGCAAGGTAGAGTTTTATCTTGAATTTGTGGATACAGTGTTGAACTGTGTTCACAGACAGTGGTTTTCAGAAGTGTTTCTGAGCCCATGCAGCAATTTTCACTACAGAATTGTGTTTTTAATGAAGTGCTGCCTGAGAGCCTGAAGATCGCGGACAGCCTGTATTGTTTTTCTGCATTGTCCCTTGCCTACAGAGATTTCTCAGAATCATGTAATGTAAATGATGAACCCCCCCAAAGTTCATTGCTGTTTTACATTGAGAAATGTTATTCTTAAACTGTTGCACTGTTTGCCCATATAGTCTTTCAAAGAGTGATGAGCCCCTCCCTACCTTTACTTCTAAAAGAGTCAGCCTTTCTAGGATTTTTTAGCATCACACAACTTTACCAGTCTTTTGTTGCCCTTGTCCCAACTTTTTTGTAATGTTTAGCTAGCCCAAAAAAAAAAAAATGCGCATATATATTTAAAAAACAATAAAAATGATCCGTTTTAACTTTTGATTAGTTGTCTTTGTTCTTTTTTCAATTAAATATAGGGTTTTTAATGGTTTCCCTGCTGAAAAAGACACTTTACAATACCACAAGGAACCAAAATAAACAATTGTTATTATGGGCTTTTAGGCAGGGTTGCACATCACTGCATTCTGGTTTTTACATTTTCCCCAGCATCCCAGCCTTTTTGGAAATGGAGTTGTAGAGCCGTTTTCAATACACCTCAAGAGAACAGAACACCTTCTCCATCAATCTGAAGAATAATTTCACCATGCAAAGAACCATTCAGGCATATAATGGTTCTATATAGAACTCAAGGTTCTAAATAGAGGACCACTGCCTTTACCAAAGAACCCTAACCCTAACCCTTGAAGAACAATTATTTTTTTTGAGTGTGGCGTTATGATTTCAGGCATCGTTTCTTACCTCTTCAATGAGTGAGTTTAGTTTCTCTCTTTTCTCCTCCAGAGTCTCGAGCTGATCCATAAAACGAAGTAACTGTTGATCCATATTCACAGAGACAGGATCAAGACCCATTTCCACAGCGTCGACTCGCAGAGCTCTGAACAGAAGCTTGAGCTTTCCGCTCCAGAATGAGACCGAGAGCTTCGTGTAGTATAATGAAACTATTATGATTGTTTTTTTAAATGCTCAGAATAAGTCGTTATTGTTTTAGAGCGAGATGTAACCTAGAAAAGCTTATTCTCACTCGCCGCCGCCATAACAGGTCATATGACCAGAGAACTTGCGGAGAGTTATCTCTCTGCAATGTCTTCCGGTTTTCTCAAACGCTAGAGGGCGCTCCGGAGCGAGTCCAAAATGAATGGGTTGATATGGAGAATTTGAGCAAAATCATAGTTTATAATCGCTTAAACATTTTTAATGTTAGAGAATGCGATCATTTCCTAAACATCGAATATCATAAAATATTTTAACACCGCTTTTATATTTTTAAGAGCTTTAAAACTCGAGATATAGGAGTTTAAATCGGCGCCTCATGTATGTCCATGACGTCAGTGAGCCTGAACAGCCAATGAGCTGCTCCTCTCGCCAATCAATCATCACGCTCTAGCAGTAAAGCCCGCCTCCTGCTGCCCAAAACCCGTTTGCTTTCGAAAAAATGAAATATATAGGTGAGTTTTCTTTTTTTAGTGAAATACATCCTTCTGCTTTCAAAAATTAAAGAAACAATCTGGGCGAATGATTAGAAACTATTTTACCTTTTCGTGTTTAGCCGTTGAGCTCCATTCACTCCCATTCATTGAGGACTCACTCGCGGGCGCCCTCTGCTGGTGAGCCGTTCTGTTTTTGATATAACGGGAGGAATAGGGAGCAGCCAGGCTCCTCATAAACCGGCTCTGATATGACTGCAAGTGTCAGCTGACAGTGGAAAACCAATGTGGTCTCTCACTGCGCCGCTCTCGTAGGATTTACGTAGCGAGGTATTCTGCATACATGCGCACAGATCTTCACGGAACCATAAACGAGCATGTAGAACTGGAGAAAATTATCTCCTCATCAAACTGCACAACCTGTACACTTGATGCAGTTCCCACAAAACTATTAAAACAGGTATTACCAGACATAATTAAACCACTATTAACAATAGTAAACTCATCATTAAACCTGGGGTATGTTCCCAAAGCCTTTAAACTAGCAGTAATTAAACCTTTGATCAAGAAACCAAATCTTGATCCTAGTGTACTATCTAACTATAGACCTATTTCAAATTTACCATTTATTTCTAAGATTTTAGAAAAGGCCGTGGCCCAACAACTTGGCTCTTATCTGCAAAGAAACCAGATCTATGAAAAATTCCAATCTGGATTTAGGCCTCATCATAGCACTGAGACAGCTCTAGTTAAGATAACAAATGATCTGCTTCTTGCCGCTGACCAAGGCTGCGTTTCTTTACTGGTACTTCTTGACCTGAGCGCAGCTTTTGATACAATAGATCATAATATCCTCCTAGAAAGATTAGAGAAAATGGTCGGTATAACTGGAACTGCCTTATCGTGGTTCAAATCATACTTGACCGATCGTTTTCAGTTTGTGAGGGTAAATAATATACCCTCCAATTATACAAAGGTTAGATATGGAGTTCCACAAGGCTCTATCTTAGGACCGTTATTATTTACGTTATACATGCTCCCCCTGGGCAAAGTTATTAGAAAACATAATGTTAATTTTCATTGTTATGCAGACGACACGCAGCTCTTCATATCAGCCAAACCTGATGACAAACAGAGAATAAAGAAAATGGAGGATTGCGTAAAAGATGTGAAATCATGGATGTCACACAACTTTCTTCTATTAAATAGTGATAAAACAGAAGTTCTTCTATTAGGCCCTAAAGCTGCTAGAAATAAATTATCACACCTAATGTTGAATCTGGCCGACTTCTCAGTCACACCTGGTTCAACAGCTAAAAATCTTGGCGTTATCATAGATTCAGATCTAGCATTTGATAAACACATATCTAATGTTACTAAAACAGCTTTTCTACATCTCCGTAACATCGCCAAGCTAAGAAATGCTTTATCCTTACATGACGCAGAAAAATTAGTACATGCCTTCATTACGTCAAGGCTAGACTACTGTAATGCGCTACTGTCAGGATGTTCTAGCAGTAACTTAAATAAACTTCAGCTAGTTCAAAATGCTGCAGCCAGGGTCCTTACTAAAACTAGAAAATTTGACCATATTAGTCCAGTCCTATCAGCTCTTCACTGGCTTCCAGTCAAATTCCGCATAGACTATAAAATTCTCCTGTTAACGTATAAAGCCCTACATGGGCTCGCTCCTGAGTATCTGAGAGACCTTATCTCCTATTATGAACCACCACGATTACTTAGATCACAGGGTGCTGGCTTCCTAGTAGTTCCCAAAATTCAGAGAAGCTCTGCAGGAGGAAGAGCTTTCTCTTATAAAGCGCCCCAACTCTGGAATAATCTCCCCGATAATGTTCGGGACTCAGACACAGTCTCAATCTTTAAGTCTAGACTAAAAACTTACTTGTTTAGTTTAGCTTTTGGTAGTTAATGTTAATTCCCTTTAGATAAGGCTGCAGATCCAGGGGTTCATGGACATAGTGAATTGTGGGTAAACTGAGATGCTGGTGCTGCTGTCACTCACTACATGCAGTCACTCAGGTTTGTGGACGGTGGAGTGGGTGAATGCCAGTGTCTCAGGGAGCCTCCGTGTCTATGTTACCTTCTGGCTCTCTCCCTTTAGTTAGGCTGTCATATTCAGACCTGCCGGAGTCATTAGTCACACTCTGATAATTTTTTACATTTTCTGTTCTTCATAAATACAGTCTAAACTAATTCCTAAATCTTTCCTTCCTCCGAGTTACTGACTGTCCACCGGTCCGGCCCAATACTGATGGATGTCCCACCCTCAAGTCCCCCTGTCCCCCTGATTGACCAGACTGATGGAAGTTTCTGGAACGCAGCTTCTCCACTACAGATCACATCCAAATCTATATGAACTCTAATTGTTTCCACTGTTGATTATACACACCTGAATATATTAGAACTGCGTGGATGTAAAATTGACTTTTCAATGTTTAACTTATAAGTTGTCTGACCAGTGGTAGGATGGTCCCCCCTTTAGATGTGAGTCTTGGTCCTCCCGAGGTTTCTTCCTCCTCCAGCTCTGAGGGAGTTTTTCCTTGCCTCAGCGCTCACGGGGGTTCTGTATATTCTGTATATTATGTTCAGTGTTTTGTCTGATTCTCTGTGCTGTGATTCCCATTTTTGTAAAGCTGCTTTGTGACAACATCAGTTGTAAAAAGCGCTATATAAATAAATTTGATTTGATGATTTGATTTGATATGTAGGAAATATGAATGGAAATGGGGAAGGCGATTGGGTGATGCGTGTGGGAATAGAAAAGTGAACTCAGAGGCATAACTTTATTTCCAAGCAGGTTTTTTTTCCATTCCAGTTTAATTCCCAGTTTTCTTTTTTCAGTTCCAAATGTAACCTACGCCCATACTGGCCTTTTCCGTTTCCAAAAAATATTTCCAAAATGCCTCTTCCCTTTCCAAATGTATTTACCAACCAATCCGTTTTCATTACTTTTTCTGATCATTTGCCTTTTTTTAATTCTGAAACATCTTTCTCATTTCCAACTGTCAGTCAACTTGCTTTGGCCCACGTCAAGTCCTAGTAGCTGCTCCCAGATCAACTCCAAACTTTAACCAGACATCCATTACAACAACAATAATAATAATAATAATAATAATAATAAGTTACATTTATATAGCACCTTTCACAAACCCAAGGTCGCTTCACATAGCATGGGAAAAAAAGACTAAGCAGCGAAGGAGGAAGAAAAATGCACATGAGAAAAGTCTTTAAGTCAGATTTGCCTGCAGGCTATGGCTTTCTGGTTAGCAGTCAGTGTATGACACAGTTCCACAGTTCTGTACTACCTCTGTCCTGCAGATGTTTGGTGATTCCAGCTATACCCCCCTTAATTCAGGAATAGCTTGTTAATTAGATCCTAGCATCCTAGTGCCTTTTTATAGCCAAATGCTGAAAAAAAATGGAACAATACTTTATATCCACTACCACACAGAGAAAAAACACAGCTAACAAGAACACATCACACAGTGAAATGTGTCAAGTGAAAGGATTTAATCTTTCTCCCTCAGACATCCAATCAAGCATTTTCAGCCTGATACCTGGTGTCAGATTGTTGCCATCTCTAGTTATAATATCTACAACTATAGAGCTTTTTAGATTAAATTAACTATTAATTCTAGTTGAAACAGGCCTGTTTTATTAGTTCTAATTACTGGAAACTTTTGTGACATTATTGAAATAATTAAAATTCGAGTCTGGAAATCACATTTATACTGCATACATACTATAGAGAACCCATACATGTAACTAATGCATACACGTGCACACTCACATGTGCATTTATTAATGCATAAACCCACATAATACAAATATAATTCACACACACACACACACACACACACACACACACACACACACACACACGTTTTGCTATGCTTTCCATAAACTGAAATGGAAACTCATGTTCAAACACCTGAGTGTATCAGGCACAGAAGTGCAGCTGGAGTTTTTACATATCACATTGTCACTTGCTGGTTGAAGCTATTCTACCAGCCAAATAATATCTGGTCAGGACTGGGCCTATGGTTGTCCATTTCCATTGAGGAAGGGGTAGAGGATGGGAGACAGACTACAGTCCTTACTTGTAATGTATTTGTAATATATATATGGTAGTTTTACCTAATACAACAATTAATATGAGTATTTTATGTAGTGTTCTGTTAATTTGTACACCCCCAAGATAATGGAAATCATTGGAAAATGTGTTTGAAACTGAAAAAGACAATTTCGAAAACTTTTTGTAAACAGAAAAAGGCAAAACAGTATTTCCCATTTTTCCTTATATTCCTGTTTTCAATTTTCCCAATCTGCTTTTTCTATTTAAGTTGTATTGTCAACTATACTGTGCATGTTCTCTCACTCCTCACTGCTATTCACGGTTGCAAGAATGCAGAAACTTCTGGGAACAACACTCTGTAGACATGAGCCAGAACAGTGAAGCGCACAATAAAACACATACGGCCACAGCAACAGTGAGACATGGTGCTGAAAGTGTTGTGGGGGAGCTTTGTAGAATTATGCTGAGATTTACCATCAGTGAAGGAGCTATTTATTCCACTCTATATCTGATATTCGCAGATGAAGAGATTAGACCATCTGCACATGAGCTAAAATAAAGGCTGAAGTAGAGATGAAAGTGAATCATGATGTAAAATTAATATGGAACACATAAGCAGCTGTACTTCAAAACAGCTGGAAAAAAATGTTTTGAAATGCCTTAAAATTCAGATCTACACCTTTAGCAGGACCTAAATCAGAATCATAATATTTGATTGATCCCAGAGGGAAACTGCATTTGTTACAGTTGCAACCATATATTTAAAAGCATAAACACTTTAATAATTTAAGACAAAAAAGAAATTTGCAATATGTACAAGTTTAAATTCTAAAAAATACAGTAAAGTTACAGGGACTGTGATAATAAATATGAAAATTAAAGTTATAGAGTTATTAAAATTAAAATGATATTTGATGATAAATAATTTTCACCCTCTGCCCAACCAAATAAATGCTTCTGAGTCAAAGCAGCTCAACATGGAGGCCTGGCAGACATTTAATAACTACAGTAATGGTAGTTTCTGAGTCTAAAGTTCACAGGTCACAAGACGCGTCGCAACATGCTTAAAAGACGTATTTAAAACAACCAAAACAGTCATTCCCATACCGGGAGTCGAACCCGGGCCGCCTGGGTGAAAACCAGGAATCCTAACCGCTAGACCATATGGGAGATATACACTGCCAGAATAGGCGTCCTTTTCAAAGATCCGCGACGAGGATTCCTTCGCTCTTTATAATCAAAACGATGACTTTAAAACTTACTTTTTCGGTTCACTGTTTCAGTTATTCAGCACAGAATCCGCATTCAAAGGAAAACATAACAGAGAGCTAGGGTTTAGGTCCTAAATCATAATCTTGAATTGAAGAACAGAGTTGATGTGCGTACTTATTAGGCATCCGTCTAAGGGTATAAAAGAGTAATATCTACCAATACATGCATCACTGATTCGACTGATTAGGCCAATGTGGCAAAATTGGGTCACATTTGTACTTAACTAAGTAACAGACTTAGGAAAGATGAAACCGAAAGACAGGACACCTCGACCGTGCACTGCTCATAGGCTCTGCTTTCTCACTTGTATCCAGCGCCCCGGTAGCTTGCCGTGATCGTATAGTGGTTAGTACTCTGCGTTGTGGCCGCAGCAACCCCGGTTCGAATCCGGGTCACGGCAGAAAGCCAAGCCGAGGGGTGTGGATCTTTTCTTCCTCTCACAAACGCTGCCTTTTACCTGTAATGTATAAAATATAATAAAGATAGTTATTTTTATTGAGTAACTACCTCCATTTCTGGTAGATGGTGGGTGTTAACTATACCCAGCAAGTTAATTTCCAACCTATCACGGTCCTCGATTACGCCTGACGTCACGCATGTTCCGACACAACTGTCCACTGGAAAGCTGATCTCGACTCAGGTGGGGCTTTTCTATTCGCTCTCCCACCAAAGAGGGTGGTGAAGGGTTCGGTGGAGGCTCAGTGGTGTGACTATCTATTGGGTACTGCAGCTGCGTGGCATCGTGTGTGGATTGCATGTTCACTGTTATTTATGACTAGGGTGGTTTTAACACTTCGTCAGAAACGTCCTGAACGTATTGAACTGTTCATAAGCCTCCCATAGTTTTACCTGTTGCATTTTAGAGGCGACCCTGAGCAAGGACTGCGTTTTAATATTCTTGTTTATCCTTAAAGGTAAGCACAAAGTCTCGACATTAGTAGTAAGGGAAGTATTAATCAACTCATAAGGGAATTGCAAGAGGTCTGCGTGCAGACCCTCCTCAGTGTACCTGTTCTTTTAAAAATGCATGCATTACTAGTAACTCATATGTTGTGTCCTGTGTTAAATAGTAGCTTACTTTTTATGTATATGTCTAATTCATTTTTCAGTTCATGTTCAATAACATTTTGCTGCTCACTTTCCGTGTCTTTGTTAGATGCCAAAGGCAGCAGCAGAAGCCATAAGTCACCCCTTCTGGCCCAGGGACCTGTCCATCCCAAACTATGTAGAAAATGACCGCTCCATGTTGGAGATTGTCACATTCCTGTTCTCTGTGTCTGGGCTGTTGCTGCTGGTAGCTTGGGTCCTGACAGGGCAGAAGGTGGCCGGAGGAAGGCTGAGTGGATGGAGAAGGTTGGCCCTGTGCTGGTTCACTGTGTGTGGCTTCATCCATGGTGTCATTGAGGGCTGGTTCGCTCTCTACTACACCATCATTCCAGGAGACCAGAGCTTCCTCTCTCAACTCTGTGAGTAAAGATCGAAAACCTTACAACTTTCTAAACTTTCTAAAACTTTCTTTGTAGTCAACACATGGCAGACTGAGATGGTTTACTACAGGGTTGGTGAACACCACTCGTGGAGGGCTGAAGTCCAGCACAGTTTGATTTTCCTACTCAAACACACCAGATTCAACTCGGCAGTTAATTGCCAGGTTTAGCTGGTGTGTTACAAGCATGATAATCACCAACCTCTGCTGGACAGCAGCGCAGCAGAACCACAGCTTGCCACAGTCTGATTTCAGAATATTAAATATTTCCACCCACAAGTGTCATGTTCTTGGCAAAGTTTCTCAACCCTGACCTTGGGGCCCACCGGACGGTTCTGCATTTTACTGTAACCTGTTGCAGGGGTCACCACTGTTATCCACAAAGGGCCAGTGTGGCTGCAGGTCTTCATTCCAACAAAGCAGGAGGAGGAGTCTGACTGACTGAATGTAGTGGAAGCAGCTCTGCTCCTGTTTGATTGAAATGAAAGGCATACATTATAAATTTGACTGATTATCTGGCAAAATTAGATTATATTTACACTTAATTAAGTAATAGATAACTTTAACTTAACAAAAGGATTATTACAACATACAGTGCACCTCGACTCTGCTTTCTGAATACAACCCAGTGCTCAATAGCTTGCCATGATTGTATAGCACAGGGATGCACGACTGTAGGTCCTGGAGGGACGGTGTCTAGCAGAGTTTGAAGATTTACCTGCTGAAACACACCTGATTACACTCATCTTTCAACCCCCACGTTTAGTGGGTGGGTTTGAGATGGGGAACTACCAAACTGTGTTGGACCTTCAGGATTGGACTTCTGCACCCCTGATATAGGGGTTAGCACTCTGAGTGGAATCGGGTCTGCTTCTGCTTCACTGAAATGAACACCTGCAGCCACACCAACCCCTTTGTGGATAAGATTGGTGACCCCTGACCAAATGTTTTTGAGATCTGGAGTAGTGCAAAATGTCAAGCCATCAAGTGGGGTCAAGGACTGGGTTGACACTGTTCAAAGGCATATGACCTAGTTTTGGAGAATAGTGGATTTACACAGATTGCACATGGAAAGCACACCAGGAAATAGTTTTGTTTTGAAATAATGTGGTCTGTGCTGTTACTGTATTAGACAGTGTTTGGCATTAATAGAACAAAAATGAATAAAATCTAAACTGTTTTTTGTCATACTGCCTTGAAGCCAACTATCTGTCAAATATTATATTATTATTATTATTATTATTATTATTATATCTACATTATATTATTATGCAATTAGTCAAGTTTGCATTTAAATAGTCACCCAGCTTGCTGGACCTGAACCTGTTGCAAGCCAAAAAAAACCCACTTTAATTCCTGTTTGAATCCACTAACTTGCTTTTCAGTCACACCCTGTGTGGCTGTGATTCAGCCGAAAAAATAAATCTCACCAAAAGCAGGGCTTAGTCCAGTCCAAAGGTATGTGGAGCCTTCTAATACTGTATCACCTGGAATTTCAGTCTAGGGCTCACAGTGCCTGTTTTTTTCCCCTACAGGGAAAGAATATTCAAAAGGCGACAGCAGATATGTCATGTAAGTCATACATATATGTCTGAACATTGGGTGGTTTGTGCTGTGAAAAATGTACTTCTTATATTTTTTGTTTGTGGGTCTTTTTTCTAGAGCGGATAATTTCACTGTGTGCATGGAGACAGTGACTGCATGTCTATGGGGACCTTTCAGTCTGTGGATCGTTGTGGCCTTTTTGTTCAATCGTCCCTACAGATTCGTCTTGCAGCTAATTGTATCTCTAGGTGAGATGTTTTTTTATGCAGAGACAATCAAAGTTTTGCATACACCTAGTAAACCACGTTTCTCACAATTGTCCATGCATTAAACTTTGTGTAAGCAGTGTCTACATGCTGATGGATTAATTATTAACCAGACACTTAAGTAACCGTAACCTCTTCTCAGACATCCATGTTTACACACTTCTATGTCTGTAATAATCACAGGTTGCATAGATATTCCTGACTAGCATTACTGGCAGGAAAAGGTGAAATACCTTAAATGAAACAGATGAAGTGGAAGGTGATCTGACCCAAGGATCACCAATCAACCCACAGAGGGCTGGTGTAGCTGCAGATTTTCATTCCAGTCCAGCAGAAACACCTGTTTCCACATGTTTAATCCGTTGGTCTTAATGAGATCTGCTCCTGCATGAAAACCTGCAGTCACATGAGTCAGATGAGTCATAATTTGAAGTATTAGGGTAAAACTTTTATGTTTTTTCCAACATATAGACTGTAAATGTGTGGCTCCCATTGACACGTGTAAAAGAAGCAGTGTGCTGATCTGAGGTTGCTGTATTTTTCGTGATCTATACGTCCGTGTCTCAGCAGGCATAACACTTAAGAGGAATTTATAGGCATTAAGATTACAGCTATTGGGCAGTCCTTAATTGAGATAATGATCTCAAACACTTTAAAGTTGCACAAAAACTACTTGTTGAAAATGTAAATTCTTTACAGCCAAATTGGGCGACGGCTGATTTCTCTGCCTGATTTTTCTTACTCAAAGCTCATACTGTGATACACCACACAAAATACACCACACTTTCTAGAAGTCAGAGTTGCAGTATAAATAGCATGTTTTGCTCTTTCATGGGTCAAACTGGCTGTTTGTTGTGGCAGCATATTATGGCCTTTTTTCAAATTCAAATGCAAATTTGAAAATGCTAATTAAAGTGTCTGTTTACAATTGCATTTCCCATGTGAGCGTGTATTATCTGAGCCATAATTCAAATTCAAATGCAAATTGTGTACTTGCATTTGCATTTTTATGTATAATGGATGGAAATTTTAATATGGAAAAGCAAAGTGCTTTTGACATTTAATTTTCATTTTCTTAATGGCATAACATTAAAATTTGCATTTCCTCATCATCGCACTTCATCTTGGCCAAAATGAAAATGTATTTGCAGCCCTGTTTGCAATTGCTTTTCACGCTGTGGGTGGGATATCAGAAGGGACATTAGATTGGCCGTGTTTAAAGAGGTAATGACAAAAAAGTATAAACTTGTTTATCTAGACGATTGTTTGTAATAGCCCGCTGTCTGGTTGGAGAGTGTTAAAATGTCTAGTGGCGGTTGCTATTACTATCTCAGTCTTATAAATATATATGTATGTATAGCTAATTAAGTTTATACTTTTACAGCATTTTCTCTTAAAACGTCAAATTCAAATGCAAAACTCCTCCCAACACCCCACTCACAGCGTTGGATTGGCATGAGTGCCTTGTTGACGGTGAAAATGCATTTGCAAACAGGGCTGCAAATACATTTTCATTCTGGCAGAGTTGAAGCACCATAATGAGGACGTGCAATTGCAAATGGACAATTGTTATTCTATTTTTGATATGTCACAGTCATACCATTTAGTCAATGAAAATTAAATGTCTAAAGGGCTTTTCCTTATGAACTTCAACAGCCACTGTTTTACAGCATTTTTGGCTGACAATTTGATCTTTTTTTTTTTTTTTTACACACAGGTAGGCCAAGGTAGTGTTAGGGGTCTTGCCTAATGACTTTTATTGTTTTAGTTAGGTTGCTGACCCCGGTGGAGTTTGAACCCCAATGTACAGCATAGAAGGCAGAGGTTTCACCACTACACTATATTAACCATTGTGTACAGAAATGCAAATGCGAATACACCTTTTGCACTTGAATTATGTCTTATAATGCACACTCACACGGGAAATGTTATTCTGAATACACAACTTAATTAGCATTTTCAATTTTGCATGTGAATTTGAATAAAGTTCAGATTATGCACTTTATGCAGCCACATTATAAAAAGAAATGCAAATGAAAATACACAATTTGCATTTGAATTTGAATGAGGTCTTAAGTAATGCGCTCACATTGGTAATGCAACTGTAAATAGACAACTGAATTAGCATTTACAAACTTGAGTTTGAACTGGAAAAAGGTCCAGAACATGTTGCCTACAGATATAATATGAATTAAATTTTGTTGCTGTCAGAAGAAAACTATTTCTGTTTTTCATTTTTTGACATAATCTGAAAATGCTTGTTGCCCTTTACATTGTGTGTACATTTCATGAAGAAGGGAAAATAATTAACGGCCCATAATTACTTTGAAAAGGAGTGTCTTTTTTCCTACTCCTGTAAAGTTATCTTTTTGGAAATGCAAGGTTTTCTTCCGACAAAACTGATATGTTGATATATCAAAAGTAAGAGTTTATGGACTATTTAGCACAATGAGCCATGCATAAATATTTCACAGTATTCTTGTACAGGTGTAGTAGCAGCATTCAAATACAGCATGAGTCACCTGGAGATTTACCAATAATAATAAATTGGCTGACTGGGTATTACATATTTGGAGCAAAAATCTGCCAAAGATCTTGGTCAATTCCAATATGATAGTTAGTTAGTTGATAGTTAGTAGAAAAAGGCTTGGTGATGTAATAGCTACTCTTATACATTTGAGTTTTTTTATCTGAGTTGCTGATCAACAGTAATCTCTTCTGTCAATAGGGCAGCTGTATGGAGCGGTACTCTATTTCTACACTGAACACAGAGATGGATACATCCACAGCGAGTACGGCCATCCCATCTACTTCTGGTTCTACTTCATTTTCATGAACTTCCTGTGGATTGTGATCCCTTTCGTTCTTATTTTGGACTCGTGGTGTCAGCTGTCAAGCACTCAGGCCTTGTCTGACAAATCACTGCCCAAACACAAGTCCAAGTCCAAATAATTTAGAAAAGACCTGGAAATGATTGTGTTGTACACCGTTCTAGGTGATATCTAGGGAATGTCAGAATAAACTGTGTTTAGCCATTTTTATTTTCATGAATAAAATCTAATTCTCTTTTACCTGAGTGTTGTACTGTGATGCTTCTGTAGTAGTTCCCATTTACAGTCCCACTGTTTTCTCAGCTCTCGAACACACCCTCCTCATGAAGGGCTCCATCATTAGCTGATGAGTTCAGTCAAGTGGGTTAACCTAAGGAGAACACAAACATGTGATGTACATGAGGATTCCAATATCTGATGGGCGATGATATTGTCTGCCAGGATTCTGTGGTCACAGGAAAGAAACATAATATTACTTTCTAGTAGAACCTCCAGCAGAGCCTTCAGGCAGCCCATTTTAAAGACTGTTATTTCAAACTGGTACATGTAACAAGCACTTTTTTGTACTATAAATACTTTAGCATATTGAAGGGAGATAAAAGTCTCTCTGTACATTTATACTACAAATTGTACTAATTATTTATGTTTCCCTACAGTGATTTTACAGGGAGCCAAGCTACAGTACTGAACAGAATTCAGAGACCACCCTTCATTTATCTAACTTCTAGTGCAAACAAGCATTAAGTAGAAGCAGGGATATTTTTCTTTACCTACAAACTTCAGTCTCAAAAGTTGGTTGCATTTTCTGCTTCTCACAAATCAAGTAATCCCAAACATATTCAGTGATGTTGAAATCTGGATTCTGGGGTCAACAGCTACACATTCTTTCAGACTCACTAGTGGAAGGATTGAAAGAAACACATCTCTGAAGCAAGAGTACGGCATGATTTTCTCTCTCAAAGATGAAAGTTTCAAGTGCAGTTTAGCTGATGGTGACGGGGTTGGTGGACTCTCGGGTCTTGCACAGTTGTTATGAGTCCCGTTTTCTGCAATAAGCCATTTCTTGGAATACTTTTTGAGCTCCAATTTTAACTCCAGTCATTTTCCTATGCCTTTACAGGTGCATTATCTTAAATCTGATCTCTTCAATGATACCTAATGAAAAAAGAATAACTTGTACTTAGTGGCCGTTTTGACTTATAACTAAATTAAGGGTGGTCTGAATTGGTAACAGTACCATCCAAAGTTTAATGCAGGCGTCTGCTTCAGTGAACTCAGATTTTTTACTTATTCATTAATTATTCACTCTAAAGTTCACGGTTCAAGTCAGTAATGACTAAACTTACTCCATTATTCCATCACCTATGTTGAGGAGCATACCTCAGAAATCATATATATTGCCTTAAGGACAAAACAACAGAGATATTATTGATTCCTATTTGTCCTGTTTCCCAGGAAGAATCACCCTAAAATATAAAGATGTATTTCTTACATGCCTCTATTTCATTTGATCTCTGTATTTCCTTAGTAATAAGTCATTCAGAGTGGTTTGATGTGAAATGATGTACTGTATAGAAACAGACTCAGATCTTCTTTACAACAGTGATGGTAGGAGCCATTTCATTGAAACTACCAGTGAACCTACATGTTCCTTTATATATATACAGTGGGTTGCAAAAGTATTCATACCCCTTGAACTTTTCCATATTTTGTCACATTACAACCACAAACATAAATATATTTCACTGGAATTTAATGTGAAAGACCAACACAAAGTGGTATACAATTGTGAAGTGGAAAGAAAATTATACATGAATCAAAACATTTTTTACAAATAAAAAACTAATAAGTGCGACGTGCAAAAGTATTCAGCCCCCCTGAGTCAATACTTTGTGGAGCCACCTTTTGCTGCAATTACAGCTGCAAGTCTTTTAGGGTATGTCTCCACCAGCTTTGCACATCTAGTGACTGAAATTCTTGCCCATTCCTCCTTGCAAAACAGCTCAAGCTCAGTCAGATTGGATGGAGAGCGTTTGTGAACAGCAGTTTTGAGATCTTGCCACAAATTCTCAATTGGGTTTAGGTCTGGACTCTGACTGGGCCATTCTAACACATGAATATTCTTTTTTTTTAAACCACTCCATTGTAGCTCTGGCTTTATGTTTAGGGTCGTTGTCCTGCTGGAAGGTGAACCTCCGCCCCAGTCTCAAATCTTTTGCTGACTCCAACAGGTTTTCTTCCAAGATTGCCCTGTATTTGGCTCCATCCATCTTCCAATCAACTTTGACCAACTTCCCGGTCCCTGCTGAAGAGAAGCACCCCCAGAGCATGATGCTGCCACCACCATATTTGACAGTGGGGATGGTGTTTTCAGAGTGATGTGCAGTGTTATTTCTCCGCCACGCATAGCGTTTTGCATTGTGGCCAAAAAGTTCTATTTTGGTCTCGTCTGACCAAAGCACCTTCTTCCACATGTTTGCTGTGTCCTCAACATGGCTTCTGGCAAACTGCAAACGGGACTTCTTATGGTTTTCTTTTAACAATGGCTTTCTCCTTGCCACTCTTCCATAAAGACCACATTTGTGTAGTGCACGACTAATTGTTGTCCTGTGGACAGTTTCCCCCACCTGAGCTGTGGCTCTCTGCATTTCATCCAGAGTCACCATGGGCCTCTTGGCTGCCTCTCTGATCAGTGATCTCCTTGTTCGGCCTGTAAGTTTAGGTGGACGGCCTTGTCTTGGCAGGTTTACTGTGGTGCCATACTCTTTCCATTTCCGGATGATGGATTGAACAGTGCTCCGTGAGATGTTCAAAGCTTGGGAAATCTTTTTATAACCTAAGCCTGCTTTAAAATTCTCCAAAACCATATTCCTAACCTGTCTGGTGTGTTCTTTGGACTTCATGATGCTGTTTGCTCCCCAATATTCTCTTAACCAACATCTGAGGCCGTCACGGAGCAGCTGTATTTGTACTGAGATTAGATTACACACAGGTGGACCCTTTTGAGTCATTAGCAGTCATCAGGCAACTTCTGAATGCAATTGGTTGCACTCAGGGAAAAGGGGGCTGAATACTTTTGCACGTCGCACTTATTAGTTTTTTTATTTGTAAAAAATGTTTTGATTCATGTATAATTTTCTTTCCACTTCACAATTGTATACCACTTTGTGTTGGTCTTTCACATTAAATTCCAGTGAAATATATTTATGTTTGTGGTTGTAATGTGACAAAATATGGAAAAGTTCAAGGGGTATGAATACTTTTGCAACCCACTGTATATATATATATATATATATATATATATATATATATATATATATATATATATATATATATATATATATATATTGTTGATCATGTTAAAGTGGTAAACCTGGAGGTGTTTTCTGGGGTATTTTACCTTATAGTGACCTGCATGTACCTCTCAGCTCTGGAAGTAAAACAGTACAAACAACACCTCCTTTATAACTACTTTATAACAGAATGTGACATTCAACATGTCAACGTTACCCTGCTTAGATTGTATTAATGCCATGGGCACAAATTTGATTATGATATCTGTTGCTGTTTTAATACTCATATATACAGTTTTAGTTGTAGCAGATGTGGCAAAAAAACAACACCCAAGACGACCTGAAGTAGCCTGTAACTCTGGCTGCTGTTGAAATACACCCTCTTGCCTTTCGGTGTTCCTTTGACTCAATTTTAAACATCTGGGGGACGAGAGAAGATATTTCAACCACCTTAAGGTCACAAGAGAACAATAAAGACCAGAATAGATCAATGTAACGACACGACAACTGAAGGCAGGCATAAAACATGAGAAGTATGTGACTAGAGGCGTGGTTTAAACCCCGATCTCCACCGCCGAAATAGCTCAGTTGGGAGAGCGTTAGACTGAAGATCTAAAGGTCCCTGGTTCGATCCCGGGTTTCGGCATTTTGTTCTAACTACTTTCAACCAGGTAGTTAATGTAAAACCCATTCTATTTAACAACCCGTGCAATTCTACATAGATATAGGTATATTATAATAGATACATCTGCCTTCGTGTGCTTCGTTCTGTTCCTTGAGATACAACACGTTCTGTGAACTCTGTGACCTCATTAATCTGCAAAAAAATAACCTCCACATTCAGGGCATCAAACAAATCAGCCTTTCAGAACTGTTGCTGTAAATTATCACTGACATTAACTGTATATAACTGTATATGATAACCTTTTCTAAATCTGCAAATCGCAAATTAAAAACATTGACATTTGTGACGATACAATTTAAATGTTTAGAAGAAAAGTTTTAGAATACTTGCCCACTAAATAATAATAATAATAATAATAATAATAATAATAATAAACAGTCTTCAAAATAAACACAATCGGTAAAATAGTATGAGCTATATTAAAATCACTGCGCCAAGTGTAAAGAAACAGCTGCTTTACCAGCATTGAAGATTGTGCTAAAGCCTGAGTAGACTGCGATCAGTTATCAACCTCAGTGTTACTACTTTGACGGATGATGGAACTAAACAGTCTTATCTGAGTTGTACTGGACTCATGCATATATTTCGTGGTAAATTACAAACATGTTATTAACTGAAAACCACAGTTACCCACTTTATAGTCAAATTTGCCACAATAATTTTGAGAATTTTGTAGCTTCATTTCAATTTTTCATGACACAATATTAACAGAAGAAAACTGCCAACTAGTGACAGCGATTTACAGTGTGAATTAAATAAAAAATGTCAACAGCAGAGTTTTTGCCATGTGTCTTATCAGCGTGTATTCTAAATGTATTCTGAACATGCTTTATATATTGGAATGGACTTACTGCATACATTTACAGTGAATTCAGTCATCATTACATTTTTTTTTCAAAGTATTCTGCCCAGAACTGATATTGCTGACTTTATTTCCTCTAATCTCAGATATAATACTGATATTTAAATAAACAGAAAAAATACAAATCCTGGCTAGTCAAACCATAAAGCAGCTACTGTTATATGTGATTCTGAGGCTCGCTGAAAGACTGTTAATGAAAACGACTTTATTGCTTACCAGTTAACTGAAAAAGGTATTCTATATGTAACATTATCAGTAATGCATGCTTCATTCTGTCTCCCCTACAGTGCAAACCCACTTCCTCTCCATGTAAACGTTGTAACACACTGTATCACTGTACTAGTTAACCAACATAGCAGTTCGTATATATAAACCTGTACTGTGTTTTTTACAGGTGCATATCACTGTTGTCGGAAGAAAACCTCATATCTGTAAAGTGGTAACTTTACAGGAGAAGGAAAAAACTTACTTAACTTTTAATGGAAGTCAATGGAACCAGACGTATTTTAAAGTACTTTTGGGACATTTCCTTTGGTCCATTATTAATGAAATTGACACACAATGTAAAGAGCAGACCCCCCCGCAACCCTGACGGAGAAGCGGCTTAGAGAATGGATGGATGGATGGATGGATGTAAAGAGCAGCAGGCATTTTCAAGTTATGTCAAAAACTGAAAAATGACAAAAATGGAAATACAAGGTTTTATTCCCAAGAACAGTGATATATAGCAAGTTTATTGGCTTTGTATAATTTTTCCAGTTGTTGTTGTGGTTTAAATCAACAAAAAACTACTTCTTGTACATATTTAAACGAAAAAAAGTAAAAAGTAGATAAATTCATAGTTTATTCAGGGAACACTACAAGTTCACAGGGGCCACATAAGTCCCCAGTTTCATCCCTTTGTTCCTGAAGAAAGCTCCGCTCTGTGTAACAATAGGCAGTGTGAAGACAGGAGAAACTGGATGCTCATGATATTGTAAACATAATTAATTTGAACATCTTTTAATTCATTGTTAGCTGACTAAACCAGCTGCCTACAGAAACATTAACTCAAGAAACTCTGTTGTCATGGCTGGAGAAACGTACACGGAAAGGCCTTGCATCATTATTAATGACCAGGATGACTTTTTTTAACTGTCCCAATAAAAACCAATAAACCATTTCCCTTTTAATTTAGCTCCCATTGGTCACGTGATGCATTATCGGCATCTTGATTGGCTGTTTCATTTAACTTGTTTCCAGAAGTTGAGGCGGTTGCAGCAGCTGAAGCTGAGTTGCAAGTTTCATGGCGCTTTATTTAATGCAGACCAAGTAAAATTTTGTTTCAAGTGGCTTAAGTTGGAGCTACTTATAAGTTTCACCATGTAAATCTGGCTTCATTGCGCCTGGGCGAAACTATGGAGCCCCACTGGTGATATCCTGTATAAATAAAATATAATGAGTGGGAACAAGATACTAATGCATGGCCGCCGTCACATATTATGTACCTAAGGGGCACCCGTAGTTCTGAAACTTGTGCATGTATGCAATGAGGCAGGTAAACAATAAAGAAGCAAGGGTGAACTGCATGTGTCGTCCCTTGTCCATACTTTACAGCCACGACTTAGTAAGGCATGAAAATGAGATGATTCGGTAGTGGCCATGACTTAGTAAGGTGTGGGAACTAGGTTTTCTAAGTAGTGCTAAGTCGTGGCCACGCATTATTTTTACTCATACAGCATGTATGACATCCTATAGATATAAAAAAATTATGCGTGGCCACAACTTAGCAAGTTGTGTAACACAACTTGTGGCCACAATTTAGTAAGCCATGATCTCGCTCCCACGCCTTACTAAGTCGTGGCCACGCATTAGGGTCTTGTTCCCACGCATTAATAAGGCGTGGCCACACATTATTTTTTATTTCTAGGGGATGTCACCAGCAGGGCTCCGTAGAGGACAGAGCCAATCACAAGTTAGAGAATCAGAGCAGTGAGAAGAGTAAAGACAGTAGCTTGGTGGATTGCTTAGCCAGAATCAACACACACACGCACACACACACACACACACACACACAATTATTAAATGATAGCTACTTGAATACTAACAGTGCTCAATTGTGGTGAATCTTCAGCGAAGTAAAGCAAAGCAAGAAAATCCAGGTCCAAGCCCCCATGAGCAAGCCAGCGGCGACAGTGGCAAGGAAAAACTCCCTAAAGAGCAAACATTATTAGTATAAAGTATTATAGTACAAAGGGAAAAAGAAAAGCAGTGATTAACTTGATTAGTTTATGATTATGCAGCAGCAGCAGCAGCATCTGAGGGTGAGGATTGCACAGTGTTGTAAAGCAAGAAGCTCAGTGGTGGTCAAGCCGGTCCAGAAGGCTGGTGAGCAGTGGCACCCGATCAAGGCAGAAGAGGCAACAGCATCAGACACACAGGATGCGCAGCTATTCAACTCGGCAAAGAAAGGAAAGAAAAAGACAGTTCTGTAAAGAGTGACTGACCACAGATTACAGTGTTAACAGAGCAGCACAGACTCCAGCAGGTCTAGACCTGACAGGGAAGACTAATCACCAAAGGCTTCACTATACAAGTAGGTTTTTAGCCTAGACTTAAAAACTGAGGCTGTGTCTGATTCCCGAACATTAACAGGAAGGGGCGAGTCCGTTTAGAGCTTTATAAGTCAATAATAAAATTTATAATCAATGCGAAATTTAACGGGTAACCAGTGCAGGGTTGATAAAACTGGGCTAATATGGTCAATTTTTCTGGCTCTTGTGAGACTCTGGCTGCAGCGTTCTGAGCTAACTGAAGCTCGTTAAGACTTTTGCTGGGACATCCAGACAGCAGGGCATTACAGTAATCTAGCCTTGAAGTAATGAATGCGTGAACTGAAAGTGTGTGTTAGTCAGCTAAAAAGATCATGAGGTTCTTCCCACCAGCGAAAATAACTGAAGAACACGAAAAGCGAACCGTCCCTGGGTGGGCTCGAACCACCAACCTTTCGGTTAACAGCCGAACGCGCTAACCGATTGCGCCACAGAGACTTGGCACCACTGCTGGAGGACGTCCCCTTTGGATATCGCACCCGTATCTTTTCAGGTCCTGAAACATGACCTTATGATTACATATACATATTCTGTTGTTGTGAAGGTTATATAGGTTTATAGGGATTATAAAACGGCCGTATTGTTTAGCTTTTAATTTACCTTTCATCACCTTTTCAGAGCTCAGTACAAATCGAGGTTATTCACGAGCCTCTGCCGCCCTCTGCTGTCGAAAGAGCGAAATTTTAATGAAATTTAGGGTTTAAATGATTTGCAGTTTTTTTTTATTTTGCAACTTTTTTGGAAATAGGGTTGTAAATCATTTTATACAATTATTTATTAAATGTCATTCTGGACCTTTTTTAAAATATGTAATAATATAGTACATATTCCAGTTCAGTTGTGCTATGATACATTTCAGTTCTGTACATAACCATATGATCAGAGCATCCCCTCTGCTTTAATTCTTATTATGATATGAGAACAACTGCATATGACTTGTGAATAATTAAATCACACTTTTTTGAAACATTTAATTGTTTAACACACAAACACTATTAGAAGTGTGTTTATAAATATAAACTAGCAGCATACATACAAATCCACCAACATTCCTGCAGAACTTTATTTTAGCAGCGGATATGCGCTATGCACAAAACAACACTTGCCCTACATTTCATATTAAAACTCTAAACTCTTGGAAGAAAAGGTGTTCCAGATACAGAGTTGGGATGTTGTAATGCATTAGTTTTCATAATTTTTCCTCATGTACAGTGTGCTATCATAATTAAGTATGTATGTAGTTAAGTAAGATATTTTTATTCATGTTCATTAGGCACACATATTCATATTCATTAAATCCCTCTGAAATGCATAATATTCTTAGCTGAACATTTTGCTTAGCCTTTGACCAAGCTTACTGTCGAGTTCTTTTGCTTTTGCGTCCACTTGTTTCAACGCAGTACGGGCTGAGGCAGAATCCGGCTGCAGCTGCAGAACCTTGCTGAAAGCTTGACGGGCTTCCCCGAAGTCTCCCAGCTGCAGACAGGCT
Source organism: Pygocentrus nattereri (assembly GCF_015220715.1). Classification (NCBI taxonomy): domain Eukaryota; kingdom Metazoa; phylum Chordata; class Actinopteri; order Characiformes; family Serrasalmidae; genus Pygocentrus; species Pygocentrus nattereri. Next base: position 38,894,485 of record NC_051219.1, read on the forward strand.
TGGCCAAGGCGGTACCAGGCCTTAATGCTCGTTGGGTCCAGCGCAGTGGCTTTGGTGCTGCTGGCCCTGGCCTTTGCCAGCTGGCCTAGCTTGAGCTGGCACAGCGAGAGATTGGAGTGGAGTTCAGTTTTCATGGTTCTATATTCCACCTCAGTTGGGATGGCTTTTGCCTCTTTCTCTCCATCTTCCTGTCTTTTACTATCTTGTGTTGTTAAATCACTCTCTTTATCGGGGTCCTCACCTCTGTCCACTTTTTTCTGGTCCTCTTCTTTTTCTCTGGTGTGTCCTTTTAGAGTGATGATCAGTTTCACAGCACAACAGTAGGACTGTGCTGCCCCCCATATGTCCCCCTTCCCAAACCGCTGACTGCCCCTCTGCTTATGAGACTGCACCCAGGCCCATTTCTCTGCAGGAGTCATCTGCCAGGACTCTTGACCAGGGGTGAAGGAGTGGAGGTGCAGGGAGAAACACTGTCCCTCTTCTTCTATTTTCTCTGACTGGGTGCCATCACTGGACACTAGTTTGGAGTCACCTCGACAGGCTCTTATGGTGAACTGCAGTTAAAACAAAGGAACAGTTGCAGAACCAGAATGAGCATTTTCAATCATATTTTTAAATATGAGCGTTGCATCACATTTGTAACTGGGGTGGGCAATATGGCAAAAATACAACTTTACAATACTTGAATATATTTTCACAATGCACAAAATGCAATCTCTAATGTTTAGCTTTTCTATGTTTGATGAGCTGGAACAGAAAAATAGTGCCAAATTAAAGAAATACAGTCAAAGATTATGATTCACATACTATGCGGCACCAAATCCAGTTAAACAGGACTAATTGCTATGTGTCATGAAACATGCATTGTTAACACTCTTTAAGTACTGACAACATCCACAATATGCTTAGTAAACAGTATTGTGATGTATATTGGCTAAATTCGTCCCAATAACAATAAATACCTTCATCCAGCCCAGCCCTATTTGTAACTACAGATAGCACTACTCACACTAGTATGTTAATTTCTGATATTTCTCACTGGGATAAATGTACAGGCTATAATTCTAAACATAAAGCTGAAATGAACAGTGACTACAGAAGTCTTTCATTCTTCGCTGTGTTAGAGGTATGCATGCATCACACTAAAGCCTTTTTTTAGCAGTGAAGAAAACAAGTTAAAATTCTCATTCTGATATTTAGATGGTCATTACAAAGCATTCTGTAAGTACCAAGAAAACCACCTGCCTATCCCTCCAGCCTTTTCTCCTGCTTGCATGCGCACACGATACTCAAACATTAATAAAAATTCTCAACAAGCAATTTGCAAGTGTGGAAACATATGAGAAGCTTGCTTTGATTCACTTTAAGTGACATCAAGAAAATGGCAATCAACTGAACAGGCAATTAATACTCCCATGCACATACAACACGGAGAGAGTAAAAAGGTAGGCAATAATCTCACAGGTGAGGTAGAGACAAGCTGTATAATGATTCTTGTCTGCTACATGTTGACTGTTCGTTCATTAGTCCTTACATGTTGTATTTGCCCTTACCTCACAGCTCTCTCCAGCCCTCATTCCCTCCAGGCAGCTCTCCACAAGGTCACACTGCCCTTCTCCCATGCGCAGCAGGATCCATCTGTCCAGAGGAACCTGCAGCAATGAATCTTGAGAGCGGGGATGCTGAGTGACCGGTATGTCAGAATCATCACTGACTGCTGGCTCAGGCTCGTTCAGGTTCTGGGTTTGGGTGTTCTGCTCTGTGTGATTCTTGAGGCTTACTCTGATTTTGCATACCGAGCCCATTAGAGGAGTGTCGTCTCCCTTTTTTCTCTCTTCTGCCCATCTCCTTTGCACCTCCCACAGACCAGCAGGGTTTACTGATATCCATGGTGCTTCAGGGGTGAATTCACTTTCTTTGCCTGCTTCCGTGGCCATAGACAACTTGATACAACTGGATGAAAAAGAACAAAAGAGCAACAGGTTCATCACACATTTCGGAAAAATGGCTCAGGATTTTTTTTTAATTACATGTGCATACTTTTATTCACAATCAAATTGGGATTCTCTATTGTTTTGTTAAAAATCAGCATTCCTATGTGATCATTCCTAATGCTGAATTTAATATGAATTAAAGTGAAAAAAACTCACTTTTTGGCTGTATGGCTCGTATTTTTAGGCATGCTTAGAGAACATATGGACAAATCAAAAATTGGACAGGTATGGACATTCATGCACTCGCAGTGCATCTCAGCCTACAGCCTGTGATTTGTCATGTTATGTAGTATTCTGTAGCGCAGCACTGTGTGCCTCATCTTCATCGGCTTAACAGAATTTTAGATTTTCTACAGAGTGGAAGCGATTGGGAACGACAGCAACTCAGCCACGAAGTGGTCAGCCGTGTAAAATGACAGTGCGGGGTCAGCGGATGCTGAGGCGCATAGTGCACAGAGGTCGCCAACTTTCTGCAGAGTCAATCGATACAGACCTCCAAATTTCACGTGGCCTTCAGATTAGCTCAAGAACAGCGTAGAGCTTCATGGAATGGGTCGAATGCAGTGGTGTAAAGTGCCGCCACTGGACTGTAGAGCAGTGGAGACGTGTTCTCTGGAGTGACGAGTCACGCTTCTCTGGCAAACCGATGGACGAGTCTGGGTTTGGTGGCTACCAGGAGAACGGTACTTGTCTGGCTGCATTGTGCCAAGTTTGATGGAGGGGGGAATTATGGTGTGGGGTTGTTTTTTCAGTAGTTGGGCTCGGCCTCTTAGTTCCAGTGAAAGGAACTCTTAATGCTTTTTTTAATGCTGAGATTTTGGACAATTTCATGCTCCCAACTTTGTGGGAACAGTTTGGGGACGGCCCCTTCCTACTCCAACATGACTGAGCACCAGTGCACAAAGCAAGGTCCATAAAGACACGGATGAGCAAGTTTGGTGTGGAAGAACTTGACTGGCCTGCACAGAGTCCTGACCTCAACCTGACAGAACACCTTTGGGATAAATTAGAGCGGAGACTACGAGCCAGGCCTTCTCATCCAACATCAGTGTCTGACCTCACAAATGCGCTTCTGCAAGAATGGTCCAAAAATTCCCATAAATACACTCCTAACCCTTGAGGAAGGCCTTTCCAGAAGAGATGAAGCTGTTATAGCTGGCAAGGGTGGGCCGACATCATATTAAACCCTATGGATTAAGAATGGGATCTCACTCAAGTTCACATGTGTGTGAAAGCAGACGAGTGAATTCCGAATACTTTTGGAAATACAGTGTATGTTCTCTCATTACAATACCTAGAATTAATCAAGTGAATGTGTCATACAACCACTGGGAATCCCTCCAGGTTGATGAAATGTACTGATGTAGAGGCAGATGAATACAGTCTTTATATTTATCTTGCCAGCAGTAACGTTGTCTGCGGTAGCCAGCTAGTGAGGAGACAATAACAAGAGATGTATGTAGTCATGATTATTATTATTTTTTTGTCATAGTGCCTCTTTAAGAATACAGGAAGCCACTGGCTGCTACTACTACTGCTGCTCCGATACGAAACATCCTAAACTAATAAATGGACTCCTAATGGTGGCGTATAAGTTTTAACACACTATTTAGTGTGTTAGTATGTGGGTTTGGACGCAGGACGCAGCACGCAGCAACAGTCACTGTTGCAATTGTGAAAAGCACCTTTTATGCACTGCAGTCATTCAAAGTGCTTTACAAATGAAAGAAGTTAAAAAAAAAAAAAGATAATTCAAATTAAAATAAAAGACATAAGAAAGACATTAAGACATGATTAAATATGATTAAGAACAGATTTAAGAAATAAATCAAATAAAAAAAATAGTAAGGACAGAAGCGCAGCAGAACCAGCAGTGCTTTAAACTGAACTAAAAGCTCTGAAAGCTGCTCTAACAGCAACGTTTTGAGTCCAGATTTGAGTGTCCAGTGTTGGGGCTGCTTCTGCTCTCCGTCGACTGCTTCCATTAAGAGCAGCTGAGCCGCTAAACGCTGTTTCCCTGGTAACGGCAAAACCCCGTGTCCAGCGATGGTAAACAACAGGAAGAAACTGAAGTTATTCAACAGTGCGCAAGATATGCGCAACGCTGGTTATCGTCATGAACACAGACAACAAACGCTCACATTTCTCACAACTTTATTCGAACCAAGAACCGTGATGTTCACAATGTTTACACAGCGACTTAAAAATTACCACATATTAAAATGTGCAAGTGAGAGTACATTTGTTAATTCAGCGCCCGGTCTCCACTCCGTGCGGTTTGCCTGAACCTTTTATCTCTCTTGCGCATATTGGACAGCATAACGAGAGTACTAGGCAGTGTTTACGTCATTGCGCCACGTTTGTTTACTAGCAAGCAGAATACAATTGCCTGGACCTCCGTGAACCCCTCACCCCCGTTCAGCGCTCAGGCTCGGCAGGACTGACTGCTGACCAGTTCCTAATGATCTGAGCTCTGTTCCGCTGCGGCATATAAGATACATTCGCTGGTCCTATACCATTAAGGGACTTATAGATCATTAATAGTGGGCAGTCGTGAGCTGGAGGTTAGGGAACCAGCCCTGTGACCGGAAGGTCGCCGGTTCGATCCCCTATGTGTCCCTAAGCAAAGCACCTAACCCCCAACTGCTCCCCGGGCGCTGTGGATAGGGCTGCCCACCGCTCCAGGCAAATGGGCTCACTGCCCCCTAGTGTGTGTTTTCACTAGTGTGCATGTAGGTGGGTGTTTCACTGCACGGATGGGGTAAATGTGGAGGTGTAATTCCACAGCTGGCAAAAAAAATGGTTCTAAAAAAATTCTAATAGTACGATAAACTCTATTCTGTAACAGACTGGTAGCCATAAGCCAAGAATAGGGGCGATGTGTTCACTCCCTTACTCCTAGAAAGACTCTGGCAGCTGCGTTTTGAATCAACTGAAGCTGCTTGTCTTTTTAGGAGACTATCACAGTAATAAACCCAAAGGAACTCGTCTGGACGTGAATGTTGACCTGTTTAGATTCACTGAACCGTCCTGCACGCCCAGATATCCGGCTGAATCCCAGGATGTCCAGGCAGTATGTTTACCTTCAGATATTCATTCACGGTTTCAGCGCTAAAAGCGCGTCGCCACAGCGAAGCCGCGTTTCTGAGGGTGAGGGATTAGAGAGGAATGTTTTCCATTACCTACTGACGGGTGAGGAACCGCTGCAGCGAGCGTCTTGTAAGCCGACTCGTCATGTTGTTGCTGAGTCTCTCTTCCCTCGCGGTGTTCAGGCGGAGACGGAGCACTTCCACTCACGCGGCTCTCCTGCTCCCCCTACAGGTCTGGGGAAAGAGCCCGCTACCGCGCCTTCGCCGCGAAGTTTTGCCACACGATGGCGCGCTTGTACAAAATGGCCAGTATAGTCAGTAGAACTGGTATTTACAGCGTTGGTTGGAAAAGCAAAATGTTCTTTTGACTTTTAGGTTACATGCTGGAGTGATTTTTACAGTTCAAAGCGCAGCCCGTCACTAAGACTGATAGAACATAATGAAATGTAGTCACACTAACGATCGAAAGTTTGAAACTGCTTGTTGTATAACTATTGTTATTATTAGAAACCAATCATTAAAGCTAAGCTGAAGTACATCCATCCATCCATCCATTTTCCAAGCCGCAAGGGTCGCGGGGAAGCTAAAGTACATTTTGGGGGAAAAATATTTTATAAAAAATTTTACTTGTTGAGTAAAATTGAGTATTATATCACTCTTGTCAGAATAAAACCTCATATCTCCAAAATGGTGACTTTACAAAAGAAGGAAAAAACTTTACTTTTAATGTAAGTCAATGGAACCAGACCTTTTCCATACTACAGTGATGTAGTATATTATAGTAGTTTACTATTTAAATTATTGGATATTATATTATTATATAATACTTACTGTAAGCTCTCAATCATTGTGGAATATTTGCATCACATGGATCGTTTTATACATGCATGCATGCAAAACGGGTGTTTGTGTATATATATATATATATATATATATATATATATATATATATATATATATATATGTGTGTGTGTGTGTGTGTGTGTGTGTGTGTGTGTGTGTGTGTACAGTGTATTCTGTGTTGTATTTAATATGTCTTTCGTATGTATTTATTTGTTTATTATTTTATTTATTTAGTGTCTGCACTGTGTTTATTGTACTGTCTCGCACTCGTGTTCCTGTGTTGGTCCCGGAGGAAAGTTGTTTCGTTTCACTGTGCACAGCTGAAAAGACATTAACGCCTGACTTGGCTTGATGTACAATATTATAAACAGTCATTTTCAAACTTGTGAAAGGTGATTCAAAACTGCTGAACGGAGGTGTAAATAATTAAACAAGCACAAATAAAAGACACGAACAGAAGCTTTCCCTTCGCAGTGCCATTAAACAGCATGTGCTTCAGCAAGGTTCTCCTAACCGGTACTTTAGATGCGTGTTAAGGGTGCGTGCGAGCAGGTTTTCTCTCAGAGTGAATGTTCAGGAATTCGAAGTGTAATAAACCAAAACTGGTGGTTTATTAGACATTTACTACAACAACGGGCTCGCTTTTGTTAGCTCGGTGGATTATTTTGACGCATTTTGCCAGGTAAACTGGTTAAATGTGTTACATCGCTTTTCTGTTAGGCTGAAGAGCCTCTATGTCACATGAACAGCAGCGTGAATGAATATGACACGTTACATAAAGGTTCTTATTCGGTTTAAGGTTCTTGTTAATGAATAACTATGAATAACGCGCGCGCGCGCGCGTGAGAGAGAGAGAGAGAGAGAGAGAGAGAGAGAGAGAGAGAGAGAGAGAGAGAGAGAGAGAGAGAGAGACTGAACAAGTGAAGTCGCCAGCGGGGGCGCGCTTCGCGGGGACGAGGCTCGAGCTGTTTCCTGGGTGCGCGCAGCGTCACAGGCAGTACAGTAGAGCGGCGGCTATGTGGCAGAGCGTGTGAGGCGAGGCGAGGCGAGGCAGGGCAGGACGGGGGGCGGCAGAGTTTTACTACATATTCTGCTGACAGCCGTCGCCGCCGCTATACGACTCGGAGAGTAAGAGCACACGGAGGAGTCGCCGGACGCTCGCGTTGCACCCGTTTTACCTGGAGTGAGAGAAGAAGAGCGACGGAGAGGGCGAGTTCGAGGCGGATGAGTGCAGCAGCCCCGGGAGGAGGAGGGCAAGTGTGTGGCTGTGGCGGGGCGCAGTTAGCGAAAGATGAACAAAAACCACCGAGTGCCGAGCAGCCGGAGTCTGAGCGCCGTGGAGGTGAAGAGCAAGGTGCGCAGCAGCAAAGCTACTTTACTTCTTACCGACAGCGGCGGGCGGATTAGCGTTAGTCTTCGTGCTTCCTCGGCGGAGAGCAGCCGCGTTTAGCCCCCTTTCTCACACAGCGCGTGCCTGTCTGTCCGGGTTACCTTCAGGAAAACTAGGAAAACTGTTTTCACACCGTCCGGCCGCCACTCCGCTGCGCCTAGGACTCTTCTAGCGCGGCTAGCAGTCGGACCTCGTCGGGTCAGAGCTGTTGTGGGAAACCGAGAGAGTTAAAAACACAACAAGTTGATCAAGTTTATATTTGTGTGTTTTTACGACGACTTGTTGTGAATCCCGACAGCGTGTAAAACGCGAGGTATCTGAGACGAAGCCGAAGCTTATTCGCCAGTTTCTCGTTCGAATTTTCCGGTCCACCTTAAAAAGTCCTCGGCGACATTTAAGGTGGACCGGAAAATTCGAACGAGAAACCAGATTCAGCCTCGTGTGACTGCCTTGTCCTGTTTCTCTGCTATGTACAGGGATGACTTGCCTTTCCATCATACACCTGGGGCTATTTTATCTTCAGAGAAAGTAAATGTCGTTTAATCGGCTGTTGCCCCGTCGCCCTGCGGTCTGAGCTCACCTGTGGGCTGTGTGTACTGTGTTTACTCCCTCAGAGCTGAATGGACGCAGGAGTGCAGAAGACATGGCCTAACTACAGCCTCAGTTTCACAGGATGACTTTGTACACTTAATAAAACACCCGAAAGGACGTACAGCTGCCTTTCTTGTTCACTTCTTGTTCATTATGACTAAGATTTATCGCAGAGGAAAATAACAGGGTTGAAACCAGTAATGAATCCCTGTTCGTTTGCAGTCTGACTTTGTCATTCTGTTGTGAAGCCTTATCTCAGACCTTTATTTCAGTCAATGATTCATTTGAGCTCTCCAAGTCCCACGGTGAAGACGATTAGTTTGGAACAACAGCTATTGTTCGAACTTATTTCTAATCTACATTTCCCTGTTAGTGATTAGTTCTTTTGTATGGTTTCGAGCTCTCACCCTCACACAGCATCGAAAAGCCTTCTGCTGTCGTGACAACTCATAGAACCTTTTTGGTGCTGTGTTTGGTTTCTGTTAGATATCTACATTTTTTTATTCAAAGATGTCTTTGAGGTTTCTTTGTAAGCATCCCTCAGCCCTATTTTAAGGTTGATGTAAGGTTTCTTTGAACCGTTCAAGGCCTGTAGTCTATCTTTAGCTCTGTCTTTTTTTGCTCCCGTTCTGAGTGTATTCAGCATAGGCTAGTTCAAGAAAAGCATCTGAATCGCCTTAAATCAGATGATTGCATCATATGCAAGAGATTTAATGGACTAAAGTACATAAGGTAGACTTTGTTTACTATGTGTTTACTGATTCTGCCTGTTGTCTAGCTCTTTGGGAGAACGTTGGTGATCCAGGGACTTTAAAGGACATGCGTGATGTACTCCATCACCTATAATTTATGAACATACATCGTCAGCATCAACCTTCCTAACTTGCCTGTGCACTCTTAAGTTGTGGATGTGCATCTGTGTCTGTAATGTGCACTGATGTACGCATGTGCTCTGTGTTGCCAGTTTGGAGCAGAATTCAGGCGCTTCTCTCTGGACCGCTCCAAGCCGGGTCGCTTTGACGAGTTCTACGGGCTGCTGCAGCATGTTCACCGAATCCCCAATGTAGACCTGCTGGTGGGCTATGCTGATATCCATGGAGACCTGCTGCCAATCAACAATGATGATAACTACCACAAAGCTATTTCAACAGCAGCACCGCTGCTCCGCCTCTTTCTGCAGAGGAAAGGTGAGGGGGTTGTGTAGGGTTTCCTGCGAGCATGTGGGTAAAGCTGAGTTGTGACACTTCACTGATTTCAGTTATGCTGGGCTCTTTTAACTCCATAATGCAGTTGTTTGTCTATGAACTCAATCTATATTCCACCCAGAAATGTCTGTTTTAAAGCACTTGTTGCTAGATTGGACAAGCTTTACAGTACATTAACAAAAACCCCGTTCAACATAATGAGTTATTAAAACTGTTCAGAGTGGGCACCTAACATTAGCCTTTCAACTTTCCGTCGGTGGTAATCACTTTGTTAATTACTATAAACTGTTGGACACTATTGGCTCTCTTTGTGTGAAATGTTGTGACTCATCCGTGTAGCTGTTAGCAAGCAATGAGGGGTAAAAAGTGTTGGAGGAGAACCCCCCCGCTGTGAAAACAATTCACTTCTCTCCATCAAGATAAACCGGACGGCACAACTGCAGCTTTTTTACTATCAAAAAATCATATATAATTGTCACAATGAAAAATATATATGAAAGAAATATATTGCATCAATGCTGTTAAAGAAAAATGCATAGTTTAATTGAAGGTTCGTGAGAACAGGCAGAAATTGCATTTTATGGTTCCTGTTTAAAGGCGTTTGATGTCCAGTTTAAAATGCTAGGCTTTCTGGATGCAGTTGTGTTATTGTGTCACAAATAGAAATGAGGCAGTTTGTAAATGACAGCTTCACTTTGCATCACCTTTGTTTATTTGACATAATGTGTGGTGTGTGTGTATGTATGTATGTGTGTGTGTGTGTGTGTGTGTATGTGTAACATAAATATATATATATATATATATATTATATACACACACACACACACACACACACACACATACGGTCTGTCCAGTGTGATCTGTGTGCTGCAGTTGGCTTTGTTGCCAACACTCTGTAAACCTTTTCCAACCATGCCATGAAAGAACTCATGTGCATGGAAAGATGAGTTCTGAAAAAACCCACAGTTGCTTTGGATAACTTTGTTTTCGTAAAGCCACAGGATACATGAAATGAAATGTGTTATCATAATTGTACCTGGTGGGGATAACTACCAACTATGAAGGCTTGGGGAAACGAGTAGTCTATAGTCAAAGTGGTGTTTGTGTTTACTGGTGTTATCAGATTGGACTGTCACCATGTCAGCAGTTATACAGGAAACTCCATTAGCGCCAGCTTTGTTTGACTGTGTAACCTAACAACAGCACACCTCTCATATTAGTAGATCCTGTTTTAAAGTCTTTCTCTCCATTTCTTGTTACATCTCCAGCAGAATGTTGAAATCTTTGGCATGCATTAGAGTTACTTGGACTTCTTGTAGGTGCAGGCTGCAGTGTTTGGCTTAAAGTCTTTAGTGCAAGATTTTGATATTCAGGCCTGAGCTGTTTTTTAAAAGCATAATCCTACTGAAAGACTGAAATAGGATGTAAATAGTTTGACCAATATTATTGGATTCACAAAATTATTAGTATATTATTATTTTGAGTAATCAACAGCTAGTAATGCATGGTAAATGCTAGTAATGCATGGTAAATATACCTTTACAACATCATAATACAGAACTTTGAGTAGCCCATCAATATATTTCAGTAATTTTGCTAGCGTTTTAGTATTTAATCATATCATATAATCATTATGTAAGTATGTTATTACTGTCAGCCTCGTGGTTTAACCAAAACAGATTTTTATGTAGGGTGTGTTTACATGCTATCAGTACTATGTTCTGTGGTTAATACAAGCAACTCATTCTTAATATATCTCTGTGCATTAACACAGTCGCACTCAAAATTATTCTATATAAACATTTTTATGATGTATTTGAGTGTGGCTCAGTCAGTCAGATTTCAAAACTCAAACTATCTGTTTTATTACTGATATTTTGTTGGGTTGCATCCTTGATTGTAGGCTTGCCAGATAACAATTAATTGCAGACTAATAAAGAATGTACCTAAATTAGCACAATAAGCAACATTTAAAGCAGAGATACTTGGAGTGATTTTATTAAATAATTTGGTAGTGTTTGCAATTATTTCTGGCATCCATAAATGTGTTTATACATTATATGTGGCTAGGTTTTGTTGTTTTAAGGCTCAGCTGTGACATTACCTCTTTTGGACAATGTTACATGCTCTGTGGGGATGTTTTTGGACGTGTTTTGTTTCTGGTGTAGCCCCGGTGGAGCACCTCTGTTAATGGGGCGACCCAGTCTAAGCTGCGTCTGTGTGCCATCTGACCTATAGATGCTAAGCCACTTTGTCAGGAGGAGATTAGAGGGGTCACTGTGTAACACTGCATGGGCCTGTGTTTCAATTACACGCTCAACGCAAGCATCCTGCTGTGCCCTGTCGCTGGCTGCAGTGGGGGACGTGCACACACCAATACCCGCCCGCATTAAGAGTGGGGGATGTCCTGTTGGGGTTTTTGGCTGTGGGAGTCTGTCTAGGACTTCTAGTTTGTGCAAAGTCTCCATGTATGTGTTAGTGAAAACATATTTTGACACTTCTCCCCAAGTGGCAACTATTTGATAGATTTCCACAAGTCAGGACAGGACCAGCCTGTGCTTGAGTTGCTGTCCTCTCCACACACAAGGCCCTCGGGTTCTTCTTCTTAAAGGGAAGCTACTCTTTATTTCCAGCACAAAAGCTGGCTGATTTAAATGACTGCTTCAGTGTTCCCTGGTTCAGCCAAGGTGAATGTTGCCCTTCATTTGCTACCTGTTTCTTTTTGGGTTCAGTTCTGTCAGTAGGACAGATCACTCCCAGAGCGCTTTGACACCAAGCTGGTTAAATCTCTCTCTGCCTCTCTCTGCCTCTTTCTCATCTCCTTGTTTTCATGTTACCTCGCACTTTGCCATTTTTTCCCTTTTACCATGCTGCCTTTTCATCCCTCACAATTCTTTTTCGACTTCAGCTAAAGGTTTTAATCTGGCGAAATTATAATTAATCAAATAACCGTAACCTGTCATCCCAGCGGAAATAGGTCAAATTATCTGTCCATTTCCGTTTTGTTAATAAGCTGGACTTGTTTGTATCTTTTTTATTATGTTAAGTTAATATTAAAGGGGAATGCCTCAGATATTTTGTATTTAGGCATAATTTGGGCACTAAACAGGATCATGTGAAAATGGTCCGTCATAAATAACCTTATGATTTTCTTTAGGGTGGTGGTGATAGGAATCAAGGGTCACCATGTTTACAACAAAAATATAGTTATTTTATTTACTATTCGAAACAAGCAGTGCAACGACGTGTATGTCTTCTGACTTTTTATGTGTAATGCTGATGGTAAAATAGTAATGTCTGTTTTTTCTGGGTACAATTTTTGCCTTTCTATCTGCTGGAATTGGGTTTTATATTTCAACTTTATTATACTATCATAAAACAACATATAGTATTTTGGTAAGTTAGCTTTTAGAGGTGTCGGTGTCTTCTGACATCTGGTTCCTATCACCACCACTGTGAACAATTCTGACTCTAAAGTTTCTCTAGAACAACCACTCTGAATGACTTTATTTACGTCTTAACATTTGAATAACATTCAAATCAGTGGAATTCCCCTTTAATCATTTGTCTACCATAAAATCTTTGTAAAACTACCGCTCAACACTTTCCTGAATGGTTTACTGGAAATGATGCTTTTATTGCAGTACAGAGTACAGTCACTGAACTGAATTGAAAAGAATTGATTGTCTTTTAAGAACATGGAGTGATTTGTCAGTAGTATTACGTAGAATGACAGTTGACATGTTTGGTGTCTTTAGTTTTGCACTGGAGGCTAATGTAGTAAACAAGTAACAGAAGCTTGGCTTATGCACCTCCGATAAGCATCAGATTGCAAAAAAATGAACTATTGCTTTATTGAGTCAAGTTAGCATTTATTAACCACTGGCAGATGAAGACAGTAGGGTCTCCTGCTGTGATCATGGTCTACTTTTGAGCATCTTTGAGCTAAAGCTGTCATGTGTTTTCCTTTTTTCCTTAATAAGCGGGCTTTCTAACTGTTTACCCTACATATCATGTGTGACTTACACTCTTAGACAGGCAAAGGCATTACACAAGCGCTTCATTAGGGCTGAAGTGAGTGTCGTCATAAACAAATTTAGTTACAGCACAGCAGTGTTGCAAACGGAATTCTTTCACTGACTAGACTGTAATCGTCAGAGTGGCAACAAAGCTATTTCAGTCTCATACGAGGAGGCCTAATATGTTTGTGATAAGTTCTTAACTGGCCTGTAGTTTTCATTTAGATTTGTTTTTTTTGTACCTGATGAGGCTATAAATCATCCATTAAGTGAGCTGGTACAGTTTTGACAACGAACAGCGATCAGTGCATCTGTCTCTGCTTTTCACAGAAATCGAAGCCTTAGTACTACAGAAATAGAATGACAGATGTGCTTTTTTTATTGAAAGAAAAAGGTTTTGCCAACTTTTTAAACAGAACAAATGCTGAAGTGTTGATGTGCATCTTGGATCACTCTGGAGTCAGGCTGTGTATTGTTCAAAGATTTTCAATATCAATGCAGAGACTTTGATACCAGTCCTTGAACGCTAGTTTTTTTGATAACGTATTTCAGTTCTAAACAGAAAATAGGTGTGGCTTAAACTAGTAATAAGTAATCTGCTGTCATCACCTCACGATCACAACATTGTTAACATGCAATCAGAATGTCATTCATCATCATCATCACCACCATTGTTAACCGCTCAGTCCAGATAGGGTCGCGATAGCAGTTGAGAGAGCAGAGAATCCCAGACGACCCTGACCCCCGCAACTTCCTTCAGCTCATTCCTGGGGTCCCCAAGCCACTCCCAGGCCAACTTGGAGATGTAATCCCTCCAGCGGGTCCTAGGACGACCCCGGGGTCTTGTACCGGTAGGCCGTGCCTGGTACACCCCCACCGGGACGCGTCTAGGGGGCATCCGGATCAGATGCCCGAAAAAACCTCAGCTAGCTCCTCTCAATGAGGAGGAGTAGTGGCTCTACTCTGAGCTCCTCCAGGATGACCGAGCTAGAATGTCATTGACGTGATGTATAGGTAATGGGAGAATGTCATTCAAAAAGACAAAATTCAGTAAGGTCCAGTTAGTGAGAATTTCCTCGAGCAAAGGTCCGGAACATCATAATGTCTAACTTGCATCATGATTCAGTGCCATATACTGTTCACTGAGGTAGCCTAGTAGGTATATCAATATCGTATACAGTCAACAACTGAATTGTCAAATCAAATAAAGTACAGTTCAGTAATTTTTAAAGGCTAGAAAAGCTACGATGATTAAAATAGTAAAACCCCGTCAAAATGAAATAATTCTCTATAGTTTATCGGTTATAGGTCCAGGTCCGCATAGGAGAACGTCTGGGTCCGGACTTGGACTGTGGTGCCCCTATTAGTGTCCTCTGGTCTAGCATGTGCAGTGGCTTGTGGATTCTACATACGTATTAAGAATTGGTATTGAGTGGTAATTTTTTTATTTGGATAGTATTCAAGTAGTTCATGAATAATTAGTAGTAATTAATTAATAATCATTTTGATAGCCAGGTCTACTCTGGAGTTCGATCACATGTGATCATTTAAAACGCTTGTGTCCTCTCAAAACAGGAATTTGGCTCTAAAGTCATTAGGATGGAACGATTCTTCTGACGAGTATCAAGATTGCGATTTAAATGTGAATTTTTTTTTCTTTTTCTTTTTCTTTTTTCAAAATAAGCTCCAGGCCTTTTCTTCACCAAGACCAGCAGCACATGTATATTTTTTTTGGTTTGAGGCTTGAACACTTAATGTGCCGCCAGTCCACCAGCTCTGCCTTGTTAGGTCAAAGCCATGCTCTGTATTTTCATGTGATTTCATGCAACATGCAGTAGAATGTTGTGTACTATTGGTTGCAACGCTGATAAATCTGATTAAAAAAGTTAATCAGTAATGCTAGCTCTTTTAAGTTTAACCAAAAAAGAAAAATCATACATTGTGCACCCTTAAAGTTCCCAAAGTTAAGACAGCTTGGGATAATTCATGATTAAAGTTTCAGCTCTTTTTTCAATTTTCAAGCTCCACACAATCTTTCTCCCTCTCACTGTAGCGCTGCTGGCGTAACAAAAACTTTTTTGTCATTTTTCTGTTTCTGAAATAATCTGAAGATGCCTGTTGCCCTTTACACTGTGTGTAAATTTCATGATGAATAGACAAACAGAAACTGCCCACAATGGCTTGGAAAAAGTCTGGTTCCATTGACTTTTTTAAAGTATGTTTTTGCTTTCTCCTGTAAAGTTACCACTTTGGAGATACACGATTTTGTTCTGACAGCAGTGATTTAGAGAGAGGGATATATATCTCTTTATATATGTAAATATATAGCCCTAAAGAATGTTATCTTTCTCAAAAAATTGTGTCCCACAAATGTATGAGTAGTTCTTTTTCACACTAATGTGAACTCACAGTAATGAGATATGAGTGCTGTATAATTAAGCAGGACAAAACGCCCAGTGCTCTGACTCTTACATTCTGAGTGAATCAGGAGTGACTGATTTTTTACACTCATTCACCTGTTTCATATTTCAGTACGTAGTTCATGTTGAATCAGTAACAGTCTGTAAATGTGTAATAGCCCCTTCTCGTGTTCAGTTTGTCATAGCTGAATGAATCAGTTTAAGACTCACTAATATTTGCTGTAATATAGTAATTCAGTGTTAGTGTGTAGCGTGTTGTTGTGAGTTGTGGGGTCGCAGATTTGGTTAATGGCTTAGAGACATTCTTCATTTTCAGCCTGCCTGTGCCTTTTGTCTGTCTGTCTGTTTGAGTCTAGTCTTCACTGAGCAGAAACTGTTTTGCATGTGGAAGTGGCCTGGATTGAAGTCAGTTTGCTGAATCTTTTATGCTGGTATGTTGTATTGCCTTAATGATATTCTTACGTCAGACCACTCGGAGGTTTAGTGTGTATTGTCCATGTGTGCCACCCCCCACTGCCCTCCACACACTCACCCACACACGCTCTCTTACACAATGTCTGGATGGCTGCAATGCCACCAGTCTCACACTTGTTTACCTGTTGCCATGGCAGCAGTGAAGAGGCCCGAGCCCTTTGCGCTTAACGACAAGGGATTCTTCAGCAGTGATGGGAGCAGCAAGGCACAGCCTGTTAAATACCATTAAAACATGCTCACGTGTGCCTGTTACATACCAGGCACACGCATGCTGAGAAGTCACAATGCTTCCTAGTCGTGGATCTTTTTGTTTAGCTAAGGTGTGGTGCTTACCTCAGTGCGTCTATAGGCCAACATTACCTGATTAGACATTTTGTCCCTTGGTTTCTCAGTGACTCATATGCTATTTTTACATCCACATTTTGATTCCAGCATTACCTGGAATGTAGGACTGATGTCGCATGAACGACTTGTTCCAATTTGGGTCAAGATCAACATATTTCTACTATAGCTGGTGGAATTCTAGTGTTTTAGAGTGTAATAGGAGTTTTATGGCTTAGAAATTCTCTCTTAAATAGGAGTATGTTAATTCCTAACAGTTTGCATTAGTGCCGGGTGATATATTGTTTGTACCAGTGTATTAAAATATTGACATGATATTTCTTTTCAGGTTTTTTAAAATTTAATTTCCAATTAAGTACAAGTTATTCATTTATTGAGTCAGAAACAAATGCAAAACAGTATATATTTTTTAACAGAAAATGCCACAGAAGCCTTAACAAGTAAATATAATAATGCATTTAATAGTTTTTAGTGCAGTTGCCCTTTGACTTTATTATAGCTTCCATTCTTTAAGGGAGACTTTTCCACACCTACACAGCTCAGTTTTGGAAGCGGGTTGCACTTTCTGTTTCTCACGAACCTAATAAATAATCCTAAACACATTCAGTGATGTTGAGGTCTGGACTTTGGTCAGTCTATTACTCTGAGAACACCAGCAGCTTCTTTGTTTGGTTTGTAGATTTTCTACTTTTTTTCTAGTTTCTTTTCTCAGTAAAGGTTTCTTGGCAGCTGCACATCCTTTCAGACCAGTAGTGTTGAGTTGTCTACTCACAGCGAAGGATGGTTGGACGCACCAGAATTTTTTTCAGATCGGAAGAAAGAGTAGAGCTTGATTTTCTCCCTTCTCTCTCTCTCTCTCTCTCTCTCTCTCTCTCTCTCTCTCTCTCTCTCTCTCTCTCATGTGGTGTTCAATGTGTACCAAAAGAAAAAATGATGCAATTATTATTTCAAACCCATATTCTTTGGCTCATTTTCTGAAGAACAAATAACATAACATATTTTCATGGCCTTCACACTGTTCACCCCCCACACATTTATATTACACATGTGGTGTTGGGGTGAACCTGCGGGAACTAAAGTGTGGAGGTGCTGTGTCCTTCACTCTGTTCTCCTTCTCTATGGCCCGCTGCTAGTGTGTGTGTCTGTGTTTGTATATACACTATATCTCCACTCCAAGTATTCACTCACCCATCCAAATAATTGAATTCAGGTTGTTTCAATCACTTCCATGGCCACAGGTGTATAAAACCAAGCACCTAAGCTTGCAGACTGCTTCTACAAACATTTGTGAAAGAATGGGTCGCTCTCAGGAGCTCAGTGTATTCTGTAGTGCTCAGAGGTCACCAACTTTCTGCAGAGTCAATCACTATAGACCTCCAAACTTCTTGTGGCCTTCAGATTAGCTCAAGAACAGCGTAGAGAGCTTCATGGAATTAGCATCCATGGCCAAGCAGGTGCATCCAAGCCTTACATCACCAAGCGCAATGCAAAGTGTCGAATGCAGTGGTGTAAAGCGGTGCCACTGGACTCTAGAGCAGTGGAGATGTGTTCATGATAATTCACAATCTGAGTCTGGGTTTGGCGGTTGCCAGGAGAACGGTACTTGGCTGACTGCACTGTGCCAAGTGTAAAGTTTGGTGGAGGGGGGATTATGGTGTGGGGTTGTTTTTTCAGGAGTTGGGCTCGGCCCCTTAGTTCCAGTCAAAGGAACTCTTAATGTCTTGAACAGTTGTTAGGAGTATCATTGTCTTTTTATCTTGTTTTACTTTCCCTTTTTTAGGTTTATTTTCTTTCAACATTCCTCTTTTTTATGCAAATGGTATATCCTATATCTTAAATCTAATCACCTCAGAAGTATCTCCTGAAAACGAGTGACTTGTATTTAAAGGCTCCTTTAATGACTGGGAATTAAATAAATGAATTACGGCCTCTTAACTTAAATCTTCAGACCTCCTCTATTCTCCTTTCAGCTCTTCCTTTTAAGTCTGTAAGGCCTACTTTCCCTGATAAGACATTTTGTTCCTTGGTTTCTCAGTGACTCATACTTACTTTTGACCCACTTATGACTACTATGTGCTTTAAATTGACAGTTTTTAAGTACTGTTATCTGACTTGGCTTTGCTGAGAACACTGTCTTTCACTCTGATGCTGGATGTAACATTGCACTGAGTAGTTCACCCAAAAGCTGGGCTGAAAACAGTTTTCAGACTGTTAACTACATAAAAATGTTTGTTTGACATATTTAGATTAGATGGCAATCAGTGCCCAGTAATTCATAATCTCTATAGTACTTTCGGATTGTTTTACTCAAACTAACCAGAATCAGGTCTAAAGGGGTAATGCAATGCTATTTACTTTGCTAAAGACAACAGAGAAACAGAATTCAAAGTGATACAACATCAGGGTGTGGATGATACTCGGCTGTTTGTTTTTGCATCTCTAGCCACAGGGAAGTGCAGCGTCGTAGCTTTCAGACGGAGGCCGTTTATCTTCCTCTCCGATCTGCAGTCCTCCTCTCTGTTTTCCAATTAATTCCTGAATGAGTTCAGGAAATGAGCTCTTCTCCTCCTCCTCCTCCTCTTCTCGCCATCCCTCACTGCTATCCTCCTGCTCCGCTGCTGATCCAGTAAAATGCTGAAGCACTATGCTGATTGCGGTTAGGCTATCTTCATTTCTGTTCAGCCATTGTCTTTTGCAGCATCCATTCATCTTTTAATTTATCGTGTTTCATTGCATAAAAAATTTAAATGTACTGTTTCAGTTATTACAAAATCTGCATTGATCGATCCAATTAAACAAATGTATCATCCTTTTAAAAGTTTGCTTTTAAAAGTTTCCTTTTAAAAGCCCTCTTAAAACATGAAAAAGTAGTTTATGGCAGTGTAAAGGTTTGAGGCTGGTTAGCTGTAAGCAGGCTTCACTGTTATTGCCTGCCTCTGAAGCCTTTGACGTAGGTATTTACAAGTACAAAATGCAGTCCGAACAGTCAAAGAAGAACTTCTTCTTGCTTTGAGAGCAACACAACCTTCTAACCGTCAAAAATATTATTGATGAAACTGGTGTAATAGTTTTCTGAAAAGCATCATTGCTACAGAACTCAAAGATAAGACTCTTGGATCTGAGGACCTAACTAATCAATAAAGATCATCAAAATCAAGAAATACATTTTTTCAGAAAATAGTTTTCCACTGTTAGTGAAAGGGCAGTAGCTTTAAAGAGATACTTTCATTATATATTATAATATTTTTGTAACCATTGTTTTTGTTAAATGACACCAACATATCTGGCCTAATGATATTTAAATAAAAGACTAATGTGAGAAGAGCTGCTATTTTCTGTTTGATCCCATTCAAAGCGTGTGTTCCACCCAAACAGCACGTATCCCTGTATAAATGATCCATATACAGCAAAAACAGATGCAACATTCCACTTATTACAGACTGTAATGATTTCCTGGCATAGTTATGGAGCCAAAGGCTATTTTTCAGGTGATTTCAGTTATTAGAAGTAGTGCCTATAGATCTTACAGGCTCCAGTGTCTGTACAGTGTTTCAGCCCAATACCATCTTCTTAACCTAAAATCTTAGACTTTCTCATTGGAAGTACTGTAATATATTTTTGTTTCTTCTTTATCAGATTTTTGGCTCTGTACAGGTCTGTGACTTTGTTTTCAGTGTGGCCTGATTAAAATGGGCGTAGATGTAGAGGTGTTTCCTCTTCCAGCAGAGTTCTGTGACATAACAGCCTCTCTCTTTCTCCACTGAAACCATGAATTTGTTTACTTTTCCACGCATCGCTCCCGATCTGAGCGTATGGGCGGGTGTGTGTGCGCGCGTTCTCCTCTGTGTCATGATACCTGTGACGTCTTGGTTCTGTCATTACTGTTTCGGTTTTGAGGAGGAGGAGTAGCACTCCCTGTGGATTGAAGTTGAACAGGAGCGAGAGAGAGAGAGGAATTCCAGTGTCAGAATAAAGACTCTCAGGCTGATCTCTTGGCAGCCCAGGAGCGGGGGAACTGTATTACGTCATAAAGTCCTGGCAGACCAGGGAACAGTACTGAGGACTGTGTGTTACAGTGTGTGTGCATTTGTTTTCAGTACATTTTCAGCACAGAAATTACCAGCAAAACCAGAAGAAAACAGGATTAACTTACAGTGTCTACCACCCACTTGGGAATTATGGTCCAATTCCAATATCTTCTTGTATATGTCTGTCATTACTGGTACATACATTTGTAGAAACTGGAGGCTACCTGGAATGGAATTACTGAGGCATAGAAGTTTAGTAAGATTATAAAATGCAGACATTTTTAACACAATTTTCATCTAGTGTTGTGTAAACATTCTGTTCCTCAGAAGTACAATAAATACATCATCCAATATTGGATTGAGATATCACCACAAATCTAAACATCTATCTGATGCCAATAATTTATTTCAAAGCATTTATTTGGCAATATGGAAAAGATTCAGACATGGGCCCAATCGCATTTCTTATTTTTACCCCTACTTGTTTTTGAGTGTCATCTTGCCCATTGGAACTGCGTTACAAGGGGTAGTGGTTGAAATCATCCACCATGAAATAGGACCCTCAAATAGAAAGGAACATTACTTAACAGGCTACTAGCGCTGCTCTGTAGGCGACCCGGCCTGTCTGCAGTGATAGCACAGGAGGTTAAATCTCTGCAGCCTCACTGCTGGGCTTTATTTACATTTAGGACATCATATGCCTTCAAAGAGGAGGAATACGACAATTATTTATAATCGTCCACCGCTAATTCTTTGGTGATATGAAGCTGAAGTCAGATATTCACCAGCTTCTTGTTTGAATCTTTCCGTTCCACCTCCCGTATAAGGTGGAACGGGAAATTTAGCTAGCTAGCTACTGAGACATCAGAATACTACTAACAGTTTTTATGCTTGTTATGAAGTAATTGACCATACTGCATTGAAACGGCATTAAACTAAGATAGTACAGTGGTTATCGTACATTTTTAATGGAGAAAATTCTCACATTTGTGGGTTTCTTTAGTCACTTGCTCAGCCATCTTGGTTTTTCTCATAGTGCCTCTGAGAAACACTTCGCTCTACCCCTCTTTCTCAACCAAAATCCTACCTCTAGGCGTGAATCCGCAAACTGGAGGGTTAAGGGCTAAGTGGTAGGGCAGAGGGGTGAAATGGGATTGGACCATAGTCATGCATCCCTATTGTCTACAATTGCTTTATACTTAGTCTTTGTAAAAAAAAAAGTGTCATTGTTTTAGGTTACTGAGGATAAGGGTAGGGTTATGTTTAAGGTTAGACTGTTCATTTATGTGTATATAGAGAGCGCACATATGGACTGGATATTAGAGCAGGAAAAAAGACTGAATCTGATCAAATTCTACATCAAATCTTTTCTGAAAAGCTCCCATTCACAGTGTAATGTGATGTTATCTGTGTATTTCTTCCTGTGGTTTAGTAGCATTTGATAGCCTGCTTTAAAATTTTAGGTGGAGCGCTTTACTTAAATATAGCTTAATTTAAAGCATAGTAGTTTTTTAAAGAAGGAAATAAATAGTCGGTATCAGCTTTGGCCCCTCAAGGTTACAGTTTTAATATTGATATCAGAGAAGATAAAGTGGTGCAGTTC
This sequence comes from Pygocentrus nattereri, assembly GCF_015220715.1. Taxonomy (NCBI): domain Eukaryota; kingdom Metazoa; phylum Chordata; class Actinopteri; order Characiformes; family Serrasalmidae; genus Pygocentrus; species Pygocentrus nattereri. The sequence continues at coordinate 38,916,483 of NC_051219.1, forward strand.
TACCTCTGTACGTGATACATATATGTCTGAACATTCTCACATGGTATAAAAGCAAACCTGTGTGCCTGTGTACTCCTGAAGCAGAATAAGATGAGGGGGTTGAGTAAGTTCAGCTGCAGCCTTTTAGAGAATATTAGGCAGTGAGGAAGAAGGATCAGAAGCTGGAGAAGTAGAGAGAGAGAGAGAGAGAGAGAAAGAGGGAAGCAGTGGAGGCCTGCTGTGTGAAGGCAAGGGGCCGTGATCTGGAAAGGAGAAGAGGGGATGAGGAAAAAGGAATGGGGGGGTTGTGCTGTGTGGAATGTGGCCAGACTCTGATCACCTCCGCTGGCCAGATTAAACAGGACAGCAGGCCACGCACATGAGTGCAAGGAATGAAGCGCTCGCTGAACATGCAGAGATGGCTTAGAGGGAGGAAGTGGAGGAGAATAGAGTGCAAAGCACAGGAACGAACAGATAAATGTGTGCATGGGGGTGTAAGGCGTTTGAGCGTGTTCGGTTTGGCGGGAAAACTGGTGGTGTCCTCCTATTTTGTGCAAATGTAGGGCAAGGCTGAGCCTGATCACAAGGCTGGCCTATTTTTCCTAAAAGTCATTTTTCATCCAGACAAGGTGACCAGTGACTTTCTCGGTGTACTTTTATCCTTCAAGGTATTCATCATAAAAGATCAGTTTAGTGGGTGATACACCATCTATACTGTATTAGTGTCAACGCTATCGATTTTAAGTTTTAACAGATTATATGCCTGGTAATGTTTTATTGCATCCCTTTTGCCAAACCACTAGAAACACACTGTATGACCTTTTCTTTGAGATTATTCTATGAGAGGAAATCAGTACAGAACAGTCAAATGATGTCAGATTTAAAAGACACTCTTTTATTATAGAGTACCAGTACTGAGGAAGCATTGGGTCACTGACCTTATCAATTCAAATTTCAGTGGCATTCTGGCCTAAAACTGTGGTATATGTTATTTATGATGCGACGTAATATTTTGTAGTGCATCATTGTATCACTCAGCTTCACTGATCTCCCAGAATTCACAATTTTGCACGCAACTTTGTACAATGTATTACTTTTTTGTATCTTGTCCATCAGCGTTGTTTCACTACAATATCCATCATTTAGCAACATCTTTTAGCATACATGTCTTACAATCGTTGAGAATCACCCACTGCAATAAATGAATACTACAGATGCACCGATACCACTTTTTCCCTTCCGCTATTGATTCCGATACCGGATTCTTTAGTATCGGCTGATACTGAGCACTGATAACGATACTAACTCTGTCTAACCTAACTTATATTTATTCTTTTTTTTATTGTTTTTTTTTTTTTTTGGTAAAATCTACGTTCTGCATCACAAATAAAACACACTCAGTGTGGTTAGATATTTACTTGTTTGATTATATTAATTAGATGCTGAAGGAAACTTTTTTTTGTTTACTTACTGTATGTGTTTAATATTTGCTACTATATAATTAGTAATAAGAGGCATCCATCACAACTTAAGTAAATGCGCAATATCGTTATTGTGCAGAACATTGAAAACAGACCTGAACAGTATACAGGTAAACCTGGGGTGTTTACACATTAGCACACCGCAACTTCTGTGGCTCATAAATGGAGCTGAATGTTGTTTCACATCCAAATATCTCTAGTCGTTTGTTGAGGCTAAATGCTAGCATTAACTTAGAATGTAAGTGACCACACAGTGGTAGACTAGTGGTTACTGAAAGAAGCAGCTCAGCCGTCAGGTTAGCGGCTCTGTTAGTGTGTTTTTCCACACCAAATGCTGCCGTTACAGATTCTGTCATGGCCATTTTTACTGCTGCTTGTCGTTACACCCCACCAACGTGTTAAGACCATTGATGCACGAGCACGCATCAGAAATTGCTTAATGGCATCGGTCATATATATCAGTATCCCCATTCCCGATGCTGATACTGTGTTTAAGTGCCAGGGGCAGTATCAGTGCAACACTAATAAATACTGACTTCTAGCACTGGCACTGATACAGAGTTTAATAAATGGAGAAATGGTATTTCAATGGGGGATCAACTTGATCACAATATACACACACTGGCCACTTTATTAGGTGCTAGTAAAAGGTTAGTCTCTTTTGCCTTCAGAACTGCCTTAATTCTTCGTGGCATACTTTCAGAAAACAAGGTGTTGGAAAAATTCCTCTGAGATTTTGGTTGGTTATTTGAGTTACTGTTGCCTTTCCATCATCTGGAACCAGTCTGCCCATTCTCCTCTGACCTCTCACATCAACAAGGCATTTTCATCCACACAACTGTTGCTCACTGGATATTTTTTTTTCTTTTTCGGACCGTTCTCTGTAAACCCTAGAGATGGTTGCGTGTGAAAATCCCAGTAGATCAGCAGCCCGTCTGGCACCAACAACCACGCCACGTTCAAAGTCACTTAAATCACCTTTTTTCCCCATTCTAAAGGGGCCGGTGAGTGTATATAAGGTTTACGTCTGCTGTGAACCAACCTTACTACTTAAGTCACAAGATTTCTATTTGGGGTGGTGCCTTTAGTGTGTGATTTGAATGACGGGTCTCTAAAGTGGTCAGAGTTGAGTTTGAATGCTTTATGATGGAGCTGTGTATGATTAACCCACTGAGTTGTTGTACTGTGAAAACATCTCTCTCAGTCACGGACAGACTTCATGTTCCCTTCAGAGCCAGAGCGTTGGAGTCAGAGAGAGCAGGTCACTAGCGCATCTCCAGGCAGATCGTTGCTTAGACGACTGAGTGACAGGGTGGTCCGGCTAGGACTCGGTCCAGGAAGGCATGAGGCAGTGTGGACCAGAGCACTCTCACAGGCCAGCTCAGGTCTGCTGCAGCAGCCAATGCTAGGAAAAACAGAAGAGCAGGACGACCAAGAGATATCCCCAGAGAGAGGGAAAGAGAGGGAGAAAGGGAGAGATATGCGCGTAGTCAGCAAGTTCTGAGCTGATGTATGCATGCAGCAGAGGTGACCGGAGGCAGAAGGAGGGAGTCGTACCCTCCTACACTCACTCTTATTAAACACACTAGCACTCCACTTAACCCAAACAAAGAGATTAGGACTCAGTACAGTAGTCCACCAATCTGAGGTACATTTACCTAATAGTATAAGAAAACTAGATCACTCTGAATGCAGACACCCTATGCATTGTTAAAAGCACATTAATGAATCGACAACAGCTCAGCTTCAGTGCTGCTTTGCCTTGCATCCACAGTGAAGACCACCCTTAATGAAATGATTTAATGTATGTTCAATTTGTTTCCATGTAACAACCCATTTAATGAATCATTTAATGAGTATATCCTGCAGCATATGTGAATAAATCATTTGTCCTCTAGAGTTTGTACATTTAATAGAGATTTTGAGGAGGTGCGCAATAATGCTGGCTGAGATGTTATTCAGCTATACATGGGAAATTTTTAACTATTGTTATCTGAACAATATTGGAATTACAGCCAATAATTAATCATAATTTTAATTTAGCATGCTAGGCATTTAGATCTTTTTTCATTTTTTTCCAAATCCATTGAATAGATAGCATAGTGGTCTTTACTGCTGGAATTAAGGATTATTCCATAGTTGATTCATCAGTCCATTACAATGTTGATTAATCAGGAAAAAGTCAGTTTTTAATTTGTCAGTAATTAACATCAAATATTTGCATTATAAATAATGCTTCCCTTTGCACAATGCTCTTTCAAATATAACTTGCCTGCCTCATATTGGCAAAAAACAAAAAAACCTAAACAGATCTTCTGCATTTCTCTTGAAAACGATCTATTAAACAGTGTGAAAGTTCAAATGGAACACATAGTTTTACCTCCAATGATAAAGCAAGGCTAAATTAAGTGTCTGTGTGTGGTAACACCTATAAGCAAACCTCATGTTATAGACCACACAAACCGGCTGGCTATCAGGCACGTCAGAGTTCAACACAGCAACACGGCACTGAGCACACACGAAGCCTGTGCTTTCAAAAAGATAAGTGATGTTTTGTCTGCGCACACAAAAAAACAGGGAACATTGTCCTAACAGAAAATGTAGAGCAAAAAATAAAAAACTTTTTAAAAATGTAACAACAAAATTGATTTAGCTGTGAAACAAAAAAAAGTTAATGTAACTCATCCCTTCAGCCAAAGCAGACACGTTATTTTGACTACAGTGTAGGATGTGGGCCTTTTAAATGTAAAAATAATTAGGCTCAGAGGCGAAGCTAAGTGTGCCGCCCTGGAAGAAAACATGGCCACCATTCTGGGAACCCTAGTTATGGAAAGTGAGACAGTTGGCATTATTATTAAACATCAATTGTGATTTGCTGTGAAAATCTGACTCTACATTTAATAATCAGCATATCCTGCTGTCATTGGCAAATTCAAATAGGTGAGTGAATCTGCATGAGTCCCTTCAGCAGCGCTGCTCTGGGAGCTATTTTGTGAAGTGGGCTATGTGATGGTAAGATGCGTAAACTATCCAAAATTAGTTCATCGCTTATCATCAGGTATATTATAATCACTTAAAGTCACGTGTTGTAGGTTCCCTTATTCATATAAGCCTGACTAGCTTTCTAACAATGAGACTCATGTATGACCTGTAGTAAAAGCAACCTTGCAACTTAACGTTGTGCCCTGCACGGGTGATGCATTTAATATACTTTATTCAAATACATAATTTCCTCATGAATGTTTAAAATATGTTATGTCAACTTTAAGTTTATGTTGTATTGATGTAATATTTTATTAATGTGGAAATGTTGAACACAGCTATGTACAGAGAAAAAAAACCTGTCAATTTGTCGTTTTAATACAGTAACACTATTTTAATTAGTATTTTTTTCTAGCAGTGCGCCATCCCAGTAAAATCTCTGGGTCTTATCTGGCCACCCAGTCTAGGCTACATAAACTAAGGTAAATGTTATGATAATTATCCGGTTTGGTTTAGCTATGAAAATGCTGTGAACAATTAATTTAACAATTACTTTTAGGCCCACTGCACTTCATATATGGAGTATACTTTGTAGAGGTGGGTGATATGAGAAAAATACTATATCATGATATTTCAAGAGTATTTATATGTCACAATATTTATTTTTTCGGACGGCTGGTAAGTTGGAATGTGCAAAAAGAAACGAGTGATGCCACATTTTAAAAATATCAAAACTATGAATACAGTAATTGTTATTCAGTATTTCACACACTGCACTGCACTAAATCCACTTAAGCAGAGCTAACTGTGCTCTGATTGTAATGAAACTTGCAGCTGTTCAGTGTCCTTTAAGGACTTAAGTACTGGCGATATCCATAATACGCCAGAAAAGCACATTCTGACATAATTTATCACAGTGTCTACAAATATAGTCATGTTGCCCAGCCCTGTGGTGAAGTTGTTTTAAAATGCATGAAAAGAAATCTGAAATTTGACTTATTGGCAGTGGTGCAGACTAAAACAGTGTAGTAGTTATCAGATATTGTAATCAGCCCAGACATCCTGTGTGTCCATTAGTTCCTGAAGTTTATTCCTTTGCTTCTCCTTTGGCGCTCCTCACTGCTCAGTTACCATGACAGGCCTTCACTGTGTTTCTGCTCTCTAGCTTTGGCTTTGCTCTCTTTTGAACTTGTGCCCTTCTCTCTCTCTCTCTCTCTCACTCTCTCACTCTCTTTGTCTTTCTCTCTCTCTCTTACTCTTTCTCTCTCTCACTCTCTTTCTCTTTCCCTCTCGCTCTCTCTCGCTCGCTCGCTCTCTCTCTCTCTCTCTCTCTCTCTCTCTCTCTCTCTCTCTCTCTCTCTCTCTCTGTTATCAGTTGAAGGCTCGGTTTATCCCAGCAGTGCCACCGAGGTATGCGCACAGCAAGCCCAGAATAGCAACACCTCAGGAATTTTTCCCTATTGAAAGGATTTTTCACCCCTCTCTCGCTTTCCATCTCTTTCTCCCATTCCTTAATAAGCACTCATTATGCCCCTCTCCCCCACCCCTCCTCCCCCGATAGCTCCGTAACTGGAACATGGTGGCACACACACACACTCACTCTCCATGCGGGAGATATGCGGCCCCTGAACCTTAAAGGAACAGGAGCCCTTCCAGAGATGGCGTCACACAGATGGCGTGTGCAATGCCGAGCACAGGCACAGTAAGAGTAGTTCTTTGCCTGGATGGACTGTAAACACGGACTTGTAGCGCAGCTTGCTACCAAATATCTTGAATAGAGCCATTCACTAACGCCAGACGTGAGGCATCACGTCCGTCATATGGCCTGCCGTGGAGCTGCTGAATATTGGATGAGGTGAGTGTGTGTCTCAGGCTGTGACAGGCAGTCACACGGGGCGCTCTCACTTATACATCCATCCTTTATGAGAGCAGTACTTACACAACTTTTTTGAATATTTGGAATCACTTATCATATGTATAACTGTCCATGTTTTCTACCATAATAACTTATAAACACTGCCGAAACATATCAATACAAAACAGGCTCAAGAAGGTATTCTGGGAAGAAAAAGTTTTCAACTGATAATACTTTTTATCAAAATGTATACCTAAATAATTATTCAGGACCCATTTAAAGAGACCATATCATTGGAAAACAGAATTTTCCTGACTTTTTCATTTGCTATAGTTGGTGTACATTGTTGATGTTTCCTTATATGCAAACTAAAATACAAAAACATCCTGTTTTGAATATGGTATTTTTGTGGTGTCACAAAACAACACAATTACTTATATCCACCCACAGCAGTTAAGCTCCGCCCATTCACATTGACATTATAAAGAGTGTTTCAGCCTGGTCTGCTTTTTGAATGCGGCACAATGCAGGGCAGCCAGTTAGTATAAAGCTCATTTACATATGTTAGTCTTAATGTCACAGTAACAGACAGTCTGTTCAATTCTAAGAGATTGAGAGAGGCTGGAAAATGATCACGTAAAATGAAATTTTAATTTTAAAATTAAAATTTTAAACATAATATTGAAAATTATTATTATTATTATTTAAATTACATAGCTTGAACTACTGAAACACTGAGCCTTAAGTTTCAGTCTGTGTATTCTTTAATTTAAATTTCACAAGTGAATCATTGTCAGAGTTAATATTTTGAACAAAAGGGTGTAAACATCCTTACATTCTCCCAGTGTTGTGTTTTATTAATATCCACCAGATGGTTTTCCGTGTTTAAAGAAAATATTGATTAGTGAGCTACTCAGACATGAATGAAGGGAGCTTAAAAAACACCTGATTCTGAAAGACGTCTCTTGACTGTGAGTAAGAGGATAGCAAGATCAATAGAGGAGTTGTATTTCACTCATGTGAATCCCCTGTATTCTCATACACACAGTCCCTGTTGAGCACCTGATCACAGAGATTGCTTCCTGGACTCTCCTGACAGGAAGACAGTCAGCTGGCTGCTGTGCTGAGGTCAGCGATAGGGACAGGACCATAGCAACAGGACAGCATGCATTGTTTTCAGGAGAAAAGACATAGGACTGCCCTAAGGCACAATCAGGTATTAGTGGAAGGGCTGGCCTGCATCACTACTAGAGGCCGTGCACAGGCCATCTTTCATCACTCGTTTTATCACTGTGAGCTTTAGGGATTAAAATGAAATATACATTTTTCACTAGTGATGTTTTTCCACCAGGCCATGTACTGCATTTTGTTACCCTTCTTGCTGGGGTACCATGAGGGCAGTGTCTGAAACGGTGCAAACAACTGATTGGTCAGAATCAGTTGTTACAGATTTGTCACGCAGTGTTACTGAAGTCAGATGATCTGCATATTTAAAAATAAATAAATAAACAAACAGTAGGTAGCCACAATCACTGTCTGTGATTATCACATAATAAATGCTAAGAAAAAGGTAAGTCAGAATGTGAAGCTTCTGCATTGTTGCTGCTATTTGTGCTTTGCTTTAATATTTTAAGCAGATTTAAATTTGAAGTAGAGCTGGATTTGCATGAAAAATCAGTGTTTGAAAACAGACTTGACGAGAATGTGCAGTTCTAACCATACTGTGTTGTGCTGTATCGCCCAGTGGAAAAACGCTATAGTGCTGGCTATTAGCATAACTTAAGGTTACATACTTATAATTTACATATATAGTATGGAATTCTTAAAAAATATATAGTATACTTTTTACATATATTTGGAACATGAAATGACAACCCATCTTAAGATCCTTGAAGGAGCAGTGGAGGTTTTTGGCCAAAATCTCCAGGTAAGCTGTATACATCTATACATCTTCCCGTGGATATGGACCAGATGGCCCGGCCCCTTGGCTGAGAAGCAGTCCCAGAGCATGATGCTGCCACCACCATGCTTGACTGTAGGGATGGTATTCTTGGGGTCGTATGCAGTGTCATCATCTCACCAAACGCCCCGGTTGTGGTTGGCACCAAAGACCTTAATCTTGGTCTCATCAGACCAGAGAACCTTGAACTAGTCTGCTTCAGAGTCCTCCAAGTGATCATGAGCAAACTTTAGATGGGCCTTGACATGACACTTTGAAGGTAAAGGTACATTTCTCTTAATACCTCGATTACTTCTTAATACTTGAGGGAACCAAACAGAATTCTGGTGGTTTAAGGGGTTGAATAATAATTGACCCTCTGGTAAATTTAGCAAAATTTTATAAAAATAACAACAATTTAAATTGTAGTTATGAGATCAGTTGATATTTCCTCCCCAGCCCTTGCCTCTGTGCTTGGTTTTGTAGTGTAAGCTAGGATTTTGTTATGTGGCCTAATGTAAACCAAATGCTAAGCCAGGCAATGTAATTCCAAATGTTTTACATCTACATATTTACATTTTTGGAGCAGGTTTTTGAAAAACCAGATTCACTGCAGTGTTTCATTTTCAGATTTCTTGACTCTGAAAGCAGGCTGAGCTAAACATTTAGAATAATACATACTCACACCAACTACAACGCATGCTTGGTGTCAGTATGCATTATTCAGTATGTACTAATGTACGGGGGCTTTTACATACTGAAATTAAATGTATTGTGTGGGCCACAAATTAAAAGTGGGCCACAGAGAATTCATTCCTCTATATGCTGCACTATATGCTGCATACAGCTCAACCTGGGCCTGAATCAGTTTGTGCATTATTGATGATCTTCCCCTTTCTATTGATTAGGACAGTCAGAATGGTGAACATTTAACAGGGGTCAAGAGATGTCTGTGAGAGAAGCATGGCTGTGTGTGTGTGTGTGTGTGTGTGTGTGTGTGTGTGTGCTTGTAATTAGAACTTAGGGCTGTCTTTGTAATGTTAGTAATGTGATGTAGTGATTACTGGATTGGTTTCCGTGGTGAAGGTCTCTGGTTTCACAAAGAGACAGCAGCATTTCATTGTACTGGAGAGACTCAGGAGCTGACGAGTGTTTGTGTATACATACATGTACTTGTGTATTTGGACATTAGTGTGTGGCAGATATACGGTCGTAAACAAATTTTTGAACATCCACAGTCAAACTGCGTTTTGTTGATTTAGTAAGTGAAAATAAGTTGAGACATCCTCTACAGGGAACAAGCTTAATCATGGCATTCTATGCACGATCTGTTTATTTGCTGAGCTTAACGTATTGAAAAAAATCAAATGCAAAATGTGACATGGTGTTGGCACAGGCCACATTTTATGTTTTATTTTCTTCTCCAATGTGTTAAGTTTAGCGACTAACAGCAATTGTGCATTAACATGTGCAGAAGTGGTTATATTCTCACTTAGAAATCGACAAAACATTTCACCGGGGTGCCCAAATTTTTGTAACTATATATGCTTGTAGAAATAAAGGTGCCAAAAAGAGTGTTTTGTAGGGTTGTAACGATTAAAAAAAATCAGAATTCGATGAGATACAGTGGTGTCATGATGCAGTAAATTTTTCTTCCATAATGTAGGGAAAAATAACGAGTGGTTGAATAAATTAGACATTAAAGGGCCCTTATCACTTAAAACATATGCCTTTTTAAAGATCATAATATAGCATGAAAACATTGTTTTCAAAACATACCTTTCAATCCTTAGCCCATACATGAAAACTATTCTGTGGAAACAGTCTGTTTTAAATGTACTGTTTTTGTGATGTTATGAAAACCAACATATATCCACCTATTCAGCCTACACTGGTTTAACCCATCCTATTCACTCTGAAGATATAAGGAGTGTTTTAGCCTAGACTGCTTTTTCAGTGAGGCACAATACAGGGCAGCCAATCAGAGCAGAGCAGCTTTACATAAACTATATTTCCAGAAGTATTCACTCACCCATTCAGATCATTGAATTCAGGTGTTCCAATCACTTCCATGGCCACAGGTGTATAAAACCAAGCACCTAGGCCTACAGACTGCTTCTACAAACATTAGTGAAAGAATGGGTCGCTCTCAGGAGCTCAGTGAATTCCAGCGTGGTACCGTGATAGGATGCCGGCTGTGCAACAAGTCCAGTCGTGAAATTTCCTCGCTACTAAATATTCCAGTCAATTGTCAGTGGTATCATAACAAAGTGCAAGCGATTGGCAACGACAGCAACTCGAAGTGGTCAGCCACGTAAAATGACAGCGTCGGGTCAGTGGATGTTGAGGCACATAGTGCGCAGAGGTCGGCAACTTTCTGCGGAATCAATCACTACAGACCTCCAAACTTCATGTGGCCTTCAGATTAGCTTAAGAACAGTGTAGAGAGCTTCATGGAATGGGTTTCCATGGCCGAGCAGCTGCATCCAAGCCTTACATCACCAAGCTCAATGCAAAACATCGAATGCAGTGGTGTAAAGCACCGCCACTGAACTCTAGAGCAGTGAAGACGTGTTCTCTGGAGTGATGAATCACGCTTCTCCATCTGGCAATCCGATGGACGAGTCTGGGTTTGGCGGTTGCCAGGAGAAACGGTGCTTCTCTGACTGCATTATGCCAAGTGTAAAGTTTGGTGGAGGGGGGATTATGGTGTGGGGTTGTTTTTCAGGAGTTGGGCTTGGCCCCTTAGTTCCAGTGAAAGGAACTCTTAATGCTTCAGCACCAAGAGATTTTGGACAATTTCATGCTCCCAACTTTGTGGAAACAGTTTGGGGAAGGCTCCTTCCTGTTCCAACATGACTGCACACTAGTGCACAAAGCAGGTCCATAAAGACATGGATGAGCGAGTTTGGTGTGGAAGAACTTCACTGCACAGAGTCCTGACCTCAACCTGATAGATCACATTTGGGATGAATTAGAGACTGCGAGACAGGCCTTCTTGTCCAACATCAGTGTCTGACCTCACAAATGTGCTTCAGGAATAATGGTCAAAGATTTCCATAAACACACTCTTAAACCTTGTGGAAAGCTTTTCTAAAAGAGTTAAAGCTGTTATAGCTGCAAAGGGTGGGCCGACATCATATTAAACCCTATGGATTAAGAATGGGATCTCACTCAAGTTCATATGTGTGTTAAGGCAGATGAGCAAATATTTTTGGGAATATAGTGTATATCAGTCTTAAAATCGCAGTAATATTCATGGCCTGTTAAACATTATGGGATAAAGAGAGACCAGAAAATTGACACGTAAAAATTAATTACACCTGTTTTTGGTACACAAACCTGCTCATACAATTGCAAGAAAAAGGGTGTGAAGCCTGTGGAATTACCTAGTTTCCTGCATTAATTGATCATAAAATGTGATCTCTTCATCTTACCCCCGAGAATAAACAAAAACAATATGCTAAAGCCAATAATGCACAGTAATGATTTCCATGTCTTTATTGCACACACCAATTAAACATTCAGTGTTGGTGGAAAAAGTAAGTGAACCCTTGGGTTGAATAACTGCTTCAATCTCCTTTGGCAGCAATAACCTCAAGCAAGTGCTTCTGGTAGCTGTGGATCAGACCTGCACACTGTTCAAAAGGAATATTTGACCATACTGCCTTACATAACTGTTTAAGCTCAGCCTTATCTTTTGGAAGTCTGGTGTGAACAGCTTTCTTGAGGTCAGTCCACATTATCTCTAATGACTTCAAGGTCTGGACTTTTACTGGGCCGCTCCAAAAGTGGCCATTCAGTAGTAGATTTTCTTCAATGTTTAGGGCCATTGTCCTGCTGCATCTCCCAGCTTCTAAGGTTCAGCTGGTGGACAGCCACTCTGACATGATCCTGTAGGGTACCTTGGAAAATGGCACAGGCCCAGAGGCAGAAAAGCAGCCCTAAATTATGATGTTCACTTCACCATATTTCACCGTTAGGGTGGTGTTTTCGTGTTGATATGCAGTGCCCTTTTTATGCCATACTTAATCAGTTCACAAAGCATTTTCTCCATTGGCATTCTTTGTTAATTTGCAGGTGTGCAGCAATTTTTTTTCTTCCAATTTATATTTTTTAATAAAGAGAGCCGCAGCTTCCTTCGTGATGCCCTGCTATGGAAATAACTTTTTCTTCTGATAGACTCATGAACATAGATGCAAACCAGTTCCAATGATTTCCTCAAGCCTTTAGTTTTTACTCTGTGCTTCTTTTTCACTTCACTGAGCATTCTGCACTATGACTTTGGCGTGATCTCGCCTGGGCGCTCACTTCTAGGGAGAGTAGACACGTTACTAAATCATATCTATTTATAGACAGTTTGTCTAACTGTAGACTTATGAATACTGAAACTCTTTGGAATTACTTTGTAACCTTTCTACCTTTTACAAAACAACAAGGTACGATTCACATCAGCAAATGCTTCTTGTGAATAGCAAACTCAAAATATGTAAGTCAAAGTAGGTCTAATCCACACTGCAGTTTCATTTCATTCATTGGACTTTGCTAACTCCCAACTCCAATTAGCTATTTGTTTAAGTCATTAGCCTAGAGCAGTGGTCACCAACCTTCCTACTGGAGATCTACTTTCTTGCAGAGTTTATTTCCTGCCTGTATCTAATATGCTGCCCCCTCCCCTCACCTAACACAAATGCATCTGATTCAGCCAGTCAAGGACTTCTGAAAAAGTTAATTAGCTGGAGCCGGTGTGGCAGATTATGGTTTGAACTAAAGTCAACAGGAAGGCAGATCTCCAGGACTGGGGTCAGTGACCAGTGGCCTAGAGATTTACGTACTTTTTCCAACCTACACTGTGAATGTTTGAGTGATGTATTCAATATGGACAATACCAATATGTCACTAGTATAAACAGTGTTTTTTGTTGTAACTTTGATGTAGACCAGACCATATTTCAGTGTGATTTCATACATAATAGAGGTCATTCGAAAGGTTTCACATACTTTTTCCTGACACTGTATATTGTAAGTGGACATGGGAGCAACAAAAATAATTTATAGGGTATGGACCTTTTTTATATGTTAAAATTTCTGTCTTCAGTTAAGTACAATAGTACAATATTTGAAACAAAATTTGCTTTGTGGTGCACTGATGTAATGCCTGAGCCACAAAAAAATGTCTTTACATTCTGTCCATCACCATCAACTGTGACCCCACTGTTATAGCTCCATGTTCCAGCATAAAGGAGATGGAGGAGATGAAAAGATAAGAGATGAACTAGCATGCTTGACTGCACAGACCAGACATACCAGAGATCTGCATGTGCACGCATGCTTCAGAGAGGATACAGCTCTGTGTCTGTGTGTGTCTGTGTGAGAGAGCGCGAGATAGCTTTCACAATTATGCCTACAAGTATCATCATGTATATTTTGCCAAATAAATATAATGGCCATGGCTTTAGACCAGATCCAGGTAGTTTTCCTTTTATCTCATGGGAATTGAGAGGGAAACTGTTACACTCGGAGAACAATCAATCCTTTGTGTGTGTGTGTGTGTGTGTGTGTGTGTGTGTGTGTGTGTGTGTGTGTGTGTCTGGGCTACATTTGAATTCTTGGATTAAAATACATTTATTGATTTCACTTTAAAAGGTCATTCATCTGATAAATAATTTACTAATAAATTACTAATTTTTAGATTAGTAAGTGCTGATCTTAATATCAAAATAGGGTCATCATTCAAAGCATTTCTCAGACATGGTCTGTGGGACAGGAAGCAGTAGAATTACCCTCACAACAGGTAAGCTAATGTTTTAGAAGTTAATGATTAGATGCTTGAGTTAATCATTACTTTCTCCATGGGACAGTGATAACAATGCACTTTCTACTAGGGCTTCCTAAAGTTTTCCTATTAAACCCCACTTAATCAATAGCTGTACTTTTATGCATTTGATTTCTCTTTCTGGCTTCCTTTAACACTCTTTCTTTCTTTGTTTCTCTTCCTCTCCCTCCTTGGCCACCTCCCCTAGTCCTCTAATCCTGAGTTTGATTTTCTCACAGGTGAAAGTCCATGCAGCACAGCCCTGTGAGTAAGCCTCTGAGGAATGTGCGAATGGCTGCTGATGGAGAGAAAGAGAGAAGGAAAGAGGGAGACCCATTGAAAGGAGGGAGGGAGGGAGGGTGGCAGGCGAGCAGGCAGGCAGGAGTCTTGGCCTGGGTTTACAGTAGATTACACTTCAGATCAGAGGCGAAACTAACAAGGCGGGCATTTTTCGTCTTGGGATCCCCTTTAGGTCTCCCCTTACAACAAAGCTGTGGGAATGAGTTTTTAAGTAGAAAGGAATGTAGTTGGAGTATAATTGGCCTGGTACAGATCAAGGAGTTTGGACACGCAACCAGGGAACAATTCTCATACCACTTGACCGTTTGGCATGAATGTACTTTTTAAATGTCTCATGGATGTATATCCTTGTGTATATGTCATACTTCTCTAATCAGTTGATGTATATTGTTCAGTTAATCAAATGTAACTACTAATCTAACCCTTTATCAACTTCCTCTTACTTTTAAGTTTAATCTGTGCTACAAGCCATTTCTTTTTTTGTGGTGCAGTGAAACAGTAGAATTATATTGCCCCCAACACTTGCTGTAGTTAATTGCAAACTGTCAGAATGAGCACTCATATCATACAAACATTACAATACTTTTGTTTTTATATAAATACCAGTGACTGAGAGAATTCACTTTGCTAATCAACTTTGCATCCCTAACAACCACATCTAACAGCTTGTTCTCATTTATCTGCTCTGTTTCCGCAGAGGAGGCGGACTACTCCGCATTCGGAACAGATTCCTTGACTCGCAAGAAGACTCCAGCAGCACTAGCGGCAGTTCTCCTACGGCCTGATGCTAACAGAAAGAAACCTCCCATAATCATCAGCCTGCCGAAAGACTTCCGCCCCGTCTCATCCATTATCGACGTGGACATCCTTCCCGAGACGCACCGGCGTGTGCGTCTCTACAAGCACGGGCAAGAGAAACCTCTGGGCTTCTACATCCGTGACGGCTCCAGTGTGCGCGTCACACCCCAGGGCCTGGAGAAGGTGCCAGGCATCTTCATCTCTCGTCTGGTTCCTGGCGGCCTGGCAGAGAGCACGGGCCTCTTAGCCGTCAACGACGAGGTGCTGGAGGTCAATGGCATTGAGGTGGCCGGCAAGTCCCTGGACCAGGTTACAGATATGATGATCGCCAACAGCCACAATCTCATTATCACTGTAAAGCCGGCCAATCAACGCAACAATGTGGTGCGTAACAGCAACAGCGGGGGCGGGGCTGCCTCTGGCAGCTCAGGACGATCATCCGACAGCGGGGCCAGTTACTATAGCTACTCCACGCCAGGTGCTACAGCAATGACCCCATCACATATCATTCAGAACTTCCGGCCGGAGGAGGTGGAGAGTGATGATGAGGAGGAGGACTTGGTGATCGAGGCAGGGGGAGATACGCGGCTCGCCCCTCGGCCAGCGGCGGGGGCCACTGCTAGCTATAGCATGCCAACCCTGCCCAGATACGAGCCCCACCTTAACCTTCGGCCTTCAAATGGTGCCATGGCGACCAGTGCTAGCGTGGGGTCTCTGAGCGCCCCGGACAGGGGCTTGGAGAGGAGGAACCTAGAGGAGGACGGCACAGTAATCACACTGTAGAGACGAGCAAGACATGGTGGTATTGAACATGAACAACACGCACACACAATGGAGCTGTGCATACAGATGACATTTACTGTATATACAGTATATTATAACTCCTAATGATACTCTCTCCAGTAGTCATTCACAAGCACAATACATTACAGACATGCACACCAGGCAAAAAATTCCACATGCCAACACCGTCTCTTGTGCCATAGGACTATTTTTGCCCGTCTTTACTCCAGGGTCTCTAGTGAATAAGACCTCCAGCACCTCCATCATACAGCACTTGCTAACTACAGGGCTAGCCCCTGTTTTTTCCCTTTTGAGGGCAGCAACTGCACACTTCCCTCCCCATTTGGGGGCACAATAATGAGTAATAATGGACTTGACTTGACGAGTGAGAATGAATGATTGCACTGGTCTGCAGGTTCCTCCTGCTTGTGGGACAACGGGGGAGAACAGTTCTCCTGGGCACATTATGAATGACGACAATCTGCTTTCACCTAGGCAAATAACTCTTTCTGGAGTCATGTGACTCCAGAGTCCGAACCAAGAACAAATTACAGTGACTTACGCTCTTCATGGTTGCCATGGTAACTGCTGAAGGCCAGGCTTCTGAGATTATACTGTTAGACTAGGAGAGGAGTGTGGAAACCTGTTATTTCCTAATGTATGACGCTAATTCAACTGTCAAGTTGTTTGCTTTCTGATGTACTTTTTTAGTATTTCTCAAGAGAATTGTTTTTTTTTTGAACATAGACTAAATTTAGGATGCTTTTAAACTCTTGTATGGGAGGATATGATCTTTCATGTAGGTTTGATTGAAAGGCAAATTCTAGTGTGCTGCACAAATTAGGACACTGTCCCTGTGCTAATGCTTTTAATCATTGCCAAGAACCTGATAAGTCAAATGTTTGTGGTCATTTTTTTTAACCATTTATCCTTATGACAAGGGCTGGCACACCGATCTGTGGCATCTGATTTATGTGACCATGTGTTTTTGTACTTTATTATGTGTTTGACACCATAACCTGATGCATTTCATTTTTACTCTGCACTCAGAGGTGAAAAGGCTGTTTCATATATGAAGAGTGCTCCTTATGTATATTGGGGAGATGATACTTGATATGACAGGAATTTAAACCACCTATCCATAAACCATGTGTACACACACACACACACACACACACACACACACACACACACAGCGTATTGTGCAGATGTCAAAGAGACGAACCTTCATTTATTTCATTTTCAGTTTTTTTCCCCAAAGATGAAACCTCCAAAGTCCAGTCAGTCTTAAAAGTTGGTTGCATTTTCTTATTATTATGATCTAAGTCATTTCAAGCATTCGGTCTGGACTCTGGAGTGACCAGTCTATTGTTTTAAGAACACCAGCAGCATCTTCATTTGATTTGCAAATATATTTTTTTCTCAATAACAGCTTCTTGACAGCTAAACTTTCTTTCAGACTCATAGTGAACGGTCTATCTGATGGTTTGTAGTGGTCTACCAACAGTCTTGAATGATTGTGAGGACCTCCTTGTCTTAATCTTTTTTTGATAATTAATTTTTTGACCGGTTTTGGAAACTATTGATTTTTCTCTTCATTTCATTTGACATTTGGCTCTTCACTGCAGATGGCTTGTCTTATATCTAATCAGACCAGTACAGAGAGCTTCCTGAAAAATGAAAAACTACTTGAAGGGTGGTCTCTGATGTCTGCACAATGCTGTGTGTATTGTGTATGTATGAGTATATAAAAGCCCAAACACATTTATAATAACCTTGTTAGAGGTGAGCTGCTGCGACGTGTCAAGTGTTGAACGGAACTCTGACCCTCAGCAGATCACCACCGAGCCTTTTAGCAGTTGCGTAACCGAAGCAGCGTAGATGTGATCACGGGCAGCGATTTGTAGTCCCATGTGCAGTGGGCACGTTGCTGACCAACTACATTATAGCCTTATCTAATAGAGATACACTCAATAAACGCACCTTCTCTGACCCTCATACCAAAACACACACACCTGCACTTCCTCTCCACACACCTTTCCAAAATATTGTGCGTCTTAGTGCAAGGTGGAGTCTGCCTACCTCTGGGTGGGTGTTGAAGATTGATTGTTTCCTGTAACGCCTCTGAAATGGTATACAGCTTGTTAACAATACTATAGTACTATTGGTCAACCTCAGCATAAACAAGGGAAAGGCCTTACTACTCCAATGCATTCCTTCATGTCATCATTACTCTGCATATCTGCTGCTTTTGCTTAAAAACTTGCAATGCAACTGTATGGACTAGAGTTTTGCAAGCCTAAAGGCAACACAGTAAACACTAAATACACCATTAATGGGTGTAATGAAATGGTACAGGTTGAATGTGACCGTGACCGCTGTACTCTTGTCCAGTGTATCTCCATCCATATTGTATCAAAGGTAGCTTGACCTTTCTCTATACGTCTCTCCCCTTCTCGTCCATCTGTAGGCTAACCCACAGACATACCTGATGAGAATAGCAAACACTGGATGACTGACCAGAGCCTGAACCAATCCACTTTCTTCCCTTTTACACAGTCACTTTAATGAACTCGTATTAAAACTTGCTTTTACTGGTACATAATGCTGTAGTATGACGAGGTTGTGTTGTAAAGCTCTTATTCCAAACTGCTCTTTGTTTAAAGCACGAGTGACCTTATGAATGGAGTTTTAGAAAAGCATTGTTAATTTATTTTAATGCTAACCACTACACACAACTTGGGGATTGTAACCACAGTAAATGTATTTATTTTCTAATTGACGCAATATGTATTTTTACTGTTATTTTTTTTTTCTTTCTTGTTTTGGTTAAGCATACATCTCATTATTTGTGTTTTTCATAGTGGATCATCTCTTCAAACTGAGGTCTCAAAGCAATTTGTAGCCACTTCATTGTAGCGGGAGTTATTGCTCAGATTTGTCGGGGAGTATAAAATGAAGATTATAACATGCTGTTTTCCATACTGTGAATTTTATTTCATTTCTGGAAGAGACCTGTGTGTGTCCGAGACCACCATACTAATGGGCTTTTAAACCTTTTTGTGTAAACTACTTTTTTCTTTTTTCTTTTTTTTCTTTTTTTTTGATAATGAGCAATGATTTTTTTTGCTTGCTAGATAAATCCTAAGGTATAGATTTGTACTGAAATGATCAGTATTTTCTTATCAATGCTATATGATGTAAATTTGTATCACATTTAATGAAACTGTTTTAAAATACTATATTAAGACATAGGTGCACACGTATACATAGTCTCCAAGCTGGATGAAATAAACTAATATGTAGAAAATCTGAATTTCATGGCCATTCTTTACAGGACATTTGTATAAATCAGTGTTTGAGTAATGTGATTAATCCCAAATTTCCCTTTGGGATCATGAAAATTAATCATTCTCTGTTTTTCCATCCACTAACTGTTAAAAAATGCTGAACAGTTGACCTATTGGAACTAGTCAAGCTGCATCATAAAAATTCCAACATTTTTATGACTGTAATTTCACAGTCTCACTATTTATGGGTGAATTTCTTGCCTGGACAAAGATTGAGGTTAGTGTTAAATGTGGTCAGGCAATGAACTCTGATTTAATACTGCCCCCAAGTGTGTAGAGGATGGAACAGCTGGAGGGTTACTCTCCAGCACTGGACTTATCGTCTGTCATTTTGCTCACTGTTGGGCTTTCTTTGGGCCTGGATGATCAGTTTATCAGTCAGATTTGTCAGATTACATCAGATCCCATCACTACAGTGCTCAGAATGATCCACCACCCAAGTAATACATTCACTGTGATGGTCCTGTGGGGGTCCTGACTATTGAAGAATAGGTAACAACAAAGTAAGCAGAGAAACAGATGGACTACAGTCTGTAACTGTACAACTACAAAGTGCTCCTGTATGGTAAGTGGAGCTGATAACATGGACATTGTAGATACAAGGAGGTGGTTTTGATGTTGTGACTGATTACTGTATAATAACTAGGGAGCCATCAAAACATCAACATTGTAAAACAAAATTGTCAAAAAATACATTTTCCTAAACATGTACTAAATATGTACGTTCAATGCACCCATGTAGTTGTGCTGTCTTCAAATATCCACAATAATGAGAGAGTGCTTTTCCTTCCTTTTAAAGGTTGCCATTTAGCAAGCAAGCAAGCAAGCAAAATTTATTTATATAGCGCTTTTTACAACAGGTGTTGTCACAAAGCAGCTTTACAGAACAATCAGTATTACAGAGAGAAGAGAAAAGAAGAAAGAAAATCCGGGTCCGAGCCCCCATGAGCAAGCCAGCGGCGACGGTGGCAAGGAAAAACTCCCTAAAAGAGGAAGAAACCTTGAGAGGAACCAAGACTCAGAAGGGGAACCCATCCTCCTCTGGTCGACACCGGATAGCAAACATTATTAGTATGAAGTATTATAGTAAAGTGGGAAAAGAAAGATCTGAGGGTGAGGACTGCACAGCGCTGTGCAGCAAGAAGCTCAGTGGTGGTCAAACCGGTCCAGAAGGCTGGTGAGCAGCGGCACCAATCAAGGCAGTAGAGGCAACAGCATCAGGCGCACAGGATGGGCAGCTGATCAGCTCGGCAGAGAAAGGAGAAGAAAAAACAGAGTTAGTACTGTAAAGAGTGGCTGACCACAGATTACAGTAAAACAGAGCAGTGTAGACTCCAGCAGGTCTAGACCTGACAGGGAAGACTAGTCACCAAATGCTTGACTGTACAAATAAGTTTTTAGCCTAGACTTAAAGATTGGGGCTGTGTCTGATTCCCGAACATTAGCAAGAAGATTATTCCAGAGCTGGGGGGCTTTGTATGAGAAAGCTCTCCCCCCTGATGTAGCTTTATTAATTCTAGGTACCAGTAGTAAGCCAGCACCTTGTGATCTAAGTAGGCGTGATGGTTCATAGTGGGAGAGGAGCTCACTCAGGTACTCCTTGTTTAGCATTGAATTAGCAAATACACAAAGTGTGATTAACCAGCATCCATGAGGGCATCAATAAGATTCTACTAAATTATTCTACTTATTTTTTTTTTGCATTTTAAGTGAATAAATGACTTTCATCTTTTATCTGTCTAAGGGTGTTGTTGATGTAAATTGTGTCCAAAGAGAGTGAGCTTTGCAATTAACTATTGGTGAAAACAGCCCTCCCGTGTTATCCCTTTCTTTGTGTTTTGTGTTCGGATACCACTGGGCAGGGCATTTCTTGCTGCCTGCTGAAGTGCTGGTTAAAAATAAAAGAGGGTTTGCTTGTATGTGCAATGTTTTTGATGTCTTCTTTTATGCTGATGCAACGCTGGTGTCAGAAGTGGGACGTGCCTACCAGACTGGAAGAAATTGAGTGGTGCATCAACAAATTCAAAGGCGGTCAGTGGAGAGGACATAGCCTGGAGGACGGGGGTACCGGGTGCTAAACCTACCCTAACCAGGTGAAAGATGGTGAAAGGAAATGGCGCTGGGCTGGCCATTTCTTTCGGTGTGTCACAGTGTTTGTTGAAAGTAAAAGTGAATTTGTCCATTTGCGTAAAGCTTTCTGCATCTTCTATGCAGGTGCTACAATATCATTGAAAAAAGTGGTAAAAATATGAGAACTTGCTTTTTAATTACTTATCTTCTTCTCATACGCTGATGTGAATTTTGATAATGCAGATTCCTGTTGACCCGTGGAACATTTCAAATGTTTCTTTGGGGGGATGTGTTCACCTAATTGAATGTACACAACTAAAAATATATATTTCTAATATATATTTATAATAATTATATTACAATGTAATGTTTAGTTATGGTGAGATGAAACAGGCAAAAATGCTGTTAGTAAGTACTGTAGATGTTCATCAGCGAAAGAAAATCTAAAAAGCAAAAGCAGCCTTTTCTACTAAGAGACTGCTATGGTATTGATTATAGAGTCACCATTATAGTGTAGTGATCAGGTAGATAAAACTTAATTAAATAAACAATAGAAACTAATCTGAGTCTTTTATTCAGTAATAGTTACAGTAGTATAGTTTAAATATAAAAAATTAATAATACAATGTGTGGCAATTCACTATATTGTATATACACTATTGTTTGCATATTAAACTACATTATACTATATTAATAATATACCTTTTAATCAGGTTATCACTGGAATATTGGCTATTAAAGGGGAACCTTGAAATGATTATGTATGCACTGCCTGATGTTTAAGACAGTTTTACAGTAGTTTTGTGATAAAATGTTATTCTAAAACAAATGTTAATCAATTTATTTGAATTCATTCATGGTGGAGTGATACATGACGTGTATTTTCTTTGGGGCAAAATAGTCTTTTTTCAAATTCACCCTCATTTCACCATCATTAACATTATTTAAATAAATTCAGAAGACACATGCTGGTTTTGGATAGTAAATAAAATGGCTATATTTGCATTGTAAACTTCACCAGCACTGTATAGAAATCTTAGTCTGAAGTTTCTCAAATGAACAATTTTACACCAAACCAACCTGAATAGGTTTCTTTTATGCTGATGCAACATTGGTACCAGAAGTGGGACGTTGCTACCAAGCTGGAAGAAACTGAGTGGTGCGTCAACAATTTCAAAGGCGGGCAGTTTAGAGGACATAGCCCGGAAGAAGAGGGTACTGGGTACCTAACCAGGTAGCTGGTTGGGGAAGACGGTGAAAGGAAACAGCGCTGGGCTATTTAAATAAATTCAGAAGACACATGCTGGTTTTGGATAGCAAATAAAATGGCTATATTTGCATTGTAAATTTGGGGACTCCTGGTTCCTATCACCATGACTGTAGCTTATAGAAATCCAAGTCGGAAGTTTCCAAATGAACAATTTTACACCGAACCAGTCTGAATGGGTTTGTGTATCTTAACCGCCGAATTATACAGAGATTTTGAAAAACTCGGTGGGGTTCCCCTTTAAATCCAAAGTTTTTCACACGTCAGTTCAACACACAAGATCGTCACGTGACGCCACGCGTCACCAACATGGGCGACCGAGCGCTGAACTGAGCGGCGTCCATCGGGCCCGACTGCACGGACAGCGTTCGGGTTTAAACACACCTGCGAGCGAACAGCAGGGCCTGGGCCGGGCCGACGATGACGGCCTGAACGGATAACGCTTGGAGGACCGCGACATGAAAGAGCAGCAACTCCCCGAGCCACACCGACAGCATACGAAGACAGAGAGCAGCAGAACCAAGAGCATGTTTCTGTCTCGGGCGCTGGAGAGGATCCTGTCGGACAAGGAGCTGAAGCGCAGCCAGCACAGCCAGCTGCGCAAGGCTTGTCAGGTGGCGCTGGGTGAGCTTCTGTGTTTCTCTTATCCGAGCACACCCTCCCGTTCACTCTCCGAAGCCCGAATGTGTCTTTAACTCCCTGTAGCTGCCGAGTGTTTCTCCTTTTGAACGCTGTTGTTCAGTTAGCTCCAAGCTAGCGAGCTCTGGCCCTGACGCGGTGTACGTTAACAGCTTGCTGCTCTGCTAGCCGCATTAGCCGGCAGGCTAACGTCAAACTAAAGCTGTTGTTGGTCGTTTAATTTGGTCGTCTTCGCTTCAGCGTGCTGACAGCCGCGGTTTCCTGACCTAATAACTGTTTTATTAGTAAACGATACGGATTATCGCGTATAGTTGCACATTAATATTAACACTGAAGGCTCTCAGCTTTTGGACCAATCGTGTAAGAATACGTAGCTAAAGTTGTTAGCACCGTTAGGTTCCGCAGATGAGGCAATTAGCTCGATTTTGCTTAGTTATGGTAGCGAGTTGTCCAGCTGGGGTGAACGTTATCTCGGAATCTAGTTGACGTTATTTTAAGTTCTGGTTTGGGGTGTGTAGCCGGTTTAGCTTGGTCCTAGTTACGTGTTGTCATTCATTGATCGATTAAAGTCCGCGATATTGACCCCTGATTGAATTGAAGAAGGCAGCCTTGAAGTGTTTACACCAGAAGAAGCCGACATACTTTAACACTATTAGAAAACGGATCATTTATATGTGTAGATGACTGTAAGTGATGGCATGACGCTTTGTCAGGATACTATTGGTCAGTAAGTCCTGGGTGCTGGCTTCAAAGTCCAGTTGAATGAGGGCTTTGTGAGTTTGCCTTGGTGTGTATTGGGAACTCAAAGTCCTTCAGACACTTTCACCTCAGAATGCTGCGTTATTTATTTATGAACTTTACGAAAACCTGTAGAGGTGGAAGGATCCTATTTCCTGGTGCAATTTTCCAAGCGCTCTAATCATTGTTCTGGAATTTCCACTGCTTCAGAGCAAAACAAACCCAAAGTCCAGCACATCCCCACAGGGTCAGACCGCTTCTAGGGTGCATCTGTTTCAATAGATTCATCTGCATGCAGAGGTTTGATATGCTAAATTAACCGACTCCAGGCTGACAGACTGACGGGCTTGCTCTCCTTGTTGGTTCAGTATGTCAGCGAGTGAGTTTCATTGCCACAGCAGATCTGTTTGCACAGCCGCTTCCCTGATCCACAGCATTAGACTTAGTTCATACACACAGTCCACCTCTTCCATGGTGACTTTGCTTTGATGGAAAATTGTAGAAATAGGCTACAGATATGAGATGTGACCTAAGTATAAGGCAGATTATAAGACAGAAAGGTTTACACAACAGTTCTGAAATAATCTGTCCATTCTAGGAAGTGATACACAGTTCACTACTATTTAATCTGACCACTTTAAAGTTGTTAGACTCATACGAAATGAGAGATAGCAAGAATGGTCCTCAATTCACAGAAAAATACATGTTTTCATTCCCAAGACTCTCATCAGAATGCCAAGTACCACCGTAGACCATTAAAGAGATACACTGGTATGCTTGGGAGAAAGCTAAAGTAGCAAGCTAACTTTAAAAGGACCTTAGAGATTTTTTAATACCGTCTATTGGACTCTGATGTATTGCTGGATGCCATGATGCACTGTCAGAAAAAAAAAAAGATACAGCACTGTTGCACCTGGCAACCCCTCTTGTCACTGTGATGGTACCCTCAGGGGTACATCCCAGTACCTTTAGTCAGGGAACATAATTGTACCACAGTCCATTGAAATGACATTTTCTAAGTTGTACTGACTCCACACACTCCCTGCATCGCCTCCAGGACTTGTAAGGGTGTGTAAGACATGTAAGGGTACACTTACATTGTTTGTACATTGATGAATGAATCATTTACCTGCAAAGTATGTGTATTTCTAACAGTGTATGCTTCTTTTTCATAGTTATACATACAAAGTTATCCTAATGACAGACACAATTTCAAATCTAAAACTGAGAAAGTATTTGTGGTTATTAATTTAGTAGATGCCGAATTTGCTATGAAAATTCTGAATCTGCCCTGGCAAAGAGGCGTAGTTCATTGATCTCTATTACTTTTTCTCCCCATACATTGACATTAAAGCCAAGCACGCATTATTATGCTGTGTAAAGTAAATTCTGCTGTACTGTGTGTTGAAACAGTGAAAACCAATCTAACGTCAAACTGGTTTGATCAGTGATGGATGTTGGCATTGAGAGTGAGTGCTCCTTTGACCACTGTCAGTCAGAGATCAAGCCTAGTCCTGGACTGCACAACATCCTGAATGGAGGTTCTTCGTAGATAGGAAAATGTAGGTCCAAGGCTGGTATTCTCAAAGAGCAGGAGTGATCCACACTGCTCCTCTGAGAAGGTTTGTGAACGTTACCTGGACTAACCCTTAGTCTTGTAGTTAGGATGATCGTAAAGTTGTAATGAATTGTGTGTAACTATATGTTGAAGAATGCAGACTAATTTCAAATGATCTAATTTGAGATTTTCTTCGCAAGCACGACATGTGTCCTTTTCACACTGATCAGTAAAGTTAATAGAAAATCGGCCGGTACAACGTACACAAGGTTTGTTCTGAAATTGTTCTTTCTTGTGAAATTTGATATTGCTTAAGCATCCTGTTGCATGTAGATGACTATCTGAAAATGAGTGTGAAAATGAACTTGGGGTGCAGTGTTTCAACTTGAGAAAGAGCAGAATTTGCGTTAGTTGTCGTTGTGCGTTTAGCTTAGAAACAGCTTGATGACTCTCTGGTGAATTGAACAAGGTGCATGAGATGCAAACACAAATCTATGCAGTGCTGTTGGTCTCCCAGACTGGAACTGTGTGTCCTACTATCAGCTCAAGAGACATACAGTGCTTGTGGCGTTTAAATTTCAGATGCAGAGAGTTGAGGAAGAACATGAGAACGTTTTGGACTGCCCTCAATTAACAGGGAGGCCCAGTTTGTGCTGCCCATTGTAATTTTTTTTTCTGTTTATGTCTAAAAATACCCCACTCACACATCAGACACTCCTCTCTAGTGCTACTACAATCAGTAAATTTTCCAGCGTCATTTCTCGCTATAAGCAATATAAGCAGGGGCCGTTAAATTGATGTTGCCTGCATTAAACTTGTATAATCTTTCTGTGTTAAACTAGCTGAGTGACGTTAAACTGAGTGATGGTTGTGAGTTACTTTGGAAATGTATGTGAAAATGTGGTCTTACATATTATTAAAAATAGCAGTTAAATGAACCTTTAGAAGTATTGATCCCTGCAGACACCATGATTTTAAAAGCCTTTTCTTGAATGTGCAAATGAATGAATGAATGAATGAAGTATTGGTAAGGGTGGGTAGGATGTGGCTCCCCCGTCCTCCCCCTAAATCTTCAGAAGCTGCAGTTCCCCTATGTGCTGCTTTTTCTGCTGTTTGTCCGTTTTCCTGCTTTAAGCTGAGCAAGCAACTTCATAGCCTCATTGCAAAGTGACACGTTTTTCTTAGGGGTACACAGTGATATTGGAATTATATCCATAATCAGCAGATATTGGCTTAAAAACTAATCCGCTTGTTTAGATTTGACTGATATTTTCAGCCAGTGTTTGGTGATGTATTTATTAACCTCTAAAAGACCAGAATGTGTAGGTGCTACTGCATAAATGTCTGCATTTTATTCATTGTATTGTATTTATAACCCTACAGAAGTGGTGTTGGTTTTTTCTTTTCTCTCCCTTCTGTAATGCTTCTTCTGGTGGATTTAGTCCAAATGTTTATGTATTGGTGTTTGCAGGGATTAAAAATATTGGGTGTTAGCATTGGCCCATAATTCCCACAGTGGTGTTTTCTTATGTGGTCATCATACTGTCCTGTGTTTTTCCATTTTTGTATTCTGTAGTTTAAGTTGTTTTTCTTGGTATTGTTATTGTACTGCAAATAGCTTTAAGTGTTTTAGATTAGTCAGTGTGATGTTATTGTAAATCCACATGGAAAAACACAACAATAGACTTAAATGTAGGAGCAAGTAACTGTAGTCCAATTTGTTGTGTGCTCTTCTAATCTTGCTATGTGCTTGAATGTTTGCTGGTGGGGCAGGGTCAACTGAAGAACAAACCTAAAGGATACAGCCATGGAAAAGTGAGGAGTGTCATGCATTTCTAATTTCTCTTTTTTCCCCTCCCACACTGTTTTTCAGAGGAGATTAAACTTGAGCTGGAAAAGCAAAAGTGAGTGTTATTTTTTCCCCCCTACTTTTTCCTGAATATATTCACTGGTGAAGCATTTGTCTGAAAATGTTTACTGGAGCTTAGGTTGCCGTTTTAGTGCACAGATATAGTGATTGAGTAACAGCTAAATATGCATTAGCTTTGGGTGCTGGCCTGGGGACAGTTTGTTCAGCTGTAGCTCAGATTGGAAAAATAATAAACAAGCTCTTCACTGAATGTAAGCATTAAGTTGTGTTTCACTGTATTGGTTTAATATTTTATAGTGTTCTTTTAATATCTGATTCTACCAGGGATGGCACTGTAGTTCCACCAAAAGCCAATTACATTGAAGCAGACAAGTATGTCCTGCCCTTTGAGCTGGCATGCCAGTCAAAATGTCCACGTATCGTCAGTACATCTCTGGACTGCTTACAGGTATCGTATATTTACACAGCTAAATCAGTAATATCTCATGTCACAGACTGGTCATACTGTGCAGTATTTATAGCCATGCGTATCATAAACCTTTACGTTGTGCACCACAGAAACTCATTGCTTATGGCCACATCACGGGGAACGCACCGGACAGCGGGGCACCAGGGAAACGGCTGATTGACCGACTGGTGGAGACAATTTGCAACTGCTTTCAGGGCCCACAGACAGATGAGGGCGTGCAGCTACAGATCATCAAGGTGAGAGAACTCTCAATTTTATGTTTTGTTGATGGCTTGCCGGATGGACACTGTAGAGGCAGCCAATGTCTGCCAGTGATGTATTTACAAAGTAAAGAGTCAAATGGAGTTAAAAGGAGTGTGTATTGTTCTTCTTCATAAGTAAACACTGACGCAGAGATCATATTAACCAGTTTTACTGGACACTCATGCAGTGTTTTTGTGTTTATTTCCTAATGAGATTTTGTACTGAACATTTTCAGTTGTGTATTTTTTTTTTTCCTTTCCAGCCATGAATTTGGATTTTGGGATTTTTTTTTTTTTTGTCTTGGGATATTTCACAATGTATTTAAAAGGTGTATATCATGGGAAAACTAATTGTGGTGTTTAAATATTGTTGAAGTTTCAAAACATATCATTCATTGCCTAGCCCATGCTGTCTGCATATCACAGCTAAGCCGCAAGAACGACTTACTATGATTTCAGGCTTCTTGCGATGTCACTTAAACTGATGTATTTACAGTCTAGCTCTTCCCATTCATGCTGAATTTATAAAATAAAATGAGCATGTCAATCCGATTTGCTTTTGAATGAGGAAATGCAGCGCAGCCTCAGAACTGTGGCCATTTGCATTCATCATGGTTAGAGGCAGCCTGTTTAATACTAAGGGATAAATGTAGGTTGAAAAAATGGCCATGTAAATGCATCATTAAGTATTTTGGTACAAGATAAATGTGATACATGGTCCCTTTAAATCAGTGTCGATTTAATCAGCCTACTGAAACACACATCTGTATCCTCTAAAGTGTTTTTGGTTTCATAATGACTGTTTTTTGCTTTCTCAGGCTCTTCTGACTGCAGTGACATCTCCCCACATAGAGATCCATGAGGGCACGATTCTGCTTACCGTGCGTACTTGCTACAACATCTACCTGGCCAGCCGCAACCTGATCAACCAGACCACAGCCAAGGCCACCCTGACTCAGATGCTGAATGTCATCTTTACACGCATGGAGAACCAGGCGGTCAGTATGAACTCCAGCTATTCCCTTAGCTGGGAGGTGGATGCTTTGATTGGCTTTTTTATGTCTTTGGCATTCTGGGTTATATATCCACTCAAGTGTCTGAAGAAAAGTTTTGTTTCTAGGCTCTGGAGGCTCAGGAGGCAGAGAAGGAGAGGCAGCGTCTGCAGGTCCCGAATCCTGTCACAACACCCAGAAATCCCTCACCTGTCCCCCAAAACCCTTCCCCTACCCCAAACCAAGTATCTGGATCCCCACAGCCTGGCCGTGCCCAGTCAGAGCAGAATGGTCCACCGTTACCATCTTCTAGCCCTACAGAAGCTTCCTCCACATCCCCTATTCCTCAAAACACCTCATCCAGGCACAGAGAGCCAGAGGGGCCAAAGACAGAAGATGGAGTGGCAACACAAGAACCAAATGTAACGGAAACCTCACAACCAGGTAAGAAGCTCTGTATCGTCTTTCTTATTTGAGCCTTGTGAAATGTACAGTAACTGGTGGTACAGTAAATGACATGGTTATTGAAGTGCAAAGATCATTTACATTCTTTGGGAGATGAAGATATTGGATTCATGTAAAAGCGTATCGTTTGCAAAAACATTTAGTGGTTAGTCTTATCAGTTATTACTCATGTGGAAAATTCTGTCCTAATATTAGCAATATACTCTGTTTTTAAAGATCCAGAATCAGATACCACTGTTCTGAAGCCACCAGAAGACAGGGAACCTGATGGAGAGGATAGCCATCTGGAGGCTGAGGCAGAGCAGGCCTCAGAGATTCAGGAGGAGCCAGACAGTGGCCTGGGAGAGAGCTCTGTAGAGGGAGGTGAGAGACACTCCAGAACACATGAAGAAAATAAATTTTTTAACTTGCATGCAGACATAATGGATTGTAATGTGTAAATCTTTGGCTGAAAACTAAGGTCACAAATATGTGTAATGATATGAAATTTAGCTGTACTGTTTCTAATTTGACAGGACTGGACCAGAATTCTGACTCAGAGTCCAAAGTAGCACCCCCAGTAGTCAGGGCAGATACTCAGCACATGAATGGGGTTGTGGATGACCGAGCCTCAGTGTCCTCCACAGATATTATGGTATGTTTAAAATACCAGAATTTTTTTTTTATTTAATTGTTTCTGTTTGAACAATTCCCAGGTTTTCCCCACAGATCTATAAAAAGCATTATAACATTTTATAATAAATAAAAAATATTACAGGTCATATAATGTCTAACAATGTTTTTTCTTTTTATTATATATTCAGTTTTGGGATGTCCAGGCATATATTTACGGGTTAGATATCGGCTAGAAGTAGCCCAATCCAATTGGCATGTTTTTTTTTTTTTTGTGTGTTATTTCTGCACTCTGTTCACTCCACTGTCAACCAGTGAGTGAACAGCAGTGAGGTGGCTTTTCAGAAGGTAATGAAGTGGTCTAAATGTCTGCAGTTCAAAACCAAGAGAATAGAACATTCAGCTGGAATCCTAGTGTATTCATGATACTAATGGCCAATTAAATCAATCAATTAAATGTGATCATAAGCCAATAAAATCACTATAATTTTGAAAAAGTAGGCCAATAAACAAAGCCCATTAGTCCTGAATATCATGTTATATATGTACTAAAAATGTAACTGCTTTACTGTAACATTAAGTAGGCAGAACTAGGTCTGCTCAATCATAATCACAATTATTTTGGTCAGTATTGAGATCAAGATTAATTACTCATTGATTTTGAAAACATCATGCATTTATTGGACTTAAAAAATTGTTATTAACAGATTGAATTTCAGATGAATAAACAAATTGGTTGTATTGCCTTGTGGTGCAGTCTAGAGGTGCAAAAAAAATACTCATGATATGTTACTTATTACTGTTTTGCATGCATTGATAGGAGACATTTTTGATAAATTTCAGTTAATTTATTTAGGAGACATAAAAAATAAATAAAAGTACATCATGTTCATTTTGCAAAGACTTATTATGAAGTATGATAACAAAAGTAGACAAAACTATGTGGACTATAAGATTACATCTCAATCAGACATACAGTCAGATGTTTTGTTTTTGTATATAAAGCGTGGGTCTTACCTTCTGTCTAAAATGGTTACTTTTCTAATGTAGCTCGGTCACTCCCAGCTAACTGCAGAATGCACAACCGGAATAGAGGCAGACTTTACGCCGGGTTAGTTATTAGAAGCTGTAAGCACCCCTGTTGGAGTGACTTAGTAGCTGATGCGACTGCCGTTTTCTCTCGACTCCAGTAATTATGACTTTTGAGTGAGTCCTCACAAGTAAATTGCCGTAGTTGAGGATTTAGGACAGATATTTGATTCTTGTGCATCATGGGCACACTGTGACTGTTCAGTCCACCACTGTCTACTGCTGCCTGTAACTACTGTCTGGGGAAACAGTGTTCCCAAACAGGAAATGAGTGCGAGTTCATGTCGTTTGATCCAGCTAAAACTCGTTTTCTCCACTTGCTATCTCAAACAGTTTGGCTAAGCAACCACCTAAGGTACAAAAGATACACAAGGCAGATGTTAGTTTCTTATTCACATTCTCCTCAGGTACCTGAGTGAAACTGCCATTTATGGTAAAATGGAAGATTTTATAGCTTGTAATCTTAACTGTATTTGATATACAGCACATATCATGTAACAAATCTTGCACAGCTTTTGCTGTTGTTTCTCATCAGACATCTCCAGACAGCTAAATTGATGTTACCTTTCCTGTTCACCAAAGGTTCTCTTTCTGTCATCTTAGCATGAGCTGGACTAAACATGCCACAGCTTGGCTAGGAGTGAATTTTAAGCTTTTAGGGAGGGGAACAAGAGCATAATTGCAACACAGAATGTGGCATAATGATCATTTTATCAATTATCTTGTCTTCACAATCGTTGGAAACCAAAATTGCAGTTGAAAAATAAAATTTAGTTCACCCTGCACAAAGGCAGGGTAGCACAGTCTTATCTAAATTGTGCACAGGCCTGGACGAATAGGTTAAAGACTGAGGGGTGGATAGCATCACAATGTTACCATAACTACTGTATTGGGTGTGTGATCATTATAAACACGTTTCTTTTTTTTTTTATTTATTGTTTTTGAAGAACATTTTAAACATTCTGACTGAGCTGCGAAGCTTTGGTTGCGGCATATAATACTGAAATAGGTTATTTAAATTATTCTAGAAACAAACTGTCTCGTGTTGAATATTTGTTACAATATGAAATATGATAGTCATTTATTCGTGCCATCCTGGGGGAACCGTATAGGCCTGTGCTGGTTCCATGAAGACAATGGTAAGTTACTAGACAGTGCGTTTCTCAACTGCGCTGTGTCCTGCTATGGCATGATATGAGGTTATAACCTTGCTATGTTATTGCTGACAGACAGTGATGCAGTTATACTAAGATCCACCACCAGACAGTGGTACAAAACAATAGCAAGATTACATGTATGTTAACAAGGAACATAGGTTAGCATAAACCCAACAACCAGTGCAACACTTACCTTTAAAGTATCAAATATAATCGGTCAGCTGAGAGATGTACATTACAAAAACAAAGAAAACCACACCAGAAAACTATAAACTAAACCATAAGGCAACCTAAGCTAAGGCATACTGCCACGAGCATGACAATGACGCTGCTGACATTCATCATTTACGCTTGACTTTCTGTTAACCAAAAAAAGGAGCAAATCTACAACATAAACACTGTAACACTAATGAAAAATATCTTCAGTGAAAATATTAACTTGATATTTTGTCACCCTTGTTCAAGTTGCAGACCACTAATGATGTTCATCAGGACACTACCAAAATTACTCAGATGCAATCTGTTATCTTTTTTATTTAAATTGTTTTTTTGTTCTGTTATATGGGAGAAGAGTTTTGCTTTGTGAGTGTTTATCTTTCAAAATATATAAAAAGTGTAGAGATAATCTTTCTTTTAGCAGGACATTAGAGTAGAAGAGCAGGTTGATGTGGAATAAGAGGTGATGGACTTTAATAATGGCATCAAGCTGTCTAAACCTTTTCTGATCATCCATTGGTGTCTTTTTTTTTTTTTTTTTTTTTTTTTTTTTTTTTTTTTAATACATGCAAATCAACATTGTTGCACGTTTTGTTTGTGTGATCTTTACATTAAATTGAAAAGGTTACAACTGCACATTTTACAGCTTAATTAAAATATAGAGGAAAGAAATCCAATAACAGCTATGCAGTGAGCCAGGCTGAGGCTCGAATCTTTACAAGCCCAGACAGACCCCTTGGGGAGTGAAAAAACGTAAGAACTATAGGACAGAATAACTAATTAAGTCAAACACACAAATAGACTAGGAAGTATCACAAAACATATCCTTTTATTACCAGTTGTTTTTAATACAGTAAACAATAGCACATACCATGTTTGAGAATGCTATACAGAGACCTTAAAAAGGTAAGCGCCACCCCTGATTTCCACCTTGCCAAAATTTACCCTTAGTATATAAGTGCTGTTACTAAAGTGTTTTTCTTTTTTTGTTTTAGTTTTCTGATTAGCCAAGGTCACATGATGTTATCTTGCTTTTCACAAAGTGTGCCTGTTACTGATCATAGCATTTTGAATTCCGTCAGCATGATAATTGAAGAACAAGTGCCAGTGTGTTGTTGATTCATCAAAGATTTGTTTTTAAGTGTTTTTAGTTTTTGATAATAAAAACATTTTTATTAATAACTACATAGAACAACATATAAAAAGTTCTTGTGAAATCAGTGCAGTGTTACGCTGATTTTGAGGAAATCCTTTCTTTGAAGTAGACAATAAATAAGTATTATCTGTTAATAATGAAGGAAATAAAATAGTTGATCATTAAATGTATTTTTCTTACATTTCCTTAAGTTATCAGTGACGGGTAAAGACATTTTTTTATAAACACTTGTAATGTGGCGCTTGTGAAGATATTGAAGACTCATAATTAGACAGTCATGTTTGTGGTCTCCAACTGCGTGCAGGATGCGGAGGCGATGCAGAACATTCAGACAGCTGCCCGCTTCTCCCACATCCTGCAGAAAGATGCCTTCCTGGTGTTCCGTTCCCTCTGTAAACTCTCTATGAAGCCCCTGGCTGATGGCCCACCAGACCCCAAGTGAGACTTTAATCCTGCTTCTTTGTCACTTATAGATACTTAAAGCCACAGTCCAACACTTTATAATATTACAGTGCTTCAGGAAGGTTTGAGTAGTATAACTGCATTATATAATTTTAGAAGCGGTGTAGGGAAGGACAGTAAAGATCTTGTGTGAACTATGAAGTAGTTAGAGAAGTTCTGATATTCAGGCATAAATTCATTGTTTGCTAGATTGTTGTCTTGCTTTTGGTAATAGTGCCATTTCAGCTGTATGTGCATAATTATACTGCAGCTTAGTTTGCATGATGGAACTTGTGCTATTACAAATTGTTCTACAACTTCAGAACATGACATAGCCGGCCTGGAGTATAGTTGGATCTCAGGTTGCAGGTTTACAGGAAATGCATTTCAGCTCCAAGGCCCATCAAAGATCAGAAATTGTCAGTAAATGTAGAGAATAACATCTCAGATGTTGTGATGTGGCTTTAATAAACATTACTACCCCATACTTAAGAATTTAATGAGCAGAATACAAAATGATTCCTCCTCAATAACTGAACTCAATAAACTGAAAACCTCTGAGTTGTTGTTTTAAGTAGTGCTGGTTTTGTTCTCGTCTCAGGTCTCATGAGCTTCGCTCTAAGGTGGTTTCCCTGCAGCTGCTACTGTCAGTTCTTCAGGGAGCCGGCCCTGTGTTCCGAACACATGAGATGTTTGTGAATGCTATCAAGCAGTACCTGTGTGTGGCACTCTCTAAGAATGGTGTGTCCTCTGTTCCTGAAGTGTTTGAGCTCTCTCTGGCCATCTTCCTCACCCTGCTCTCTCATTTTAAAGTGCACCTAAAGATGCAGATTGAGGTAAAAAGAGACTAAAGGTGGACATCCTCTGTCTACAACTGAGTTTGTTAATTGTAAAGCTGATAGCTTACCTATACTATACACTT
The DNA here is from genome assembly GCF_015220715.1 of Pygocentrus nattereri. Lineage (NCBI taxonomy): Eukaryota > Metazoa > Chordata > Actinopteri > Characiformes > Serrasalmidae > Pygocentrus > Pygocentrus nattereri. The sequence goes on from NC_051219.1 coordinate 38,951,667, forward strand.
GGTATATTTTGACTTCATAATTTCTCTAAAGTTCATGTTTATTGCTTCATTTCAGGTGTTCTTCAGAGAGATTTTTCTCACCATTTTGGAAACATCATCTAGCTCCTTTGAGCACAAGTGGATGGTCATCCAGACACTGACTCGCATCTGTGCAGGTGCTAGCTCTTCCATCATATGTCTGTACTTTCCAACAATACATATTATTCATGGATGATTGACCTGAACAATGTGATATATCAGTTAAATTTCTTTTGCCTCTCTTTTTCAGATGCCCAGTGTGTGGTGGATATCTATGTGAACTATGATTGTGACCTGAATGCAGCAAATATTTTTGAGCGGCTAGTGAATGACCTTTCAAAAATTGCTCAGGGTCGGAGTGGACAGGAGCTGGGCATGACTCCCTTGCAGGTATCCAATCTCTGTGGTGTGCACTCCAGTTTTGTGTAGTTCTACACACACGTTCAGAATAAATGAATCATCTTGCTTACATGAAGTATTATTTTCAACTACTCTGTCACTCTTTATATCAGCTTTCTTACTTGTGAATTGTAGTACTGACTGCTTTTCAGAGCCTGTCATCTTGTACTTTTTAGACTATGCAGACGATTTAATGGCTGATTCTTTTTCTTGTGGTCTATTAAGATGTTTGGTTTTACTTTTTTAGGAGCTGAGTTTGCGTAAGAAAGGCCTGGAGTGCCTGGTGTCCATTCTGAAATGCATGGTGGAGTGGAGCAAAGATCTCTATGTTAACCCTAACCTACAGACCAACCTAGGTGAGAGGGACTGCAAGTGTACAAAGTGTATGTCTTACCCTAATAGCAATTATAGTAGTTATAAAGGACTGCATTGTATTTGTAGGTCAGGAGCATCAGGCTGACAGCGATGGAGCAGAGACGAAGCTTCCCGAACACGTATCCTCTCGCCGGGATAGCGTTAGCTCTCAGGACTCTGCTGTTTCCTCCAGTGTCCAGTCCAACCAGCCTGATCACCCTGAACAGTATGAGGTCATCAAGCAGCAAAAAGAAATTATTGAGCATGGCATTGAGCTGTGAGTCGGCATACATCTGTTTTTTTTTTTTTTTTTTTTTTTTTTTTTTTTTTTTTTTTTTTTTTTTTCCCCTTTTACACTTTTTACTTTTGCCTCTGCTAACATTGTTTTCTCTTGTGTTCTCAAAAGATTTAATAAAAAACCCAAGCGGGGAGTGCAATACTTGCAGGAACAAGGCATGCTGGGAACCTCTGCAGAGGACATTGCTCAGTTCCTGCATCAGGAGGAGAGACTAGACACAGTAGGTGCAATCAGTTCCTCTTTCTCTGATATCCCTCATCTTGAACTTCGCAGTGTCTCATTCCCTTCTCCTGCTTCCTCTACTCAGACTCAGGTTGGGGAATTCCTTGGTGAGAATGCCAAGTTCAACAAAGAGGTGATGTACTGCTATGTTGACCAGCTGGACTTTTGTGGCAAAGACTTTGTGTCTGCACTACGCACTTTCTTGGAGGGGTTCAGGTTGCCCGGAGAGGCACAGAAAATTGACCGGCTCATGGAGAAGTTTGCGGCTCGCTATCTGGAGTGCAATCAGGGGTGAGTCCTGAGGAGGTTTGAGAGAGAGTGAAATATACTTCCCTTCAGAGGTTTAAAATCAGCTGTTGTGTAATTATTATGTTCAATAATGACTTAAATATGCAATGCAGATTGTAATGTTAATAAGGTGTTTTAGTTCTTTAATTCACTATTTCTTATTTGAAGGCAGTTAATGCCTAATTAAATTACATACAGCAGCTTTTTATTTACAGCAGTTTTCCTGACAGTCCTTTTTTGAAATACAAGGCATCCTAAATTTATTTTAACTTTTTTGTCAGTGTTAAACATTATGCTTATTGACTTCATATAATATAGTAAAATTTTTGCATCATATTAGAATAGTTTAATACATGAACTTCCAAAAAAATCAGTTGTGTAGTATAGTATTGTATAGTAATTCCTTCCTGTAAACTCCTTCAGTCCACTGACCTTTTGCTATTTGCTTTCAGGCAAACATTGTTTGCCAGTGCTGACACGGCCTACGTTCTGGCCTATTCAATCATCATGTTAACCACCGACCTGCACAGCCCCCAGGTCAGTCTGATGCACTTTTAAAGAAGATAAAAAGCCTTGCTGTTTAAGATTGCTGTTCAGTTCCTCAGTACCTTCCTTCTGATTCATCTGATTGCCCTGCAACTCAAAATCAAGACCTTGCACAGAATATCGTAATCCATGATCCAAATTTCTTGCATTTGCATTGAGTATTTTTTTCTTACCAGGTGAAAAACAAAATGACAAAGGAGCAATACATTAAGATGAACCGTGGCATCAATGACAGTAAGGACTTGCCTGAGGAGTATCTCTCTTCCATTTATGACGAGATTGCAGGGAAGAAGATCGCCATGAAGGAGAGTAAAGAGTACTCGATCACCCCCAAGTCCAGCAAGCAAAGTAAGTACTTTTTGAGTCTGTTTAATTGATTGTTAGTTTGCTCAAAGCCTTAATTTTAACATTAATTTTGTGTACTCTTTAACAGTGTCGTACTTTTCTGTTCATTTGGGTGTAAAGTGCATTGTTGTGTTGGACACTAACTGATTTAAGTGCTGTTCTGGTGGCAGGTGTAGCCAATGAAAAGCAGAGGCGGTTGCTGTATAATATGGAGATGGAGCAGATGGCTAAGACAGCTAAAGCTCTGATGGAGGCAGTAAGCCACGCTCAGGCCCCTTTCTTTAGTGCCACCCACCTGGAGCATGTCCGGCCCATGTTCAAGGTATCTGCCCTCTACTTCAGCTACGCAGCCATTTGTTAATAGCATAGTCTCATGCAACCTTATAATTGAAACCTCCCACACTTCTTTTCGATAACCATTCGTGAACCATACGTCTCGCATCACCCGGTTGCCATAGGTTTACGCAAATACACAGATTCTCTCACATTCAAATTGTGAGGTTGATCCTTGACTCAGCCATCAGCAGGTGCACTGAAAAGGGACGAATATATCATCCCTTATTCTTGTCAGCCTCACAAGCCTTACTGTAGAACTATTGCAGTATCATGTAAGCTAATTGGATTAAGAAAGCAAAGTGTTATCAAAGTTGCATTTTAACATGTGACACTGAGAAGAAACATTAACTGTGTTTGTTGTACAACAGCGAAAGTGTGGAACAAACGAGAACTGCTTTTCGATTTAGGTGAAATTAATAAAATGTTTACCTTTTTATGTATAACACAGTTGGCTTGGACACCCCTTTTGGCTGCATTCAGTGTTGGCCTGCAAGACTGCGATGACCAGGAGGTGGCATCTCTGTGTCTGGAGGGAATCCGCTGTGCCATCAGGATTGCCTGTATCTTTAGCATGCAGGTGAGTCTAGCACACTGTTCATTAGAGTACTTTACCCTGTTGCATCAAGCTGAGTGACCTTAATCAGTGATTTGTGTGAACTCCTAATTTCTACTCCATTTTGTGACTTGTTTGTGTCTTTGTAGTTGGAGCGAGATGCATATATCCAGGCATTGGCCAGGTTCACGCTGCTCACAGCTAGCTCCAGTATCACAGAGATGAAGCAGAAGAACATTGACACCATCAAGACCCTCATCACTGTGGCACACACTGATGGAAATTACCTTGGCAACTCATGGCATGAGGTGGGCTTCATATTAATGCAAGGGCTGGGCAATAAAACAATATATATTGCTGTTGTGATGTATCAATACAAAATGCTTTTCTAAGCATATCATGGATACTGTCAGTACTTGCAGTACACTGATCAATGCATGTTTCATTATAAAGAGCAAAATTAGTCCTATTTCACTGGATTTAGTGCAACATCATATGTGGAATATTTAATAAAATTCATTATGTTCAAAGTTTTTGATATTTTTATAAAATGTAGCTCTACTGATCAGATTAATAAAAAAAAAGATATACCAAGTATGGTGAAAATTTCTTGAGGTATCGCAATACTATACTTTTGACATATTGTCCACCTCTAATTCATACAGTACTTTATTGTTGTTAGTTGACTTTTGCTCTTCTCATGCTTCCTGCTCATCTTTTGCCCACTGTAGATTCTGCGGTGTATCAGTCAGTTGGAGTTGGCTCAGCTGATAGGCACCGGGGTAAAGACACGTTATATCTCGGGTGTAGTCAGAGACCAAGGAAGTGGCATGAAGGGCTTTCCAACAGGAGGAGAGGAGTTCATGCCTCTTGGCTTAGGTAAGGCAATTTATCATGTTTAGTTCTCTCTAAGGACAGCAGCACATCATAGAGGCACTTTACCATTGTTTTCTTAGTAGGGCATAAACACTGTCCTTGTAGCTTATTGGACTTGCTGTCTCTAACAGTGTTCTTGACCTATCACAGGCACACTAGTTGGGGGTCCAGACAGGCGTCAGATGGCTCATATCCAGGAATCAGTGGGTGAAACTAGCTCTCAGAGTGTGGTGGTAGCAGTGGACAGGTGACAGAACAAAGACCACTGTAAAGCACACTAAATGTTGCATACTTTGTGTTGTCCTTTTAATGTTTAACTTGTTTTTCCATTTTGTCTGCCAGAATTTTCACAGGATCCACCAGGCTTGATGGAAATGCAATTGGTATGTGCATATATGTTTTTTTTGCATCTTTGAATTGATGTGGGAGCTGTTGGTTTTCTTCTGTATTGTTTTAGTTAGCTTGTACTATCATACCTGGTGCACTTCATGCAGTCCCTCTTGCCTCATTTTCATGTGAAATATTTCCAACGTTCTATTAAATCAAACGCTTTTTTTTTTTTAGTTACAGTTCTTTGCAAAAGCATCTCCTCACCTTGTTAACTGAAATCACTTCAAAAAGATGTATAGCTCTTGACTATATTTTAAAACCAGATTTGTTGCTGGTTATTAATGAAAGTTCTTCTTTCCCAGTGGACTTTGTGCGCTGGCTGTGTGCAGTGTCCATGGATGAGCTGGCCTCAGCCCACCAGCCACGCATGTTCAGCCTGCAGAAGATTGTGGAAATCTCCTACTACAACATGAACCGAATCCGTCTGCAGTGGTCTCGCATTTGGCAGGTCATCGGAGACCACTTCAACAAGGTAAGAATTGGATCCACTTTTAAGGTGATTCATCATTTGAATCTTTAGAGGTTTGCAGCTCCATCCATCCATCCATTATCTTCCGCTTGTCCGGGGTTCGGGTCGCGGGGGCAGCATCCTAAGCAATGAAGCCCAGACCTCCCTTTCCCCAGCCACTTCCACCAGCTCTCCAAGGGGGATTCCGAGGCGCTCCCAGGCCAGCTGGGCGATATAGTCGCGCCAGCGTGTCCTGGGTCTTCCCCGGGGTCTCCTCCCAGGTGGACTCGCCTGTGACACCTCCCGAGGGAGGCGTCCAGGAGGCATCCTAACCAGATGCCCGAACCACCTCAGCTGGCTCCTCTCGACGTGAAGAAGCAGCGGCTCTACTCCGAGTCCTTCCCGGATGACTGAACTTCTCACCCTATCTCTAAGGGAGAGTCCAGCCACCCTGCGGAGGAAACTCATTTCGGCTGCTTGTATTCGCGATCTTATTCTTTCGGTCATTACCCAAAGCTCATGACCATAGGTGAGGGTGGGAACGTAGATCGACCGGTAAATCGAGAGCCTTGCCTTATGGCTCAGCTCTTTCTTTACCACAACAGACCGGTAAAGAGCCCGCATCACTGCTGACCCAGCACCAATCCGCCTGTCAATCTCCCGCTCCCTTGTACCATCACTCGTGAACAAGACCCCGAGATACTTGAACTCCTCCACTTGAGGCAAGAGCCTATCCCCGACCCAGAGAGGGCTCTCCACCCTTTTCCGCCTGAGAACCATGGTCTCGGATTTAGAGGTACTGATTCTCATCCCAGCCGCTTCACACTCGGCTGCAAACCGATCCAGCGAAAGCTGAAGTTCGCGGCCTGATGTCCCCAATAGGACCACATCATCTGCAAACAGCAGTGATGTGACCCTGAGGTCACCAAACCGGACACCCTCCATCCCTTGACTGCGCCTAGAAATTCTATCCATAAAAATTATGAATAGAATCGGTGACAAAGGGCAGCCCTGACGGAGTCCAACTCTCACTGGGAACGAGTCTGACTTACTGCCGGCTATGCGAACCAAACTCCAGCTTTGTTTGTACAGGGCCTGAATGGCTCGTAGCAAAGAGCCATGTACCCCGTACTCCCCAAGCACCTCCCACAGAATACCCCGGGGAACACAGTCGAATGCCTTCTCCAGATCCACAAAGCACATGTGGACTGGTTGGGCAAACTCCCATGAACCCTCCAGAATCCTGGAGAGGGTGAAGAGTTGGTCCAGTGTTCCACGACCAGGGCGGAACCCGCACTGTTCCTCCTGGATCCGAGGTTCGACTATAAGCCGGACTCTCTTCTCCAGTACCCCTGCATAGACCTTGCCAGGGAGGCTGAGGAGTGTGATTCCCCTGTAGTTGGAACACACCCTCCGGTCCCCTTTTTTAAAAAGAGGCACCACCACCCCAGTCTGCCAAGCCAGTGGCACCGTCCCCGATGTCCACGCAATGTTGAAAAGACGTGTCAGCCAAGACAGCCCCACAACATCCAGAGCCTTGAGGAACTCAGGGCGGATCTCATCCACCCCTGGAGCCTTGCCACCAAGGAGCTTCTTAACTACCTTAGCGACTTCGGCCTCAGTAATGGACAAGCCTATTCCCATGTCCCCAGACTCAGCCTCCTCACTGGAGAACGTGTCGGTGGGATTGAGAAGGTCCTCAAAGTATTCCTTCCACCGCCCAATGACGTCTTCAGTCGAAGTCAGCAGCACACCATCTCCACTATATACAGTGCTAGTGGCACACTGCTTTCCCCTTCTGAGTCGCCTGACGGTTTGCCAGAATCTTTTCGGAGCCGACTTAAAGTCACTTTCCAAGGCCTCACCAAACTCCTCCCATACACGGGTTTTTGCCTTGGCAACAACTGAAGCCGCAGATCGCTTGGCCTGTCGATACCTGCCAGCTGCCTCTGGTGTCCCACAGGCCAACCATGCCCGGTAGGACTCCTTCTTCAGCTTGACGGCATCTCTCACCTGGGGTGTCCACCACCGGGTTCGAGGATTACCGCCCCGACAGGCACCAACTACCTTACGGCCACAGCTACAGTCAGCCGCTTCAGCAATGGAGGAACGGAACATGGCCCATTCTGAGTCAATGTCCCCCACCTCCCCCGATATCTGGTCAAAGTTCTGACGGAGGTGTGAGTTGAAGATCAATCTGACAGGTTCTTCTGCTAGACGTTCCCAGCAAACCCTCACTATGCGTTTGGGCTTGCCTGGTCTGACCGGCATCTTCCCCCACCACCTGAACCAACTCACCACCAGGTGGTGATCAGTTGACAGCTCAGCTCCTCTCTTTACCCGAGTGTCCAAAACACATGGCCGCAAGTCCGATGACACGACTACAAAGTCAATCATTGAACTGCGGCCTAGGGTGTCCTGGTGCCATGTGCACTTATGGACATCCTTGTGTTCAAACATGGTGTTCGTGATGGACAAACTGTGGTTTGCACAGAAGTCCAAAAACTGAACACCACTCGGGTTCAGATCAGAGAGGCCATTCCTCCCAATCACACCCCTCCAGGTCTCACTGTCATTGCCCACGTGAGCGTTGAAGTCCCCCAGTAGGACAATAGAGTCTCCAGAAGGAGCACTTTCAAGCACCCTTCCCAAGGACTCTAAGAAGGCTGGGTACTCTGAACTGCTGTTCGGTGCATAAGCACAGACAACAGTCAGGACCCGTTCCCCAACCCGAAGGCGTAGGGAAGCTACCCTCTCGTCCACCGGAGAAAACCCCAACATACAGGCACCGAGTCGAGGGGCTATGAGAAAGCCCACACCTGCCCGCCGCCTCTCACCATGGGCAACTCCAGAAAAGAATAAAGTCCAGCCCCTCTCAAGGAGATTGGACCCAGAGCCCAAGCTGTGTGTTGAGGTGAGCCCGACTATATCTAGCCGGTATCTCTCAACCTCGCGCACCAACTCAGGCTCCTTCCCCGCCACTGAGGTAACGTTCCAAGTTCCAAAAGCCAGTTTCAGCAACCGAGGATCAGAACGCCAAGGCCCACGCCTTCGGACACTGCCCGATCCACAACGCACCGAACCCCTACTACTGCCCCTCCCATTGGTGGTGGGTCGATGGGAGGGGGGACTCATGTAACTCCTTCGGGCTGGGCCCGGCCGGGCACCATGAGTAAATGCCCGGCCACCAGACGCTCGCTGGCGAGCCCCTCCCCCAGGCCTGGCTCCAGGGTGGGGCCCCGGTAACCCTGTTCCGGGCAGGGTACACAAGTCCTGTTTTTCTGTCTTCATAGGGGTTATTATGGATCACACTTTGTCTGACCTGTCACCTAGGACCAGTTTGCCATGGGAGACCCTACCAGGAGCTTTTGCTCCAGACAACATAGCTCCTAAGATCATTCAAGCACGCAAACCCCTCCACCACGATAAGGTGGTGATCCAAGGAGAGGAGGTTTGCAGCTGTAGTCATATAAATGTAGAATCTGTACTGGCTTTTTGGTTAGATGTTTCTACTGTATTTTTGCTGTCATTATAGGTGGGCTGCAACCCTAATGAGGATGTGGCCATCTTTGCTGTGGACTCTCTAAGACAGCTTTCTATGAAGTTCTTGGAGAAGGGAGAATTGGCCAACTTCCGTTTCCAGAAGGATTTCCTCCGGCCGTTTGAGCACATTATGAAGAAGAACAGGTTAGGGCTCATGTGTGAAAGAGAAACTAGAAGAGGAACAGAATAGGAGAATGCCTTGCATTCAGTAGGAGAAATTGGGCCTGAGGTTGTAATGACTTTTATCCATCTTTTCCAGGTCTCCCACTATCCGTGACATGGTCATCCGCTGTGTGGCTCAGATGGTGAACTCTCAAGCTGCTAACATTCGCTCTGGATGGAAGAATATCTTCTCTGTATTCCACCAGGCAGCATCAGATCATGATGAGACCATAGTGGAATTGGCTTTCCAGACCACCGGTCACATAGTCAGTGAGTATCAGCAGCTTCCTATCTGACAGAGGGGCAGTGACACAAGCACCTCCAACCTTTGACCTAGTTAATTTAAATATGGGTGGGTTATATGGCAAAAATGAAATACTTCAGTTTCTCAGAAAATGTTCTGATGTGTAAAAACAATATTTCACAATATTCTGTTTGAGGTTTAATAAGTTAACAGGAAGCATAACAGAATGCCTCAATATTGCATCCTTTTGATTATACCTTATTATAAAGTGCTATCAAAAACTATGAATGTAATTTTGCTTTTCAAAGTTTCAGATACTGATATGTATTAAATACATGTAAACATGACTAATTATGCTCTCTTTGTAATGAAACATGCAGTTGGTTGATTTTTCTTTAGATACTGATATGTTCAGAGAAGCATATTATGGCTTATTGTGACAATTCATCTTGGTGCGATTAAATGTCATTGTCCTAAACATAAGTAATTTGTGGAATTTTTAAATATCGTATTAAATCTTTTTTTTTTTTTTTTTTAGTGCACACGTTTCAGCAGCACTTTGCAGCAGCCATCGATTCATTCCAGGACGCAGTGAAGTGTCTGTCTGAGTTTGTGTGTAATGCTGCGTTCCCTGACATTAGCATGGAAGCCATTCGCCTCATTCGCCACTGTGCCAAATATGTGTCTGACAGACCACAGGTCAGTATGTGTTCATATACAGCCACACTTTGCTAGTGGCTGCTGATGCTTAGTCTTAAAGCAGCACTATGCAAGATTGGGTGTGGCGGGGTTTTTTTTTTTGTTTTTTTTTTGCTCTTGGGTTCAACTACTGTTGCAAATATTTACTGTTGTCAGTACAAATCATGCTCAGCACCACCCCATTGGCATTTGTTGACAAGATAAAGGATACAGAATCTTTGTGTGCACATTCATCACATAAGTATGTGGACTTTACAGATTACACTCGTGATTACTTGTTTCTCTGTGTAAATAACTGAAATTGCATGTGTAATCTGTAGCGTCCATATATACCTGCATGACTTTCAAGGCTTATTTAGTGTGAAATTAATAAAGACTGTCCAAACTTTTTGCCATGAGATGAATCTATTTCTTTGCGTGCCTGCCTGAAACAGGACTGAGGTTAAATAACTTTTGGCATCCAGAAAATCTACAAAACTGTCAGACAAGAATGACACAGATAGGATTACAGTCTACATTGCAGTCTTTCATGAATAATGTTGGCAGGGATGCAGCTTACACTCTGTTGGATATTTGTTTTTCCATCATCCCTGAGACTGTCTTGCATCTTTTTATCTTTTTTAGCTCTTGCCAATGATAGCTAGTCTGATATTTTCTCTTGCTTGGCCACTCTCTCTCTTTTCCTCTTCCTCTCTTTACCTGACAACATTTTGGCAGCCTCTTCCACAATGTCCATACTAGGAATACTGAGCTGGCTTGTGCTTATAGCTTGTTGAGGAACCATAGCTGTTGATGTGTGACATGACACCATAAAGCATAAAGGACTCCTCCACTCCTCCAAATTTACATAGTGTTATAGCAGCTGTTCCAAGCTGGAGTGGTAATGATGGACACCATTCTGGCTATTATAACTCACTGTACAATCAAAATGGTTTTGAAGCTCTTATTTTAAGGTAAAATTGTTGATGTTGCTTTAAAAGACTAAATGGCTGTCTCACTCTCATCCTGTTCAGGCTTTGAGAGAGTACACTAGTGATGACATGAACGTTGCCCCTGGCGACCGGGTGTGGGTGCGAGGCTGGTTCCCCATCCTGTTTGAGCTCTCCTGCATCATCAACCGCTGCAAGCTGGATATCAGGACCAGGTAAGCTGATCTACTAATATGCTGTTCATGATGTTGGGAGTTTTTTTCAGAACCTTTTGACGTGTGTGTGTGTGTGTGTGTGTGTGTGTGTGTATATTTCAGAGGCCTGACAGTGATGTTTGAAATAATGAAGAGTTACGGACACACTTTTGAGAAGCACTGGTGGCATGACCTCTTCCGCATCGTCTTCCGCATCTTTGACAACATGAAGCTTCCAGAGCAGCAAACTGAGGTGAACCAGTCAGGCACACTTGTGATACTAGTCAAAACGTTAACTGACATTTAAGTCCCCATATCTTTAAATCATAAATAAAACAAACAGCAGTTGTCTAAACATTCCCAATGTGTTCCTTTTCTACACAGAAAACAGAATGGATGACCACTACATGTAACCACGCACTGTACGCTATCTGTGACGTCTTCACACAGTTCTATGAGCCACTCAGTGAGGTGTTGTTGGCTGACGTCTTTGCTCAGCTGCAGTGGTGTGTCAAACAAGGTGGGAATCTCTTTTGCTCACAACCAGTGCTTCACCAACATGTGTTTTAAGGGAGAAGGCTTGCAGTGTGTTGCTCCTTAGATGTTTTGTTAAACAGTTGCAAAAGAACATAATTCAGATAATACTAGGCGAGGCACCACCGCAAGGCATCTAATTGAGATAACCGGGTGTGGACAAGTAGGTTGTAGGTATTGTCATGTTAGTCATGCCACTGCTGAAGAGAGCATTTCAAATGTGACACCTGTACATGGCATGAACCATGTTTTCCCCAGCAGGATTTATGGAAGAGAAAAGGGATGAATCTGCATGCGACCCACACATGTGCCTCTCTCCTTATTCTCAGATAATGAGCAGCTGGCACGTTCAGGCACAAACTGTTTGGAGAACTTGGTAATACAGAATGGAGAGAAGTTCACTGCGGAGGTGTGGGACATCACCTGTGCCTGCATGCTGGAGATATTCCAGTCTACCAGCCCTCATGCGTAAGCCTCACATCTTTGCTCTTCTTAGATCTTCTTAACTTAGAGATGAGCCTGTCTGCACTGAAATTTTCAGATACTTTTACTACAGTTAAATAATTATATGTTTATCTATCAATTGATAGCAAGATTGATAGATAGCTATCTATCTGTCTATTGCTACACAACTTGACTTTTTAATTTCCAGTCAAAATAGTACAAGTCTTTTATTTTTCAGGATATATTTCTGAGGACATTAGAAGTAAGATCCAGTGCGTAAGAAAGGGGGGAAAGTCAAAAGAACGTGGGTGGATAAAACAGGAGTTTTTGAAACTGGAGTTAAAAAAAATACTTATAAGATGCAGAGAAAATGTGATTTAACAACCATGCAAGACCTGGTAGACCACCAAAACTGTCCCCACCAGATAAACAATACTTAGTTTTCTTTCTTTGAGGGACAGAAGATGATCACCTCCGCTCTTGCTTCAGATCTGAAAAATCCACTAGTGATTCTGTCCACCCTTCCTCTGTGAGAAGACAATGGAACACAGAGTCTGAGATTATGTGTAACCGTCAAAAAAGCCATTTTGGAGAAAAGAAAATGGACCAAAAAGAAGAACATTAGCAAATCTCAAGAAGCAGAAAATGTGCATTTTTAAAAAAAAACTTTAAAAAAAAGTCTCCAGAAAAGATCGAAGGCCATAATAAAGGCAGAGGGTAGACGCAAATGCTGAAAAAAAATCTATATTTAATTATTGAAGTTTATGTTGTCATGTTTTCTGCTTTTTTGCTGATGCTGAAAACCTACACTTGAAATTGCCTAGAAATTATATAAATGAATGGGAGGACTTTTGCGCATTATTCTGTTTGTGTATCTAAATAGATTGCATTGGTAGGGTCTAATGTCTGTCAGTGACTGCTTCACTCATAAGCCTGGTTTTAAAGAAGTTGAGTTTATCCTTATGAAATGCTGTAATTAAATGCTACTGAGGTTGACATGATTATTCTCCTCCTAACAGCTTGTTGACATGGCGACCGGCTGGGCAGGAAGAGGAGGTGGGAGATGGGAAACACATGGTGAGATGACTATCATGAGTAAATAACACACACGCATGGCCACATGGACAGGCACACAAGGATAATAGCCAACCAACAGGCCCATAATCCAAGAGAGAGAAAAAAAACAGTGACACACCCAGAATCCAGACAATACCAAACTCAAGTGGACTATATTTTCATTATCTAGAATGTGGAACATGTTCTGTATTTTACAGGATGTGGAGGTAGACTCTCAGTCTCAGAGCAGCTTTGAACGGACACTTTCAGAGAGAGGGCAGAGTCAGATGTCCACGGCCAGTGATGAGGCCTGGAGGGGAAAGCCCCATGCACGTAAGCTGCATTCACCTCCTCTCACCTACTCATATTGACCTTTTCCTCCTCTCACCAGTGTCATAGAATCATCTGCATCCTGTTGAGTTTCCATGAAGTACATACGTTATGACTGACTATGACCTCACTCTGTTAGCTGTCACCGCTCGCTTCTGCGAATTCTATTTCAAGAGTCGTTGTCATGCTCAGTCTCCAAGGCAACATATCTAATAATGGAAATGTACTGACATTATTCTGTAAAGATTACACTGCCTTGTAAATGTTATTGGTTCCACTTAATATTCTTGCTGTGCTGTGGTTTCATTAAGACCCATGTACTGTATCACAGGGGTGTCAGATCAGAGGTTGTTTGCAGGGCTACTCATAAAGTGTGTGGTGCAGCTGGAGCTCATTCAGACTATAGACAACATCGTTTTCTACCCTGCTACCAGCAAGAAGGAGGATGCTGAGAACATGGCTGCTGCTCTGGTCTGTTTCTCTGTGTATTTATTTATGAAAATCCTTCCATTAAAGTGTTTTAGTGTACATTTGGGGGTCTCTGTATGCATATAGCACCATGCAAAAGATGGAGAATAATGGCGATTAATTACAAGTTATTCATTTTTCTGAAAATTACAAAAAAGCAGAAACAGCAAATTTAATATCAACTTTTGTTCTGTCCTTTTGACTTTATTAAAGCTTCCATTCTTTTTGAGAGACTTTTTTCTCAAACAAATCTGCAGGGAGATTTTTCCACACCTCTAAAATTCAGTGTTTGCATTTTTGACTTTGGGGTGTTCAATCCATTTTTCTTAGAACACCAGCAGCTGCTTTGTTTAATTTGACAAAATTTCCTGTTGTCAGTTATAGCATTTTGGTCAGACATTTTTCATAAATATCTTTATAAAAAATGAATATTTTTTTTCTTAATTTCCAGTCAAAACAAGCAATAAATAAAATGTGGTGGTTTTGCACAACATTGCATATACCAAAACAAGTCTGGCTAATTGGTACAAATTGTATATGCGCACTTTATGATCTGTAGTAATGCAGAAGGCAAATGCAAGGCTGATATCACAATGGGCTCTATGGTCTGCACCCCCCTCACCCCCAATAGAGAGATGCTCTGGAAGACAATGAGGAGAGCGAAGCACAGGCCGAATCAGAGCAGGGCATGTACAAGCACCTTTCTCCCCAGCATCTCTTCAAACTACTTGACTGCCTGCTAGAGTCCCACACTTTTGCCAAGGACTTCAACTCTAACAATGAGCAGAGGACTGCACTCTGGAGAGCTGGTAAGTTTGATTGTTTGCTTTATATTTTATCACATCAGCCATTAATTAATTTAAAGTTCCTGATGTTTTGCCCTAATGCTCCTGCAGGTTTCAAGGGCAAATCCAAACCCAACTTGTTGAAGCAGGAGACCAGTAGCCTGGCCTGTAGTCTGAGAATCCTCTTCCAGATGTATTCGGACCAGAGGCTGCAAGAGGCCTGGCCAGACATCCAGACGCGCCTGCTACTGTGAGTGTGGGCGCAGGGATGTGGGGCTCACCACAACCAAGTGTAGCCATGTGATTTAATTTGCTCAGCTAGTTCAAACTCAATCGCTGAGACAGCTTGGATGGTGCGATACATCTGGATGCAATAAAAAGCCAAACAAAGTGGCTTGCACTTCAGTCTTTTTGCAGTGGTAGTTTTACAATGCTTGTTAATCCATGACTTGTTGTCAGTGCATATACATATAAAATACTGCTTTACTTCATCTTTCATTTTTAAAAGTAGTTTTATGAAAGACTGTTGTAACATATAGTTAGTAAAAGAGGACTACTAAAGTGCATTATTTCTTTTTTTTTTTTTTTTTTTTTAGTGTGTGTAGTGAAGCCTTGGCCTACTTTATTAGCCTAACCTCAGAGAGCCACCGAGAGGCCTGGACCAGCTTACTGCTGCTCCTTCTCACTAGAACACTCCGATTGTCCGATAACAAGGTAATACAGTTGCACGCACATACCGTTGCATGCAAAAGTTTGAGCACACCTGGTCAAATGACGCTTTGTTAATTTTTTTTTTGTGAAAAGTTAACACATCCTCTACAGAGAGCAAATGTTGCATGGTTTTCTGCAAATTGTAGTGCACAATTTCTGTTTGAGTTTAATATATTAGAAAATACTTATCATAATAAAGTGTGCTATAACTTCTTTTTTTTGTTTAATTTTTTCCAGTACATTAAATTCAGCAAATGAACAGTTAATTGTGCCTTAAAACATGCAGAAATGTGCTCTCTGTAGAGGATGTGTTAAATCAACAAAACGTGTAAATCAATCAGGGCACCCAAGTTTTTGCATATGACTGTTTATACTCACTCACTCACTCAAGTTACCAAGATAAGCCAAGTTTCCCCATGTCACATGAGTAGATTCAGACATCCCCTCTGGCTCTTTACATTGCATTTTCAAAGCTTCTCTGTTGAGCGACTTCCAGTTGGAAAGTTCAGACAAATAGAGCTGAATAGTTTGCTCCTGCACTGCTGCATATGTGTGTGTAATGGTTTTTCTAATTCTGTTTTTTTTTCCTGCGCAAGTGCCCCTTATTTGAGTATTCCATCTATTCTTCAGGAGCACATGTAAAGCTCAGGAAGCACCCGGCAGAGAAGTCAGTCTGTCAGCATGATGACAGTATGTAAAATAGGAGTTGCAGGTCTGCCACCTCAGGCTTTCACTGTTGCTCATTCAGACAGCCTTTGCCATTCAGCAAAGTGCTGAGAACATCAAAGCATACTTTTCCCAGTCCTGTTCTAGGTTAACTCCAGGAACTCCATCTGCTTTGAATGTCTGTTTTTTTTGGTAACAACCCCTCAATTTAAAAAGAAAACATTGTTCTTTCTGTGTTGACCTTTGAGTTCATTTTAAGTGTGTCTTGACGTTAGTCATCATATTTGCATGTGATCTTGTTTTTTGTGTCTACAGCCTCTCACATGATCTTTTACTAAAACATAAAGTAGGGCTGCAGCAGTTAAGCCCTGTTCAGACTTTGCATTGATATCCTGTCGTCTTTATCCAATCAAGACATGGCTTTGTTTACACTTGCCTTTTTCAGGTGTAGCTTCTACATACAGATGTTGGTAGGATCTCTTGCCTCTGCGCAGTAGTTATATTTTTAAATCAGTCTTTCGTGGAGCCACAGCAGAGTAAAGCTACATTCACATTACAAGCCTCATTACTCAAATCCGATTTCTCTCGCACGATGGCTCGTTTAGGTAAGTGATTCAAATCCGTCATTAATATGAACGAACTGGTGTCCTGAAATGACTCACATGCACACATCCTACTCAGTAACGTCACGTGAATGAATCTTGTGTATCAGCACAAACTAACAAGCAGAATGAGCTTCAATGAAGATAATTAACTCTGAATAGCTCTTCATTTATTGGAGCGAGACAAAGGTGAAAAAAGGTGAGGTGTTGCTTTTCCATCGTTTCCAGGCTTTATCTTCTGTTCAGTGCTGTTGCCATGGTAAACTGAATGATGGCGCATTTGGGCAAAAAATCGGATTGGTGCCACTTCAACCTGATAATGTGAACGTGTAGCCTCTACAATGTATTCTCTGTTCATCTAGGCCTTTAAGGTACAGGCAAAGAAAAGATGATGAGTTATGTATGTTTGCTTAGTACTGAAGCACAGTCAAAATACAAATATGGGTTAAATTGCCAGGCAGCTGGGATGGGTAAATTGTACTGTCCTGCACATGTGTCTAAGGCTTAAGGTTGTGGGTGGAGTCCACATGTCAGACTAAGAATGTAGTCAGGCTTGTTGCATTGTGTTGACACTCACAAAGGTCTGGTGACAATGAGTCCTCAGGATCAGCACAGCTAGATCTCAGTGCCTTCCCATCACATGCATGTATGGATAACATCCATGGGACATGTTTTAATGTAAACAGGGCTGGTGTCACAAGTTGATGAGTATAGAGAAAAATATTCTATATTTCAATTGGTTTTAAATGAAAATATAATGTTCAGTAAATCTGTAATGCAGTATTTATGACAGCTTGAGAACAGGGCACATTGAGTTTTGCTTAATAGTTTTCAAAGTAAACAAGCAACCTACAGCTCTGCTACAAACCGAAGCAAAAGCTTTGTTTCTAATACCTACCATTTGTGAACAATTCAGCTGAAGCGAAGTGAGGTTCAAATGTTACAATTATCCCTGCCTGTGGGATTAGTTGTAACAGATGTAGACTGTTTAAAAATCTGGTAAATTGACATAAAACAAATTAATTCAATACATATTACAGTATTCAGTAGTTCTATATTGTTTAATATTAAAAAAAAATTACACCCACAACCCTGGCAAGATTCAAAGCCTATGTGTTTGGTCTTACTTATGTGACTTGTAAGTCACATTGTGAACTCTGACACTATCATCAGTATTGAAATTGGGAATTTTGCTCAGACTGGCCAAAATAGAGCCTGCACACCAGCAAGCTTTGTCAAGTGAGGTAGTTCCTCATTTGTGCATGTCACTGAGCACAGAATAGGCAATGACCTCACTCATCACAAAAAGAACTGTAAATGATGGTAAACTGAAGGGCACTGAAGAAGGCGCAATGGTTTGCCTGGTTGACTATTTGAATAATAGTTGATTACAGAAATGACCAATACTTGGAGCCCTAATGAACACATTCTCTCCCTCTCTCAGTTCAAGCCGCATGCCTCCTGTTATTACCCCTACCTGTGCGAGATGATGCAGTTCGACCTCATCCCTGAGCTGCGTGCCGTCCTGCGCCGCTTCTTCCTCCGCATCGGTTCAGTCTTCCACATCGCCGCTCCTGAAATGGCAGCTGCGCGTGCCCCAGCCTCGTAGAGCACAGTAGGGCCTGTGTCGGTAGAGAACTGGGAACAGAGGTGGCCTGGAGAGCTGGAGCATGCGTGGCCCTCCTCTCGTGTGAAGGACCGTGCAGGAGTGCTTGAAGCTGATGCTGACACTGCTCACCTGAAGTCGTCCTCCACGTCTGGATCTCCTGATCTTTCACCTCTCAGCTCCCCTTCAAGAGAGAACGGCTCTGTGTGACCCAGCAGGGCTCTTCTCTCTTCAGCAATGTGGCTCAAGTTAAATAATATTAGTCCTACACTCTAAAAGGGAGGGGGATTATGGCAACAATGATAATTTACTGAAAGTACTGTTGTGTATCCTGTTCCTGATTGTTGGTCAGTTGATTTGTGTTTTTTTGTTTTGTTTTTTTGTTGTTGTCTTATCTGTTGAATTATTTTGTCCTTATTCTAATAAGTGAACAAACAGCGATATCCAAATGCACAGAGCTGAAAGAAAATTCAGATATCATCATTTACAAGCTTGTAATTTATAGCAGATTTGCATATCTGTGCCTATATGAAGAGGAGAGAGGCTTATCGTTAAAACCCCAGTCTGGAATTGTGGCAGAAAACTGCTGTAACAGATCCATGACTCTTCAGGCAGCGTTCATTAAACTACAGTAATTAGAGTTCCTGGACTGTGATATTTGGTAGCTTCTGGTTGGAGCTTTCGTTACTGGTAAATTAAAACAACAAAAAAAAAAAAACTTATTATGGATGTCCCAATCTAGGCATACCTTATACATTTATTTATTACAAGCATTTTCTCTGTAACATGGCATTTATGCTCCACAAGGTTGAAGGACTAGTTGCCTTGGGTTGTGAGTACCAGACATTTAACAGTAAGAGTTCTGAATGAGGAGCCTTGCATGTTCTATTGAATATGTTTATGTAGATTGAGAGGAGGCCGATTCCAGTTCAGGGCTCTTTCAGTGAAATGTAGCCGGCCCGGTGTTGGCCTGGGAACGTGGGTGATGTAACATGGCTGCCCTCAAAACACTTTTGTTGATTTTGTTTAGCATTCCCTCCAGGAGTTCCCACTCACTCGGCAGTACACTACTCTTCCCTGCATGAAGTGCATACAATTTGCTGGGCCTCTGAAAGATGAATGAAATGAGTTCCGCTGGGTCTACATTTAGAGAAAGGCTGAGGATTTTAAGCATTCCTGATTTTTTATTTTTCTTTTTTCTTCTACATAGCAGTAAACCCTGCAGGTGTGTGGTAAAGAGCTGTTAAAGATATTTGCTTGGCAGGCAGAATTTTTTCTCTCCACACCAACCCTCAGCTGAGCTGGTTCCTGATTTTGAGTATGAATACGTCAGCCAACACGCTTATTATCTTCCAGCCAGTGTTGTCATACCAACACCAAGCTAAACCAAGAAAACAAATACATATACATATACTGTACAATGCAGACATGTTTGTACTTAAGTCTAGCAGTATCGAGCCTTGGTATTACCAGAGCGTATGAAGCCCTGGGTGCATTTTTATGCAGATGTATTTAATTCTATGAAGTGCTTTTAAATATTTTCTGAAAGCATTCCTTCCCTTGCAACTATATATGTCCACTTTGCCTCCCTCAAATATGGGGAAATATAAATATATATACAGTAAAAAGAAATAAAGTGTAAAGTTTTCATGTAAAATAAAGGAAAAAGGAGCTCTACACGTTGTGATGTAATCTTCCAGGCATTTGGTGAATTAATCAATAAAAATCCAGTTGCACATTTTCTTGTTCAAGGCTCATTTCCAGACTGGTTTGAGGTTCATCTCTCTTGGACAAACGTAGGTGATCCATTTCCATAAGTCTGTATTGAGGGAGTTGCTGGGAGTGTTCCTGCCGTAGGGGGGCGCTGTAAATCAGCGCTGACCTGCAAGGAAAAGAACTACAGGACCATTTTTAGGGGTAACAAAGGTTACCATAGTGACTTTGACAGTCTTTGTTTAGGTGAGTTGCGGTTCTGTTGGGTTTTTCACGAAACTAACCTATGGCTGTTTAAAGTAAACCGACGTCTTCGCAGTCAAGTCACAAAACGTGCCCACACATAAACGCGCCTGGAAGCTGTATCGTTTCTCAGTCACCCCAAAAGTTGCGGATGGGTGAGTGAACGAGTGCTATTCGTGGCGAGATCAGCTGTTCTGCAAACTTTTAACTACATTTACACGTTTCTAGAAACAAACCTGTACCGCCACAGAGGCGAAGCTGATCCACTTCGACTCCTGTGACCGCGCAATGTCACCAACTAACACTTAAAACCTTCTGTCCCGCCGCTGAGGCTGTAAGACTGACGGGAGGGAGATGCAGCAGCCTGAAAAACGCAGGATCGAGTGCGCATGCGCTGCCGTGCACCGCCAGCAGTCTGTCTCTGAGCAGGCGAGAGCTCGCACAGCTTTCCGAGCCTTCAGCTGGGCTTCTGTGAGCTACGCCAGAAATGTCGGACTTACAGTCGCTCTCTGAGTGGAGACGTGCTGGATTTCTCGATAATGTGGGGGCCTGGGACGTAACCCTCTTAATTATCTGAGTGAGTAGCCGGCGCCGTGGTGATATTATTCTTGACCAGTGTTGTATTTTCGTCCGTTATTCTAAATTACGTCGCTCGTGTAGCTAAAAGCCCAGCCCGTTCCTGTTAATACCCCTGACACCAGCTAGCTAACGTTAGCTCTGTTAGCCCGAGCCCGCGATTGGCGTAGTTCTCCAGCTTGCTAACTAGCTTAGTCGCAGCTGCCCAGCGAAAGCGTCCGTGGCTGGAGTTCAATTCGCGAAGTTGCTGGTTTCCGCCGTTAGCTGTTTGCTAAAGTAGCTTCTGGAATAGCGTAGCAACGGCTACGTGTTTAGATTTCGACCTCAGATCGGTGAAAATAATACCCAGCCAGGTTAGTTGCAGCGAGGAAGCGTAACCCACCTAATCTAAGTTAGGTTAGCCAACCTTCCAGCGTTATTGGAAGGCTTTGCGTCCATAAAGTGATATTTAGACGTAATATAGTGATCAGGCGTTCGGGTATTCAGCTCTCCGTTTTAACGCTGCAGTTACGCCAGCCACAGCTAGGTTAGCGTTAGTTAACCTATGTGACCCAGCTCCTTCTCTCTTTATTCCTTGGCATCTGTAAGATTTCTTGGTCTTCTGCGCGTTATAACCACACCAACGATCCCTTACGCAGACATCAGCAGATGCTGGGGTTCATCAGTTCGTTTATACATTACGTTTCTGGGGGTTAAAACGCCGCGTTTGTGAACGCGGTCTGGTGATATTGGTGTCCCAGAACAGCGTCCACTGCGGTTTTATTAGCTAAAATAACTACAGCTGATCTACGACGGACGTTTCCTATTGTTACGTAATGGCGGTGTGGGCGGGGCCTCGACGGAGCGCTAGAGTCCAATAACGGAGCCAGGGGGCGGGGCAGGACGTGTCCGTCAACCTGCCTGCCTTTCTCACACTTCTACTGTAAATCTATCTACCACCTGAACCGCCGGGTACTGTTACAGCAGAAGAGCCGCACGGACTGTTGGCTTTGTAGTGCTGTCTGAAGTCGGGGCAGATTTCTGTAGGGTAAGCGGGATGTCCTTCGAGCTGTTTAGTTCGCAGTGCCGTGTAACTACGTCACTGGCAATTGGGATAAAGTGAGCTGACTGTTTGCAAAGCAGACGTGTGTTATGGGGCCCGTGTGTTTGGGCTTTTCTCATGTGTCTGTGGGAGATCTGTAAGTGACAGTCAGTCACTGTGGCTGCTTTAGGTCAAACAAACCAGAGTTCCCAAGAGTGTGCTATGTTTTATGAGCTGCGTTATTTATTTATGTATTTATTTATTTTTAAATAGTTTAGATGCTTTCGCGAAACCGCTCTTGTTAAAGTGTTGGCCTTAGGGACGCGCGTTCCTATTGGCTTTTTCGTGTCTTTTTGCGAATATGCTTGTACACAAATCAGACCACCTCATATTTTAATGCTGTGACATGTCACAGCAGGCATGGATCTGATCGTGAAGTGAATTGGTGGCGTGTAATTGTTTATTTACATGAAACGTGAACTTGGGTCTAGGGCTTATGTCGTAGTTAAGTGTTTTAAAGAAATCTGCTCGGATATTAAATAATTTGATCTACTCCTTTTAGATATAATGCTCTGTAATGCGTTCCAGTAGCTGTTGATTTCCCCTTTGAAAGACTGCGTAAAGCGCTGAGGTGCCTGCTCTGTTGTTAGTAGCGACCACGTGTTTGCTGCCTCGTGTACACAGATTTCCACGCAGAACTGCGACTCTTTGTGTTACATAAGTCTGTGTTTGTCGCTATAGACTCTTTTTTTTAATCAAGAAAGACATTTGTGTCGTTCTTGCTGTCTGTTATTTACAGGTAGAGATGGTCTTCATAGTTTCCTAATGAGGAATATAAAATGAAAAAAAAATTGTTGGCATACAAGTATAACGTGCGTATATAATGCACGATTGTTTATCATATATGTGGTGTTTGTGTTTTATAAGTCATCAGAAAGTATCAGTTTCGTGGTCGCCTAATGGGTTTGGGGACAAACATTCCTACTTTCTTTTGTTTGAGTTTCTTTTGCTGCAGCCATGTTTCCTCCTGTCCAGCTTGGATCAAATGAGTAAATCATAATTCTAGCCACGCTGGCTATTCATACCCCCTGCTGCTTAAATTCACCCGTGTCAAGGTCAGTGTAGATTTGCTTTGCTCTTCTGAGCCATCTGAAAGGGGGAGAGGGGGCTATTCCCCCTATTCTTCATCAGAGGCAGGTGATGAGAGGCTACCATCTGCTGCATTTGTGTAAGACACCCAATTAAGTAAGAGGGTTTTAGCAGCAGAAGAAGCTGGTTATTTACAACAGCCCTTAACCTCTCTTAAGTTTCATTCGAACACCCTCCTCCTCTGTTATAGGACACTGTGTCACTGTGTGTGCGTGAGCCCTCCCTCACTAATCGTTTCTTCATCTCTGTCCTCTAACCGCAGCTTGTGAGCCATTGCACAATTCCTGATTGTGTTTGTTTATGCTGGATAACAAGCAGAAGAAATCAATGACGATCAGAGATCAGCCTGCTTTAAGATCCGTGATGAGAGAGCCAGCGACGGCACAAGCTTGAGAAAGGACGGGAGGGTCTGCACGGCGTTCTGCGGACAGTGACGAGCAAGTGGAGAGCGGGAACCCAGCGCGAGAAAAACGTTGAGCAGGACTTAATTATGTCTTACTACAACAGAGAACTGGTTGTGTACTTTATCAAGTACAAACTCTCCCAGAGGAACTATCCCTATAACCACATTGGGCTTATGGAAGACACAAATCGGACTGAAGGGGGTCAGGCGGCAGAGGAGAACGCAGAGGGGGCGGCGGTGACGCCCACGGCAGTTGTCAATGGATCCGTAAATGGGACAAGTCACGGTCCAGCGGGGTCGCCCACCTCTTCCCCCCAAAGAAGGTCCAACGGGGCCGGAGGGCTGGACGCCGTGAAGGAAGCACTGCGGGACTCAGCCAACGAGTTTGAGCTGCGATATTCACGCGCCTTTAGCGACCTCTCCTCCCAGCTCCATATCACGCCAGCCACGGCGTATCAGAGCTTCGAAAGCGTGATGGACGAGGTGTTCCGAGACGGCGTCAACTGGGGCCGTGTTGTGGGCCTGTTCGCGTTCGGTGGGGCCCTGTGCGTGGAGTGTGTGGAAAAGGAGATGAGCCCACTCGTGGGACGCATCGCAGAGTGGATGACTGTCTACTTGGACAACCATATCCAGCCCTGGATCCAGGAACAAGGAGGATGGGTAAGTAGCTTTGATGGATCTATTCAGACACCTCTTAAAATGAATGTCCGTTTAGAACAATCCTCTTGATTAGAAAGTCTTATCGTACATTTAAAGTTTGTTTATCTTTTTATATGTTGATGCTAATTTTTATCAAATGAAAAGACATGGTGTGATATTCTGTGCTGACAGTTTTAAAGCAAAGTCTCATGCCAGTGTTAACTTGTATTTGACTTGGCGTTCTTGTGTATTTGGGGCTCGTAATTAGGCCTTCTGATTGTCTGCTTAAGAGTTGACTAAAAGAAAAGAAAGCGAGAGGAAAGTGGTTTAAGTGGGTGTTATTGATCATGTTCTGCAGTTATCTCCAGTGCCTGTGTTTTGCATTGGCTGATCTGCTGGCTCCCCTGGGTCGAGATGAGAGCTGTTTTAGTGTCTGTCCTCTCCTGGGTCAGGGTGGGGATCTTTAAACTCTGTGGAGGGGAAAGGACAGGCAGATAACAGTACAGCCTGTTGGTCAGCTGAGCATTGATCATCTCCACTGTCGTTCAGCCGAATTGAAACTGAACTGAGCAGCGAGCATCATGGGTGATGAGTGCATATGACAGGGGGGCGGCGGGGTGGAGGAAGACAACACTCATGCTCCATTGTTTTCCTTTGCTGGTATTCTATTGTTCTCACTTTTGCTTTCTGTGTAGTTTTCCCCCCTCTCTGGTCAGCTGGCCAGCACATCAAAAGGCGTGTTGTCAGTAAGGTCATGTGAGGGAGGCTTTGTGCTGTGCTCCACTGAGGCAGGGATGGCGATGGGGAATGGAGGTGTGCAATGAAAAACAGCTCTTTCTCTTTGTGGCGGGGACCACCAGACTATTGGGTGGTCCGTAGGGGATATGGTATGGAAGTCATTGTCTAATTGGAAAGGTCATTTTAAGACTGTTTGATTGGGCAGTGTCGCATGCAGTCTTTTTCTGATTGGTTGGCTTGGGTTGCTGATGCTGGTTGTGTCAGAATTCCTTTTTTTTTTTAAAGGCATCAGATGATGTGAAACCCTTTCGCACAAACACACTTGTGTTGCACTCGTTTTCCTTCCTTGTCTGGAACATTTTGATTTGATGCCTCATAGTACATGGTGTTCAGAACATTTCTCAGTTACAAATGTCAACACATCGGTCATCTGAACCGAGGAGTGTTTCACAAAGCAGAATTTCACAGTTAGCCAGATAATGTCACCTCAGTCATGCTTGTTCAATAGTAAAAGAGATTAGGGAGGATCTTATTGAACAGTCAATCACTTTTTGCTGAAGTTTTCAGTCGACTTTTGCACAGAACTGAACTTTGTTTGTCTGAAAGGTGCATTTAATTACAAGGCATGTCAGCGGTCAACAAAACGAAAACAGACATGGATAAAAATCATAGCAAACATAACTGGAGAGGGGAAAAAAAGAGAGAAATCGTACTTTGAGAAATCAAAGCCTATAGATATTTCTTGGGACGTGTAATGTTGCTTAATTCAGTCACAACACTGGCCAAAAATATCTCCCACATCAGACTTTCTGATGCACTCATTTGTCCTGTCCCTTTTAGCCCCACGAAAAGTTTTCAGAATTCCCAAGCAAGTTGGCCAGCCTACTCAACCAAGTAAGCTGAGTGACTTCAGTGTTTGATGAAGTCATGTCGCGGGCTTTGACGCACATATGCTTTTTTCAGTTCTTCCACAGCTAAAGGAGGCAAGAGGGTGGTTCTGATGTCATTTCCTTTGTGGGAATAAAAGTGGGTCTGATGTATAGGAGACGGTCACAGATATGGTGCACGAATGTGCTGAATGTAGGTCAGAGATCCTCAGAGACGTGCCTGTAACCTCTATTACTGCGCACACAGGCACACTTGATAATGGTTCCCTATTAACACCAGCCCTCAAGCTAATTGCTGGTTAAATTTGGATAATTTGTAGTATCGATCACCCCCTCTGATACTGTATTGTTCAGTCAAATCCGCTCGCTAGTGAATGTACTGCTTCAAGCAGCAGTTTACCTTCATGAAAAGAGAGAGAACTGAGAGGGGAAAGATACGGTCATGTTCCCCAAATCTCCATGCAGAAGCAGTATGTTGGTACTTTTGAGACCTTATCTCCAAAATGAAAACTTTACAGGAGGAGGAAAATATCATAAACCTTTAGCTCTTATTTAATTTAATTTTGGCTCACTCTGTTGGTCCATTCCTCATGATTTTTACAGCTGGCAAGGGCTTCAAATCATGTAACACAAAAAATAAACCAAAGTAGTTTTTTTTTTTCTCCAAAAGTTACAATATAGTGTCATTCAGCAAATAACAATAACAAGTATTCATAGTGGTGCGTGATTACATTCAATACCACAGTGTTTTTCAAATATGTCACTTTCAGACAGAATTTCACTGCAGTTGAAAGAAAACCTCGTATCTCCATTTTTGCTGTTTTTCAGTTTTTGACATAATTTGAATATGCCCGTCAGCCTTTACGTTGTGTGTGCATTTCATGATGAATGGACCAAAAAAAATGACTTGAAATTACTTGGGGAAAATGTCTGGTTCCATTGACTTACATTAAAAGTAAAGAAAGTTTTTTCCTTCTCCTGTAAAGTTACCATTTTGTTCCAACAGCAGTGATTTTAAGTGTTTGTAGCTTGCTTTCTTTGGTTCAGACCAGAGTACCAACAGCGTTGCATTTTAGTTATAGTTCTTTGCAGGTTGAAATGGACATATTCAACCCAGAACTGAAGGATGTAAACAAGTCATACGGATAAAAATGACATAGCTGATTGGGGTGATGGATTTTGTGGTGTACATTTGGTGACAGTTACTAGGATAATATCTGCCAAACTCTTGAAACCATGCTGTACTCTTGTGGGCTTTATTTATGTTTTATGTTTAATGCATTTAGCCATGAAAGGCCGGACATAATATATAAATAATTTATAACGGCTTTGAATGTGCATTAGCCATGTTTTACACTGAAATGATCTGTTTATAATTACCAGTCCAGCGCTTATGAATAGATAAACGCATGCACATGGGCTGCAGAGAGGAGATGACAGTTCATCTCGTGTCCTTGGTCCATATTGCAGCCATGCTTCAAATGAACCACGCTAGTCGTTGTTTGGAAGTGGACATAGAGCCCCTCAGGCAGCCTTTCCACTTGTCCTAATGAACGGCACTACCAGCGGTTGCAGCAGGGTTCATTTTAATCGAACCAAATCGATTAAGAGTGTGAACGGCTTAAATGTGCATTAATAAAGTTCATGAACGGATCAGGCTGCTTGAGACTGATAATCTGTTCTAAAATGTCTTGTCTGACAGAACAAGAAATGAATTGACAGTTTTTCTGATCAAGCTGGCTTGTTCTTTTTCATACCAGAGATCCTCACATAATACTGTGGATGTTAACTAGATAGAAATGTACTATTTTTAGTTTTTTTCACAGCATTACCTCATTAACAGGCTGCTAGCGCTGCTCTGTAGGTGACCCTGCCAGTCTGCAGTGAAGGCAGAGGAGGTGAAGTTCAGCTCCTCACTGCTGGGCTTTAGTTAAGGCATCATATGCTTTCAAAAAGGGGGGATCCAGTTATTATTTATTATCGCCCACCACTAATTCTTCAGTGATACGAAGCTGAAGTCAGATATTCGCCAGCTTGAATTTTCCCGTTCCACCTTAAATGGAGCAGCAGTTGCATTCTGGCGCTTCAGGCGTCAGTCCTGTTTAAGGTGGAATGGGAAAGTAAGCTAGACATTAGAATACTATTAATGATTTTTTTAATGCTTGTTATGAAGAAACGGACATTGAATCAGCATTAAACTAAGATAAAAATTATGATAACCATTATTTTAAGGAAGAAAATATTCACGTATGTGGGTTTCTTCAGTCGCTTGTGCCTCCATCTTGCTGGGTTTTCCTCTGGAAAATCTTAGATTGAAGGATCATATCGCCCTAACACTTCACCTTACCCCTCTATCTCAACAACAGTCGGAACACCCTACCCCTAGACATGAATGCGCAAGGGTTAAGTTCTGAGTGGTAGGGGCAGGAGGTGAAATGGGATTGAGCCTAGGTTTATTTTTGGGTACCACTGAAGCTAAAAGTCAGTACTGTTGTAGAACCAGTGCTAGTTCACTGATACAGACCATGTATCGTCCAGGACAACATTCCGATATGCAAATGAATGAATTCTAAAAGTCCCACGCGAAGACTC
The DNA here is from genome assembly GCF_015220715.1 of Pygocentrus nattereri. Lineage (NCBI taxonomy): Eukaryota > Metazoa > Chordata > Actinopteri > Characiformes > Serrasalmidae > Pygocentrus > Pygocentrus nattereri. Next base: position 38,979,674 of record NC_051219.1, read on the forward strand.
ATTTCACCCTCCTGTTCTCACCTTCTTTCCATTTCCTGGTCATGCGTTCTCTGTGTGGCAGGTGAATAAATTCAAGACATTTTTTAAAGGTTAGTCTCATTTTCTTTACAACACACACACACACACACACACACACACAGTGACGGCAAAGCCGTTGGCAGCTGTTTGCTGCAGGTGTGTCTCCCTACCTGAGTGTGTTGCTTTTATCCTCTCTCTCTGTGTGTCTCTCTCTCTCTCTCTCTCTCTCTCTCTCTCTCTCTCTCTCTCTCTCTCTCTCTCTCTCTCTCTCTCTCTCTCTCTCTCTCTCTCTCTCTCTCTCTCTCTCTCTCTCTCTCTCTCTCTCTCTCTCTCTCTCTCTCTCTCTCTCTCTCTCTCTCTGTCTCTCTCTCTCTCTGTCTCTCTCTCTCTCTCTCTCTCTCTCTCTGTGTCTCTCTCTCTCTCTCTCTCTGTGTCTCTCTCTCTCTCTCTCTCTCTCTCTCTCTCTCTGTCTCTCTCTGTCTCTCTCTCTCTCTCTCTCTCTCTCTCTCTCTCTCTCTCTCTCTCTCTCTCTCTCTCTCTCTGTGTCTCTGTGTCTCTCTGTGTCTCTCTCTCTCTCTCTCTCTCTCTCTCTCTCTCTCTCTCTCTGTCTCTCTGTGTCTCTCTCTCTCTCTGTCTCTCTGTGTCTCTCTCTCTCTCTCTGTCTCTCTGTGTCTCTCTCTCTCTCTCTCTCTCGTGTTCTCTCTCTCTCTCTCTCTCTCTCTGTCTCTCTCTCTCTCTCTCTCTCTCTCTCTCTCTCTCTCTCTCTCTCTGTGTGTCTCTCTGTGTGTCTCTCTCTCTCTGTGTGTGTGTGTGTCTCTCTCTCTCTCTCTCTCTCTCTCTCTCTCTCTCTCTCTCTCTCTCTCTCTCTCTCTCTCTCTCTCTCTGTGTCTCTCTCTTGCCTTTTTCTCTTTATTACTCTTTATCTTGACTTCTTACATCTCATTTTCTGTCTTTCTTTTTCTTTTTTATTTCTCTTTTTTTCTCCTCAATTTCTTTGGCTCTTTCTCTGTTTCATTCCCTCTTTGTGTCTTTCCTAATTTCTCTCATTGCTCTATTTTTCTATTGCCATTTCTCTTCTTTCCCTTTCTTTTTGTTTCTTGTGTTTTTTTTTTTTTTTTTCTGTCTCTGTATTTCTGTCAAAGTGGTTTGTTGGCATTTAACATTAAACATCAGTAAAATAAGGAAAGAAAAATACACAAAATATCTATTTGATTATTGATCTAAGTTTTTCTAAAACAACAAGAGGAAACAAACTTTTTAAAAATAAGATTCATTCTTTCTCTCTCTGTAGTTATTCCTCTGAATGCAGGAGGTGACGAGTGAATTGAATCCGATTGACTGACTGTTAAGAGTGAAAAGGTGGTGAGATGATGGTGATGGTGAAAATGCATGTGCGTGTTTCCGAGGTTTTTTTTTGGTTGTCGCTTTAGCTTTGTGTGTGTGTGTTGAGGTGAAATACCGGCGGGGGAGGGGAGGGGAGGGGGTCCTGGATGAATAATAAGCGAATGTGCAGTGGGTAAATGTCTTTGTTTAGACAGGCCAATATCGCATAAATCACATTGCCTGTGTGAGTTTTAGAATAATAAGTAGAGCAGGGAGAGGATACCCTTACAGAGAGAGAGGGAGAGGAATAAAAAATAGAGAGCGATAAAGAGAGGAAAAGCAAATGAAGAGGGGGGGGAAAAAAGGAAGAGACAGAAAAGAAAAATATAGATAGCTGGAGAGGTAGAGAGAGAGCAAGATGAAGAAAAAAACAGCGAAAGAGAAGGAGAGAGCAAAGGAATAGAAAGGGAGAGATAAAAATGGAAAAGAGATAGCTAGAAAGAGGTAAAAAAACAGAAAATGAGAGCAAAGAAGAGAGAAAAGTGAGAGAGCAAAGGAAGAGAAAGATGGAGAAAAGAGAAAGATGTGAAGAGGCCAAAGGAAGAGAAAAGAGAACACAGGAGAGCAAGAATGAAAAGGAAGAGAAAGCAAGGTAGATGGAGAGGCAGAGAGAGCAAGATGAAGAAAAACCATAGAGTGAGAGAGAAAAGGAAGAGAAAGAGATAAAAATAGAAAAGAGAAAGAAAAACATAGCTAGAAAAGGAAAGAGCAAAGGAAGAGAAAGATGGAGAAAATAGAAAGAGGGATAGGTGGAGAGAGGGCAAAGGAAGAGAGAAAAGAGAATGGAAGATAGAGTAAAGAGTGAGAGGAATAGGAGAGAGATGTACCCCACTTAGCACACTATTGCCTATTTTTGCTTTGTCCTTTATTTCTCCTTTAGTGTGTGTGTGTGTGTGTGTGTGTGTGTGTGTGTGTGTGTGTGTGCGCGTGTGCGCGTGTGCTCTCGTGGCAGTGCCTCCAAAGCGCTCATTAGCACTGTGTCCGGAGAGGTTTCTTCACCCCGGCATCCCCCCTGCCCCTCTCTACTCCTCTCTGCTCGTCTCCTCTCGTCTCTGCCAGTGCAGCAGCGTCCAAACACACAGCCGATGTCGTTAATTAAACACACACAGAGCCGAGCGTCGCTCTGTAACACACGAGCAGAAACTCACTCAACCATACGTTTAAACAAAGAGCTGCTTTATAGCCTTTTAATTACTGTCAACGCTGCTGCAGCATCTCTCTGTGCTTTTAATTCACTTTCAGCCCCTCTGTAGTCCGACTCTCCCACACAAAGACCACCGCATGTGATATGCCGTCTTGCTCGCGTCCGCACATCTGTTCTGTCAGTGTCTGTTAGTTATGGACGGAGATCCTGTGGGACTTTGTACATCACCTACTGTAATTCCCCATCCTCCATCACTTTCACTTCATCTCTCTGTCTCTAGCTGTATGTCTCTCTCTCTCTCTCTCTCTCTCTCGCTCGCTCGCTCTTGCTGTCAGTCTGCCTGTCTCTCTGTCCCACGTGGGTGAACGTGTTGCAGATCAGACATGCAACAACATCAACGCGTCACCGCTGCAGAGTCCCTTCTCTAACGTTCCTTCTCCATCCTTCCATCTGATCGATTTTCTCCATCGATCTCTAGACATGATTGCTGAGTGCGGTGAACTGCGCTGCGTCCACGTCACGCCTTCCTGTGACACTCTTACTGCGGCTATCAGTCAAACCAGCACATCAGCACTGCCCACTGTGCGCATGTGCACGTGTGTGTATGTGAGTTTGTTTACTGCGTCCATGCCTTTGTACTTATATGAGAGAGAGAGAGAGAATGAACATTTAGAGAGTGGAGGAGAGAGAGAAGAGGGAGAAACTGAAGACGGAGGGAGAGAAAGGAGAGGAAAGTGGGGATAAAATGGTCAAAAAGAAAGGAAGATGGCAAGAAGAGACAAAAGGGATGAGAAAGAAAAGACGGTGTGAGAGAAAGAAAATGGGTAAAGTGTAAAAGAAAAAGGGAAAGATTGAGAGAGACAAAAGGGGGGCAGATAGAAAGGGGAAAATATAGATGACGAGAGAGATTAAAAGAAAAATTGTGTGCGGGAGAGAGCCAGTGAAGAGGAAGAGAGGGAGAAAGAAAACAGAGAAAGAGGGATGGAGAAGTAGAAAGAGGGAGGGATGGAGAAACAGAAAAGAGAGAGCGAAACAGACAAATGGGAGAAAGAGGGATGGAGAGACATGGAGAGAATGAAGAGAGGGAAGGAGAGAGAAAAGACAGAGGAATAGAGGGAGTGAAGGAGAAAGAAAAGAAATGTTGTGTGGGACAGGGGTAGAAAGAGAGAGGAAAAAGGGAAACGGACAAACAGGAGAAAGAGGATGGAGAGAGAGAGAAGACAGAAGAGAGGGAGTGGAGGAGAGAAAGAGAAGAAATGGTGTGTGGGTGAGAGGAAGAGAGAAAGAGAGATGGAGAGATAGAAAAGAGGAAGCGAGACATGGAGAAAGAGGGAAACAGACAAATGGAAGAGAGAGTGATGGAGAGGAAGAGAGAAAGTGAGAAAACGAAAGGAAGGGAGAGGGGAAAAACAGACAGAGAGGAGGAGAGAGAAAATAGTGTGTGGGAGAGACTAAAAGTAAAAGAGAGAGAATTTCTCCTCACATATTTGATTTATAGCATAGGTCTGCATTATTGGAGAGTACAGCCCAGACGGTGCACGTGATCGCCTTAAACAAAGACGCAGAGGACACACACACACACACACACACACACACACACACACACACACACACACACAGCCTGCGGTGGTCCAGGTGAAGTACTGCGTTATGAACAGGCTGTGGTGGGGGGCTCCGAGAGCTGAACAGAGGATAATGTGAATGTTCCTCTCTAATTGACAGATTTCACCGCATATCCAAATTATATACACAAAATAGCCGTTCAGTATCACTCCTTTATTTATATCTATATTTCTTTTCCAGCAGGGCACCTGCTCCTGTTTTATGCAGTGCTCGCTCGCTCTCTCTCTATCTCTCCATCTCTCCATCTCTATCTCTCTCTTCCAGTTCCGTGTCCTCATGGTCACACTTTGCCGTGACCCTTTACTTTGTGAGGGTGGATGGTTGAGCTGGGCTAAGCAGTATTGCAGCTACACACAGTGTTTGACGTTGCTGAGATCTGGTGTCTGTTGGTCATATGGTTTGGCTGTTTTGTGCAAAAGTGTGTATGTGTGTTTGTGCTGGACTCTGACTGACTGAGTGAAAATGGCAGTAAACAGATGGCGTGGTTCACTCTTCTACAGCCTTGTCAGTGTGTGAAATGGAGAGGGGGGGCAGGGAGAGAGAAAAATAATGGAGAGGGGTTGGGCTAGGGTAGACCACTCCTCTGAGGTAGATGAAAGCAGAAGAGATGTAGGGAGGGGCTTCACCTTCAAGAAAGGTTGGACTGGTCCATTCCAGGGCAGGAGAGGAGGAGGATGGGGAGTCTCGTCTCTGAACAGGCGTAAATGACCGCAAGTGAGAGTGAACAGAGTGAGAGAGATGAGCTGATCTGCTAGTGTGACTGCTCTGTATAATATAGAGCTGGCGTGAGTGTCTGGAGCGCTGATGCTGGTCCGTGCTGGTCTGCGCTCGTATGTCCCACAACACTGTTTGTTGCTCAGTTCAGATGAGTCACAGCCTTATCCTGCTGTGATATGTGTGGCATGTGCTCAGTGCTTGTCCAGTGTGTCTGTTTCCTTTTGTTCTCTGTGTTGTCTTAATATGACTGTGAGTGTGTGTAGTAGTGCTTTAATTGGGCCTGAAATTTTGTTCTAAAAATTGGCCCATATTATGGAAAACTGTTTTTTTTTTTTTTTTTTTTTTTCTCAATTCTTTGAATTCAGATTTTGATGAAGTCTATAAATACTGTAACAGTAGCATTAAATCCCCAGCCCATACAAGCCATATAAGGAAGCATGGCTCCAGAAACAGCCTGTTTTGAATTTGTTGTTTTAGTAATGTCATTAAAAACCAACAAATTTGCATATTAGCACTTCAGCCCCACCATTTCACACTGAAGTTATAAGGAGTGTTTCAGCCCCAGGTGCTTTTTGAATAAGGTGCAATACAGTGTAGCCAATCAGAACAGAGCTCATTTACATAAATCAGTCTTAAAGGCCTGTCAAAAACAGCCTGTTTAAGTCGAAGTGCAAGGAGAAATATAGAATTTGGAGCCTTTAAGGTAATGAAAACAGGGAAGATGGATAAAGTAAGTAAAACAACTAAAGCAGGGGAAATGCAGCTAATACCTGTTAAAGGTGGGAGGTGGGCTGTGAGAACCTGAACGTTGAATTCGAATCTGACCTGAGCTGGACACGCATCCAGGAAATATCTGTGCCCGACCAAACATGAGCAGGTGGGTCTGGACAGGTCTTGCGAATATTTCAAGCTCTACTGTGTGTGATGGAGGGGGGGGGGTTCTACTCCAGTGGATCAGCCCACTGAGCTACAGCCCCACACTGCTATTAATAGACCATGTCACACACACACACACACACACACACACACACACACACACACACACACACACACACACACACACACACACACACACACACCGTCTGGGTGTCTGTCTGTGTGTGTTTTAGTCAGTCATGTGGAAGAGTGATCTGCAGCTTTGAGCCTGGCTCTCCTAATGCACTTATGCTGAGATTAGCCAGCATCATCGAACCGCATTTCAATTAGCCCTCAGCACAGAGGAAGAGCCAGTCACTGCCCAGCACTGCTGACCTCTCACTGCTCCCAGATACAAGATTCAAGACCATTCCATTGGCTAGAAAATTAGGGAATTCAGCGTATAGGAAGAACGTTTTAATGCATTTAACTTCCTAAACCCTTTTAAACCCTTGCAGGCTGTTCACCCACACTTCAGTTTCTCCCTCACACTAATTACCTTACATTTTAATTTTAGGATATTAGGGACATTTTAATCTTAAGATAAATATTTAATAAATCAGCCTAGAGTTTAAGGGGGTATAATAGTCGAGATAGTTGTAAGGTCCCTGTTCTCACACAGTCCTTTTGTAACTAATGTACTTGACTATTAAAATAAGCACTAAAAGTGTGTATGTATTGTTAGTATTACTATTGTTTTTGTTGTTATTAGTAAGATTAAAATTGATATTTGAATAATAATCCTAGAGTATAAGAGGTAAAAATGTCAAATATTTGGGTTCAATTTCCTGTTCAGACAGGAATGCGAGTGCTACTGGCACTTAAACATTGTATTGATATCGGCAATGGGGATACTATGACTGGTGCCATGAAGCAGTTTCTGATGCACACCAGTAGACAAACCTGTCAACACATTGGCGGTTTGGGTTGATAAGTGGCAGAGAAAATCTATAACTCCAGGATTTTGTGGAAAGGCAACGGTAGTGGGTGGCATACCAATTGGAATTCTTTCTAAGGGATTAATTTCAGTGGCATGCCAAAATTAAGCCAACTAAAACTGTACAAACAGCATAAAACCTGCTACCAGGAGGCCCTTACCAGAAGTGAGGCTTCTTTCAGTCCCTCATCTCTCACTGTGTAGTCAGTTACAGTGTGAGTTAAAGTTAGTCTAGATTGTTATTGGGGGAGTGAAGCTTAGAGCGACATATGGAAGTATGAATGCACAGGAAATGGTTTATTGTTGAATATTTTGATATGTCATGTATTTTAAATTTATTTTTTGGAAAATAATGAAGAATATGGACATCTTGTCAAAGACAAAGTCAAGCTATATAATATAGTCAAACTGAGAGCTTAAGATTAGTAACTAAATAATAGGCCTATAATTTAAAGGCTTTGCTGTGTGTAAGGCAGCAGATCTGCACAGCACTACTGTAGTTAGCTACTGTATTTGGTAAAGCCGTGTGACTCCAGTCTGCCTCTGGCTACGCAGCACAGTGGTCGTCGTGACTGCTGAGCAGCTCTGTGTATATGTGTGTGTGTGTGTGTGTGTGTGTGTGTGTGTGTGTGTGTGTGTGTGTGTGTGTGTAAGCCTTGAGGTTGTGGGGTAAGGGTGAAAGTTGGGAGGCTTGTCACTGCAGTTTTTAAATGAATGCTGGCGTTTTACCTGAGAGGGGAAAAAAAAAAAAAAAAAGAGTCTGAGTCAGAGCAAAATCAAAGTATTACAGTGAGCTGGACTACTGGAAACAACGCTGCTCTTCTCTTCAGCTCTGCCTGAACTGGCTTAGTCTAGAAATCAGGTCATGAGCAGCTCCCCTCCCTCTTTCTGTCATTTATTCACCCCCTTCTTTCTCTCTTCCTCTCTGCGTCCCTTCGAATCCCTATGGCCTGCTGCATCTTTCTCTTCTCTTCTCCTCTGTACTCCTACTTGCACCTCCATATCTTCTCATCTCTAACAATTGTGTCTCCCTTCCTTACGTTTTGGCTATGATCATCCCCTGCCTCAAATCACTGTGTTTCTCATACTGCTTTATAGCTCATAGCTGATGGCAGATTATGGGGGGAATTCGTAGCCTACATCAACAGGATTAGGAACGGAGGGGGAGAGAGACAAATATGTATATATAGAGTGTGTTCAGTCCAGTGAATCTGAGGGAAATGACTTCTAATAGCTGATACACTCTGACTGATGAACTGTATTGAGGAGCTCTGTTATGATCAGTTGTAACTGTCTCTGTTTGTCCTCTGCCCTAGTTCCTCAAAGTCAGTCTCCTTATACATTAAATATCTTTTTGTCTTTCTGTCATTCACTCAGACAGATGGCATGTCTGTGCCCTTTGTGTGGAGGTGTACGGCCAATGGGGGGGCAGGGTTAGTGAATGCTGGTGGCCCATAGAGGAGTTAACATACCATGACTATGACCCTGGAACATACAGACTCGTGTGCCCACACGCCGTCTCAGACTGCATGCACACCATTCAATATGCATAAGTCCCACAGTCTGAGTTTTCTGCTAGACTTCCCTTGAGGTCTGAGTATATGTCCATGTCTGGGTTATATCTGACATGTCTAGCTGTCAGTATTTCTGCATCGTTATATGTGAACCGGACGTTTGGCTGTGTGTGTGTGTGTGTGTGTGTGTGTTTAGCTAATGTCCTTTCTGGGATTTGCCTGACAGAATGGGATCTGATGGTGACATCTCCCCAGTGAGATGGGGAACAGATTGAAGTCTGAGCCCCACTATCCTGACTCATTAATCTCCTCTTTAATTCATTTACAGTACAACCACATACACACACCAAGACTCGAATGCACACATCGCCATAGTAACACAAAGGAGCCTTCCTTTAGACAGACCTCTGGAGATGTGACCTAAAATAGATAATGCCTACAATGGCATATGTTTTTATGGGTACTGTGTAACCAAGTCATTGGGGTGAGGTTGTCAACAGCTTCATGGCCTCAAAGGGACCATGTCAATGAAAACAAAACTTTCCTCATGTTTTTAAGAGTTTGATGTAAAATATAATTCTTGATTATATGACAAACATGATTTTATTGTTTAGTTTAGTATGTGGACAGTATGTTCAAACTTTCTAAACATTCCTAGTTCATACAAATCAAGTATGGGAACTAAGCTATAAAACAGCTCATTTTATGTTCATTGTTTCTGTGATGTCACAAAACTCAACCTGACAGCTTGCCGCAGTCTGAGAACACAGGAGAAATTTATGATATGGGCTCTTTAAGATCAGCCTAACGTCTAGAGCAGGGCTACCCAAAGTGTGGCATAAGGGGCAAAGTTGGACCTTGAGAACATTTCATTTGGCTTGCAAGAAAGCTACCCTAACTCCAACCAAAGGGAAAACAAACATATATTGTATATGACTTATTAAATTATTCATTTCCTTTTAAAATTCTCTTTAAATTATTTTGTTAACATAATGTGGTCTAGTGTTGCAAAAACCTACTTTTCTTCTTTATTTGTATATTATTTCATCTGATTGGCCCTTGGCCCACCACAAGCATTGCACATTGGCCCTCCAAAACAAAATTCGGGCACTGCTGTGCCTGAGAGGCAGTGCGTATCATGCTCCATTGTCATTCACTTCCTAGAAATCTAGCTGCAAGTACAGCTTGTTGTAAAGTCGTTGTTTTTGTGGTGTCCTGAAAACCAACACATTTTTATATATATATATATATATATATATATATATATATATATATATATATATATATATATATATATATATATATATTATATATATATATATATATATATGCCTCTCTAGCCTACAGTAGTGTAGCTCTGCCTGTTCACATTGACGTTGTAAGGTGTGTTTCAGCTGGAGCACAACCAATCAGTACTGAGCTCATTTCCATTTCAATCTTAAAAGCACGGTTTAATTCTTTGAAAAATTTTAGAAATTAATTAGGACTATTACTAGTATGTAAACCCATACAAAAACCTTGAAAGAACTAGGAAAGAATAAAATATGGGGAAAATGTAGCATATGAGCCCTTTAATTGGTTTAGAGTCCAGAGAGTCATGAACTTCAGTTTGGTCCCTGATCTTGTTTGAACTGTGTTTCAGTTTGTTTGGTGAAACGTATGTGCAGCTGCAGTAGCAGCACTGGAAAATGCTCCGCCACTGGGGAGTTGCCTCAGAATGTGCTGTGTAATACTGAAGTGTTCAGCCACTCCAACCCTCCCACACACACACACACCTTGATCCCTCTGCTTCTTTGTGAAGGAGAGGTTAGTCAGTCCCACATGTTGGCCCATGAGTCTGACTTTTGAAATTAGATGTGATGTAAAAAATTTGTTTATCCCTGATGTCATCGTCTCGCACATACCACCTTCGGTCTCTATCAATACTCCAGAAGCCTCTGGGTCTTTACCTATGGTCTGAGTCACTCTGATCTCACTGAACTGTTGATGTGAAGACAATAACCAGGATTTGTTGGGATGAGGTAACTGGTAAACAGGCAACATTTATTGACTGTCCCTTGATCAAGAACAAAGCCTGTGCCTCACTGCACTTTTGCTTTAGAAAGAAGCAGTTACAGCACATCCTATTTTGCAACAGCTTTGCAACTCTTAGAACTTCGACATCCTGTCGTGCAACCGTCTAGGTCCATTGAACTCTTGTTCGAGTTAATTCACTTTCCACCTTAATCATTCTTCCAGCTATGCACTGTGGTATTCTAGATGTTCAATTGACTCAGCAAAGGTTATGTCATTGGCTGAGCAACGGGGGACTGAACACATCCTGGAATGTGTTTCCTAAAAGCTGGCCTAGGTCATGTTTTCTCTCAGAGTGGTTCTCTTTGGTTCAGATCAGCTGATTTCCTCAAACTTTGAGAAGCAGCATTCCATGGTGATTTTCAGGAAGTCCTGCCCTTCCTGGCAGCACGGATTGTTCTGTTCAGGGGCCTGTTCAAGGGGACGAATGTGGAATAGAGCTTCTCTTGTTTATCCTATCAAACCTGATGCATCTCAAATAGCACCAAAGAGTATTCAGGGGGCGATGGCACGGTCTCGTGGTTCAAGCCTCCTGAACATTCCAGCTTGTGTTTTTTCCTCTTTTTTTTTTTTTTTTTTCTCCCTTCTTCAGAGCTGAAACTCAACTGGCTTTGTTTTGTTGCCAGGTCGAAGCTGTATGTCTTTGCTTGGCAGTTTGAGGGCTTTCATAATGAGGCTAATTCCTAAAGGAATTTCCAATGAGTTCATCCCAAAGCTGCCAAACCAAAGCCCGTGTCTGTGCGTGAAATGGATCTCCTCTCTGAGAGTCTTCAGTGTAACATCACAGTCAAGTTGGCTTCTGTTTTGGCAGAGTGGACTGGCTAGCTAAGCCAGACCAAAATACAAGAGAACCCATGCTGTTTCCACTGTAAAACACTGTGTGAACTGCGTGGTGAGTCATCACTCTGAAGCCAGTGCCAGTAGTTTTGAGGAAAAGAAGGCATTTTAAATGCTTGTCATCCAGAAAGAGGTTAGGGGTCATTCTATCGCAACAGTACAGAAACCCAGACTGACTGAATCACACAGCTACTCATTCCAGTACTCATGTTAATAATCACAGTCCAGGACCCTCTCACACAATACTGCTTTATACACTATTTAAAGACTTACTCATATCCTCCTGCTATTACAGCTCCACTATCTGTACCTCACAGTCACTTTAAAACACTTGTAATGTAAGTGACTCATAAACATGCATTGTGATGAAGTGCACACACCTCTTAACTGTAACTGTAACCTTGGTGATGAAGGGCCGTCATCTCTCTTTCTCTTTCCCATCTCCTCGTTTGTATTGCTCGTGGAATACTTCAGTACAACATGCATGCTAGCTGTATTAAATAAAAAAAGCAAACATTTTATTTATTTATTTAAAACATTAGGCATCTCTTAAGTCTTAGAAGGCTTTAAGGCTTCCCCACTAGACATCAAAGGTGCCTGTCAGAGACAGTTGTTCAGTTGTTTGGGGAAGCGGTTAGTGCATGTCAGATTTTACCAATTCTATTATATTAGTATTGCTTCCACAGTAATTGTGCAGAGATGCAGAGATAATGTGCCAGTTCTCCTGCTGTCATAGCTGAAAATTCTGCCTCTCGCTTTACATCGTAAGTTAACGGTGTGTTTTCATCTGATATAACGAGCAGGCCATAGTGTTCCCACAATAAGGACGTCCCTGACTCATTTTGAAGTTTAAACATTGGCAGGCTTTTTATATTTTGTCCATGGCAAAGATCAGTTTACTAAGATCAGTTGTGCACACAGTATATTACAGAAAGAAAGCTTGCACAAGAGAAAGTGAGTCCCCAATATTTACATAGGCAAAATAAAACATGAATCTATTACATGAAAAAAAACACTATATGAAACAAACCCAAGCTCAATGTTGTACATGAAAAATCAACCCGTTTGACATTTTATTGGGATTCGCCGTGTGTGGGTCACGTAGCAGACATGCTATCTCTTGGTGATCACTACATGATAGAAAGTGAAGCCCTTCTAGGCTCAGCCCTCCTGCACTGAGCCTCTTTATGACTGAGGTCCCAGGTCTGTATGATTTGTGCAAAACACCTGGCGGCGGACTCTGCTGCCTAGCAGCCAGCATCCCAAGGGACACCTCTTCCAACCCCCCATTGGGTGTTTGGAGACAGTGAAGAGCAAGCCTAGCGGATGTGATGGGCCTGTTCATGTGTTCTGTTTCATCCACTCGCACTGTTCACACAGAACATATTTCTGCTGTTGGTATTCAGGGCCGGGTTTCCAACAATCGTGAGAACACAGGTATGCAGTAAATAGAAACAGTGAAGCTTCTCAGTCACCTCTAAAGGACAAGGCTGTAAATTCTGCGCTAGTATCACCAGTGTTTGTATGACTGATTGATTTATGATCTGGGTGTTTTGCAGTATTGACAGAGGCATGTTTGGGCTTGTAGAGTACCTGGCTGTGGGTGAATGAAGATCAATAAGCTGCTGGTTTGGGTTGGGGGGCTTGATGGAGGAGGCATGAGTAGCCTGAATGGCAGGATGGCTAGCAGACAGACCTGAGCTGTTCAAACTAGAATTCAATAATGAATGATGATTTAGTATAACATTTGCAGCCTAGGATTCTTTGTATTTTTGTGTATTTCTTCTCTTAATTTGCTTTATTTATTCATTGTCTTTATTCATGTAATCTGATATTCTTTAAAACTGCTAAGCTTCAAAATTTCTTATTCTGTGTGGTTTGTTGTGAAGTTGTTCATTGTAGAGAAACTTACCATCTCAGGTTTCTTTACAGTGGTGGTAATAGGACCCAGGTGTCTACAACACAGTATAACCATTTTACTTACAATGCAAAACAAACGGTCAACCTACACTCATCTACTGTGTTTTTTTTTTTTGTTTTTTTTTAATGTAATGTTGAGGATGGTAAAATATTGGTAACCCAGAAAACACATGAAATACTATTTTACTTCTCTGTGATGAAAGGATTTTTTAAAAAAGCATGTTTTAGGCCAAAACAATTTCTCAGAGCTTTCAGAAACATGTGTATTTGTACCTTTCTTATGGAATAAATTTGGGAGGTGGCCTTTGGAGGCATTTAAACGCTCCAGATGTCTGGTTCCTATCAACACCACTGTGAAAAAAATCTATGGAATTCACATTTAAGATTAGCATCTAAAGGAAGGCCGTCATGCTCAAACCACTCAAACACTCTACTACCCCACAGGAAGAAATACACATTCAACACCACATCACGCAAGAATGTGAGCCCTATCAGACTAAATTCTTTTTTTTTTTCTCTGATATCCAATCCAGCATTCACTGTCTGCTGATGTTCACCTCGTACTATACGTGGTTCGTATAGTGTAGTAGGTAACACCTCTGCCTTCTACACTGTAGACTGGGCTCAATCCCTTGCTTGGACAAGCACCCTACACTATACCAATAAGAGTCCTTGTGCAAGACTCCTAACGCCACGACTACCTGTGTAAATTGAACAAATTTTAAGTCGCTCTGGATAGGAGTGTCAGCCAAATGCCATAAATGTAAATGAATACCTGGTATGGGGACAGCACTATTTTTGTGTTTCCCTCGAATCAAAAATGTCCTTATGATATAAAACAAGACATACATTATTGGTTCTTTATCAGCTGAATTTTCACTAGGGCTATTAATTTGGCTTCTTTATAGACCGGTATATATTGTGGGCCACACAGAGAAAGTCAGAGGCCGTGTTGTGCAGCCCTTTTCAAAAGTCTGCTGGACAGTTGGAATTTCTAAGAGCACTTTGTGACGTTTCAACAAAGTGCACCAAAGAGCTTTCATTTGATCATCCTCCTCAGCGAAGCCTAACGGCTCAAGGAGGCTGAGCTCTGCTAATCCTCTCTTCTTGCTTTTCCCATGGCCGTCACACATACGGTGTGTTGCCTTATGCAATACAGTCTTATTTTCTGTGTTCGGTCTTTTATTATGTAATGAGGTCTACAACAATAACTGGAATACTTTGTATAGTTCTGCCCCCCTAAAGTTAAGAGGCAAGCCTTGACATGCCTTTGACTATTACCTCACCTTTTCTCACAACACCTACATTCTGTTCATTCCATTGCACTGAGTTACATCTGCACTGTGTACACTCACTTCCGGAGAAAGTCATGTAAGTGACATGCAACTTGTGTGTGAGGCTATTGGGCCACAAAGTTTTTTTAATGTGTCAATATTTGTGTTCTTTCTGAGAGAGTTGATTTTGTCAAGGCAAGCCTATGCGATGTTCAGTCACGCGCTGGTCTTACCTCCTTCCTCCCGCAGACAGAACTGGTCTGTGTATTTATGGCTTGGCCAAGGTGTGGCTGAGGAGGTGCTAGAGAAGCACAGGTTACAGTATTTGCTTTCAGTGCAGAGTTTCAGCATTCAGGAATTTCAGGCTTGTTGTGAACTAAGCCCTGTGATGTACATGACTTGTTCTGTGTGTGGGTGTAGGGGCTGTGTGGTTACAGTAGGGCTTCAACTGTATGGATACTGGGATTGCTACACACTGTGATTACTATTTTAGTCCTATTGAAGTACATTAAAAATGCATTGTTGAATTGTGGCATGGCTAAAGATTGGCCTGTATTATGACCAAAATACCAAAGCAATGGACCAAATTTTTTTTTTTTTTTTTTTTTTTTTTGGTAAGATCACCTGAATATCTTGATTCACCAAACACAGAAATGCATCTGAAGACTGGGATTGGTCAGGATGCTTTAGGCACACAGAAAAAAAAATGTTTTTCGGCATCAGTATTGCAAACGTTGCAGTACTGATTAATGGACAGTATATTATTAAGCCCTATTCCACACCATATTTTTCTGTTCTGAAAGCTCCTAGAGTCGTGAGGTCACTTGTTACGTATTTGGTTCTGATAAACCGGTGCCCATGCACCCGTCTAACACTCTCGCTATACGTTATCAGTCTCTGGCACCCCTATCTCTTCATGAACCACTCCCTCTCATAGTCAATTCCCAAGAATTTCGCTCACTCGCTCGCTCTTTCTTTCTCTCTCTCTCTCTTTCTCTGTCTCTCTGCTTTCTTACTTGCTTTCTTTCTTGCACGCTCTCTCTCTCATCACCTAGTTCCACCTTGCATCAGCCTCATGCACAACATTTCACCTTTCCTACCGCCTCCATCAGCTTCTCGTCACTGCCTAATTGCATCTTTTAGTTCATCTTGTTCCACCCCTCTGCCTCTCACTTTGGCACTCTCCCCATTTTGTGTACAGACATTTTCGCCTGTGAGATGCTAGAACAAATATTTTCCAATATTACAGGGCTCCACCTTGGCCAGCCTTTCAAAGACATCCCAGAGAAAGCTTTCTCTGTCTCTCTTCCTGGCTGTCGGAGCAAAGCCTCATACCTTGTTGGTGTCTGGGCCGGATAAAGTCTGAATGACTTTAGTTTACATCTCAACCACTGAATTATGCAGAAATTTCTAGCAAAAATTGGCAGGATTCCATATTAAGAGATGAGGTAATAAACAGCCAGAAAAGGTCCTTGTTTTAATACTTGTTCAGTGTCAAATATTTAAGGCGTTTGTTTAAGGCCAGACCAAAAGATGATATATAATTAAATGATGAAAGATGATGGCATTCGTTATGATTCGTAATATGTTATTATTATGCTAAGGTTTCATTACTGGCTCTGCTAGTTGCAGCACAGAGGGTGGCGCGGGCGTCTGTTTTCATTCCTGCCTAGTCACCTCATCCCAGAATCCTTTTTTCTTTTAGATTTTAAGCCAGTGCAGATAGGCAGAGTATCTGGGGCAGAAGGCAAGGCTGGGGGGGATGACATCAGTCTGCATGAGCAAAGTGTGTTTTGTCTGTGGAGCGTGCAGCTGTGATTACAACAAACATTTCTGGCCTGACTGCAATGCCTCCGATCCTGCTGGAAAGCCGTATGCTGTAGGTTAAAAGATGTACAGAATACACAAAGCCTTTGATTAGGATGGGACAGCAAGGACAACAAAGAGCTAACGCAGAAAATTGCCATCATTACTGTATGTGTACAGATGGGGCGGAATCGCATCCGTGCTCCAAGTCCACGTGCCGTTTTACTGCCGTGCTCAGCTGATGTATTCCGGGCCCAATCCGCAGTGAACATGCTCCACTTTGTTTGCTGTTCCCCTTAGGAAACAGGTTACAGCATTAAGCCTGAAATCCCCTTTCAGTATTCCAGATAAAAAATTGAGGTTGCTGGAGAATCCTGCTGTGAAATGAGGTTAGTTAGGCCCGTGACCCAATGTAAGGAATGTGCACCCCCTTGTGGTCATGTGAAGCAGTGCTTCAACGCCATACAAGCTTTGTTAGAAAAGGGGCGGGGCCAGATGGAGGCATGTGATGGGCAGGGCTGCAATGGTGCCATGTGATTGGTTTTCATAGCCTCCATGCAGAATGACTGTATGAATGATTGGAGGGAGTCCTGGGCCTATGGGTGCATCTGGGTTTGTGCTTCACCACAGTAGGAATTTTCCTCTCCCGTTCAAAAAAGACAGAATATTTGTGCCCATTGCTGGAATTTTCCATCAGCCACTACGCTGTGGTCATTAGTTTGCTGTAGGCAGTACTTTGAAAATGAAAGGAGTGCTCTGGCTTGCTTCAATCTAACCTCAATCAGCTGCATGTGAAGCACTCGATCAGTTACCACTGACAGTTTGATGCATATCTCTGACAGCACTGATAATGTTCCTGCCTGTTGACTTCCATTACAAGTGCATACTGAGTTTTCTGTTCTTTTTTTTTTTTAAGTGGTCACTTTATTGGCAGTAACTGACTGTACTATACAGATCCAACAGATAAGAGACTAGGTTGTAAAACCATATAGACATTACATGAATCTATATAAAAACATACTATATAAAACATCAAATTTTATCCTGATGATTATTCTGTTTTTTGTCACATCTTTATATACCAATATATTCTTCTTTCACAGGAGCGCTTTGCAGAGATCTTTGGGAAGGATGCCGCAGCAGAGAGCAGAAGGTCACAGGAGAACTTTAAGAAGTGGCTGCTGGCAGGGATGACCCTGGTCACAGGGGTTGTGGTGGGCTCCCTCATCGCTCAGAAGCGTCTGTAAGCAGGAAGAGGTTTCACTGAAGATTCAGCCTCACCCTCCTCGCAGCACAGACCTTGGGCAAACAATGAAGGAACTTAAACCCTCTTTAAAGTTTGTTTTTTGTTTTGTTTTATTGCCAAGAATTGTCATGTTTACACCCCTCCCTACCACACTGCACCGTGGACTGCACGAGTTGCTGAAGCACTTGTAACGTGTGCATTTGGCCAAGGGGGGGTTTGTTTCCACTTGGCCCAAGACAGGGTCAGTATCTTATGATGCGGAAGTCACTGTCCATCAAAAATAATTGATTGTTTGTTGAGAATTAGTCTGCCCAGAATGCTGACCGACTTCTCCTTGTTCTGTGTAGTTGTTGTTATTATTATTTCTTGCTTTATGTTCAATCTTTTAAGTATGCACATTATTTTCTTCTGTTCAAAAAGAATGGAAAGTAGCTGGGATACAGATCCCTAATACAAAGAATGCTTATAAGGACAGTACCTGATCAAAGGTCTCTAAGCTCCTGACCCTTCGTAGGTTTAATTGGGCTTTTTCAAAGCCCTGCACTACAGTTTAAAGCTTTTTCCCCCTTCAGTCTTGAAGTGCAACACCTGATAATGCATGAATAGACTTGCCTGTGGCCTCTGGGACAGTTCAAAAAGATCCTTTAGCTATTTGTCATTTTTTTCCAGTAAAACCTGCGCTAGGTTACCTTATAGACCTTACAAAAAAGTGTTCGTGGTCAGTGAAAAATTCCTGTAGTTTAGTCCCAGCGTAAGCTTGATTTTGCATTCATCTGAAGGCCCATGTAGGCCCACACCTCCCCTGAAAGTTTGTGGTGTGAAGCGAAGTACATTATTGGGGATGGGGTGTTCAAAAGCTTTGTTTGAGATTCAGTTTTCCAGTGGACCAAGTGCTCCCTCACGCATTCTGAGGCTCTGTTCTGATATGGGCACTAGTAAGTTAAGTGTCTTTTTTTTTTTTTTTTTTAAACGTTATTAAATTTTATTTTCTTGGAAATATGGTTATCATCTTAACTTTCTCTACACCATTGGGAGTGTTGTAAGGGGAGGTAGAATAGGTGCATTTCTCTGTGTTAATTGCCACCTTAAACTGCATCACACACATCATGTAATAACTCATTTTAACAGACAAAAATTAGATTAAATTGCATTGCCACAAGAGTCCCCGGTGTCTTGTGTGGTCTTGGAGATGGTGTATGTGATATGTCTTCAAAAGGCTCAGAACACCATCAGAGCAGGTTGTAGATGTTAACTTAAATACAGCTTAGATAGTAAAACTATACTTGCTTTAGTCAGAATTAACTTACCACTGATGTACGGTAAATGTTGAAATTCTACTTTGCAGTGTGTGTGTGTGTGCGCGCCTGTGCGTGTATGGGGTGTTTCTATTTTAAGTCTTATGTGCTCATCCAAGATATTTAACACTGCAGCACCAAGTTGGATTCAGCTAACATTCTTGTAGAGTGGCCTCTTCATTTCCTCCGTACTTATTTTTACTGACCAACTGTTCACCTTTTACTGCCATTTACTTCCCATAACTGTTGGCTACCAGTCCAGGCCGAGACCTAGCTTTAACATCTCAAAGCTTTCCCAGACAGGGATTAAGCCAACTCCTGAACTATATTCTCCCATCTAGTCCAAGGCTAGACTTAAATCCTGTCTGACAGATCAGGTCACAGTCACACGACAGAAACACCCTGGATTTTTAGAGGCCTATTCGTTTGGCCTTTGATTGGAATCAAACTGAAGGCCACACTAAAGACCAGAACACACGAGAAAACATTTCCCCAACACATACACACTCATGTTGGCAGTTCAACTTAAACTGTCCAGAAAAAGGGATCAGCTACATGAACCAGAGAGAACTGGGGGAGATTCCCTTAGCAAGCGAGCACAGCTATGGCACCCTAGAAACACAAAACATTGCTCTGTGTTTGTTCGTTGTGCTATGGGCTTCAGCACCATACGCATATGTGTTTCACCCTCAGGTTGTTTGCCCGTCATGCCACTTCATAGATCACATCCACAGACAGGTGCGACGTTAAAACCTTCTAAAATCTGTCATCTCTCCATCTCCCTGCCTGTTCTTTAACCGGCGCGTTAAACTGTTTGCTCTCGCTGTCATGGCGGCTCTATCCGCTCGTCACTCAGCGCTGCTCCCCGCTGTTCCGCTCGCTCTTTCGTGTCAAACCGTGAAAAAAAATTGAGGAGAAGATAAGAAACCGATTGCTAAGCTTCAAAACACGTTTAAATCAAAAGAAACGCCAAGTCGAAGGCGTGTTTTATCTGCTGAGGGGTTTGTCGAGCATTTTATAGAGGGTGAAGAAGTCAGGCGGCGGGAAATGGCGGTAGAGGTGACTTTCCCAGTCTTTAACCCACATAGTGAGATCCAGTGGGTGAAAACGGCAGACGCAACCTAGAAACCCACTCGTCTATCAAAACGCCTCAGGGTTTCACACACTGGGCTGGGTTACTACAATTTTCTAGACATTTTGACAGAGCCTGACCAGTAAAGGCCCATAACTGAAGCCCTTAAAGAGGAAGCCCACTTGAGTTCAAGATGACTAAAGTCCAGACGTTCAGATGTAAACAAAGTCATGCTGAGTGGTTTGACGTGACCTGGGTCATTGTCGAGGTATTTAGGGCCTCAGATTGTGTTTGCGGTGGTGGTCACAGGAACTAGGGGTCAGTGTCTATGATGGAAACTTTATTTAATAACCAAAATGACCTGCGGTGTCTGTGGTTCATCACAGCTGGCAGAAGAAAACCTCGTATCTCCTTTTGATTTTTTTTTGTTTTGACCATTTGAAAATACCAGTTGCCCTTAACATTGTGTGTAAATTTAATGATAAATGGACTAGAAGAAATGACCCAACCAAAATGATGTGGGAAAAAGTCTGGTTCCATTGACTTACATTAAAAGTGAAATGTTTTCCCCCTTCTCTTGTAAAGTTACCATTTTGGAGATGCAAGGTTTTGTTTCAGACAGCAGTGATCTGTAATGCTGATAAATGGGAAAATAATGGTAAATCGAAAGGGTCTTGAGGACTGGTTTGCTTTACAACGACCTGTATGTAGCCACTTAGGCCTGTGTTTTTAGATCTATTCCTGGCCATGTATTCAAGGCCAAACCTTTTCTCAAATTCGTCATGCACTGTAACAGTTTCACGTTTAAAAAAAAAAGAAAAAAAAAAAGTAATAAATATGAGCTTTTAGAGGCACTCAAGGGTTCAGACATCTGGGTTTCTATCACTGGTTGTGAACAGTTTTAACCAAGTTTCTCCTGAACAACACATTTCACATCATTCCACCCCAAATAACTTTGTTTACATTTGAAAGATTTATGTGCAAGTTTTGAAATAAGTCTGAAATCAGTTCAATTAAATTTCTTTTTATTGGCACATTCTCAGTACAATATACCTGAATTAAGTTACATTTTAGAGTTTGTCCTAGTGGCAGATACCAATGATGAAGTGTATTTTTCTTCTGATCCAGCTAAATTTAACGTTGCTGTCCAGAGAGGACGTATGAAGAGCTGGCACAGCTCTGGGGAAAATTTAAAACTGCCCCTAAATGTACATTATCGCTGCTCTGTAGACACTGATTTTACAGAATACATTCCATATAATGAAAATTTGCTGCTTGCATGCTGTGTGTTTTGTATGTGTGCGTGTTGAATGTGTGTGTGTGTACTGAAGGATTGCTAGTGTGTGAGAAAAGCTTGGCAGAGTGCTTCAGAGTGAAATGACCAGCCTTGGCACGACACTATGTAAACTAGTTAACTTAAATTGACATTTAGAGTAGCATAATTGCGTAGTGAAAATATTTAAAGCCTTCTGATGATTTGAAAATATTATTTATATTTGGTGTAAACGCATAGTGTTCTTTCCTATGGCCTTAAAACTCCATTTCTTTGAGGTGTTTTGTTACTCATTGTGTTTGTATTTAGCCAAGTTCACCTGAAAATAGGAAGACAAAAAAAGAAACTATTTTTTTAAGGCTTTGGGTTTATTTAAACACCATCCCTGAATGAATTGTTTGTCTTAGGACTTTTTTTTTTTTTTAATGTCTGATATCATTAAAAGTGAATAAAGACCAATTTCAACTCGTTCATCTGCACTTGTGGTCATTAAATGTGTGTGGGGGGCTTCAACTGCAATACCAACGAATACCAACACATTTCCTGGTTAGTTTAACTGTGGGGTTCTTTTTCATTCAATTTCCTTTGAGAAATTCAGTATTAAAAAGCACTATGCTATGATGAGTTAACAGAAGGGTTAAAGCATAGTAAGTTATGTTAAATGATTTATTACACAACTCTCAGTAGGAGCTTGTTTAGGTCCCAGAGTACATTTGTCTGTGTCGGCAACATTTTCTCTCACCATAACAAGTGCAGTAACAAAGCCTCTTCTAAGCAAAGTAATAGAATACCAGAGTGGACGGAGTATTCATACAAGATGGTAGGAGACACTTCATGGCATCAAGTGCAGCAGATACCCAAGGGGCCATGAAAGCTCAGACTCATCTGCCCTCCCTGCATCTACTTCCACTGGCCCTTCTCATAGTCCCATTTAGAAGAGAAGCCCTGCACTGGGTTCACCCGCATGTCCAGCATCCTCTTCACCTGCTTGGCCTCCCACTCTTCATCAAAGGTATGAGGAGGAGGAGGGTACACTAAAGAAGGGGGAAAAAAAAAATTAGTCTTTCACATGGTCTATTATGTTAACCTAGTTATATTGGATAAGGAGTTTTCCAAGCCCATATACAGTGTCTCAGTACTGAGAGGGTGAAAAGAAAAATTATTAATGGTAACAGGCCCCTATAAATAGCAACTTAATCATCCAATAGCTGATTAATGATCATTTGTTTCTTGTGCTACCATTTGCATTATTAAGCATTTACTTGAACTGACTAAAACACTAGTACAAGTTTCTTAAATGTATTATAATTAAGTGCAATAAAAAGGATATTAGATATTAGACTGCAATATTAAAGGATATTACAATATAAAGGAACCCAATAAATGATTGTTTTAAAAAAGCGTATTAACTACTTGATAATGGTTAATCAAATAAAAACTTAATGCATCACAAACTAACAAGCTGGCAAATAATTTTAGTCCTTTAAAACAGGATGTAGACAATTTTCATAATGATGACATTTTATGCAAATTATATAATTTGAGTCAAGTCAAATAAATACAAACTGATTTCAAAATCAGATTATTTGTATACTACTACCTAAATAGTTAGTCATTTAATAAATGGAGGCATTTAATGTATTAAATTATTATAGTCATATGCGAAACATCTGATGGATTTAAACTTTTCCAAATTTTTCAAAGTACACATCCTGTACGGACAACACTTTTTGCATATTTTAATGCACACTTACTGTTTATTTTCCAGAATTTAACCAAATTCAACTAATTGAGGGGGAAAAACAATGTGGCCTGTATAAAAGCATGTTTTACTGTAGAGGGTGTGTTAACTGTGCTGACAAAAATTAGACCAGGGGTGTTAATTTTGGCATGTAACTGTACAATTATTAACAGTCATGTTACAAACTATTAGATAATTATTAAGTTGGCGGTTATCAGGACCCATTACTAGGTACTCCTTAATTCTGTTATACTCAAGTAACCCCATGCCATCACACCCTAATGCTTATTATTCAGTAATTACACAAAATGCAATGTAAACTATTCATATAGGAATCAAAGCCTGGACCCACTGATGAGCACTTAATTCTCACCTGAAATGGGGGGGCGACTAAAAACAGCCATTATTCAAAATGACATCTTACTTACTGAACATACATTTCCACTAACAAAATCAGGATATATGCAAAATTGCAAATCTAACACTGTTGCGGTGTTGGTCCTCCTCACCATAGATGCGCTGCCAAAGCACCACCAGACCAGTTATTCCAATAAAGAACAAGATTCCTCCTACTACTGTCTTCCACTCGTTGGACGGCTTCTTCATCTCCGCATACGTTTCTTTAAACATAATCCTGTACACTGGGACAGGCAACAGAGGACAAAAGATGCTGTCAATCAAATAATGTGGGAGAACAAAGCATAAAACAGCAGAGGCAACATTTCTACAAGCCACTGAATCCAAACCTTAAGGCAGCACCTTTCAATTGTGTGCCTCAATGCGTTACCTCAGCAGGTTTCACTTGTTAGTTTAACCATCATTCAGCATTGTAATTAAAAAGCATTGTCTTGTGAAGAGCTGAAATAGTCCTTTATATGTTCTAATGACTTAACGTGTCCAATGGGAAAAAAATAATTCCTCAGAAATGGACAAATCATAAAATAAATACGAACGGGCGAGTTTCTCCTCATTTGAAAGACCGTTCCAGGGTCCTTTCTCCTTCTGTTTCAGGCTCTTATCAGCATCACTGAGGGTGTCCTGGTAAGGTCTGTCCGGTAGAGGAGTATCCCGACGATCCCAGTACAGGGGGACGGACATGTCGGCCTGCTCTGACACTTCTGTGTGATGGCATGACAAAAACAGCAAGACATCAGATACATAAGATTTACTCTTATGCCAAAAAGGAGAGAGTGTCCCCTACTGGACAAATAAAGAACACTAGGCACACTAAGCTGGCATAAAACTGTTTGCCTGAGGTACCGCCTGCCACTTGAAGAGATCACATAGCATTAATAATAATGTAGGCATGTAAGCATGTATATACAGACAGGAGAGATGAATAGAAAAGTCTGAAGTAAGCACAGAAATGAGTGAAGATGCTTCTAGATAGGTGCACTGTGATACAATGAAGCAGCTAATATCCTACCAAGCTTTGTAGCACGTCTTGAGGAGGCCCAGTTAACCTTAATTTTGGATAAATTTAAGATGCAAAGAAGAAAATATCAAAGCGATGCTGAAAGAGGGCTTATTATTATGAGATGGCAGGAGCTTCATTCTCAAAGACTACTAAACTGAACAGTGACATCTGCCTTTAGATCTATGGGAAAGATGTCAATTCCTGTTCCTCAGGTGACTGATATCAATGCCAGATGTGAACAGACTACTCAGTCAGAGGGCATCATACAGAGGCTGCAGTGCATTTAGCCCTCATTACAAAGATGAGTGCACATCAGAGTTTAGTGGCGTAAAACCAGACACTGGTCTAAAAGTGATGGACGAGTCCTCCTCCTTCCGTTTTGTACACCAAGTGATTAGTATAGTCATAAATGAGTCAACCCTACAGTGGGGGAGGTGTGGGATGGAAGGTCTGGTGGCTCTGTTAGGCTGCAGCGACGTCTTGCTGGGTGATGTAAATCTTGTGCTCAGCCTTCACAACCAGCAGATCTCAACCCTGTTGAACGCCACAGGTGAGTTTGTACTGTGTTTGGACCAGCACTTTCCTCCACCATCCCTCCAGTACAGTTTCAGAGATTTGCAATGGCGGCCCAGAACATTAAGACACTATGTTGGTTGTTTTTTTCTTTTCGCCTGCATGTATGTTTACGTCTTCCTCCAACAGTTTCCTTATTACCGTGTCCATGGCTGGCCATCCTGGTATTGCTGATGCTGAGAGGTGCCATTGCCCGTCTGGACAACAGGCTCCCCAATCGTCCTGCAGTCAGGCGCAGCATCTGAGAGAAAATATACACGCATATTATTTGATGGTGCTGTGGTTTCTACCTCTCTGAGAACGGTCTTCCAAAAATATCCAGCCAACAGTGGTCCTGTGATCAGGAACTGACTGCTAATAAAGGGCTAAAAGATGCCCAACATACCCTGTGGATGGAAATGCTGAGCTACAGTCTCTATATAATATATAGATGTCCATATAAAGTGGACAGTAAGTGTACAAATGGTTTAAAAACATCACTAACAGCACTACCAGTTTGGTGTTACTGTTATGCTGCAAACCACTTAAAATGGGGTCATGGTCCTTTGGTGGTCCCTTTCCATAAAAATAAATAAAAATAGGTAGCTCCTATATAGTAAGTGTACCTGATATGAGAGTTGAGATGCACTGCATATGCACCTAAAAAAACTGGCAACAAAGTGTAAATATGTAGTTTGCACAACCCTGGCAAATACAGGTGAGCCATGGCCAAATTAGCATGCCAAGTCCAACGCTCACTGCACTGTTAATTACTCTCGGTTGCTGTGCTGCCTGCTGAGGCTCCAAGTCAGCGTGACTAGGTTATCCTCTTATCGTGCTTACCCAACGAGTTTCTATGAATATATTACAAAACGTGTTTTGCTTGAAAATTAGTAGGCTACTGGAGTGTGCTGAAAACCTGACAGAGACTCAGTTTATGTTTGTACTCATGCCGTCTGTGTGAACTCAATATTAGCCCTTACTAAGGGTCAGCTATGACAAAAATACAGGGTGATTCAAAAAGATTGTCAAATTGACTCATTTCGCTTGTAAATCATTACAGAACAGTGCAGTAAACTGTAAATGGTATAAGTGAGAAAGTTTATTATGTAATTTTACAAGTGCTCAGTATGAACCTCCTCCAGGTTTACGGACATCAACACCATAGTCAAATTCATCCCATACTCGATTGAGCGTGTCTGCTGTCACTGCACTCAGAGCTCTTTCAAAGCGATTCCCGGGAATCATCCATTGTTCTGGAACCAACAACGAACGCTCTGAGCTGTTGGAGGTTCCCTGCTGACGAAGTGCACACACTGCACAGTTATGACGGATTAGCTCTTACTGAAGTGGAGAACGCAACACATGGTCAAACTCTATGACCCCCTCTTTCAATTGGTATGTGATTGGTACCTATAAGCACCTCACTGTTGTAAAAATAAGCGCTTTTTTTTTTAAATCATCCCGTGTGTTTTTTTTTCCCCCCTGAGGTTTGATATGTTAGAATAGACAAAAAAACAATCATGCCACAATGGAAAAGCAATAGGAATTATTAATGCAGTTTTTTTATTCACAACACTTAACATATTGCACTGTACTACATCCAATTATACAGGCCTTTTTATGCCATCTTTAATTAAACATGCATTCAGTTAAGCACCAGCATTATGATCAACTCAAAAAGCATGACACTTCTGATTTAACTTATTGAACTCAATGGTTGGTGTAGTGTAGTGGATAACACCTTTGCCTTCTACGCTGTAGACTGGGGATCAATCCCCCACCTGGACAAACACCCTACACTATACCAATAAGAGTCCTTGGGCAAGACTCCTAACACTACCTAACACTTCACCTACCTGTGTAAATTGATCAAATTGTAAGTCGCTCTGGGTAAGACCGTCTGCCAAATGCCATAAATGTAACACTTATTACAACAATAACTACTGTAATATTGCTCAGTCCTCGAGGTGAGTGATGGCAAAAATATGATCAATACTTCAAGAGGTTCACAATACACGATGTCGCAATCTGATTAAATTGGAATAGATGTAGTGCCATGTTTTTAAAAGTGATCTAAATGTATGACTCTTTGTATTAAACATCACATACTGTGCGGCTCTAAAGCCAATTAAACATTATATTTAAACTAAATTCATCATCCATACGCTCAGAAAAGCTTACTGTGACATACTGTGATATAACTTGTCACAATGAAGATCATGGTCATGATCATATTGCCCAGAGCCATCATCCCCCTTCTTCTTTTGACAGTAACAGGCTAACTGTATTGACTCTTGACATAAAGCAGACCAAGTGTCCTAACGCATTAACCCTGGTGTCCTGAACCAAATCCAAATCCCAGCTTGCTCAGTCTGGCCACCTAATCATCTTGTGCTACTGGTTACACTAAAAGCCCTCCAGGTTCTGTTCTCTATTCCTTCTTTAACAGCTTATCCTGTAGGCCTGTCTCATCACTGCATGTGCACCTCGAGCATATTCCCTTCATGTGGGAAAAAGCAAGTAAGCAAGACAGCCATATGTTCTATACAGGGGAGTGAAACAGAAGGATTCCTCTCTTTCCACAGGGAGTCAGAGGCCCAGGCTGCACACGGTCACTAAAATGGGGGAATCTGGCAAAAGTTCAAGAGTGGCGAGCAGATAAACAAGTTCGAGTCTTCAGCGCTTTCCTATGAGCATTTTAGACCTCAATGGGGGGAAAAATCGTTGAGAATATTATTTTCACTCTTCTCCGAGACGCTCAGTGACACTGACTGACTGCTGAGCCGGTGAAAAACAGCCTACATGTCCCTTTTCTTCGTTTTTTCCCCCAACAGCGTCATGACGTAAGCAAGTAACGCACTAAAATACAAGACAAAACCGCACTTTTAGAACTAAAAAGCACAAATTTCTTCGCTTCTACGCGAAAAGTCGTATTTATCGATGTTCCCATCCTCAAGCAAGTTATTTTTTTGTGCATCTCCGTGCACAGCTGGCCAATGTGAGCGGACTGAAGGGATCATCACAGTTAGACGTGCGCCATAACTTCTTTATAAGGAGACGTGCTGCTCTTCCCAAACTTTCCTCCATCTCCGCGGCCTTTAAGCTTAATGTGAATATACTCACGGTTTGCCTGAGAGACTGAAAGACCACACGGTGTAAAAAAGCACAGGGCGCTGAGCGAACAACCAAAAAAGTCCCGCTTTCTTCACAGACTCGCAGACTCAGCAGAGAGGGAGCGAACTAGCGGGCGAGAGAGAGAGAGAGAGAGAGAGAGAGAGAGAGAGAGAGAGAGAGAGAGAGAGAGAGAGAGAGAGAGAGAGAGAGAGAGAGAGAGATCAGTAGTTTAGTCTGAGGATTATGTAGCGGGTGTATAATCAGAGAAGCGCTGTGTGACCGATGCGGATTATGATCGATATTTGAACACAGTGAAGCGAAGAGGCGACATATCGATTAGTTTACGCTCACCGAGCTTCAGTCGCCCCTCTCGCTCCTGTCAGAAGAGCAGCAGGTCGTTTAAGCTTTTCCTCTGGTTGTTTAATTTACAGCCAACATCACCCTGAGCGCTGAGGAAGTGGGCGAGATCCCACTTGGGAAAAGACGTGGGAAAAGTGCTGGGAAAACCGCGGAAATGTGGGAGATAATAAGCTGGAAGGTGAACGATGGTGAAATCACGTCTAAATGAATTAAAGGGGAAGCCCGCGGATTTTTCCACATTTCGGTATAATTCAGCCGTTAAACTGAAAATTCATAAAAACTCAGTGAATGTAAAGTTTTGTAAAGAAACTTGCTGACTGATGTCTTTACTGTTGTGGTGATGGGAACCAGGGCTCGCGATGTGTAATTTACACAAACACAGCCACTTTATTGACTAATGTACATAATGGTAAAATCGTGGTAAACAGTACTTAAACCCTTTATCCTGGAGAGGGGAAAATCAAGCTGCTTCAGATCTTAAAAACCTACAGGTGTTTCTGTCCATCCTTCCACTGTGAGAAGACAACTTGGCACCATGAGACTGAAAGGATGTGTAGCTGCCCCACCTGTTTTTCCCACTTTGTACTATAATACTTTATACTAAATGTTTGCTATCCAGTGTCAACCAGAGTAGGATGGGTTCCCCTTCTGAGGCTTGGTCCCTCTCAAGGTTTCTTCCTCTGGCCTTAGGGAGTTTTTCCAGGCCACTGTTGCCACTGGCTTGCTCATGGGGGCTCGGACCCGGATTCTTCCTTTCTTTTCTTTCTGTAATACTGATTGTTCTGTAAAGCTGCTTTGTGACAACACCTGTTTGCTTGCTTGCTTGCTTCCTGTCAAGTAGCCACTCATGAGAATAACAGACAAAAAAATAAAATGCACACATTTAACAGACACTGCTGGTGTTCTCAGAACAGTGGACTGACCACTCCAGAGTCCAGACTTCAACATCACCACATGTGTTCGGTACTATGGATCATTTGGATCATAAAAAGCAGAAAACGCACTGAACTTTGGAGGTGTGGAAAAATATCCCTGCAGATTTCTCTGAAATGGGGACTGCAGGCTTCCCAAAAAGAATGAACACCAACACGTGCTTTAGATAATATTTGTTGATGCTGGTTTTAAGGCTGATTTTAGCCTAGTAGGTCCAGTTTGTAAGGAGACTGCCTGTAGACTCTGGCTAGTATTTCCACACAGCTTAAGCAGTCAAAATTCATCTGCTCAGGCTCAGTCTACTGAAGACTGCTGTTACAAAAGTATGTTCTCCACCTCTGACCAGGCGAAATACGGTTCCAACCTCTCCTGCCATGGCGTTTCCACACAAATCACCACTGCACATCATTTCTGTCTGATTTCAGTAGATCTGAGAGCACAAAATAGGTGGGATGTTAGCTTTGTTCTGTCTGCTGAGAAGAGAGCAGAATTACGTGATCAAAGCAGCTTCCCTTCCTTTGTTGCGCATGGTTAGGGCTGGGGATTAATCGAATTGGTTCAAAGCCAGAGTTTAAAACCCTTTCAGACTTTGATCAGACCTGGACTTTTGACTAAAATTCTTTAGTTTCAAATGACCCCATACCTCAATTATGTTTATTTTACTCAAGCAAACAAATTAACCCTCTAGTCTGTGACTGTTTTGGGGAAAAAAAAAAACAAACAAACAAAAAAACCTTTTAGCTCATTTTGAGCATAACTCAAACACTAGCTAGTACATGACCACAGCTTTTCAGATGTATACACATAACCACCGCATTTATCATTAAAAGTGGGCAGAATATATCACCAAAATGCTTTGACATTACACCTCATAGGACAGTGCAGTTGCAAAAGATGAATAAACTTGCACACCTACCTTGATTCAATGGAAATGGTGGCACAGAGGCCTCTCTCCTCTTATAGGAGTTGGGTGATGTCACAGCCATCCTGGAGAGGGGGAGTAAAGCCGGAGTAAAACCCATAGAGAGAAGAGAAAGAGTCAGTTAAAGCTGTAGCTGAATGCAAATGTACTTACAGGTAAAGAAACTGGAGATGTTGCTGACATTTCATATACTTATATCATTGGTTGATGGTAAACCAGTGGTGTGTTCTTACCCCTGTAATCTGTGGTATGTTCCAGCCTCATTAGGGCTGAGCTTAGAGTATAAATACAGACCACAGAGGTTAATGGAGTTAGTCAAGGAGCAACTGGATAGGAGCTGTATGCTTATATCAGGCTGTGAGCGTGAGCGACTGGATATTAGCTGAGCAGCTACTAGTCACAGTAAGAACCACTGCAGTTTTGTTATAAACACTGAACACTGCTGTGAATGTCTGTGAAGATCTTCTTTACCGGCTGAGCGATGCTTAATAAATGACTACGCCTCCTTCCTGCTCGTAGCCTCACACTAATGGTGACGTCGTCTCTTACTGCACATGGTGAGGACTGTGCACCAAAACAAATGGTGGCAGCGGTAAACCGCGGGGAGAACGGCTGCAGACTCTCGGTGGAGCGGACGCCACCCTAATGACC